>NC_134834.1:175363471-175978862 GCF_004210375.1 Tachypleus tridentatus
TATACCCACTCTGCGCAGCCAAGAGACGTGGTCAGAGTTCCGTACGTAAACATACCCTGATTATCAAGGAAAAACTAACAATCACCACCGCCTATGAGAAGATATAGAAAGTTGTTATTTGCTTGTCTTAAATTATTATATATACTTTTTTATGTTAGGCCTAATTTAATTAATTACCATAAGCCTACGTTTGAAACTATCATTTAAAGTGTACCTTTAAATTTTCTGAATGAGCTCCGGTTGGCGAACAAAGTCTCAGACATTCAAACGTCCAACAATAGAACTAAACTTCTTTTCGTTCAACAGACTTTCCTTCATTCACCGCTATCATTCAGTTGGATTTATTTAGGATTTTAAACAATCATTTATACATATAAGCTTATTACATTAATTAATCTTTCCAAACAATGAACAAACACGTTATAATAATTAGAACACAGTTAACTTCTTTGTTAACCTGAAGATGATCTAAGAAGGTCGAAATGTTGTTTTCTGCTTATCAATAAAAGTGTTAATACCCATATCAGCTGTTCTGAGATACAGAACACATTTATGCAAGATATGAAAACGAGCATATCTTTTAACTGAAGTTGAGGCGTGTCTTTAAGCCTGTTTGAAGATAACTTTAATTTTTCTAGTATGAAGGTCGTAACTGTACCTACCTTAAAAACACCTATTCTTGTATACGAATATAAATATACTGTAGGTGTTTTAGGTTATACTGGTTCCGCTATTAAATGGTTAGCAATTTGCATACAAGAACATAAAGATTTAAAAACTGCGTCGTTTTCAAGCATTAAGAAACATGAACTGTTCGTAATGAGTCTATAGCCAGATGAGAATTTAATATCCTTGTTACTGTTAACACACAGTGAACAATATTTAAATATTAAAGAAAGTACTTTAATTAATACACTCACCCCGAACCTCAACCAGCAAATCAGAACTGTGTGTTGTTGTTTTTTTTGTTGTTGTTGGGTGTTTAAGTATTAGCATAGTGCTAATTTCATGAGTTTAACTCATCTGATTGTGGTTCTACCAGAAAACGGAGCTAAGTCCCAAAGCTCTTAGATAAGCTTTAAAATATTTCTCGGATATCGGGTTAAAGTATCACTGATACTTTATTAATTAAGTTATAATAGTTTTGTAAAACAATTATATGCTTTAAAATTGATCTAAGTTAGAAAAAATCCTTATTGGCATGACTCCAGCCTATGTCTTTACAATCCTTTCGTCAACCCTATCGTCAACATAGTTGACGCTTTGTAGCAACTCAAACCTCACAGGCATGTTTCTAACTAACGTCTACAGAACCCTGTTGTTAAAATACCACTCTTACTCTATAGCAAAGCAAACCTGTCAGGTTAAAGTTTGAAAACGAGATGAATGAATAATAAAACAAACTTTATTACAAATGTACAAAGTTTTTACATCATAAAGTTGCTCAATCATGCTGTCTCCTGATTTTTTTATTCTCTAAAAACTGAGTTTCTCGTCATTAATTTTAAAACACGTGTCTGGTACAACTATTTCCTTCGCCTGTATATCGTTGTTAGTAACATGACAGAGGAGCTATGTAAAATAACATTCTTAAGAGGTCAAATTCTGTCTAGCCCCTGTAGATTAATGTTCATTTCCTTACATTGCTGTAGGGCAGGAAAACGTACTTGACAGACTCTTCAATTATTCGGTATTCTCCTCGTCAGAAGTAACATACTCTTTTGACACCGGTAAATAATTATAAAAAGAATGCCTTCTCAGATTATTGTTTCCCTATTTCAGATTATTATTGTTATGCTTATTTATCTACAACTTTCTGAATATGGTAGCTAATATTTTTATTCTAAATGTTTAAGTTGTTATCACAGGTTCTTCGACGAAACCTATCATTACCTATCTATGTAACCAACGAATACTGTAAAAACACTGCTTCCAGATTATTACGCATATTCAAAACGTGTAAACTGGTACAAAACGCCATCTGGTTCTTTCTGTTTTCTTTAATTTTCCACCATTTTTATTACAGGATTTTAATAAACATTTTGCTAATTCTCTTTATTTCTCTCTCTGTCTATATATATATATCTGTCCAGGGTCTCAACTTATTGTCGTAATGGATATTGTCTGTGATAATAGCACCTAAATGCATTGAGGATATCCCATCTATCAGACAATATCCAAACGTTGATGTTAAACTAGTCAGCCGTCATGGAAAATTAAATACGTGTATGAAGTTGAATGCTTACATCCACAATGTCTCAGCTTCAATTGCCCTTCATTGTATATAGGCAGCTGTATTTCTTAAAGTAGAAACGGAACCACCCTAACATTTCTACTAATCAAACTCCTAACGTCCACCTTTACATAAAAGATATTAAATAGAATTATAAAATATTAAATAGAACTGAACAGAATCATAAGATATTAAATATATCTGAACGGAATCATAAGGCATTAAACAGAACTCTAACATATTGACTAGAACTACAAGATATTAAATTGAACTAATTCATGATGACGAGAAACCCAGCTGAAGTAAGAATGTATCTCAAAACGGCTGATATGGGTATTGAAACCTTTATTAAAATAAAGTAGAGAACAACATTTCGACCTTCTAGGTCATCTCCAGGTTTTTTACATTGAACTAAATAGAACAATAATTCCTACCTCAAATGTTCTTACTCCACGCCTCGTCCTTTCTCCTAAATATTTATTGAAGCATAGCACGGTGTATGCCGAGACTGGCAAAGCTATTTCAGGTTAGTCATTCCGTTCTTATACACTGAATAGAATTGTTTAAAAGTTGTTATTAGTTATTTATAAATCAAAGTAACTCAATCTTTATTTTATTTTTATGAGGCATTTTTCCTGATCTATAATTTAGTTTCAAAAATATTTTTGTATATATTAAAAATAGTGTGAGATATTTTTAAATTGCCTGTCTTTATAGTCGTTATCTGTATTTAATTAGTAGAAATATGTGGGTGGCTTATCTATGGTTTAGCGTATTTAATGGAGAAGCGTAAGATATAGACAATGAAAGACAGTAGAAGCTGAGACGTTGTGGATGTAACCAATCAGTTTCACACACTTATTTAATTTCTCATGACGGCTGACTAGTTTAACATCAGCTTTTGGATATTGTTAAACAGATGAAATATCCTCAACATATTTAGGTACCACTGCCCAGATATTATCCGCTATGACAATAACTTGATGACGTTGACCGATAACAGAAATGCAATATTTAATTCAGTATTGTTTTTTAATGCTAATTCAGTTGCTTATCAACAATTAAAGTAATTAGTGGTTTGAAAGCTATCATTTGTTTATTTATTCATATACATATAGATATATGCATCCTTACAAAGATAATACAAAAGTTATGATAATTTTAACAACTAAAAGAAGTAAAGCGCTGCGCAACAGTGTAATATATAAAAAAATGAAAATGCCGAAATATCCGTCAAACACAATGACTTATGTATAACTAAGCACAAAGCTACACAAAGGGCTATCTGTGCATTGCTAACTATGGATATCGAAACACGGGTTATAGCGGTGCGAGTCCTTAGACATGGCACTTTGTCACGCGGGGGCAAACTAGTATCAGTAAAGGTGTTCGATTTGTAATATCTAACATAGCCAGAAACCGTCTACAACAGTCTATTAAAAGAAAGAGATAACGAAATGAAATTAAAAGTACATTTTTAAATAACTGGGTTTGATGAATAAACGTATCTTTTGAAATAAACATTCTTGCCCTAATTACAATCACATACCCGTGTCTTAAAATGACATAGGATCTAAAACGTCCAGTTCAATAACTACTATTTTAAGAAGAATTAAATATACGTGAATTTTGTAACACACCATTAATTCTCAATATGCTGTTAAAGTGGTATATAGTTTTATAGATTACCCTAATACTTATAAACTAATTTACTATTAAATATTCAAAAATTTATAATGCAGTTCTTGTCAGCTTTTAACTTTTAGACCAGTTTATTGCAAATTTTTCAATGTTTAAGAGTAACATTTTTATATAAAGATGAACGCGCAAAAAACCTCTCAAAAGTTTGGGAATAAAATTCCCTACGCTTATCGAAACAAGTTACGTGAGTCTAAGCGATCCTCGGTTTTATCTCTATGTTTTAATACAGAATGTTCTGGTTTGTTCTCTATTTAATAGAGCATGATATGAGTTAGTATAATATGTGTTTATACTTTAATTGAGGTTAAATAACTGTGTTTATATTATAAGGTAAATAACTGTGTTTATATTATAAGGTAAATAACTGTGTTTATAAAGTAAATAAATTCCGAATTTAATACTTGTTTTCCAAAACAACTTTTTCGACACATCAAATGTATTTACCAACAACATATTCATAGTTTGTATAAATGCTAAAGACTCTTAACGTAATTGCAAAACGAACGCGTTTGAATTTTGTACAAAGCTACACAAGGGCTATCTGCGGTAGCCGACTCCAATTTACCAATGTAAGACTAGAAAGGAGGCAGTTAGTCATCACTACCAACCGTCGATTCTTGGGCCACTTTTGTAAAAACGAATAATGGGATTGATTGTTACGTTATAACGTCCATACGGCTAAAAGTGCCAGCATGTTTAGTAAGTCGGAGATTTGAACCTGTGACCCTCAGATTGCAAGTCGAGCGCCCGAACCAAATGGCCAAGCTGGACTTTAATTAAAAATAATTATATTATTAAAAATTAATAACAGATGATCCGAAAATGGATTTAAAACTTTGAGATCACATCGCTCGAGCTGTTTTGAGATGAGGAAACTTAAAAGGATACATCGAAACAAAATTTTTGTATCGTTTAACGTTTTAAGATCAAATAAACTTATTTCATTCTTACCTAATTTTCAAAAACGATAAATGACTCAATGATTGTTTCATAATACTTTTTTAATGAATTAATAAGAAACCTCATGTTAATTGGATTTTTATATTTTGTTATTCGGAAAATGCAAATAAATACGATACTTCCGCTAAGCTTAGAAATTGATTAAAAGTTAAAACTAGCTACAGCTGTAGTGTTTAGCACAGAAAACGAAAAGTGCTCCTAGTTTTATCATAATAGCTATTACAAAGCTGTCTTAAAGCTATTTACATTTCCAAAAACATGAAATTTTAATTGAAAGAGATGGTTTGTTTGTTTTGAATTTTGCACAAAGCTACTCGAGGCCTATCTGTGCTAGCCGTCCCTAATTTAGCAGTGTAAGACTAGAGGGAAGGCAGCTGGTCATCACCACCCACCGCCAACTCTTGGGCTACTCTTTTACCAACGAATAGTGGGATTGACCGTCATATTATAACGCCTCCACGACTGAAACGGCAAGTACGTTTGGTGCGACAGGGATTCGAACCTGCAACTCTCGGATTACGAGTTGCATGCCTTAACTACCTGACCATGCCGGACCTGAAAGAGATGATAAATTAAACACAATTCCAGGACTGTGACGTGCGTAACCTCTGGATCTTCCTTTCTAGTAAGAAAAGTTCCTTAAATTGAGAGAGGCCATTTTCTTACCTCTTTATTATCTCGAGATTTTAATCCATTCACCTCACTTTTCGTTTATAAAGCTTTTATATTATAAATATGATAATTTTATTTCCTTATTAAAGACATGATGAAGAAACCGTAAAAAGTCTCTCTATCACTGACATACATTCACTTTAAAATTGTAATAGTCAAAAATGAAAGAACAATATTTGGGATTGAAGTTTAAGAGAAGTAGACCATAAGTAAAATTGAGCCTTCTGGCCTTGAACTCGTGACCTCTGGTTAATAAGATTAGACCTGACATTGACGTATTTAAAGCACGTTATCGAAAAATCAAAGGCCCAACAAATTTGGTTTGGCTGCTTTTAAGTGCAAAGCAAAAAACGGAAATTTTGTGTTCTACTGACCACAGGTATCAAAACACAATATTTAACGTCGTAAGCCTGCAGACTCACTGACGAGCTGCTGGATAGCTATTTTTTGTACAGACAGATGTACCACAGCTGATTATATCCAAATGTTCAATAATAATTTATTCACTTGTTCTTATGTATAACGTAACACTATATGCTTGCTACGGGTATCGAAACCCGGTTTTTATTGTTATAAATATTCAAGCTGAATACTGGAAGGCTACAGTAATAACGTATATAAATTAATATGTAGGATTACACATGCCCCTTTCTCTAAGTTGAAGGCCCACGCTAGTACAGCGGTAAGTCGACAGACTTACAACGCTAAAATCAGGGGTTCGATTCCCTTCGTTGGGCTCAACAGATAACCCGATCTGGTTTTGCTATAAAAAACACACACACACTCTACATTGAAATACTCTACTTTTATTTGCGGACTTTCGGTTTTTTTACCAGAGAATAAGGGCTCGCAAAAAAAAAAAATTAAAGTAGAGAAAAATCCGTGTATAAGTCTACATGTACATGTATTATTTAACAAATTACATTTTGTAGCTTATCAAAAGAGTAGCCCAAGAGTTGGCGGTGGGTACTGATGACTAGCTGCCTTCCCTCTAATCTTAAACTCCAAAATTAGGGATGACTAGCGCAGATAGCCCGCGTGTAACTTTGCGCGATATTCAAAACAAACAAACACTATTTTAATTACTACTCAAAGAAATAGTAATAATATTAAAGATCTTCATTTTGGCGACATGGGTTTAAACTTGTAGACAACAAAATATAAAACTTACTTGGAAGTCAGTCACCCCCGTAATCAAAAGCTCTTACATCTTGTTCTTTGACTTTGTCAATAGAAGTAATTTCCAATGGGTGCACCATTTAAAACATTTCACAATGCTATTCTTATCTCATGGCCTATATAAATTATTTTTTGAAGTTTAAAGGGGTGGAAATTTGTTCACATTTTTTGTATTACAGTAATTACAATTTAGAAAATAAATTACAGTTCTTCCATAATATTCACAAATTTTAAACTTGGTCATTTCTGCCTTTTTTAAATTAGTACAATATATTTTGCTGGTAATAACTGAACTAAAATCGATAATTAACTTATAATTGACAGAAGACAGTATTTCTAAATAAATAACATTTTTCCGTTGTCAGGTTACTCACCTCTCTGTAAGGGCATGTTAAGAGTTATTGAATGAATGTGAAAATCATCGCAGTATTACAATTGATATAAGATATGTAAGATATTCTACAACATTTATATTAATTTAACATTGAAGGAACGACAGTGTCACGCATCAATAAACATTAGCTCACGTAATAATGTAAACAAATAAAAAAACAGACTACACTTCAGTAAGCTCAACTTAAAGTATCGTGTTAAACAAGGATAAAAACATACTAATTAAATTAAGGCACAAACTACAACAAAGAAAGTGTTAAATACTCCATAGTAAGAGTGACAGAAATTTATCTCACACGGAATTGAAGATTTACGCCTTTAGGGTTAAGTTCCTTTCTATACCTACATAATATTATGAGGTAGCACAATATAAATCGATTTTCCTTGTGTGTCTTTTTAAGTTACCGCTGAGCTTATTAATTAGCCTATACATAGTGACCGAAAGGTAAGGCTTAAGACATGATGAGACTTAATATATCCTTGCTTGATGATTTCTATTTATTACAATAATCAGATCAACACGGTGAGTGGAAGTTTCACGTTCAATATGTTAGTTTCTTTCTTGAAATCAGAAATAAAACATGATACTCTGGATTAGTATTTTTAATAAGCTAACAGTTATTGAACATGATTCCATGGATTTATTTTCCTCAGAATCTTAGCTACTATTAAACATGATTTCAGTGATTTATTTTCCACAAAATATTAACTACTATTAAATATATTCCGTGGATTTATTTTCCTCAGAATCTTAGCTACTATTAAACATGATTCCATTGATTTATTTTCCACAAAATTTTAACTACCATTAAACATGATTCCGTAGATTTATTCTCCTTAGAATATTAACTACTATTAAACATGATTATATGGATTTATTTTCCACAAAATATTAACTACTATTAAACATGATTATATGGATTTATTTCCCACAAAATATTAACTACTATTAAACATATTCCGTGGATTTATTTTCTTCAGAATCTTAGCTACTATTAAACATGATTCCATTGATTTATTTTCCACAAAATTTTAACTACCATCAAACATGATTCCGTGAATTTATTCTACTAAGAATATTAACTACTATTAAACATGGTTTCATGGATTCATTATTCTCATAAGTCTGTCTGTTATTGAACATATGTCCATCTATTTATTTTCCTCAGAAGTCTAACTGCTATTAAAGATAATTTACGAACTGTAAGCAAATTACCATTTTCGGGTTCAAGTTGCCTGCGCGATCTTATCTCTCAACACATCAGCTATTGTATAAGAATCAAAACAAACCAAAACACATCTGCTACTGTATATGAATCAAAATAAATAACTGCTGAATACTAGTGGCTAAGCAGTTTCTTTCCTCGAGAGTTTAACGAGGGTTAATATTGTTTGAGCTAACACAAGACAAACATGAGGTATTAGCAATCTTTCGCCTATAGGTAGCTTCAAAGACGTAAAGAAGGTCCAGGTAAGACAGTTGAAAAATTGTGCAAGTAAAGAAACCTAAGAATGAACCGCTTCTGACCCGTAATTCTTCAACTTTCCAAATAAAATGGACTGCGAATGTCGGAAATAATCCTATATAAATAGATCAGCAAATCAATCATACGTTCCTTATCTCGTGCCGGCGTCACACTTGACGGTAATTTGAGCCTTAACTTAACCAGATGGATCAAGCAGCATTTATTATTAAGAAAATTGTTAGCTGGGATCTAGACACGTTGAAAATCCGCGATCAGAGATTGTAACGAAAGTCAACACAGAAGAACAGATGTTAGGTAAGATTAACAGAGTTAATGAAATACACTTGATGTAATAAAGTAGTTTGACTTACCGAAGAGCTGACAAGAAATAATAACGAAGAGACGCTTATCTTTAAAAGAAAACACCGTGATTGTATCCAGAAAACTCATCAGACATGATCTTCTCTTATAAATCGTATACTATTGTGTGATCCTTAGATCAAAAGTGATTGGTTTTACCAACCTGTTAACAAAGGTATGATAAAAGCATGATTTTATTCTTTGAAAAAATATTCATAGACAATATTTTATTATAACTATTATAAACATTTCATGGAATAGTGATCTTAATCGTTGTGATTTTAAACATTTTAAAGAACCCTGATTCTAATCATTTTGATTTTAACATTTTATGGTACCCTGATCGTAACCGTACTGATTTTAAACATTTTATAGAACACTAATTTAATCATTCTGGTTTCAAACATTTTATGGAACTCTGATTCTAAGCGTTTCTGATTTTAAACATTACTTGTAACTATGGTTTTAAACGTTTTAAAGATAAGCAATGATCATTGATTTCAAGTTTAGAACACAATTTTTTTGTTTCGATCCGAGCTCATCTTACTCTGACACTCCTCAGAATCTAATTTTAATATTTCTGCGTATGTGATCCTTAGTTGTCTCTTTTTACCTTCTCTTTAGATACGATTTTTATAGATATTCGGAATACTTGTCCAATTTAATAATTTTTCTAAATTTTATTAATTTTTAACTTAAACAACTTTCGTGCCTTTGATCTACATTTTTTGTCTTTAAGGATTCTTCTATAGGTCGGATCCTATATTTCGGGTTTTAAACTCTTTTTCCCTTAAATTCTATCCTAGTAAATCTGTGATTTTCATCATTCTATAATCATTATAAGAATAATTAGTTTTTAACATCCTGCAGTAGCCCTGATTCGTATTTTTGCTTTTTTACTTTGATGGTGTTTCTATAGATATATTTTTCTACTTTTCTGACATTTAACATTATTTGATTTCACAGACCTGATTTTTGGCATCATTTTGAAATTATATTAAGTATACTTTTTACTAATCTTATTCATCGCTTTATAGTTTTAATTTATCCTGACTTTTATGAGATTAGGTAATATTAATTAATATCTAATTTACGAATATCTCTAAACATCTTTCACTGGGGCAGGTCTTTAGTCTCAAACCCGACACTGATAAAACTGAAATATTAGAGAGTTTGTTCATGGGGTAAAATAATACTATTTCTTAGAGTGAACATATACTAATATGGAAAAATAAAACTCTCAGCTTTATACATTTTTAAGTTAAATAATACCTCAAGTATTGAAACTTATTAAGTAAAAATAATAGCACATTATGATTCACAAATTGCCAATGTTAAAAACGTTGCTATAGGCTGTAGAAAATAATAATATAAGAAATAGTATAACAACAATTAAAAAGTTCGAAGAGGAATATCCTAATTTGAAAAAACAGATAAAGTAAAAACGATCACTGCAAATTGTAAAAAAAATTAAAAGTAAAATAATATCACCTTATATAATGCTGTCTACACCTTTATAATCTATATTGTCATGTCCACTCGTGTTCTATCTAACGATTGTGTATCTTAAATATAAGCTCTGCAGCTTAATTTCTAGCGTGAAAGCTCTGTGTTAATGCTGTAATGTCCAAAGTGCAGACTCCTCCCTGTCTGGTTTTTATATCCAACTAATTTACGAAAGAAAATGTATTCCCAATGCCTATTTCAACAATCCCATCGTAAAGTGGTCCATAGACGCTGCTGCTATAATGTGAGAGTATAGAAAGTGGCATGAATACCTGTCTCATCTTATAGCTGCTTGACGTACACAACAGTTTAACGGATACACCGAAGAGAAAGTATATGTACACGTGACGTTTTGCTTTTCGAGACGAAAATCCTACTTGACTATTTCACGTTCTGTTGCAAGGGAATTAGAGCGACTATTGTCACTAATCATTGTATTCGTAAATTTTTGTTTATTACAAGACTGCCTTGCTTATCATAGTTAGGGTATGACTTGTTGAAGGTTTCTTTTTGTATGATCCTGGCACCCCATGTTGATCGATATTTAACAATACCATTAAACCTCTTTTCTTAAATTGCTAAATTCTCAATCTGAACACATTTGTATCAATTGAATGAATACAATATTTTGCGCTGGAAAGAATTGCGACATACCATTTCCATCAGTGATCATTTTCAGTAGCATCAAGCACCAAATAGTTTTGAAATGTAGTTCTGATACATCCCTTTCCACCATAACTTCATATCGTCTGTCATTGTTACATTATTTCCCCACTTGAAATTTTAAAATATTTTTAAATGTAACTTAGTCATTCTTGTGTTATATTATGCTTACTGGAACACAAGTATACATGTACAGGTTCAATAAAGAAATATTTGCTAAAAATATTTAGATGATGTTGCGGTGTAACGTCACAAAATACACAGATTGTTAAATATTAATGATTGAAACTGTAGAAATAAATTAATGTAATATAATAATCAGCTTACATAAACTATTATTAAAAGAATAATACTTTAATTTGTAAATCATACTAAGTTTATAGAATAATAGTACAATCTGTTGAAACTAGAAAAATAAAATCGAAATTAACCTAACCGAAGTCACAGAGCTCAAATAATTACATCCCGACATCTCGAGCTGTAAAAACTATTTAGGTAAAAGAAAGATAACAATAATCTCTTCAAATGTAATAATAATTAATCCCCCCTTCAGAAAAAAAAAAGAAGAGATCGGCTACTGTGTGGTACTGGTTACTCATCTAAACATAGTTGTAGCTAAGACCATTTATTTTGTGTAAGTTGTGACTCAAATAAGCATGAAGCCAATAGCCATGACTAATTTATTGTTTGGTAGCTTGGACTCAAGTAAACATAAAAACAACAGCTATGAATCACTTATTATTTGGTAGCCATGACTCAAGTAAATACAAAGAAAATAGTCATGAATCATTTATCGTTTGAGTGAAACAAACTACTTGCTG
This sequence comes from Tachypleus tridentatus, assembly GCF_004210375.1. Classification (NCBI taxonomy): domain Eukaryota; kingdom Metazoa; phylum Arthropoda; class Merostomata; order Xiphosura; family Limulidae; genus Tachypleus; species Tachypleus tridentatus. The sequence goes on from NC_134834.1 coordinate 175,375,426, forward strand.
ATGGAAATTAAAATCATTTTAAGATAACGTTTACTTCTAAGCCAGTAATTTAAAGCATTATAAATTAAATGCTGTTATTCTGTTATATATTTTTTCATTGTGTAACATCTTGAAATTTTAGGAATATTTTCTTTTTTTTTTCAGATGACAACTTTTCAATTAACTTTTGCTTCTTCGCAGTCTTAAGAATTGTTCCTTTGTTATTTTAACATATAACTATTTCATGTTAATTTACTTTAATTAGAAGTAACATCTACGACGTTTTTCTGTTTTAGTGAAACTGACTCTTTTGTTCTCATAAACAATTCAACTTTGTAAAATACTGTGTCAGCAATAATTGACGTCTACTATCTTCCTATATATATATATATATATACACACACACACACACACACACTAACATCTTACAGACTTTCCATACCAAACCAGAAAAGAACGACCTAATAATGCATTTATCTCCAGCTACGTGTCACTCACAGTCAAGGTTTCTCACGAGCTCTTTTCTTTGCTTTTATCTTAACAATATCTCTAGGAAAGAAAAAGTAGGCCTTATCACTGCAAACACCTCAGTATGTTGATAACAGTCAATCCACTTTATCCGATGTCACGTTACAGGAGTACTGCTTCGTCCCATAAAGAAAAAAACAACAACATGCTATTGCCAGGTGGAACAGATATGGATAACATAAGCATACATACATACATATATATAAGAGAGATCAAATTTTAACGTGTATATAACTTTGAAATGAATATAAGGTTAAATATATGTTTGTTTTTTGTTTCCTGCGTTTACTTATATTTTTCTTAGGCTAGGTTAACGTACTGGTTACAGTGCAATTTACACATCACTCAAAGGATTATATTGCACTTAACCTCAAGGTACGTCTAGAGCCTGTCAAAAAAGCACTTAATGAAGTTATTGTCATATTAATTTTGATAAAAAATATCGCTTCCTCCTCAGGTTTAATTCCTCAGTCTAAAATTTAAAATATTTTTATATAAACAGTTTGCTTCGTATTATTTTTTCTCATGAATTATCAACTTTCACAATTTTCTGTTGAATGAGAATTAATAATTTTAATTATCCAAATAGATATTACTGCAAGTTTATATTAAACAATTCAGTTCCATCACAAAGTGCCTGACTAACCAGTAAAATAGGATTTTTGGTAAGGTTTCTATTAATGAAAATTCATATATCTTACGGTTAGTTTGATAACGAAACTAACGCTTGAAAACAGATTATAATTAGTAAAACTTAAAGTAAATTTCATTGAGTCCTGGAAATATTTCAGAACTAAACAACCAGTGTGTTTATCTTTATTAATAAACAAAAGCTAGATGAAGCCGTACAGGAAGTAAATATCGAGGCAGAAAAAATATTGGAGGACTGGCCACCTAAGATTAAATGTACTGGGAGTACGAAATTAAAAGGTAGAGTGTGAAGAGTTTAGGGTTATTTGATTCTACGTGTGTTCGTAACTTCTAAGAAAATTCGTTGTTCTAGATCAAAGTGTTTTTCTGGACAAGGTAAATATTATTTCGATTTTTAAATTCTAGAGTTGTTAATTTAGTTAGTTTACTTGAAACGGTACAGTTTTCGGTTTTACTACTATAAGTATATATATAGACGTAAAGTTACGGCATTAGGCTTAACACTAGGTCGTTTTAGATTCATTTTTAGCCATTTAGCGTTTACATAATCGTTACTACTAGTACTGGTTTATAGGATAATAAAACGATTCAATTTTAGATCAAAATAAAGTTTTCACTAGTGTTAGCTAAGCAAGAAAGAGGATTTATTTGGCTTAAGTATTTAAATCACGGTTCCTATTACGCTCTTATAATTGTTGATAATTTAATACAGTAGTAAATGGTTAAATTATCTTTTATATGCAAAAACGGCTCGTTTGGGTTGAGAAAATATTTTACATAGAAGAGCGTACAACGTTTCGACCTTCTTCGGTCATCGTCAGGTTCACAAAGGTTTTGCATATAAATTTCTCAACAAGTGGGTTTCTCGACATCACTGGTTAAATTATCATTTAGTTACGTGTACTGATTTGTGATGCTAACTTTGATGATTAATTACATACGCATTGGTTAATATAGGACCTGATGTTACATTTATCGACGGTTTAAAACTATTTAATCAACCTTTTGGAACAGCGAGTGTTATTGGAAAGTTATAAAAGAGGCTAAATAATGTAGTATCCTAATACATTTAACTCTACCTATAGGCTTAACAAAGTTGTCAATAGGTTACTTGTAATTGTGTTGATTAACAATTCCTGGACTGAAATTGTTAAGACTAGTATAAATGTTAAGCATTTGCATTTTAATAAAGTTAATTTTAAAGATCTGTAATTTGTTTGTATATTGAAGGAGAAATTGGAGGCTATTCTAAATAGGGTAGAAGCTGTAGATAAAGATAAGGGTAAACTGAAATAAATGGCATCGAGATTTCAATGGAACTTAAGATGCTTTTGGATGCGAAGGATATAGTAGCTAATAAGGACTTTTAGTACTAACAGGATCTGCAGTAGTAGATGTAATTATAATGAGCAGGTTTAAGCAACAGTTTTAGCCTTTTGACTTGGTAGATGATGAACTTGAGGAGGAAGGGATAATAGAAAGGACAGAGAATGGCGAGAGTAAAAATATAAAAGGACTATTCTTATACGAAATTATTTAGCGAAACACGTGAATAGAATAGTCTGTAAAGTAAACTGGAAAAAAGAATTGGGGGCCGGGGACGGATATAACAGGGCACTAGCGGTCTATAGTCTTAGTAATGCACATAGGAACTGACGATGTAGGAAAGGACAGGCCAATTTAGGTTATTGTTCATACAAGACATCAGTAAAGGTAATCATTGCAAAGGTCCATAATATGTTTTATTTGGCCAAGACGTAACTGTGAGGATGAAATTATGAATAAGTCACTAAGATTAAAGGCTAGATTCAGGTTAAAGCAAATATTATAATTGTATTTTTGGGATAAGTTTAGTGATAAAGTATTTGGAAGTATTTTGGAATGGATTATATATGTGTGACTAGTGTAGGACTGGCTTGTCAGCTATTAACGCAACTATTAGGGCAAATTTAAGGTGGAATTAAAAAGTAGCGATGGCCAGAATAGCAAAGAAAAAAAGACATATAGAAGGCCATAATGATTTTATAAGTACAACAGCAGTCTTAATGGTAATCTAAACTGTCAGTTTTTTGACGCTGGAAATATGAGACAGAGCGCTTGTCGGAACACAGGATTTTAATATAATGAAAATAACTGAAGCCTGGTTAAGTATAGACAGTTTTAATAACATGAATTTCTTTGAAATGTAAAATGTAAAATTTTATATCTAAGATATAAGTAACAGTCAGTTGAAGTAGATTATATTAAATCTAACAGCAATGAAGTTGAATCTGTTGGGTTTCTGCTAGTGGTTACAAGGGAGAGAAGGTGTTCAGTTGGAATTTGTTACATATCACCATGTGATACTGATGAATTGATGAGAAACTAAGCAGTGAGATAAAGAATTCAGTTGTTAATGAGGTTATAATTATGGGAGATTTTAATTTTAGACATATATATTGGGAAACATTGGAGTCAGATCAGGAAAAAGAAAGGTTTTTAGAAGATTTTCTTCAATAATTGCGTAGGGTACCAACTAGAGATGATGATATTTAGGTTTATGGTTAACGTCTAATAAAGGAATGGTTTAATAGAGCAGAAATTGGGGAACATGAGCATACAAGTGGTCATTGTTCAATTAGATTTGATGTTGTTTTTCTGCATGAGATAAGGAATAGTGAGTTTTAGATCCATCTGCTATGAATTGAGCAACTAAATTAGTTGAAGCTACTGATGAAATGTTAAAATATTTTTAAATAAATTCTCAAATATTCAAGTTAGACATGTGTCTCGTGAACAACAAAGGGTGGTTTTAAGTAAAAATCTAGATTCACTCACAAAGTTATAAAGAATAAAAATAAATAAAATAATTATAACTATAAGAAGCATAAATTAACGGCAATAATGGGAGATTTTGAGGAGTATAGAAAGTCAAGAAAATTTGTTGAAAGAGAATTTAACAATTCAAAACGTGTATGGATAATGCCTGACTATAAATGTAAAAATAATAATAATAATTTCTTTAAATACCTAAATAATGTGAAGACGGTTTTGAGGGAGGTTAAGGATTGGATGTGTTAAACACAGTTTAACATTGTGTTTATTGATCATTGTGGTTTCACTGAGGAAAATATTGCCCTACAAATCTTTTGATATTATGTGAATAGTTTATTTTGCTTATGTTGATCAGGTTACATCTGTGGGCTTTGTGTATCTGGATTTTCAGAAAGTATTTGACAAAATGCTACGTAAAAGACTTATAACGAACGTTATCTCTGTAGGTGCGGGAGATAAATTGTCTCATTGGATAAAAATATAAAAAAATCTGCCTAGACGAAAGAAGCTAGAGGGTTGTTATAAATGAAGTTCATTCAAACTAAATTAAAATCATACATGAGACACCTCAGTGCTCAGTAGTAGAACGTTTCGCTTTTTTTCTGATTTAAATGGATGATGTGGGAGAAGGAATGGTTTTTAAATGAGACCGAAAACTCTAGCGTTTTTGAATAGCTCAGTATTCTTCTTCAGAAGAATGAAGATGAGGAAATGAATGGTAGGTAGTGTACTTATATTTGGTGATAATATTAAAGTTTAGGTGTTGTTAGTTATAAAGGAGAACACTGCTGTTTTACTAAAGCATTTGGATTATTTGATAAATTGGGCAAATAAATTGTAGATGTCTTTTAATTAAGGAAAATGCAACTTAAATTATGAGCATACTTTGATGAGAAAAACATTAATAGAGTTATGGAACATAAATATTTTAGGCTGTGGTTCTTCAGTATCTTAAGCCATTTAAACAATGAGCTGTGGCACGTGACAAGGCAAATATAATTTTAGAATGTATCTACAAAATTGTTGTCAACAAGTATAAAGAGGTTATACACCATTGCATAGTTAATTGGTTAGGCCAAATGTGAAGTACTTTGTTTTGTCTTGGGATGCTTACCTTGGAGAGGACATTTAATTGTTAGAAAGGGTTAAAGGGAGGACTAATAAAATGGTACTTTGGAAGGAAAGATTGTCATTCGAGGAGACGTTAAAACCCCTAAACTTGGTTTTTCCCGAAACAAGACGAGTTGGAAGAGACTTAATGGGGTGTTTATTGATTGTTAGGAGAATATATGTTGTTGATACATAATTTTATTCGTATTTAATGGTGTTAGTGGTAAGACTAGGGAATAAAAACACAAATTTTGGTAGGTTAGGAGTCATCTTTAGCTAAGACAGTTTTGTCTTTGGAAGATGCATTTAATTTAAAGGACTTTAAGGGAAAGCTTAATGTATATTTAAACGATGAAGACTGGCTTTGAGATTCTCAGTGTTTAGCTTAATTTAGTGGATATGATCTCTTGTTCTTCTTTAATTTTAAATGAGTATTGTAGCCATCATTAAGTTATGAGCAAAGTTATATAATCATTTGGATGTTCTCATGCTACTTGACAAAGAGAGTTCTGCAGAGTTTTGTTGTAATGTACCGATAAAGAGATCTTATTCAGTTTTTAAGCTGACTCTGTACATTCAAGTTTGAGAGGCATTAAAAACTTAAACCTATCTTTAGTTGTTTGAAGAAATAACTAATTCTTCTCTTAAGCGTTTATTAAAGCTAAGGCCTTAACAACTACTGGAAACGGCAGTTGTTTGTATGTAATATTGGTAATAGTTATACCACTTTTACTGTTTATAACTGGGTCTCAGTTTGTACTGTTTCTAATTAATTTGGTGTCATTACATGTGGAATTTGTTGCGATGACGTAGTATCAACAATGTAGAGAATAGTCCTTTATGACTATTAGCGATGACACTGTGTCAAAACTATATACAAATACTATACCGTATTTGTGTAGAGTCTGTTGCTTTACGAGCACTAACAATTATTTCGTGGTTAGTATCAATAGTGCTACCTGATATCGTCCCATTTTGTGTGTAGCGGCTAATACTTTATTTGTGTTAACGTAGATCAATGTGTCGGTGCTATTCATTTCTACAAATTATGCAATTACGTGACCAAAGTAAACTCAACAGTTTACGCTCATATTGGACGGAAACATTATTCATGTAAACATGGGCTTCTTTACATAACCACCTACTTCTTAGTTCATGTTTTTACGAATTTTTCAGCAATTCAGACGATATATGCAAGTCAAGATGTGAATAAAAGTGGAGGAAGTTCGGTCTTGACACACAGATCCTTATTCCACTCCGTCAACAATGACAATCATGCTAAATACCAATAAATCAGCTGGTATTGCAAAGGCTAGGCCGAGTTAAGCTTAGAGACCAAAATTAAAGTTCCTCAAGCTGAGAATATAGATTTCTTAAATTATTTCGTCCTCACAACATTTTTTTTCACATTGGGATGTATTCAATGAAAAAAAAAAAGCCGTACAAGTATTTTGTGGCCGGCTGGGTGCACAATGTCAGACATTAAAACGTGTACAGGACTTACAACTACATAGCTTACTGGAGAGTAAGCCGAAGTTGTTTTTAATGACTAGGACTATTTTTTTATGCTCTATCAGTGGTAAGTTTACAATCCAGATACACTACATTGTGCTGCATTTTAAGTCATACTGACTTGTAAGACACCTTCTTTTGTACACATGTCCACATATTTTACACAAATGAGCCTGGAATTTAAGACAATCTGTCCTGCCAAGCCACATTTTTAATAAAACATTATCATCCACTGGACCCTTCCATCTATTACTGCTTCTATGGGCCTGTACCATGGTATTTAGATGAAGGAAAACACCAAATATTTACAAGTTACAGATGTTTATAAAGACCTGCACGACATAATTGTGACAAGATACATTGTATATACTAGTAATACCAACCAAATATAAAATAGGTGCTGCATTATCTCTGGTACGAAGATGGTTTTCAAGCTTTGTCAATTTTGTTCGTTTTACTCCCGCAGTCCATTTAATTCTACATTCTGGATCATTTGGAAACCTATAAAACGATAACTCTGAATTATTTGTCTGGTTGTTTGTATATCTAACTGCCACACAGCTGGTTGTCATTTGAAAAATTTGAAAGTTTACGAAATTCTTTTGGTTGAGCCAAACAACATGATTTAAATCATGTTTACAGAAAATTTAAGTTAGAACAAAGTCTTGCCAATGGTATTGATGTATCACGATTTGAAACCACGAGTAATCGTAGCTTGGGTTAATTTTTGTCTTTCCGATACATCAGACGTAAAATCACGTACCGTTATAGCTTAAGACAGTTCATCATATTCTTAGATACTGTGACTTAAAACTAAATACAGTTGTGAGATTGAGACTGTTCCTCATTTTCTAATATATTACGACTTAAAATCACGTGCAGTCGTATCCTAAGGTAATTCATCACTTTGTTATATATTACGACCTACAAATCGCGTGCATTCATTGATTGACAAAATATTTCACTTTCTAGTATATCAAGACTTAAAATCACGTGTAGTTCTAACTTAGGGTAATCTATTATTTTCAAGGATTACCAACACACAGTTGTACAAACCTATACACCACAACTAATTTTAGGAAAACGCTTTTCCACATAAAGCGAAACGTAATATCCAGATTTAGATATCACCATAATTAAATGGACATTAAATATTAATTTTTCAATAAACTGTACACTTTAAATATTGAAGTTATAGATTTTTGCTTCCCAAATACGAATATTCCAAACAATTTCTGTTACAGTGTTTATTAGTCATGGCTTTTTAGGTACAATATAATTTGTTAATCATTATATGATTTTGTGGAAAGAACCCATCAAATCATTCTAATTTTTTGTAACTGTGGTTTCTCATTCCGTATTTTAAACACAAAATTCATTTAGCTGTGTTAGAAAGTCCACAATATGCTTAGAAATAGGGTTAGAAGTTATACATAGTATCACAAACTTTTAAAACGTTTCACGTATACACAGTAGTTACTTGGAATATTGTTTAGAGTAATAACACACAGCTTTATTGTATTGATCGCCATTGATTTTACAACTGTTAGTTGCAGTTATAAATAATAAAAGCCATATATCAGTTCTGCACTTAAAATTACACAACGCCATACCATAACATTAAAGGAAGAAAAAAGAGAGAGAGGGACCTTTTCGTCTATCTAAGTTGTCATATCCATTAAATTTAACTGAACACTTTAAACCATTAACTGAAAGCAAGGTGATGCATTCACATTATCACTTTCCTTAACAATCTTAAACACCTTAATGAAACCCACTATAACTCTTCCTTTGTTCAAGACGAAACAAGTTCAGTGATCTTAGCCTATTCTCGTTTGACAAACTTTATTTCCAAGGTATCATTCTTGCAGCTCCTCATTGAATCCTTTCCAACAATTCAATACCCCTTCTAAGGGAAAACGCTTAAGATTGAACACAATACTCTCAGTGTAGTTTAAACAATTACCAATAGAATTATATTACGGCCCGGCATGGGCAGGTGGTTAGGGCGCTTGACTCACAATTTGAGGGCCGTGGGTTCGAATCCCTATCGCACCAAACGTACTCGTCTTTTCAGCCGTGGAGGCGTTATAATGTTACGCTCAATCCCACTATTCTTTGGCGAAAGAGAAGCCCAAGAGTTGGCGGAGGGTGGTGATAATTAGCTACCTTTTTTTCTAGTCTTACACTCCTAAATTAGGTACTGCTAGCGTAGATAGCCCTCGTATAGCTTTACGTCAAATGCAAAATAAACCAAATCAAACGTTTTGACTTGTGCACAGTATTTCTGGAGATATAAACCGAATTACAGTTTGCTCTACCACTAGCAACATTAATTCGATGGTTTAACGAATTAATGAATCAGAAGCACAGGACCTTTCTCTTCTTTAACACTTTTAAGGTTATTCCCATAAAAATAATACTTGTAATTCAAAGATGATATCCTACATTTATCACTTTGCATTTATTATAATTGAAAGCCATCAACCATATATTTGCTCGACCCCATTATACAATCCAAGTTTATTTTTAAAGCAGCAACAGTTTCTTTACAGCTAGAAAAACCTAAAATTTTAATGTCATCAGTTAATTTAAATAATCAATTGAGGAATCATTCCTACATCTATGTCATTGAAGTTGTTCAAAAAGGACAAATATTCTAACAGTGATCCCTGAGTTACACCACTTGTGACGTTAATCCCGTTTGACTAACATCATTTGTAACAACACTGCTTTCATCCATCCAGCCAGTTTTCTATACAGTAGGCCAGCTTATCCCCCCACAACTACAGACATAACTGTTTTTAAAAAAACTTTAACAAAACTCATTAGTTCAGTTATAACAGCTTTTGATGATTATTCTTATTATCATATTATTCAGTGTCATAACTTTCCATTCTAAGTTTTCTCATTTTTAAAGAACTTTCTTCTTTATAGTAGTATGTTACTGTGTTTCCTTTTCGGATTTTGCAGAATACCTTACAGTGTTTATTGCTTATTTAAGTGTTTGTTAGAGAGGATAGTTAAAGTAAAAGTGGTAAAGTTTGGTAGATGTCACACATATGATGTTTAGCGTGATATTTTATTTGCATTGTATTTACCATTGTTATATTTTCATGGAAATTTCAAGAATTATTTTATTTTTTTGTTCAATATTTTGTGTCTCCTGAAATATCAATGTTTGGTTGCAATGTGAGTATTCTGATACTACAAGTGTCGATACAGTCTAAACAGTAATGTGCCTTGTAAATTTTCACTCACATTTGACAGCCAAATTCCTCCTAAAATGAAATAGAACGTAGCATCTGTTGCTGAATGAAAATAGTACCCCCAAGACATTAGGGGTGTCTTAATAAGCTTTCCTTAATTGAAAAACGTGTTTGAGAGAATTAGAGAAGCATCAGCAATGTTATATTAGTGTTAAGACGTCTAAAAAGTGTTCATCTACAATACTACTTCAGGCCTGCAAGTAGTATTTCAGTTTTCCCTGTGAAAAATACATCATATTATTTAGTTATTGATACTCATATAAATAATGTTGTTTATACTCTTTGATATACTTTATGTTGATACTTTATATTTTCAATTGTTATTTATTGTTATACCTTTATCATAAAGAATAAGTTGCATTTTAACTTAATATATGTATTTAAGAGTAACGTAAACCTCACAATATGGTCGAATCTCGAAAGATATTATTAGGATTATGACCGAAAATATTATTAACAGCGATGATACCCAACTAAAGAAACAATGCACTATAATATTTATAAAAAGATACGTAAGAAAAGTATATTTAATTAGTTATATGGATGGCGAGCTTGATTTTTAGTTTCGATCTAAGTATGTATCTTGCCCTCATCAATGCGGTCGCAACGTGTGGTAATGTATTATTTTCTTATACATCACTCCCAAAACCACGTGTTGTGGCAGCTCTTGGTAATTTATCACTTTCTAATATACCATTACCAAAACCATGAGCAGTGATAAATGTGACGGATTTACTATTATATATCTATTTTAATAACAATATTTGCTTAAGCTAAATTCATATTTCAGTGATGTCGAGAAAACAACGATGACCGAAGAAGGTATTTGCTTAAGCTAAATTCATATTTATAAATAATGTACATAACGTATCCGCCTATACACTAAAAATTATAGAAAATTCTCAAGTCTAAGAATCAACAATACATGTATATACGTAAACATTGGTGTGTGTTTTAATTGGTGTGCAGACTGAAATTACTAGAAATTCTCTTCAAGCCTTTAAACGTAACCAATGCGACACACCAAGAGACAGTATACATTATTGGTTTCCTACACTTGGTATCTATAAATTTCTGAACCTTTAACTGTGATTAACTCTTATTACTCGGAAACTTCAAATATTTTACCGGAACATTTATAAATCTCGAACATTATAAACCATTTAACTTCAGCAGAGTCACACGGATATTAGTAGTTTTACGAAAACATTGTAAAACTTCAGCTGTGAAAAACTCGACGCATGATCAATAAAAAATGCACAACTAATTGGTAGCTTGGACCTATATCAACTCGAAATTAACACGCTCATTGGGAACCGTCGGTAAAATATCAAGGAATTTCCGAATCAGATAAAAACTTGATATTATTTGTATTTTTTAAAATTATTATTGTATATAGATCATTATTTGTAATAATCGTTATTGGAAATTGTATTATTGTTTGTATATTAAAATATATTTCTATTAAGAAAGAAAGTGTGTGTACCAATCATGTTGGCAAACATCATAAATTTAATAGATATCGATACTTACTTGACTTCTAAACTAAATCAAAATTGAATTCAGTTTTAGGCTATTTGAAACTGTAGTACATAACATAACTTGTGGTAATATTTGACATTTTAATATGTCATCACCAAAACCACATCTAGTGGTAGCTTGTGATAATGTATCACTTTTTAATATATCACTACCAAAATCACGTTTACATGTAGAAGAAGCTTGTCTGACAAAGCCCATAATTGGAGTTCGTATCATGACCCAAACCTTGTGCAATTCAAGTTTGACACAATCCGTAACATTATTATGTATTAAGTCATAAGAAGTAATAGTTTTATACCATCCACAATTATGCTATGTTTCACATGGTTTGAGGTAATGTACTGCTGAAATGATGGTTCTTGAAGTTATGCCTAATGTTTGTAATAATAACTATTATTCTATCTCATGTATCACGCATGTATTATCGCGATGAGAATTACTTTGAGAAAGCCTCACAGCCTGGAGAATCGAGACAAGAAAACTGGCTAAATATACGGTTGACAATCACTGTTATCAAAAACTATGCCTCACTCTCAATAAAACTAGATATAGTGTACATAGACCATTTGCTTTTTTACCATAACAGCGTTTACCTTTTCAACGTCTGCTTAAAAAACAAACACGTCTGGTCTTTTGAGAACTCATGTTTTATTAAGTAATCAAGTACAGTGTCTTTTTTTTTCATCATCGTTTTCCTCCTGAGTTTTTACAACACGTCTTTAGCCAATAAAAATTAATAGTATGGAGTACTTTTAATGATGAAAAATATTGATATTTTATAAAGATACGTAACGTTTAGAACCATTAGTTTTATAAAACACATTAGATTTAAAATAGCCAGTAATGATGAGTTACAAACTATCTGGAAACCACTAAATGGAAATTATCACTATCGATAGTGACGTAGGTTTAAGCAGTATCGTAACGAACTAAAACGTTTACATGAATTATCCATTTGGATTTCTCACTTGTGTTCGTTTTTATGAATGCGACTTGTCATGTCTCGACGAAAGAAAGATGTACAGTTTAATGGGAAATGGTAACCAATCTGACTGATAATCAAAACAGTTTTGTGAGAAGAAATTAAAGATGAGAATTGGATACCGAGTAATGAACTGAGCCAAAAAAAAATAAGTTTATTGTCATATAAGAAGTAACTACAGAAAACGATATATTCTTATTTTAATTCGCAAAACATTTTTTTACCATAAATAAATTACTTGAAAGAGCAACTAAAACGTTTTGACAAATTTAAGAACTCGAGCTTTATAGATTGATGGGAGAAATATACAGAAAACGATATTTAGCAGACGAAACCGTACAAGGAAAACATGTATTAAGAAAAAAATACAAACAAATACGTGAAATATGAGTGAAGAAAACGATTTATCCTTGAAAATAAACAGATAAAAAATGATGTTTAAGAGACGAAAACAGAAGAAAAACAGGTGTTAAGAGAACAAAGACACCGAAACTATCAAGAAATAAGTGAAAGATGTATTAAGAAAAAAAAAGAAATGTTTACGTGACAAAAGTGTGGAGGTTAATACGTTTAGAGAACTAAATTACAAAGTTTAAGGTGTAATAGATGGTAAGTACATGGACACATGTTTAACAGACATAAATAAAGAAAGGTCTTTTAAAGACCAACGTACAGAGTAAGAAGATTGATGTGGAATAAACGGAAACAGTGTTTATAAAATATTAACAAGACTTTGACTTAAAAACACACGTAAAGTACATTTATTATATCTAGAGAAATACGTAAAACATAAATTCATAGCATGAATTTCAAACTACTGGTGAACCAGCATCTTACAGTAATTATTAGTTTGTTTAGAATCATGTAAAGCTAATTGCGTTTCGTCCACTATAATTGGTTCCTCGTTTCTATGTCAGTCACTGTGTAAAACTAAATTTATTTGTGCTTCATTCACTGTCACTGTCTCATCGTTTCTTGGTCAACCATTGTGTAAAAGTAATTGTTTGTGCTTCGTTCACTGTCACTGACTCATCGTTTCTTAGTCAACAATTGTTTAAAATTAATTTTTGTGTTTCTTTCACTATCACCGATTTAGCGTTTCTTAGTCGAAAATGTGTGAAACTAATTGTTTGTGTTTCGTTCACTGTCAATGTTTCATCATTATTTGGTGAACCAGTATGTAAAACTAATTGTTTAAGTTTCGTTCACTCTCACCGATTTAACGTTTCTTGGTCAAGTACCGTGTAAAACTAATTCTTTTTGTACTGTTCACTATCACTGATTAATCTATTCTAATTCATCCACTGTATGAAACTAATGGTTTCTCTTTCGTCTACTATTCCTAATTTATCGTATGTTGCTGATCCAGTGTGTAAATGAAACTGTTCTTATTTCGTACACTATCACTGATTCATCGCTTTTAGACAACAAGTGTGTAAAACTAGTTGTTAGTCTTTCGTTCTTTATTAACGATTCATCGTTTCTTTGTCAACTAGTGTGGAAAACTAATTGTTTGTGTCTTATTCACTATCACTGGTTCTATGTTTCTTATTAAACAGTGTGCAAAACTCAATGTTTATATTTCATTCACAATTAGTGATTTATCGTTTCTTAGTCAACATCTTTATGAAACTAATTGTTTGTGTTTCGTTCGCTATCACTGATTCATCGTTTGTTGGTCATCCAGTGTGAAAAACTAATTATTTGTCATTCATTCACTATTAACGATTCATCGTTTCTTAGTCAACCACTGTGTTAAATTAATTGTTTGAGTTTCTTTCACTATCACTGATTCATCGTTTGTTTATCAACCAATGTGTAAAACCACTGCTTTGTGTTTCGTTTACAATTACTGTTTCATCGTTTCTTGCTCAACTACTGTGTAAAATTGTTTGTTTGTATTTCATTTACTATCACTGATTCATCATTTCTTAGTCAATCATTTTGTAAAACTAATTGTTTATGTTTAATTCAGAATCACCGATTCAATATTTCTAAGTCAACAACTGTGTTAAACTACCTGTTTGCGTTTCGTTGGATATCACTGATTTTCGTTTCTTGGTGAACCACCGTGTTAAACTGATTATCTGTGTATCGTTCACTATCAATGATTCATCGTTTCTTGGTTAACAGGTGAGTAGTAGTAATTATTTGTGTTTAATTCTCTGTAACTCATTCATCGTTTCTTAGTCAAGCATTGTGTAAAACTAATTATCTGTGTTTCGTTCACTATCACTGATTCATTGTTTGTTGGTAAACCACAGTGTGAAACTAAATTTTGTGATTTGTTCATTGTCAGTGATTCATCGATTGTTTGTCAACCATTGTGTAAAATTATTTTTTGTATTTCCTTCACTATCACTGATTCATCGTTTCTTCGTCAACTTCTGTGCAAAACTAATTGTTTTTTTTTAGTTCACTATCACTGATTTATCGTTTCTTCGTCAACTTCTGTGGGAAACTAATTGTTTCTTTTTAGTTCACTATCACTGATTCATCGTTCCTTCGTCAACTTCTGTGTAAAACTAATTGTTTCTTTTTAGTTCACTATCACTGATTCATCGTTTGTTGGTGAACCACTGTGTAAAACTAATTGTCTACGTTTCGTACAAAATCACTGATTCTTGTTCCATGGTTAACCACTGTATAAAACTAATTACCTGTGTTTTGTTCGCTATCACTGATACATCGTTTCTTTTTCAACCACTGGGTAAAACTAAATGTTTGCGTTTCGTACAAAATCACTGATTCTGGTTCCATGGTTAACTACTGTGTAAAACTATTTATCTGTGTTTTGTTCACTATCACTTATTCATCGTTTCTTCGTCGACCAATGTGTAAAACTTATTGTTTGGGTTTTGTTCACTATCAATGAATCATCCTTTCATAATAAACAAGTGAGTAAAAGTTAGTGTGTTTCTTTCTCTATTACTGATTCATCGGTTTTTAGTCCACCATTGTGTAAAACTAATTATTTATATTTCGCTCACTATCACTGTTTCATAGCTTCTTGGTGAATTGTTGTGTATACTAATTGTTTGTGTATTGTTCA
Source organism: Tachypleus tridentatus (assembly GCF_004210375.1). NCBI lineage: Eukaryota > Metazoa > Arthropoda > Merostomata > Xiphosura > Limulidae > Tachypleus > Tachypleus tridentatus. Next base: position 175,390,865 of record NC_134834.1, read on the forward strand.
CTGTCACTGTTTCATCATTAATTAGAGAACCAGTGAGTAAAACTAATTATTTATTTTTCGTTCACTATAACTGATTCATCGTTTCTTAGTCAACCATTATATAAAATTGTTTATGTGTCGTGGACTATTACTGATTCATCATTTTTTGGACAACCGGTGGGTAGAACTAATTGTCTTTCGTTTAATATCACTGATTTCTCCATTGTTGTTCAACTAGTGTGTTAAACTGATTGTTTGTGTTTCGTTCACTATCACTGAGTTATCGTTTGTTGATGATCCAGTGTGTAAAAGAAACTGTTTTTGTTTCGTTCACATTCATTGATTCACCGTTTTTAGACAACAAGTGTGTAAAACTAATTGTTAGTGTTTCGTTCGAAGTCACTGATTCTAGTTTGTTAGTTAACTCATGTGTAAAACTAATTATTTTTCTTTCGTTGACTATCATTGATTCATCATTTTTCTTCAACCAATGTGTAAAACTAATTCTTTGTGTCTCATTCACTATTTTTGAATCATCGTTTGTTGGTCAGCCACTGTATAAAACTAGTTGTTTGTTTTTTATTCATTATCAGTGATTAATCGTTCCTTAGTCAACCACTATGTAAGACTAATTATTTGTGTTACTTTCACTATTACTGATTGATTGTATCTTAGTCATCCAATGTGTAAAACTAATAGTTTGAGTATCGTTTACTATCACTGATTTAACGTTTCATCGCCAATAACTGTGTAAAACTTATTGTTTCTGTTTCGTTTAGTATCACTGATTATTTTTTGTTGGTCATCCAGTTTGCGAAACAAATTATTTGTGTTTTGTTCACCCTTATTGGATCATCGCTTCTTAGTCAACAAATGAGTAATAGTAATTCTTTGCGTTTCGTTCTTTATTACTGAAACATCGAGTCCTAATCAACCATTTTGTAAAACTAAATATTTGTTTTTCGTTCACTGTCACTGATTTGTCGTTTCTTAGTCAACCTATATCTAAAACTACTTGTTTGTGTTTCTTGCACTATCACTGTTTCATAGCTTCTTGATCAACTACTGTGTAAACTAATTGTTTGTGTATCGCTCATTATTCCTGATTTATCGTTTCTTGGTCAACCACTGTGAAAAATTAAGTGTTTATTTTATTCACTATCACTGATTCATCGTTTCTTTGTGAACGACTGAGTGAAACTAATCACTGCACAACAATGTTTTTGAAAAGTTTTGCTTCCTGAAAGGTTTGTGCTGAGTGTGACAGGTACCTGGTGGTTATGCACAAATATAGTTTTGGTTTTGTTTTATCACGTAGGAACTCTGAGAAATAGACAGTTAACTGTTTACCGGCAATAACGTATTTAATTGCGTTTATGTTTCTAATACGCTATTAAGTTTAACATAATTAAAAGTGTTTTGCTCCTGATTTTCGTTTGTATTCAATGTACACTGCATCACGTTGCAGTGTCCAACAGTAGTCAGCAAGCATCGACGGATTCCAGTTGTTCTGATATAGTTTTTCCATTGTAGCAATGTCCTGGTCCTTTCACCGTGTTTGTCACTGACAGCACCGAGATTTGCGGAGAAGAAGTCCAAGTGTAAGTGGAGGAAATAAATCTTGAGTGACATGTTGCACTTCATTGTTTTGTATGCTTTGAGAAGTTTGTCTACCAGCTAAATGTAATGCTGGGATCTGTAATTGCCAAGAAAATTGTCAACAACGTTTTTGAAGGCTTTCCAGAGAATCTTTTCCGGCCCAACTAACAGATTTTCGAACCGCTTGTCACTCATAACATGTCTGATCTGAGGGCCAACAAAAATGCCCTCTTTGATCTTGGTCTTAGTTATTCTTGGGAACATCTGTCTTAAATAAGGAAAACTTTCGCCTTCTTTGCTCATTGCTTTCATGAAATTTTTCATAAGTCCCAATTTTATGTGAAGAGGAGGCAAAAAATCTTTGACGGTTCGACAAGCAGTTCATGCGCCACATTTTTCTGTCCTGGAACTAATTTTTTACGGAGTGGCCAGCTCTGTCTAGAATAATGTGACTCTTTGGTACGACTGTTCCATTCACAGATGAAACAACAGTACTTTGTATAGCCGAGCTGCAGTCCCAATAACAAAGCAACGACTTTCAGATCTCAACAGATATTCCAGTTGTACTTGCTATACTGGATGTGCTTCAGCAACATTTCCATGTTCTCGTAGGTTTCTTTCATGTGTGCTGCAGAGCCAACAGGTATTGAAGGGTGAACGTTGTCATTATGTAACAAAACAGTTTTGAGGCTTAACACTGATGAATCAATAAAGAGACGCCACTCTTGCGGGTCATGGTCACAATCCAAGGCAGAGAACAATCCTTTGATGTCAACACAGAAACAGAGACTGTCAACTTTTGCAAAGAATTTGGTTATATCATCTTGGCGGCTTCGGAAAACATAAAGTTTCGTACCTGGTGACAGCAAACATCATTCCTGCAGTCTCGAACTCAGCAATTCGGCTTTTGCTTTTGACAGACCCATATCTCTGACCAGATCGTTTAATTCTGACTGTGTTAAGAGATGTAGATCGCCTGAGGAGCACAGTTCAAAATCCGGATCAATGTCACTGCCAATTCCCTGCATTGCAGTTTCTTCATCTAGTTTGTCTAAGGTCCATTCCTCTGGTAATTTCGGAATTGGAAGACCGTCGTCGTGTGGCACGGGCCTCATTGCTGAAAGCAGATTAGGATATTCAATTGACTTCTTGTTTTTGGCAGAGAAACCAGACACGTTAGTCAAACAGAAATAACAGTCCGTCACATGGTCTTTCTGTTCTCGCCACATCATCGGGACAGCAAACGGCATTGTCTTTCGAGTGCTTCTGAGCCAAGCTATCAGACAGGCAGCACATGCCGCACAACAAATGCGCCCATTCCTGGTCTTGATCACCAATTTTACAGCCGAAGTACAGATAATATGCTTTCTTCACAAGAACAGTCATTGAGCGTCTCTGATTAACAGGCGTATATTCGCCATAAATATAGCAGAATGTATCGCGGCTGTTACGACATCGATAAGACATATTGACCGACACCAATCGTCCTGTAAAACGTCTATAACATCTAACTTACTTGTTATAGTGCTACTGAGGAAATGCTATATTTTGAAACAATACGTACACACTATAAGGTCTATATTAATCCAATGAGCAGAATTTGTGTATGCAAGGCACTTTTATAGCCTGCAGAGACAGTGTCAAGCTGGCTCCGGCCTCCCCACGCATGCCCAGGCTGCATACTTCCACAGAACAGCTTCCAACCTGGCCTGATTTCATGCTTGGACATGCCCAGACTGCACAAAACATTGTTCATAGGTCTCTTACAGAAACGAAATTTTTGGACACAAATATAAGAAAAAAACATAACAAAACTGAATACTTTGATGAATCGGTACGTGATGGGCAAATTTGGATGTGATTTTCGTGTTCAGCAGCCAAAAATCTATAAGGAACACCCAACAGTGTTCAAGAAGCAAAACCTATGTTGTGCAGTATTATTTGCGTTTCGTACAAAATCACTGATTCTCGTTTCTTGATTAACCACTGTGTTAAACAAATTATCTGTGTTTCGTTCACTATCAATGATTCATCGTTTCTTGGTCAACCAATGTGTAAAACTAATTATTTGTGTTTTATTTACTCTCACTGAATCATCGTTTCTTAGTCAACAAGTGAGTAGTAGTAATTATTTCTGTTTCATTCCTTATAACTGATTCATCATTTCTTAGTCAACCATTGTATAAAATTATTTTTTTGTATTTCTTTTACTATCATTCATTCATCATTTCTTAGTTAAACACTGTGTAAAACTAATTGTTTCTCTTTAGCTCACTATCACTGATTCAACGTTTGTTGGTCAACCACTGAGTAAAACTAATTGTTTGCGTTTCGTAAAAAATCACTGAATCATCGACTCTTCGTCAACAAATGTGTAAACGTAATTCTTTCTGTTTCGTTTACTTCTACTGATTCATCGTTTCTTTGTCAACCATTGTGGAAACAAATTGTTTATGTTTCGTTCGAAATCACTGATTCTCGTTTGTTAGTTAACCACTGTGTAAAACTAATTATTTTTTTTTGTTGACTATCATTGATTCGTCATTTCTTCGTCAACCAATGTATAAAACTAATTCTTTGTGTTTCATTTACTTTTTTTGAATCATCGTTTGTTGGTCGCCATTGTATTAAACTAGTGTTTTGTTTTTTATTCATTATCAGTGATTAATCGTTTCTTAGTCAACCACTGTGTAAGACTAATTCTTTGTGTTACCTTTACTATTACTGATTTAACGTTTCTTCGCCAACAACTGGGTAAAACGTATTTCTGTTTCGTTTAGTATCACTGATTATTGTTTGTTGGTTAACCAGTTTGTAAAACAAATTATTTGTGTTTTGTTCACTCTCACTGAATCATCGCTTCTTAGTCAACAAGGGAATAATAGTAATTCTTTGTGTTTCGTTCTCTATTACTAATTCATCGTTTCTTAGTCAACCATTATATAAAACTCTTTATGTGTCGATCACGATCACTGATTCGTCATTTGTTGGTCAATTAGTGTGTAGAACTAAATGTGTGTCTTTCGTTTAATATCACTGATTTGTCGATTGTTGTTCAACTGGTGTGTTAAACTAATTGTTAGTGTTTCGTTCACTATCCCTGATTTATCGTTTGTTGGTGTTCCAGTATGTGAAAGAAACTATTCCTTCGTTCACTTTCACTGATTCATCGTTTTTAGACAACAAGTGTGTAAAACGAATTGATTTATTGTTTCTTAGTCATCCACTGTTTTAAACTAATAGTTTGTGTTTCGTTTATTATCAATAATTCATAGTTTCTTCGCCAATAACTCTGTAAAACGATTGTTTCTGTTTCACTTATTATCACTGATTCATCGTTTGTTGGTCAACCAGTGTGTAAAACTAATTGTTTGTGTTTTGTTCACTCTCACTGAATAATCGTTTCTTAGTCAACAAGGGAGTAATAGTAATTTTTTTGTTTCGTTCTCTATAACTGATTCATCGGTTTTTAGTCAACAATTGTGTAAAATTAATTTTTTGTATTTCGCTAACAATCACTGATTTATCGTTTGTTAGTTAACCTTTGTGCAAAACAAATATAATATGTTTTGTTCACTGTCACTTTTTCATCGTTTGTTGGTCAACCAGTGTGTAAAACTAAATGTTTGTGTATCGCTCACTATCATGATTACTCGTTTCTTAGTTAATCAATGTGTAAACTATTTTTTTTTGTATTTCGTTCATTATCGATAATTCATCGTTTATCAGTTAATCACAGTGTCAAACTAATTTTTTTTGTGTTTTGTTCACTGTCAGTGATTCATCACTTCCTGGTCAACCAGAGTGTAAAACTAATTGTTTGTGTTTCGTTCACTATCTCTGATTCATCGTTTCTTAGTCAATCACTGTGTAAAAGTAATTGTTTGCGTTTCGTTGTAAATCTCCCCCCCCGCTAGTACAGCGGTAAGTCTACTGATTTACATCGCTAAAATTAGGGATTCGATTCCCCTTGGTGGGCTCAGCAGATAGCCCGGTGTGGCTTTGCTATAAGAAAAACACACAAACACACACTCGTTGAAAATCACTGATTTTTGTCAACCACTGTGTAAAACTAATTGTTTGTGTGTCGTTCAAGGGAGTAATAGTAATTACTGTTAATGTAATTAAATAGTAATTAAAAACAGAGTCATCATTTCTTTGTCAACCATTGTGGACACAAGTTGTTTGTATTTCGTTCACTATCACTGATTAATCTTTTCTTGGTCAACCAATGTGTAAAACTAATGGTTTGTGTTTCATTAATTGTTTTTGAATAATCGTTTATTGGTCAACCACCGTGTAACACTGGTTGTTTGCGTTTCTTTCACTATCATTGATTCTCGTTTCTACGTTAAACACAGTGTAAAGCTAATTATTTATGTTTCGTTCACTATCAATGTTTCATAATTTATTGGTGAACCAAATTGTTTGTTTGTATTTCGTTTACATCACTGATTCATCATTTCTTTGTCAACCATTTTGTAAAACTAACTGTTTATGTTTAATTGAGAATTACTGATTCATTATTTCTTAGTCAACCACTGTGTCAAACTACCTGTTTGTGTTTTGTTCTCTATCATTAATTCATAGTTTGTTAATCAGCTACTGTGTAAAACTAATTATTTGTGTTTCGGGCACTATCATTAACTCGTCGATTAATAGTCAAGAAGTATGTAAAATTAACTGTTTGTATTTCGTTCACTATCACTTATTTATCGTTTCTTAAACAGCCACTGTGTAAAATTAATTGTTTGAATTTCGTTGACTATCACTGTTTCATCGTTTCTTGGTCAACCAGTGTGTAAAACTGAATATTTGTATTTCATTCTTTATCTTTGAATCATTATTTGTTGGTCAACCACTGTGTAAAACTTATCGTTTGTGATTCGTTCACTATCACTGATTCATCGTTTGTTAGTCAGCTACTGTGCAAAACTAATTGTTTATGTTTCATTCATTATCACTAATTCATCGTTTATTAGTCAAACGTGTAAAAGTAATTGTTTGTGTTTCGTTCACTGTTACTGATCCATCGTTTCTTTGTTTAGTATTTTAAAAAATAATTTTTTATTTTAGTCAGCCATAACAAATTCTTACTTAAAATATACTAATTTAACGTTTATTTAGAATAATAAATTATACAACTTTCGAAGTTTCTCTGGTATTACATAAAGCTCATGTTATGTGTTAATAGAATATAATATTAATACATACAACACTCGTCATATCATACACATTTTCATTACAGTTTATCACAGCTTATATAGCCTATATTGTTTTATAACTACTTCTGTAATCCGTTTGAGATATTTGATATCTCATGAAAGAATTTCAAGGTTTTAAATATTTGAACATCCATAAAATGTAGTTTCATGCTAATGGGTGGAGCTTAGTGTAATTTTGTGAAAGTGCCGGGAATCGTGTAAAAAAATCCGCCTGAACATCCAATAAATGCAAATAAATTTACTAAATCGTGATACATAATGTCTTTTCAAAGCCACTTTCCAGGACCAAGTAGGAAACAGAAAACACAAGCCAGTAAAAGAATACCAGAAACTGAGTTACAATCAACTGGAAGTTCATGTTTATCAAATGAAGAAGAAAAGCAGAACTGTGTAATGGTTATCCTCAGGAGGGGGTCCTTCAGATTCTGTCATATTTATCTTACTTGGGAACCTTTCAAAATGAATTTTTGTTTCACTTCTAAGTGAAAATGAATCAGAGGTAAACAATAATTTAAACCTGTGGGACTTTCAGTTTCAATATGTGTAATTACTTTCAATTTACTAATCTTTAAATATATATGTTCTATCACTATATCCAGAAGATCTAATAAACTTTAACTGGACATCATGTGCTGGTTTCGTACTCTTCTCAGAATGTAACGTATACAGTTCCTGTTCATTTTATCTACCAACTCTATCCTTTCTCTGAGCTGGGTGTGGCCATCTGGTTAACGTGCCGAACTATAAAACCGATATTCTTCCGTCTGTGTCTCACTGAATGATGTAAAAACGCACTTCGCCGTGGTGGCTTTATAAAAGTGACAGTCAAATTCGACTGTTCTACAAGAGTAGAACTTAAGAATTGGCGATATATAGTGTTTGCTAGTTGCCTTACCTTTAATTTATTATTTTAAATTCATGGACGACAAGGCGTAAATACGCTTCTTGCCGCTTTTCATAAATATTCCATTCAAACGCGCTAAGTTCTAAATAAATTATTTAATATTTCATATCAAAATTCATTTTGGTATCAAAACATATTTTATGTGTAATATTTTCAGTTTCATTTATATTCATGCGTTTTAGAACACATATTTTTGAGTGTCCGTGGGTATCTTTAACTTCAAAAATAGTAAGAAGTTAATAACTTGAACTTCGCAACTTTTTACACTTCATACAACATTATTTATATTTTCATGTATATATGAAAGTGTTGCAAATTTCCATGTTCTTCACAACATTTTTTTTTTTATCTGGTAGGAAATACATGGCTTCAACTTCAAAACTTTCTACGTCTGATATAACTTATTTTGTTATGCACAGATTTATCTAATAGTTTAAATATCCACGCTTTAAATACTATGAGATACATAACTATTTTCTTGTCTCAACTAACTACTTACTTTATAAATGAGACACTAGTGATGAGAGTGAATGGTATAACAAAAGCCATAAATACCAACTGCTTCCCAACACGCTGTACCTCGTACCTTGAACAACACCAAAGCTCAGAGATAATAAATGTTACATTTCTCAGAATTTCTTATATTGAGTATATACTAAGTACTTGTACGGATCTAAGAATTCTAAATAAATATGTAAGACTGAATAGCGCTTCCTCAGACCCTCACTTCAGTTCTGTTATGGTGTGTCAAGTTTCGAAAGCCACGTCTGAAGCTGGTCTTAATTGAGAGTTCTTTAAGTCAACTCAAATAAACCATTGACTAGTTTTTCTGATAGTTTTCTGTTGCTGTCAATCAAATGTTATGTCCAATGACCGCAGTCTCATTTTGTCCTTAATGTTCGCAATTTCCAACAGTTGATCAGTATCTCTTAGATTCGCTCCCGAACCCTCATATTCAACTACTGTGCAGTCAGAAATGTAACACCAAATTTATGATGTATAGCCAACATGAAGATCGCGTTTCTCCTCCAAACAAGGCTATATCCGCGGATTTACAATTATAGAAACCGGGTTTGGATTCCCGTAGTTGACAGACCACAGATAGCCTATTGTGTAGTTTTGTGCTTAACTTTAAACAAACAAGAAAAAAATCATAAACTGATAATTAATTTGCGTTGCTAGGTGGTTAGAGCACTCGACTCGTAATCCGAGCGGCTCAGGTTTGAATCCTTTTCACCCCCAACACGCTTGAACTTTCAGCCATGAGGGCGTTATAAAATTACGATCAATCCCACTATTCGATGGTAGAAAAGTAGCCCTAGAGTCAACACTAATAACTAGCTGCCTTCCCTCTAGCCTTACACTGAGAAAAGAGGAATAGCTGGTGCAGATAGCTCTCGTGTAGATTTTTTCGAAATTAAAAATCAACAAAAAATATTACTACCCCTACTTAATCAGCGTCGACCCACAAACTTGTCAACTTTAATTCCCATGTAATCAGCACTGCATCTCATGTGTCTGTAAGATTCATCTATTATTCAACATCCTGAAGTGGGCCGCATATTCAAAACTAGGGGATGTGACATCATAAGATCTACTGCCAACTAGTTTCGTGGTTAAAGGAAGATGTGTTGTGTTTTCTGAAGATATTAAATTTACATTTGTCAACAGTTTGCTAGGTAATTTTTGTCTACTTGCAGAACATATACCTACAATCAGGTGATGGGTGATTTGTTTCGACTTGTGCACAAAAATTCAAAGGTCTGAAACAAAGAACGTTTCCTAAATACACAGGCCTGACAATTAATGTTAAAAAGTTATTTTGGGTTTAATAATGGATTTTCCATGATTCAACTACTCAGATTTCGAAAATAATATTCGTTGTTTGTCTATCATGTAAGAATTTTTTTACATATCGAGAAGAGAAATTTACTTAGATCAAATTATTATTGCGTTTGTCACAATTAACATTGTTATTATGTTTGTGTATTTGTTAACAAAAATGCAAACAAACTGAAGAAAATGGAAGAACACTAATGTCAAACAAATGTGTGTTCTTATTTATCATGATGTTTTTCGTGAAATCTACGTCTTTTAGTCACAAAACAACGTGTTGTGGTCTTTATATATATATATATTGTGTCTGTAACATCTTGTTTCAATGACCATCATTAATCAGCCATCATGCTTATTACACCTTCTCTGATATTCCTAGTCTATCTATCATATGACACCGAAATTTAAAGGGAAGTAGTCAAAACATGAGTGTAAGAAATAAACTATCAAGCTTGTAATACGACCCATTTTTTTGTAATTTGGGTTCTTGTTATTTTTTGAAAATTTGTGAATAATCATTTTAAAGGCAATCACGCTTGTTTTTCAACTTTCCTTATTGTCCTTTCGAACTGTTCATCTGAAGGCAATTCCGTAATCTGAGGACCCCAAAAAATCCGTTCTTTATGTTTCACATGTGAAAGAGCTGGGAAACGCTCACGTCAATACTTGAAACAGTCGCCATCTTTGTCTAAGGCTTTTACAAACTGGTTTATTAAGCATAGTTTTAGTTGAAGTGAAGGTAATAGGACTTTATTTGTGCCAACAAAAGTTTCACGTTCAATGTTTTTTCCTGGTGTCAGGTTGACTCTGTGTAGCCATTGCTTATTTATGCAGTACTGATTTCGTGTTCTGTCGTCCCATACACACGAAAAACATAAAAATATTATATAACAGGATTGTTGACCAAACAACATACAAAGGACTTTCAAATCTCCACAAAGTAACCAACTATGTTCTTTGTTTTTTACCTTATTAAGGATAATTTTGAGGTTTTCGTTCGTTTCTTTCACGTGAACTGAGTGAGCAATAGGAAAAGGTGCATATATGTTACCATGGTGAAGGAAAACACCTTACAGGCATCTTTTTTTGAGCAATCACCACTCGTGTTTCTTAAACTGCAACTCCTAGGGTTGATATTAAATCAGCAATATTATTGCAATAAATCAGTGAAATTTCTTGATAAAAGTATGAAATAAAATCTTTCTAACGATTTCTGTACAAGTAAAATGATGGCCCTGGAGAAAGTAAGTTCTTAGCTTGAAGTTTGAGCTCCAAAATCTCCTTTACAAGGTTCAAATCTCTCACTAAATAATTAAGTTCACTTTGTGTTAGAAGTTGTGGTTCATCCAACGTTTTGGTGGAAAACAAACCTTATTATAGTTTGTATTGACAGCAAGTTTAGAATTAGATGAAACTGTATCAGGGGTCTTTGTTGGAGTAGGCATTGGTACATAAGGTCCATGAGCAACAGGTCTTTTAGCAGACTGAAGGTTCAGATAAAAAGTTTCTTTTTTATTTCAAGTGTTGTGACCTTGCATTTACATGAGCAAAAATACCAATGATCTTCATGGTTTCTAGGCTCATGCCAGACCATTGAAATTCCATAAGGCCGAAGCTGTTTCTTACTTTTAGGCCATTGTCTCAGCTATTTGACACCAATGGTGCAAAATTTGATTGGGAATCCTTGATTTATTTTGGTCTCCAAGTTTTATTGCAAAATAGACCTAATACGTTTTTTATGAATTCTCTAACGTTTTTACCTATTTTTCTTTACAATAAATTTACCACAAATACAACAGAATACATTTACACAACCTCTTGCTGTCTAGAGACGAATGAATAATATTGAAAAGAATAAAAATAAATGACATGTCACGTGGCCTGTTAATTGTTTATATACCAGTGGTACGTTTCTTGCGGGTTCTGCAACAACCAGTAAAACTCTCAAATCAAAATTTGTTTAGAGAAATGTATAACCAGTGGTTATCAACATTTTAAGCGTAAATAAATGTGACCCGATTTCAGTAACAATGATTCACTTATGTAACAGTATATATCACGTTTTAGGTACATGATAGAGAAAAATGGTTATAATTTTCGAGTTAACTATACTGGAATTACTGTAGAACATATGAAATTTTCAAGACAATCAAACTTTTACAGGCCTGTGTTATTATTAGTATCTGTTGTTTTTTTAATTTCACGCAAAGCTACTCGAGGGCTATCTGCGTTAGCCGTCCCTAATTTAGCAGTGTAAGACTAGAGGGAAGGCAGCCAGTCGTCACCACCCATCGCCAATTCATGGGCTACTCTTTTACCAATGAATAGTGAGACTGTCCGTAACATTATAACGCCCCCACGGCTGAAAGGGCAAGCATGTTTGGTGTGACGGGGATCGAACCCGCGACCATCAGATTACGAGTCAAAAACCTTAACCTATCTGGCTGTGCCAGGCCTATTAGTATCTGAACAGACGGTGTTAAGTGCAAATGAACACCTATTTATTTAACGCTTTAACATTAAAAATTTATTTGATGAACTGTTTGTAGCTTGCTTTCTTTACTAAATCTGCACGATGTGTTTTTATCCCACTTTAATATCATTTAACTATTTATGATATTAAAATATTCTGAATGGAAGTAAAGAATTTTTTTGTAGTTGCGGCAAATGTGATGGATTTACCATTATATATTTATTTTAACAACGATATTGTTTTAGTGTTGTTATTATTGTTTTGAATTAAAATGCACAAAGCTTCAAAATGGGCTATCTGTGCTCTCTCCACTACAGGTATCGAAACCCAGTTTTTAACGTTGTAGGTCCGCAGATATACCGCTGAGCTACTGGAGGGCTTGTTTCGGTGAAATATATGTTTAAAAATGCATATAACTTATATTTTTAAATCTGTATTGAAGAATTCCCGCCTATTCACTAAAGTTCCAAAAGATTCTCGAGTGTATGAATGAATATTTTATATGTGTATGTAAATGCCAGTATTTTTACCTTTACCTGAACTTTCTAGAATCTTACAATGCGTATAAAATTAACCAACGCAATGCGCCAAAAGAGAGTGTGTATTATTACTCTGGGCCCGGCATGCCCAAGCGTGTTAAGGCGTGCGACTCGTAATCTGAGGGTCGCGGGTTCGCATTCCGGTCGCGTCAAACATGCTCGCCCTTCCAGCCGTGGGGGCGTTACAATGTTACCGTCAATCCCACTATTCGTTGGTAAAAGAGTAGCCCAAGAGTTGGCGGTGGGTGGTGATGACTAGCTGCCTTTTTTCTAGTCTTACACTGCTAAATTAGGGACGGCTAGCACAGATAGCCCTCGAGTAGCTTTGTGTGAAATTCCAAAACAAACAAACAATTATTACTCTGCCACACGTGGTATACTAAAAACCGAAATATATAACTGTGATTAATGTGCATTAACTGGGAACTTCGGATATCGATCAGGAACATTTATAGATTTCAAACATTAAAAATCGTTTAACTTCAGCGAGTTAACATTGGATGTTTGTACTTTTTCTAAAACATTACATACTTTCGTAGGTGAAAAACTTGTAATCGACGTGTGATCAACGAAGAGTTAGTTAGCTTCTCGTTAAACGAACTGCTCCAGTATCAACTTGAAATTGATTCGCTTCTCGTGAATCCTCGATAAGACATGAAAAATATTTCAGATCAGAAAGAAGACTCAATACTGTTAGCAAGTTTTTAGTAATTCTTTGTAATAGCCATTAAAAATTATATTACTGTTTCTATATTAGAATATATTTGTATTAAGAAAGAAAACTGCGTGTGTCAGTCTTGTTGGCAAATATTGTAAATTTTATATGTATCGACATTTAACTAATTTATAAATTTAAATTGTTATTTAACTCAGTTTCAGGCTATTTGATATCGTAATACCTCACAAAACAAATTTAATTATGGTAGGCGAAAGATAATATTAATTTATTATATCTCTTTGACAAGATAATCTACACAACAAATATAACATCTTTGAGGTTATATAAGGAATTTGTACATTTAACGTTATTCACTGTTTTTAACTAATGACTTCGGACAGAATGCTTCTGTGGCTGTATCCCTCTTCAACCTTTGCCGTGATTAATGATATCCTTGGTTATCTAGCTTGTACACATGTACAGTGATATAAAATGGAGCAAACGTTTAGTTTCTATCGTATGACAAACTCTACGACTTCACAAAGTAAGCAATCAGAAAGAATTCAGAAAATAGGAACTGACAGATCTCTTCTGCAAAACGTTGCTTTATTAAACATTCTGAAGGCTAATATTGACGTCTCCTGCAAATTGTTACACTCTGAAGGAAGAAATGGACGTATGTTGGTAACTGTGCTTACAAGGAGATATTCATAAACAGGCTGTGAGAGAATAGAAACGTTATATAACGTTTTAACTTCTTAGTTAATATGTTATAATTTAGTTATTGTTATTAGTTATGCTCTTTTTTAACTATTTTGTTTGGCAGAAAAAAAAGACTGTTAACCTGAGGATGACCTATGAAAATCGAAACGCTGTGTTATACTTTATTCTAATAAAAGGTTTAATACCTATACCAGCTGTCTTGAGCTACAAAAAGAGTTTTCGTATATTTGTAAAGGGAACTCAGACTCCTTAAACTTTAAAATAGTTCACTGCCATCAATCGTTTTCTTCACATCCTCCAGAGACATCACTACTGTCTATCTGTTTTTTATTCTCATCCACTAAGAAAGCCATACCCATAATTCTTCGTCTGTCCTAATACATCGGAAAAAAACCTTGCAATCAATCCTTTACCTTTCATATAATTCGTGAATGCAACTGAAGGCGAATTTAGGATATTCTTTAATAAACTTAATATGCTAAATATTAGACAAAGTTCTTATTTCGACTACGAGAAATTAAATTGTCCACATGTGTTAACTTTCCTGATGACGAGAAACCCACTTGAAATAAAAATATATTCATAAGACGGCTGGTATGGGTATTAAAACTTTAATTAAAATAAAGTACAGAACAACGTTTCGACTTTCTTAGATCTTCAGGTTAACTAAGAGAGTTAGAGAAAACTTACAACTCTATCGCAATAAAATTAATAAAAGTGACAATTAAGTAACAAAGAAAAATATTTAAATTATTCTCATAGTAATTAGCATAGTTTGGTAAAATATGGCTACGCCTCAGTTTCCGTGAAATAACAACCTCGAGAGACATTCTATCTACTGAAGTTATTGAAAAGCTGGTACTGTTGTAAGATAGTGTCAGTAAAAAGAGACATAACATTTTTATTGAAGTGGTTCGTGAGACAATACAAGTAAAAACAGAGACACCAATACCAATGAAGTGTTCAAAAATACCTTACCATTAAAAATATTAAATATGTAACTACGTCACTCAAAGAAATTGAAATAGATCACGTTAAGCGTGAAGCTATTGAAAAAGCTTTTTAGTCAGGTGGTTAAGGCGCTCGAGTCGTAATCTTAGGGTGGCATGTTCGAATCCCCCCGTTATATCACACATGTTCTCTTTTCAGCCTGGGATCATTATAGGAGACAATCAATCTTAATATTCATTGGTAAAAGAGTAGTTCAAGAGTTGGCATTGCGTAGTGATGAATAGCTACTTTCCCTCTAGCCTTACACTGCTAGATTGGGGACGGCTAGCGCAGATAGCTTTGGTGTAGCACTGCGAGAAATTCGAAACAAACAAACAAAGAATATGTGATGTAAACACTCGGGGAACTCAAACTTGGTTTTTAGTTTTATAAGCCATTAAATTCACTGATGATACGTCAAGAGGGCAAAAAATAACGAATTATATAAAATGGTTTCGTAAGGCAGAAAATGACGAAAGTATTTTAAATTATATAATATAAGAAAGAAAGTGAAAAACACAAGTGGTTTCAAAAAAACGAAAGTAAATAAAATAACAATATTCTGTTTGATACAACTGGAACATATGTTTGGTAATGAAATTGTGATATTTAATGACAAAACACAATGCTAACAACAGTGAGCGAAAAGAAAATCTGTCAGCTGGTTTGAAATGGAAGGGGATAAGTAAAAGTGGCAAAATTTAATGATACGTTTATTTCTTACTGAACACAAAGATGGACTAGCTATCTGTGCTCTACTCACCATCTGCATTGAAATTAGGATTCTAGGGTTGGAATCTGCAAAAGTACTGCTGAGGCACTGGAGCGCCTAAAATTTGTCTCAGAAAAGGACTTAATCTTAATGACAACGGATACAAAAATGGTTACTTGGGTATAGAAAAAAAATATATCAGGTTAAAATGTCAAAAAATAAATAAAATAAATGGAAAAAGAGCATGAAAAAGTGAGACATAATGTAAGTAGACATTGATAAACAAATTATTAGATGCTACGTTATAAATATAATAGCAGCTTTTAACCATCTGACATTGTCCTTATAGTAGAACCAACACAGCTTTAGTTAAATACATTGGAACATTTTAGCAGCAGTTTAACCAATTGATATTGTTCTTATAATAGAACCAATATTATATTATATTATATTTAATTACATTAAAACATTTTAGTTACACTCCAATCATATCCCATTGTTCTTACAGTAGTAGTACTGTATAACTATGTGATTGATTTTGATAAATGAATGTCGAGAGGTGAGCGAATTTGGCTAAAAATGGTAATATATAAGAATTTGTTAAATAGAAACAAGAGCGAAAAAGAGAATAGCATGAACATAGGAGAGCGAAAGAAGGAGAAAGGGAGAAAAAAAGAGAGAAAAAAAAAATTTGAAACTGGAAATAAAATAAGAGCACAAAGATAAACAGGAGAAAGTGAGAGATAGGAAATAAAGAGAATAAGAGTTCAAAAGGGAAAGAAAAGGTTTGTTTGTTTTGGAATTTCGCACAAAGCTACTCGAGGGCTATCTGTGCTAGCCGTCCCTAATTTAGCAGTGTAAGACTAGAGGGAAGGCAGCTAGTCATCACCACCCACCGCCAACTCTTGGGCTACTCTTTTACCAACGAGTAGTGGGATTGACTGTCACATTATAACGCCCCCACGACTGGGGGGGCGAGCATGTTTGGCGCGACTCGGGCGCGAACCCGCGACCCTCAGATTACGAAGCGCACGCCTTAACGCGCTAGGCCATGCCAGGCCCCGAAAGAAGAGGACAAGGAAACGAACGAGAGATTGGGGAATAGAGAGATGTAGAATATAAGCTCAAATGGAGAAAGAAAAATTGAGAGAAAGGAGAGACTGGAAATAGAGATAATAAAAGCACAAACTGAGTTCGGAAAGTCCACCCAACAGAAAGATGAAGGATTTAGGATTGAGACTGGAGTCAAAGCCAGTAAACCCAGGCTATCCAAATGTGGTAAGCAACAATATTGCTTAGATGTTTTCTTGATGAGATATGAAAGATTTACCCAAAGCCAGAACTTGGACAAAGGCAAATAGGCAGTCTTTTTAGCCTATTTATTACAGGAAAAGACCTACAAGTATAAGGAGGCACGACATCAGAAGATGCCATGGACTAAGTTAAATGTGGAGTTGCTGAAATGTTATGGATTACCAAGAAAGGTTTTTACTGGAAATTCAGAGAAGTCAAACATTACACTGGTTAAAGTGTATTTCATTTTGTGGCACGGTTATTTTCAATTTTCACAAAATAGACTGACATGGCCAAGCGTGAAAATAGCTTTAATGGACAGGCAGATCTACTAATACATAAACAGTTCATGGTCTCGTGTGACATGTTACTGTTCCTGAAAACAGCACCAAAAGATGTAGACAATATGATCAAGCTGGCAGAACAGTATATGTGAACCTATGGAGGGAGTATACACGACAATATCAAGAACAACCAGATACAGCTGAAACCAGGTTTGGCTGTTCAGAAGCAGGATGCCACAAAAGGTAATAAGAAGTCCATAGACAAAAGGAAGACCAGGTGCACACTGGTAGTGAATGAAAGCTTGTCACCTACAACCAACAGCTAAATTCTCGACAGATAACACTGAGATTCTATGCTTGTTATAAAATGGGGCACTTGCAAGAAAGTGCAAGTCTGTCACAAACACACAATAGTGAGAAAGTTCCTAAAGCAAAAATAAAGGTGGACACTGCATACTATGTGAGAAACCTTGAACCATGTATATGAATGCGCCAATCTATTTCTGAACTAGTCAGAAAGAAGACTGATGAAGAATCAATGAAGTCCCTGCGAGTCTCGAAAGGTGACATCCCAAATGTAGGTTTGTAGGAACTGAAGAAAGTGCAGAAGAAAGACCTTTGACTGCATAAACCTTTGGATAGTGTTCGGGAGAAATTCGAACATAAGAGAAAATGAAAAAGAGCTTAAAAAATTTAGGTCTGTAAGAGAGTGTGTTACCAGATCTGTCAAGGAAGCTATTCTGGGAAAGTTAAAGAGATAACAATACCAACATAATACTGTACGTAAGCCATGAAGTTCGCTTTTGAGCGAATTGTTATAGGACAACTTAGGGCAAAGAAGTTGGCAGATACAATAAGCAATGACTTCAACATGCCATGGATTATTGGAGATGTAATCACATTCTGCATGTCATGTGACATTTACCAAAGACAATACCTAGAGGGAATTTAGCCAAATTGCCAATCAGTGAGATGTCTCTAATAGAAGAAACATTTAGCAGAGTAGCTATGGGCTTGATAAGACTACTGGTATCTATTTTTGGCGATGAAAATCAGCATGTGCTGATAGTTGTTGACTATGTGAAACGTTACCAGAAGCTATAGCACTACCAAAGATAGAGACAGATATTGTAGTGGAAGCTCTCCTGAAAGTGTTCTAAAGAGTAGACTTTCCTAGAGAGGTCTTGAGTTACAGAGAGATCCAGCTTACCTTAGAACTGATGAAAGGGATGTACATACTCTTCAGTTCATGGCAACTATTTTTCACTACATACTGTACACACCCAGTTAATAAGGTCAGTGTAGTCGTAAAGGGCATGCTGAAGAGGATGTGCAGGAGAGACTATTTGACTGGAATAAATACCTACAAACAGTACTGTGTGCGTATTGATAACTCCCAAAAGCAAGTACAAGGTTTTCATCCTTTAAGATGGCGTACAGAAGGACATTACATGGTCCATTGCATATACTGAAAGAACTGTACACAAAAGAAGAAGAGTCAGAAGTGAAAAAGTGTGAAGACAATAAAAACTCACCCTACAGTGGAGAGGACTATTTGAAGTCTGCAAAGCGCTCAAGATAACGGACTATAAGATGAAAGAGGACAGCAATACCGAGATTTATCACGTCAAATTATTGAAGAGATACCGTGAGAAGGTAGAGGGTATAACAGGTTCAACTAATGAGGCCCAGATGGACGATTCATGTGTGGCTGTCATAAATAAAGAACTAGAAGATGGCGACTTTGTTATATAAGATGAAGATCTACTGGACCTAAGATCGCTGGATGGAGTTGGGAAATAGTAGGATGTTTATATAAATGATGAAATGACTGGCAATCAGAAGAAAGACTTACAAGGGCTACTGTGTTATTATATAGATACCTTAACAAATAGGACAGGCAAGACAAGCCTTATGTGACACAAACGAAGACTACAAATATAGATCTTGTCAAGGTAAAGCCCTTCCAAGTGTCCTATGTGATGAAATACCTGACAAAGTAGGAAGTCAAGGCAAGATTAGAAGCTAAAATAACTGAGCCTTCGAAATCAACCTGCTGTTCTCTAGTAAGAAAAGTGAAGAAAAGAGATGGTTAAAACTGCTCCTACATAGCCTTCTGGAAGCATAACCTTGTGACAAAGTTCGACTCCAAGCCCGGAGGCTGTAATGCGAAACTATATTGGGTACAGCTCTTTTCAAAGATTGACCCAGAAAAGTTTATTGGCAGATACCAGAAGAGACAGGATCTAAAAAGAAGAGAGTCTCTGTGCACCAAACACATGTTACCAGTTTATATGAATGCTGTTTGGGTTATCAACAAGGCAGCAACATTCAAACACTTAATGAGGAAGACGTTAGAAAACACCGACATCGAACATTATGTGGATGACATTTTGGCCCACACAGCCAGATCGAAAGACCACCTGAAAAACTAAGAGAATTTTTCAGGTGAATGAGAGCAGCAGGTCTGACCAACAGATCATTTTAAGTGCTATACTGGAATTTATTGAAAACAAGGAGGGTGACCAATAAATAAATTGTCAGGGGCAAAAAGAGGCAGAATACTACAGAAGATCAACCCAAACAACTGTGAATTTGTATGTACAGTAATGTACATACGTAAAATGCTGTCGAAGAGTGAGAAAAACCACTCAATGATTAAACGAAAATGTCTGGTTATCCTGTTTGCTACTTAGAAGTTTCAGAACTACCCCTAAAGCAAAGAGTTCATCATCTAACTACCATCAGCTATTTGTATACATCCAGAGGTTTAAATTCGACAGTGTGAGGTTTACGAGGTTGTTGTGGTATATACAGAACTATCCCACATTGAGTTTATTGATAGAACTACAAACTGTTGTACAGACTGTATGAGTAGACTTTGTGCGAACAACTGAAAACAGTCTTTGTATATAGTGTAAAAATGTTGTAAATATTTTTCCTGAAGATGGGCTTATTGTTGGATACACAACACTGTTTAACCGGGGCGTAGATCCTGGGGGGATGGGGGATACATTCCCCCTTCATTTTAGAGGGAGGTATGGTGCATACAATAATCCCCCTACAGTTTGGTCTGTTAAATTGTTTTATTGCATCACAGGCCTACAAATTGTGTGTTTGTTCTTTGATTCTCCTGTTCTTACCAATCGAATTACATAATTAGGCCTACATGTAGGCTTTTTCAGGAGCCGAAATGTACATCTTTAATATAGGCGTGCTTCTAAGCTTTTTGATCTAAGCGATAGTTCGTAAGTATCAGTCATTAAGCCAAAGTATACATGCAAGGCTTGCAAGCACTATCACAGAATCTACCTATGTCTTGTACATAGTGTAAGATTAAGTAAAATTTTCATCACAACAGATTGAACAGAGTATGAAATTCGAAAATGTGATAAACTCCTGTGATCTAGATCTGGCAGGCCATTTGTATCTTGTAGCTGCATCAATCTTATGTGTATGTTGTGCGGTTTTCCTACGCCATTTGTTCTTATGCATGTCTAGCCGGTTTTATTGTCGAACGCCTTTCTCTCCTTAGCTGCCGAAGCTGCTGACCATAGTGTACGGATAACGCCAGACGTGCTCTACATCACCTCCCTCCGCTCCCTTTGAGCGTCGATTTTACAACAGGGATCATTAGACCTGTGTTTGTGGCCCTCATTAACCCATGAAATTTCAAATTATCACCACCCTCTAATAAAGTTCTGGTGCTTTATGGTAAAAGGACAATATATTCTCTTATCATAGATAGTAAAAATATTGTATTTTCTTGTATAATTAGAACACAAAAGGAGCGATTTTGACGGCCTGAAGCCTCTACTCGAATTGTATTGCTAGTTTTTGTTTAGGTGTTTTTATTTAATAGACGTGCTTATAAACATTATATCACAACGTGTTTGCCTTTTGATGAGCTTTAACAGGAATATAATATATTTGTGATTGTTTAAGTATTTTTTGAGAAACTTGCAATTACTTGTGTTATAACTAGCACACATTATTGTCTGAGCGATGCCCAGTCGGTAAGTCGGCTTGGTAGTCGCTGTGAGGTTCGCGCGTTCGACTTAAATACAATGTACAGTTCAGTCCCACTTCCATTATGTGCTATCTTCGTTTGTTGTACGTTAGAGTTTTTCAATAAAGACTGTATTTTAGCCTGTTGAGCCATCTGGGAAATGGATTCCAATTATGACAAGCAAACGTTTGAAACCTTCCCATATTAGACAGTTCTGCGAGTCAGTTACTAGTACTACTAGTGACAATGCAGATGCAGATAATCCAATAACCTCAAGCAAAGGAAGAGAAGTTTTGTTTGTTTGTTTTTGAATTTCGCACAAAGCTACTCGAGGGCTATCTGTGCTAGCCGTTCCTATTTTAGCAGTGTAAGACTAGAGGGAAGGCAGCTAGTCATCACCACCCATCGCCAACTCTTGGGCTACTCTTTTACCAACGAATAGTGGGATTGACCGTCACATTATAACGCCCCCACGGCTGAAAGGGCGAGCATGTTTGGCGCGACCGGGATGCGAACCCGCGACCCTCAGTATTACGAGTCGCCCGGGCCCGGAAGAGAAACGTGCCATACAGAGGAAATAGCATGTTCATCAGAGGACGAGTCTGAAAATGCTTGTGCAACTATTGCACATCATGAACCACCAGATAGTTGTGAAACAAGTTTGTGCAGTAATAAAAAATCTGACACTCCACAGATACAGTGTGGAAAGTCATATCATCCAGACGCACAACTAATACCACGACAGAAAGCAGAATCTCAAAATATCAACTTTCAGGGCAAGTGGTTTGATGAGTTTCCATGGGTGCACTTCGACAATCAGGCTTGAAAAAGTCACATGCTTTCATAGTGCCAAGGCAGAAAATAGAGACCTTTTTACAGGGAAATTGGAGAGGCCAGTGGTGTATACCTTAATATACACCGGTTTTTCGAATTGGAAAAAGGCAAAATAGAAATTCAACGAACACCAATTCTCCTCTCAGCACAGATTCGCTATATCTCCAGAAGGTTCACTTGATGTAACTCCAGTGACTGTCCAGCTGCATGGTGAAAAAAGAAGCAGCAGGAAGAATGCAAAAGAAGTCTAGCTAAAATATTCAGAGGTTTACGTTTCTTACTGCGTCAAGGTTTAGCAATACGTGTACATACTGATACGGAGGGGAACTTCCTGCAGTTAATGAAGCTCCTGGAAGAGGAAGATCCTGAGTTGACGGTCTACTTTTCGAAGAAAACCACATTCACATCACCCCAGGCTCAGAATGAAATAATGGAGATGTTCATTCATCAAATACTGAGGAACATAGCACACGAAGTGCAGCAAAGTAAAATCTTTGCATTAATGGTTGATGATACTCAAGATGTTACAGGTGCCGAACAGGAAGCAATATGTGTACGATTCGTAGATGAGAACCTTGACGTCCATGAGACATTTCTTGGTTTGTACAGTGTTTCCAATACAACTGGTAAAACAATATCCTTGATTGTACTTGATGTACTGACTGGACTCAATTTAACACTGTCAGGATTAAGAGCACAAACTTATGATGGAGCTGTAACATGAGTGGTGTGTACAGTGGATGCCAGGCAAAAGTAAAAGAGAAGCAACCGTCAGCTTTGTTTTTTCACTGCAGAGCACACAAGGCTAATTTAATAATGCAACGTGCTGTTGCAGCTTGTGAATGTGGTCGAGGTTCTATCCAGTGGGAACGTGAACTTGGTGTCTTGTTTCAGAGGTCAGGCAAATACAAGACAATCTTTAAAAATATTGTGTCGTCAGACAGCCACAATGGCCTAGTTAAATACATCCGCCCACTGTGTCCGACACGCTGGTTGTACCGCCTGTCTGCAATTACACGTACTAATGATCACTACAGTGACATTGTTGATTCTTTGTCTGAATTAGCAAATGAAAATCAGATGTAGCAGTAAAAGCACGAGGTCTGCTGGACAGATTTAACAAAGGAAAGACAGTTTTAGGATTGTTGATGGCTTAGCATCCATTATCTGCGTTAAAGGAACTAAACCGTGCATTCCGAGCAAAATCAGCAACAGTATCTGGCATGAGTGAAGCATCTGCAATGACAGTTGAGTAACTGTGGGTATTGCGAACAGAGGAAAATTGCAACAAGATATTTGATGAAGCGTGTGTGTGTGTGTTTTTCGTATAGCAAAGCGACAAAGGGCTATTTGCTCAGCCCACCGAAGGGAATCAAACCCCTGATTTTAGCGTTGTAAATCCGGAGACATACCGCTGTACTAGCGGAGGGCATTTGATGAAGCTGAGAAAAAGGTAACTTCCCTAGATCTGGTGCCTATTGAACTAACACGCATTCGCAGATCCTCCAGAAGGATCACAGGTGATGTCTCAGCACACCATTCTCCAACAGCTAGAGATTACTACAGTAGCCAATATTTTGAATTTGTGGACACAGTCATAGAACATCTGACCGCTATATTCAATGCAAACAAAAATGACTTGAGGCAATATCTGGCACTTGAGAACATGATCACATCTGGCAAGATTGACAACTCGGTTATAAACTTCTATCCAGAAATCTCTGCACATCGGCTCGAGTTTCAGTTGCCCATGTTCAAAGGAACAAGAAAAGCAGTATCTCTGAAAGGTGCGAAGGATGCTTACTGTAAGATGCATGAAACAAGCCAGCAGATGTTTGGTGAAGTGTTTCTTCTCATGAAAATTTTGCTTGTATGTTCAGTATCCAGCTGCGAATGTGAACGCAGCTTTTCTGCGTTAAGACGGTTGAAGACGTGGTTAAGGTCAACTATGTCTCAGTGCCGCCTCAACCATGTGGCAGTTTGTCACACTCACAAAGGTGAGGTCGACAAGATAAATATAGAAGATCTTATGAAAGAATTCATAAACAAATCATCACAAAGGAGGTCTACGTTTGGGAACATGTAGACTAGAGGACTAAATGAATTTTACTTCAATGAAAAGTATGAATAATTATGTGCTACATTGTATTGATGTGTAATGTTCAAGAGTTCGCAAAGACATTTTAATTATTTTTATCAAACAACATGAACAGTTTTTCAGTAGATATAAACTTCTGAAGGGTAATTACTAATTTTATTAATATTTGAAAACGTAATTCATGCAATGAAAGTTATTAGTAACCATGTCAAGTATAATGGTCATCTCTTATACTGTGCAGTGTGCAGGAATAAATTCAAGTGGTAGTTAATTTGTGATACATTTGTCTTTATTCTATTAACATTTTGAAAACTGTTTACAACACCTCACTTATTCAAACCTACATGGAAACCTTGAAGTATCGTGGGAACAAGATTACTCTGTGACTGCATGTTTACAGCTTTCAGGTTCACGTAATCAGAGATTACCAATTTGCAAATTGAACAATCCACATAAGTGGTTGCAAAAATCATCCCCCCCATCGGGTGTAAAAAATCTACGGCCCTGCTGTTCATGTTATCATTTCGTTTGTTTAAAGGTTTTTGAACAAGAGTGTTAAAAGTTAGTTTTTAAAAGAAATAATAATGACCACTTTCGTTACATAACTCTCTATGAATTGTATGTTCTGCATGTGGTTTAATTGCTCTACTGGGCTTTCATAATGTTATTGCTGTCACCTTGGTCGAAACTTCTAGCTCTGTCTTGTTATGGTTAATATTGTTGTTACTAGAGGGCTAGATATTTCTAGATTTTCCTATCGTGAATTATAACTGTGTGTATATACAGATACATAGAATGCAAATTAGTAAAACGTTGCTTGTTTGTTTAGAATTAACCACAAAGCTACACAAAGGGCTATCTTTGCTCTGCGTACTATGAGTATCAAAATCCGATTTCTTACAGTACAATTCTTCAGACATACTACTGTGTCACTGGGGTGCTGTATTGTAATAATAAAGTAAAGAAAAATACTTTGTTTTTTCAGTTGGGTTGTAAAGTAATTGAACCAAACTGTTTCGACTGTTGAAAAAAAAATTAAAGCTATGGATACAACTGTCGTACTTCACGATACAATGTAGGTGAGTTTGTCAATGATGGTATTTTGAAAAAGAAGAGAAAATATGTTAATCATCTTGTCAAGTGGGTTCTAAAGTAATTGTGGAGTTTTGATAAAAAAAAAGGCAATTGTTTGTTCATTTTGATTTTCGCGCAAAGCCACTCAAGGGTTATCTGTGCTAGCCGTGTCCCTGATTTAGCAGTGTAAGACTAGAGGGAAGACAGCTAGTCATCATCACCCATTGTAAGCGTTTGGGCTATTTTTTTTACTAACGAATAATGGGATCGACCTTCACTTTATAACGCCCATACAGGTAAAAGGGCGAGTTTGTTTGGTGTGACGAGGATTCAAAACCGCAACTTTCAGATTTGGAGTCAAGTACCCTAATCATCTGGCCATGCCGAAAACTACATTGGAAAATATCAGAAGCAGTTTTGCCACCTGGTATTATTCTTCTAGTAGAACCAACATAGCTTTGGTAAACTGAACTGGACTGTTTTAGCAGCCGTTTAAATATCCGATTTTAATATTATAGTAAAACAACACAGCTTTTGAAAAATGCACTAGACCATTACAGCTGTAGTTTAACCATCTGACAGTGTTGTGATAGTAGATCAAACACAGCTTTGATAAACTATATTGACTTTACACCTATTAGTAGTAGCTTAACCATCTGAGATCTTATACTAGAACCTACACAGCTTTAATAAGGTACACTGGAATATTTCAGCAGTAGTTTAACCACCTGAAACTTTTCTGATAATAGAATCACAAGCACTGCGACTTTAGGAAACTACAATGAAACGTGTAAGCAGCAATTTAATCATTTGTCATAAAAAAACTAGTTTTAATAAAGATTTGGTAAACTACGTTTAACTATCTTACACTGCTTTTATACAGTAGATCCTCGACGTTAATGATACCCTTTTTAGTTCGTCCAAGTGCATTATATAGCAAAATATCCTTAATATCAAGTATGAGCAAGGCAAAGCCGGATTTCCTATTGACTAGTCTTCTTCATTTTGTTTGCTATGTGCAGGATACAGGTGTTAGTGAGCTGCATATTGCCATGATGTGGACCATGGTAAAAAGAATCTTCCATGAGTGGATGAAATGTGCCCTTTTTTCTTTATTATTGGTGACAAAGTTTCCAAAGGCTTTTCTTCAGAGATTGAACTACTAAAATTTTCACATTTATTTTCTGTGTTTATTATACTCCCAACAACTAAAGTAGAAATACGCTGAAAATAAAGAGACGAATCACTTCTTTTATCATTACATGGTTTAAGGTAACACTGTAATATGATAATCTCGAGAACAACAAAGCACGAACACAGAAGTAAATCGACTTAATCCCTGCTCTGAGTACACGATGTGTAATTTATCACTTACGTATCATACATTGCTTACAACAAGAATTCCTCAGAGTAATAATGCATTTTGAATCTGTTATAACATTTATTTCAAAATATGGTTCGTTACCGATCCAATAAATATTACAAATATTTGAATAATAGTCATTCTTCTGAGATGTTTGGAATCAAGAGGCATCCCGTACAGACAGACAATGATAACTGTCCTCTTTATCGAGTGTCAGAATAGAGATCAAAACTAAAGATACTGCCCATAATTAAGAGCATTGAGTTTCCTATTATTGAAGATTTATTTTGATGATAAATATAGTAGATGAAGAAATATACTGAAAAGGTTTGCCCTTAATGGTGCAGTGCCTGTTAATCAATATTCTACTGCACTAAAAAACAAAAAGCTTTGGGAAACTCCACTGAAACGCTTCAAAAACAGGATATCCACTTAACATTGTTCTTATAGAAAAACCATCTCATCCTTTGAAAACTACATTTGAACGTTTGAGCAGAAATTTAACCATTTGCCGTTGTTTCTATAGTAGGAACAATACAGCTTTGGAAAACTAAATGTAGCATATCAGTAGCAGTTTTAAACATTTCATATTACTGTTATAGTATTATCAAAAGAGATTTAGTAAACTAAATTGTTATTGTTCTTCTCGTAGAACCAATACAGCTTTGTTAAACTAAATCAGAATATCTCGGTAGCAATTCAACCACCTGATTTTGTTCTAGCATTACAAAAAGCATCATCCAACGTTATTATTATAATAAAAACAAAATAGCTTTGGAAAAGTACAATAGACAATTTCAGAAATAGTTTATCCGTGTGATACTGTTCTGAAAGTAAAACAATCACAACTTTGGTAAACTATATTGGAACACTTCAGGAGCATTTTAACCATCTGATCCTTAATTTGAAAGAAAAGCAGCTTTGTTAAAAGTTTCAGTAGCAGTTTGACCATAAGAGTTTTTTCTTATAGTAAACCAACCATTGGAACGTTTTAGTAGCATTTTAACTATTTCGCGTCATTCATATCATTGTTCATATAATTCAGACTAGAAAGTTTCATCAGTAGTTTAACCATCTGATGATGATCTTTTGGTAGAACCAACACAACTTTGGAAAAGTAGACTGGAAAGTCTTAGTAGTATCCTAACAAAACGACACTGTTCTTATAATAGAACCAACATAACTTTGGAAAAGTAGACTGGAAAGTCTTAATAGTATCCTAACAAAACGACACTGTTCTTATAATAGAACTAACACGTCTTTAACAAACTGCTGGAACGTTTCCTCAACAATTTACTTAAATACACAGTATTGAAGTACAGTTTTACATCACTGTGTAGAAAATAAAATCTCGAACAGAAAATAATAAGAGATTTTAATAAACAACACACATATAAAGTTTATGTCACTGTTTAGATAATAAAGCCAAGTACAGAGCTTATTAAATACTTAAATATATAACTATAAGATATAAATAATACGTCTTCAGTAAATACGTTTTTTGACAATGTTGATAATGATGCTACTTAAGTACAATCGATTTGTTAACATTAACACCCCTACTTTGAAGTAATCATTGTGCCATGTTGTCTAATTAACTATTTGAAAATGTGTAGGTAATGGTTTAACTTCGAAATTAATTTAACCTGAATGTTTTATTCCGCGTATGATATTTAGATTAATTTTAATCATTTTGTCGGCTTTTGTTGTATGTTTTGAACAAAGCTAAACCTTAGGCTATCTGCTGTCTGTCCATCACATATAATCGAACCCCTGATTTTCATGCTGTAATACCGTAAAGTTACTGCTTTCCAACAGGGGAAATATTTTACACCTTTACTAAGATTGAAATATTTATTTCCTTTTAAGAAGTGAGCTTTCCTTTTTAAGTATTCTGGTGTAATTCATCAGTAATCTTCTAGTTATGAAAGAGGCTATGATCGGCCTACAAGACAAATCTTAACTACTCGTAGGAACATAGAACAATCCAAGCATTTGTTAGATCTTGTGTTCTACAAATTTACTATTTTAAAATCATAAACCTATGTTTGAATTAAAAAAAACACCTATTTATAAAATGACTGATGTTAGAGTTTAACTTGAACCTGTCTTCTGTTTCAGAAAGGAAGATATTGCAGTTAAGAAGAAGGAAGAAAAAAAATCCAGTGAAGTCGTATAGATGGTGAATTATATATAAAAGAAGGAAAGAATAGAAAATTACCTTTCCCGCATCTGAGAGAGTACATTGAAAAGCAAGTGATGAGAAACCAGTGAAAATATAAACTTAATGCTAACAACAAATTGAATTAGATATAGAGTGGTGGTGAATCAGTAAAAGCATGAAAGAGATTAATGTAATGAAGATAACGTAACACGTGGATTATAGTGGAAAAAATGAGTATAATGGGAGGTTTAGACAAGATTTATTTTGATAGTTAGTTTTATTCTCACCAGGGTATTTGCTGGCACACATTATTTTTATGAGATTAAACCCAGTTACATATCTTTGTACTTGACAAGCACCGAATGAATGACATAATACAACCGTTGCTAATTTTTCTCCACGTGTATTTTCTTGTAATGAATCGCTCTGGGTCGTTCGGCTCTAAATCAACTTTCGCACGCAGTTCAGTTTGTAGCAGTGGATTTTGTGTCCAGAGTCTCCCCTGGAAGGTAAGGTAAGGGGGAAGCTGTTCAAGTGATAAATAGACTAACTGTGATTAGATGTACTTGGATTATCTTCTTGTAAATGTTGGTAACTGTATAGCCACATATCTATTTCACATTCTAGCGTTAATATATGGTAATAGAGTTTTTGCAGGTTTGTCATTCTTTATGGTACTAGTGGTAGGTGGTTTATTTGAATTTATTATGACGCCGCTAGCCTAAATTGCACTAAATTCGTAATTTTACTATACTGGCGGGAAATGGTTTTAGTATGGAGAGAATGGAATTGGTAACTAAAGACGTTATATCTTGATTCTATCCCTATCACGTTGCTGTCTATCCGTTTGTTGGCGTTTTTTATCACTTAAGTTGGAAGTGAAATATTGAATCATTTGTTCGTAGGGAGTAATGTTTTCGGACCTTTGCCCAAGTCTGTGGAATTACAACGCTAAATTCCGGGACACAATTCGCTTCGGCGGACACAAAAGGTTGCGACTTTAAACGAAAGAGACAAATTTCAGACCGTTACGTTATTTCTTCTAACTATTCGATTATTCATATAATTGTACATTGATTAATAACGCTTAGAGCTTTCTGAGAAGAAGCATACCATTTGTTTACGTTGCGTTCTGTAAAATGTACCTGTTTTAATAAGAGAAGAGGGAAATATGTCTGTGTAAACATCAATACCTATGATGTAACAGAGATAAAACCTTTCAGGATCATTTTAACTTATTGGTTATCAGACGCTATTTTTACTCTTCATTTGTTCGATCGTCTTAGTATCATATATGATTTAAGACAATTCTTTGTATATAATTGTTTGAAAGGGAAAGTAGATGTAATTTGGTTTTATATTTCTTCTATATTTTCTACGTGATCTTATCTAGATATCAATAGTTTATAAAACGTTGATATGAGATATTATAAGTTTTTTACAAATCTTTTCGAAGAAGAAAGTATTGAATCATACTAAATGTTTTACGTGTGTTTTATTAATAATTAATATTTCACGAAAAGCTACACAGGGGTTATTTTCACTTGACTGTTCCTATAGGGGTTATCTCTACGTAGTTGTTCTAAGAGGTACTATCATCAATTAGTTGTTCCTACCGGGGCTATCTCCACTTAATTGTCCCTACAGAGGTTATCTACTATCAGTTGTTCTTACAGGGGTTACTTCCTATTAGTTGTTCCTACAGTGGTTATCTCAACTTAGCTGTCCTTAAGTTTGAACTGATAGCCAAATAGTCAACCACATACCCGTCGTCAACTATTTTCTAAAAACAATAGGGGATTCTACCATCTCTCTCTTCTAGCATACTCATGAACCTAAGTGCGGAACTAGACTGGTACGGTAAACCTTCGAATTACCATTATATTCACTAGACCACCAGTGGTAAAATGACTTATGAAAAACGTATGTAAAATACTGTTGTTTGATGTTGAATTAAAAAGAGAAAGTAGTATTGACAAAGTGTGATAAAATATATATTATAAAAGATGACATAGTGTTATTAATGAAATTATTTTAATTGTCACTAGGGGACGTGTAGCAACATCGGGATCTAAATGGTTATTTTTATATATTTCCTGAACACGCACCTACTACTATGTTTGTTTTTAGTCTAAATCTATAATAGTCTATCTACTGTGTCTACCTCCTGAAATAGAACTCCAGTTGTTAGCGTTGTGATTCCGTAGGCTTACCATCGTCTCTACGAGTGACAACGTTAGTATCAATAAAATAAATAAATAAAATTATAGCAGAACAAATATAGGAAGAAGCCTGTAAGTAGAGAAATACATAATATCAAATCAATAATTATTTGAAGCTGTGGTAATATGAAAAGGCAATGTGTTTTTTTTTTTTTCGTTTTAATTTAGAACATAAGTATTATCAATCAAATAGTATTTCTTGTACACATGAATAAACCAAAATATACTTTAGGCTAAATTATGAGGTTTTAAACGTGTCACCACCTTTCATGTAAACAATTATAGAGAAGAGAACAACAGATATAGTTAAATATTCATCAATATATTGTGAAACAAATCACGGTAAAAGACCTAATACAGTAGTGTAGTGTCGTATAAGTGAACTTAAGAAAATGCTATTAAAAGTTTAGCCTAAAGGTGGCAGTCTAAAGCTACTTTTATGAATTAATAAATTTATTATTTTAAAACTCCGTGAATGAGAAAAATAAAAATAACACAGTCAAATACTATGTGAAAGAATGCATAAACAAATACCTGAATATGTTAAACAACCAATTAAATTTGATTATTTTTAACACTTGGAGGAGGGGAAAAGAGTCTACATTTTTATTTTTCATTATATTGAATTACACCATTATCAGTATAATACGGCCAAGTAATCTGAGGATCACGGGTTCCAATCCCCGTCAGATCAAACATTCTCGCCCTATAAACCGTGTGGGCGTATAATGTTGCGGTCAGTTCTACTATTCGTTAGTAAAAGAGTAGCCCAAGAGTTGGCTGTATGTGATGGTGGCTACCAGCCTTCCCTCTGGTCGTTCACAGCTAAATTAAGAAAGGCTAGCGCAGATAGCCCTCTTGTAGCTTTGCGCGAAATTCAAAAACAAAGAAACAATTATTATAATTTTAATAACTCAACAAAAAAAAACTTAGACATGTAAATAAAAATATCTTAATACAGTTAACACTTATATTCAATGGATAAATCGCACTTGATAAGCACGGTTAATATACACTAATATAATGAATTTTCATCAAGAATCAAGAGGTACCTCTTAGCACCTTTATATTTATTCACAGTGATTTCCTGACCATTTCGAGTGATGTTCTTTGAGGAGTAGATTGTTATAGAGGTTCCTGTTGTTATTTGCACAATGCACGAGTTTAAGGAGTTTATTAATCGATATAGAGCCAAATAACATAACACTTCGAAGAATAAAGCTATTAATGTTCCCCGCGCAAGAAGAATACCTGATGCAACAGAATGCTTAGGTTGGACTCCGAAACCATATCCTAAGCCAATATCGAACAACGCTCTTCTGCAAAGATAACTCTGTCACCTAAGAAGAAACAACAATATTTAGACGAAACTCAGTGTATTATATGGTGGAGTTAACAAAATAGTAAACAAGGGTATGAAGATGAGGAAGGCCTCAAAGCCAACAGATCTTACACTTCCAATTAGACCTCGAAAGAAAAGCTGCTTTTATGAGAAAGATAATCAAATAACGTGGAATCACATCAGTTTTATTTGACCTCATGTAACAAGATACAGCTTTGGTGCCTTGGATCTACTCTAAACAAGAACACATAGTGGATGATCAGTCGAAAGTTTCTCATGTTATATGGTCTACCACTGATCTGATCATTCTCTGTAAAAGCTTGTTACAATGGAAATTAGGTTGTCGAGTAGTAATACGTAATCATGGCCGTCAGATTCAGAAAGAACGACAAGGAAGAAAACAGTTCTAAAGGCAGCACGAGACCCCGATTATCTCACTTAGTACAATTAAACTCAGATCTTATGAGAACTTGAAAGGCTGTTTGTTTTAGTTTCGTTTGCAAAGATTCTCTGAAATAGATATATATTTGATGGAAACTTGAAAAGTGTTCAGATAATCGCTCACATGTAACTGAAAAGGATTTAGACTAGTTTTGAAAGAGACAGTCTCTGTTATCGCTTACCACCATTAACATCCAAAGCTTAGTATTTTCATGGGAAGTTTGTAAACAAAACTCTAATAAATGGTGATATAACCTTTATAACTTCCTGTATTATATATATTATAATTTAATGCCAATACACTTGCAAATCTTTCAAGAAGAATGCTTGGTGACAACGTCAATAAATGTGACGTATTCTATTCTATTGTGTTCCGCTTCGCCATAAAAAAAAATAGCTTAGAGATATAGTTGTTTAGATATGATAAAAACACACGTCACGTATAATTTTTCTTGTTTAATTATAATAAATA
This sequence comes from Tachypleus tridentatus, assembly GCF_004210375.1. NCBI lineage: Eukaryota > Metazoa > Arthropoda > Merostomata > Xiphosura > Limulidae > Tachypleus > Tachypleus tridentatus. Next base: position 175,424,099 of record NC_134834.1, read on the forward strand.
CTAGGAAAACTCTGGTCTTCATTAGGTTGTGCCCTGAATAATTAATAGCGCAGGAGAATAAAGCTGTAACTTTATGTTCCAAATTTTATAGTAAATTTTGAAGATGTGACTTAAAATTGCCTTATACAAACATCACCAGAGTTTACCAAAATAAAACAATCCATGTAACAATATTTCTTTATTGTGTGGTCGTATTGAAGGTTGACAATACGTTCGTATAACACGTAAATGAAATCTTTCTTACATGTATGCATGCGCATCACTGCAACTTTATTAATTACGCATTATTTAAGTGTTAATTATTTAGTCCACGTAGTAGCAACAGAATATTCATATAATAGATGAAACTAAGCTGAAAAAGTTAGTTAAAAAAAAAACGTTGACATTTTTCCTTGCGTACTAATGAAAATTTTGTTTTTATTTGCTTAATTAAGAACTCATTTTATAATAACCCAGGATGAAGTCAGAACAGTACTTCAAAATTCTTATAATGATAGAAAAGGAAAGATAAAATTATTGTAACACAAACAGAATTCTTCTGAGACATCTAGTTCTAAATAAAAAGACAATTTGTCTAGTTCAGTAAACATTCTTCTAAAAGAAGAGTGAAAAGTTACGAGAAAATTTTGCCGCAGATAAGAGTGACCTTCCTTTAAACATTCTGCTACAAGAAAAGTGAAAAGTCACAAGATCCTAATGCCATACAGAAAGTGCTTGCTTGTTTTGTTTTGGAATTTCACACAAAGCAACTCGAGGGCTATCTGTGCTAGCCGTCCCTAATTTAGCAGTGTAAGACTAGAGGGAAGGCAGCTAGTCATCACCACCCACCGCCAACTCTTGGGCTACTCTTTTACCAACGAATAGTGGGATTGACCGTCACATTATAACGCCCCCACGGCTGGGAGGGCGAGCATGTTTGGCGCGACTCGGGCGCGAACCCGCGACCCTCTGATTACGAAGCGCACGCCTGAACGCGCTAGGCTACAGAAAGTGATCTGCCTTTAAACATTCTGTTACAACAAGAATGATAATTCACAAGAACATAATGCCGTAACGGATCCCTTTTGTTTCATTATTCTGTTAGAACACGAATGAAAAGTCACAAGAACATAGAGCCGTAAAAATGACATTTCTTTAAACATTCTGTTACAACAAGAGTGAAAAGTAACAACAAAATAGTGACGTAACAAAATTGACCTTCCTTTGAACATTCTGCTACAACAAGAGTGAAAATTCACAAGAACATAGTGATGTAAAGTTAGTGACTTTCTTTTAAACAATGTTACAACAAGTACGATATCTCACAGCAAAATGTTCCATAACAAGACTACATTCATTTAAAAATTCTGTTACAAGAAGAGTGAAAAGTCACAAGAACATAGTTCCGTAACGAAAGTGAAATTCCTTTAAACATTCTGTACAACAAGAGCAAAGAGCCACAAGAACATAGCGCTGGAAAAGCAAAACCTTCGTTTAAACATTCTGTTTCGACATGTGTGAAAAGTCTAGTGAACATACTGCAGTAAAACAACTGACCTTCTGTTAAACATTCTGTTACAACAAGAAAGAAAACTCACAACAATAAACTTCCGGAACAAGAGTGACTTTCATTTAAACATACTGTTAAACCAAGAGTTAAAAGTCACATGAATAAAGAGCTGTAACAAAAGTGAAGTTCATTTAAACATTGTGTTACAGTAAGAGTAAAATGTCACAAGGCTGTAGTTCCGTATCGATAGTGATCTTCTCTTAACATTCTGTTACAACAAGAGTGAAAATCTACAATAACATAGTGCCGTACGAGAGTGACTTTCCTTTAAACATTTTGTTACAACAAGAGCGAAACGTCACGGGAACATAATACTTTAACAATCGTAACCTTTCTCTAAACATTCTGTTGTTACAAGTATGAAAAGCCACCAAAACATACTGCCGTAAAAGTAGTGGCCTTGTTTTAAACATTCTCTTATAATTAGAGTGAAAAGCCCCAAGAATATAGTATCGTGAAAGAGTCACTTTCCCTACAACATACTGTTACAAAAGAGTGAAAAGCCACAAGATCATAGTTCCGTAACAATAGTGACCTTTCTTTAAACATTCTTTATAACAAGAGTGAAAATTCACAATAACATAGTGTCGTATAGAGAGTGAACTTCCTTTAAATATTCTGTTACAACAAGAGTGAAAAGTCAATAAGTGCAGTAACAAGACTGACTTTCCTTTAAACATTCTGTTAAAGCAATAGTGAAAAGCCACAAGAACATAGAGCTATAACAAAATTGACCTTCCTTTAAACATACTATTACAATAAGAATGAAAAGTCACAAGAACTTAGTGTCGTAACAAGCGTGACCTTCCATGACACATTCTTTTAGAACAAGAGTGAAAAGTCACAAGTATATAGTGCTGTAAGAACAGTCACCATCCTTTAAACATTCTTCTGTTACAACAAGAGTGAAAATGGCAAAAACGTACTGCTGTAACAAGAGTGATTTTCCTTTCAACATTCTGTTACAACAAGAATAAAAAGTCACAAATCATAGTTTCATAACGAGAGTTACCTCTCTTTAAACTTTCTCTTACAACAAGAATAAAAAGTCACAAGAACATGGTGTTGTAATAAGAGTGACATTCTTTTATACATTCTGTTACAGCAACTGTGAAAAGTCACAAAAACGAAGTGTTGTAATGAGAGGGACTTTCTTTTAGTATTTTATTACAACAAAAGTGAAAAATCACATAAACATAGTTCCGTAACGAGAGTGACCTTTCTTTAAACATCCAGTTACAATAAGAGTAACAATTCACAACGACATAGTGTTTTAACATGGGTGACCTTCCTTAAAACATTTTATTACAACTAGCGAAAAGCCATAAGAACATAGTTCCGTAATAAGAGTGACTTACCTTTGAACATTCTGTTACAACGGGTGAAAAGGCACAAGAACGGAGTTCCGTAACAAGAGTGACTTTCCTTTTTATATTTTTTTACAACAAGAGTAAAAATCCACAAGAACATAGCGCTGTAACAAAACTGACGCTCCTTTAAACGTTGTTTTACGACAAGAGTGAAACCTCACGAGAACATACTTCCCGAAAAAGTGATCTTGTTTTAAACATTCTCTTACAATAAGAGTGAAAAGCCACCTGAACATTGTTAGTGAAAAAGTGACATTCTATTAAGTATTCTGTTACAACATGAATGAAAAGTCACAAAAACATATTTCCGTAAATAGAGTGATATTCTATTACACATTCTTTTACAAAAAAAAGTTGAAAGTCAAAAGAACATAATTCCGTAACAACAGTGACCTTCATTAAATATTCTATAACATGAGGAGAGAGAAGTTACAAGAACAAGTTCAATAACAAGAGTGGCCTTCCTTTAAATATTCTGTGGCAAGAAGAATAAAAATTCACAAGAACCAAATTTCAAAACAATTGTGATCTTCCTTTAAACATTCTGTTTAGAGAAGAATAAAATATCAAAATAACATTGTTCCGCGACAAGAGTGACGGTTTTTTAAACATTTTGTTACCACAAGAACGTAGTTCCGTATCGAGAGTGATGTACTCTAAGCATTCTGTTACAAGAAGAGTGAAAAGCTACAACAACGTAGCGCTGTAACGAGAGTCACTTTCAATAGCTTGTTACAACAAGTGAAAAGTTACAAGAACATAGTTTTGTAACAAGAGTGCCCTTCCTTTAAACATTCTGTTAGAGCAAGTGAAGAGTAACAAAAACATAGTGCCGTAACAAGAGTGATCTTCCTTTAAACATTCTGCTACAAGAAGAATGAAAAGTTCCAAGAATACAGTACTGTAAGACGAGTGACATCCATTTAAACACTATGTTACAACAAGTGAAGAGTAACAAGAACATAGTGCCGTTACAAGAGTGCCTTTCCTTTAAACATTCTTCTACAAAAAGAGTAAAAACTCACAACAACAATTTCCGTAACAAGAGTGACGTTCCTTTAAACTTTCTCTTACAACAAGAGTGAAAAGTTTCAAGAATATATTTCTCTAAGAAGAGTGACTTTCCTTTAAACATTCTGTTAGAACAAGAGTGTCACAAAAACATAGTGCCGTAATGAGAGTGACTTTACTTTCAATATTTTGTAACAACAAGACTGAAAAGTCAAGAGAACATGGTTCCGTATAGAGACTTTAAACATTCTGTTAGAACAAGAGTGAAAAGCCACAAGAAAATAGTTCTGTAAAAAGAGTTTCCTTCATTGGAGCATTCGTTACAACATGAATGGAAAGTCACAAGAACATAATTTCTTAACAAGAGTGACTGTCATTTAATTATTCGGTTACATGAAGAGTATAATCACAAGAACATGGTTCAAAAACAAGAGTGATCTTCCTTTAAACATTCTATTGCAACAAGAGTAAAGATTCATATGAACATTGTTCCTTGACAAGATAGCTTGTCCTTTATACATTCTGTTATCAGAAGAATGAAAGGTCACAAGAACATAGTTCCGTATCGAGAATGATCTTCTCTAAACATTCTGTTACAACAAGAGTGAAAAGCTAGAATAATGTAGTTTCGTAAAATGAGTGACTTTACTTTCAATATTTTGTTACAACAAGAGTGAAAAGTCCCAAGAACATCACTTCCGAAACGAGAGTGACTTTCCTTTAAAAATTCTGTTACAACAAGAATGAAAAGTCACAAGAACATAGTTCCGTAACAAACATCACTTTCATTTAATCATACTATTAGAAAAGAATAAAAACCCACAACAACAAGGTTGCGTAACAAGAGTAACCTTTATTTAAACATTCTGTTAAGTTAAAAGTGAAAAGTCACAACAACATTGTCCAGTAAAAAGAGTGACTTTCCTTTTACATTATTTTACAACGGGAACAAAAACTAAAAGAATATAGTTCCGTAACGGGAATAACTTTCCTTTCAACATTCTGTCACAAGAGTGACTTTCATTTTAACCTTCTGTTACAATAAGAGAGAAAAGCCACAAGAACATAGTTCCGTAACAAGAGTGACTTTCTTTTCAACCTTCTGTTACAACAAAATTCAAAAGTCACAAGATTATAGTGACGTAAGAATGATAATATTCTTTTAAACATACTATTAAACAAGAGTAAAAAGCTACAAGAACATAGTTCCATAATAAGTGTGACCTTCATTTAAACATTCAGTTAAAATAAAAGTGAAAAGCCAGACGTACGTAGTTCCGTAATAAGAGTGACCTTTCTTGGAATATTGTGTTTCAACAAGGTGGAAATGTCACAAGAATATATTTCAGTAAAAAGAGTGACCTTCTATTAAACGTTTTGTTAAAATAAAAGTGTAATGTGAACCTAGTACCGTAATAAGAGTGACCTTCCTTGAAATTTTCTGTTACAACAAGAGTGAAAAGCCATACCAACAAAGTTGCGTAACAACAGTAACATTCATTTAAATATTCTGTTAAATAAAAGTGAAAAGTCACAAGAAGATAGTGCCGTAGCAAGAGTGACCTTCCTTCATACATTCTGGTACAGGAGAAGTGAAAGCTTCAAGATCATCGTTCCGTAACAAGAGTGACTTTCCTTTCGACATTATTTCCCTTGTTCGAGTAAAAATTCACGTAAACGTAGTGACTTAGCAAGTATAACCTTCCTTTAAACATTCATTTAGAAGACGAGTGAAAAGTCACAATAACATTGTGCCGTTAAAAGTGATTTTCCTTTAAACTTCAGTTAAAACATGAATGAAAAATCACAAGAACATAGTTCCGTAACAAAAGTTACTTTTTTTAAAGTTACAAGAATTAAAGTCATAAAGATTTTAACATTGTGTTTCAACATTTTTACAACAATAGCGAAAGGTCACAAGAATATATTTCCGTGAAAGTGTGACCTTTCTTTAAATTAAGAGTCAGAAGAACAACATATATTGTTCCGTGAAAAGTCACTAGAAAATAGTTCCGTAACAAAAGTGACTTTTTTTTAACATTGTGTTACAACAAGAATTAAAAGTCATAAAAACATAGTTCCGTAACAAGTATGACTTTTCTTTCAACATTTTTACAACAATAGCGAAAGGTCACAAGAATATATTTCCGTGAAAAGTGTGACCTTTCTTTAAACTTTCTGTTACAAAAAGATTGACAATCCAGAAGAACATACATAGTTCCGTAATGAGAGTGACTTTTTTTCAAAATATTGTTACAACAAAGTGAAAAGTCACTAGAAAATAGTTCCGCGAGAAGAGTGACCTTCCTCTAAACATTTTCTTGAACAAGAGCGAAAAGTCACAAGAACACAGTTCTGTTAGAAGAGGGAACTTCCTTTAAATATTTTGACAAGTGTAAGATGATCGTTTGCCAACAGCATCTCTTTATTTTTTAACAAAATTTAAGAGATATTCTTCGAACAATATCATTAACGTGATTTGTGGAAAGGTACTTTCCCCAAAATTGTTATATTGTATCAGGGCGAAAAATAATTTTTCTTCTTAAAAATCGTATTTTAGTAAGTGTAAAATGGCCTACTCTAAGAAATGTTGTCTTTTAACATTTGAACAGTCAACTTTCTCCAAAACTATCGTGTTGTAAAAGAAATGAAATTATACTTTTTTACAAGTTTCGTATTGTAACAAGAATGACATCTGTCCGTCTTCCGAACACGTCATGTTTTAACTGGTTTAAAGTGATTTTTCTCAATATACGTTTTGATGTAAAAAGAATGGAAAGTATATTTCTCCGAAACCATCGTATTCTAAAGAGTAAGAACATAGATCTTGTTCCAAAAATTTCGCGTTTTTATTGTGTGAAAAGTGGCCTTTGTCCAATAGTTTAGTGTAAACATGCTGTCGTAACAAAAATGAAACATGATTTTAACTTGGACACCTTAAGTTTTAGAAAAAGTGAAAAATGACCCTTTTTCGAAATATTCTGTTGTAAGAAGATTGAAAAAGTGAGCTCTGTTTAAGAACATTCTGTTTTAACAAGAGGGGTAAGTGAACTTCCTCCAAAAGCATTTTATTGTAAGGAGAGTGAACTTTCTCCTTTGAAAACCATTCCTTTGTAATAATAATGAAAAGCTGTGTTTATTTTGAAATGTGATTATCTTATTAAAAAAAAACGTTTCTTTATTTGAAAATAATTTAAAAACCTACTGTTCTCATGAGGTGTAAACTATGAAGCTGTAACATGAAGAAAAGAAAAACCTTAACCTCCTTCCCAGTCAAACTAGTTTTATAACACATTCTGTTTTCAAGTGTTTCTGTAGAGGTGAATTAGTTGATTTTCTACAATGTGGTTTTCCAGCAGAGCCTTAATGTTTTGTTCCAAAGTTGCCCTAAATATCTATGAACTTTAGGGTTAAGCTTAACAAATTGGGAAAGTAGTTCTATAAAACATAGATCATACATCTTTTACTGACTTGCAATTTAAAGTTTTTCTATCATAGGTAAAAATGAAAAAAAACCGATGACATAAATGGCAGGAATATTAGTTGGAAATGACCAGTCCAAGACAGCAAACCCGCTCTGGTTATCTGTACGATTGGGTTTTACAAAAATGTATTGTTATTTTGGTTTGATTGCGGGATATTTTACAGCATAGCGACATCTGGGTTTCGAGTGTTCTTAACATTGGTATATATATATAGAGTGGTAAGGCTATGGAAGCTAGGAAAGATCAGAATTCTTTTAAGAATCTATAATTAAATCTATATATCGCTGTATAATTTGCCCATTTTTCTTGACAAGGTTGAACGAAACAAAAAATACAAGGCTGAAATTTGTTTATAAAGAAACGTTAATATTTAACTGTAAAAGCAACAGCAAAATAGAAACTAGGGTTATAATTGTGTTATTATCTTTCGTTCTTTCCGCTCTATTTGTATAACTGACGATATCAAAAATAAAATACACTCGAAAAATTAACATGCAAATATTTATTCTAAAGACGAGATGACTAAATTTGTTTTAATTTTTGTTTTTATATGATTGTCCAATTAAAATCTTTCGTTTCTTACACGTTAGTACATAATGACGTAACTGGATTGATAAACAACGCTATCTGAGTATAATAATTCCTCTGATTCCTGTTTGTATTAAATGGTCAGAATGAAGTTTCTAAACCACGCCAAAAATCTTCATAAAATTCAATTATAGCTTCCTTTGTGAAAGAAACCAATGGCGTACTCGATACTTTGAGTGTTTTTTAATATTTTTATACTATAAGCTCATCCATAATAAGTGAACAAATATAGCTACTTAAATTCTTAGAAGTACTATCCAATCAATAGTACTTTTAGATAAACACCTTTATATGTTCATATCTTTAGGACCATAAAATTCATTAACGAAAGTAAATAAATATAGGAATTTCTGTGAGAACAATATATTATTTTAGTTATTAATATTCAATGGCAGATGGAATGTTCATATTAGAGCATAATTTGTATTCACAGAAAGTTTATTTTCACGAGTAATTATTAAATGGTTTATCTAGATAAAAGGAATAAAAATGTTTTTTAATAAATGGGTATTTCCATCACATATACGTAATAACACTATTTGCAAGTTCCTGAAACTTAAAACTCTCTTATAAATAACTAGAGGTTTCAACTGAAAATGTTTATTTATTACTTTAATTCCAGGCTTCATTGCTGGTGTAAAAACTAGTATAAATGTTTCCTTTCTTGTGTATAAACTACCACAAGCTCCTTCTTTTTCTACCTCTAGGCGGCGCTGAATCATTTTCTGTATTTGTGGTTGTCATACCAGAGCGTGTAGAGTTAGAGTAGATCGAACCATGAGCGCGTGAGAACGTGCTTCTCTATGGTGCACGGAAAAGCCAGTTTCAACAACTACTATGTTTTTCAGGCTGAGTGCAAACCTTCTTACTATCTTTATATCAGGCTGAGCCGAGCCACTAACGGCTTAATCTTAGAGCGTGATCTACCAGACGTTAACGTGACTGTGTACAAATCATTGTTTCAATCGAACTAGATCCAGAGAAGGGATGAAAGGGCTTCAATCATTGTTCATCTTTAATAGCCTTTTGTTATGTTGCTATTGTTGGGGTACGAAGGAAGAAGGTATTGGTAAGTTTCAACAGAATTTATGCTATGTTCAGAAGAGTGTACTTCATCATTGTTGTATATCTGACAACTAATAACTTATGTTATCCCTCAACACTTCTTTGTATTAAACGGTTTTCATAAAACTTAAGAAAGGAGACACATTTCACGAAAACAACATATTTATTGTCTTATAGAATGTGATCGTCAAACTTTATCTAAAGACCTTCTCTGATTGGATATTTGTAATCTAACGTAGTCTTACTCGTTGCAGAAAATGAGCAGTTATTGTAAGATCTTTAGTTTATATTCAAATATTTTACGTTGTAAATTTGCATAATAATTTGAACATGATAGCTTGAAATCTACAAATTAATTCAGAAAAGCATTTTAACCCTATAGTTACTTACTTGTTGGAAGCGGACACAATCAGCTTTTTAAATGGAAAAAGTTACTTATAGGCCCTTGTCTTTGTTGGTTACAGAGCCTCTAATAACATATGACTGGTGTAAAAGCATGTAAACAAAAACGTTATCAATGTTACAAGTAACACTGTCAAGTATTTCTTCTGTCTTCGATGTATTTTAAATAGAAAATAGATAAGAATAGTATTGTAATAGGCAAAAACAACTCAAGCCAGCTCTTTAATGATGGTTTAAACTTCATGGTTATTAAATATTGAAAAAATAGCTCACAAACACAATGTTTTTCAATAAGTCGTAATAAAAGTTGAACGTTGTCATTTATCTGTGATAATTTTTGTGTGTTTATAATGTAGTTTAACTGCTGTAAAACACTATTTTGAACAATGACAGTTTTCTTTATAATTATCTTTCTTTAATTGACAGATTTTGCTTTATTAAAATATCATTGTTGCCACCCGCTAGTACAGCGGTATGTCTCCGGATGTACAACGCTAAAATTAGGGGTTCGATTCCCCTCGGTGGGCTGAGACATTGTCCTCCAGATTGGGGGTTGTGCAGTAGATTAACAACCTACTCACTTAAAAAATCAGCCTGTTACAGAAACCGCAGTAATTGCGGCGCTATGTTCCTTACGGAATTGTTACCATTATATCTATAAATAAGATATTGTAAGGACCTATTTGCTAAACTTTCTCATGTTTCATGTCGTTCCTAAATCGTTTTATTTTATAAATATTCCACAAATTTATACCTCCTACTTTTTTCACTAAAACGTTACGTCGACGTTATATACTAAAACATTGTGATATATCAGTGCTGTAACAGTAATTACGTTAGAGTTTATTTTGTGAAAACGTAAATTTCCATAATGCTTAATTTTGATATCGTATTTTCGCTTAGTAAGTGATAAAAACACACTCTGAAGAACACGAGTCTAAAATAATTAAAAATCACATTTTAAAACACGTTTATTTGAATTTTAAATGATACAAAACAAATGATCGTAAATACATCACATGTAGCAACAGGGTTGTAACTTGAACGTAATAGTCAATAAAATTGTGGCTACCTGAGAAAAAACGGTCATAACGTGTTGTAACAGCGAGGTCTTGAAATGAAAATATTGAAGTAATAGAGCAGTGACGTAGATGTAGCTATATAATCATAACCTGAACATATTGTAGCAAGAGAGACGTAACTAGAACGATACGCTCAATTAATCGTAGATATGCCGTAGAGATAGAGTAGCAATTTGTACATGTTATAGCAGCAGAATTGTGACCTGGACGTACAGCAGCAACAGTGCTGTTACGTTTACATATTTTAACAATAGAGTCATGTTCAAAAGTGCTGTAATAATAAAATGGGGATATGCAACAGAGTCGTAGTGTAACAATAGAGTTCTGACTTGGATGTATTGTAACGAGTTACTTGGTTATGATTTAGCAATGTAGCAAAAGCTAGATATCTTTATGTGTCATTACAATAGAGTGGGAACGTGAGAATACTGTGGTAATTGAGTGGTGATTTTTTTCGTACTGTAAAAAAATGGGATGTGACATAAAATGACGTTTCGTGGGAGTGATGTTTTGACTTGCAGTAAATGGACCTTGACGTGAAATGGCTTGTTTGTTTGATGATGTTTTTTAATTTCGTGCAAAGCTACACGAGAGCTATCTGTAATAGCTATCCCTAATATAGCAGTGTAAAAAAACATCTAGTCATCACCACTCTCCGCCAACTCTTGGGATAGTCTTTTACTAATAAATAATGGGATTGATTGTGCAAAGCTACACGAGAGCTATCTGTAATAGCTATCCCTAATATAGCAGTGTAAAAAAACATCTAGTCATCACCACTCTCCGCCAACTCTTGGGATAGTCTTTTACTAATAAATAATGGGATTGATTGTGCAAAGCTACACGAGAGCTATCTGTAATAGCTATCCCTAATATAGCAGTGTAAAAAAAACATCTAGTCATCACCACTCTCCGCCAACTCTTGGGATAGTCTTTTACTAATAAATAATGGGATTGATTGTAACCTTGTAACGCCCACACGGCTGACACGAAATGTAACATTGGAATAAGGTATTATATTGTACTAACAAAGTCGTGACTCATGAACGAGATGTAGCAATATGGTCATGATATAAATATAACGTAGCAATAGACCATGACTTCTATGTGATATAGCAATAATCTTATGAGGTGTAAATACTACAGTAAGACAGTCATTACGTGCTCATGATCTAGCGACAATTCAACAGACCCAAGACGTATCACTACCATTAATACAATTCTTGTGTGTGATGTTTGAATTAAAGATATAAAAGTTAACCTGTTTTTCATGTAGTTTGATGTTACAAATAGGGTCTCAGCACTACCAATATGTCCGCCGTATCCCAACCTGCCTAATAAACTCTGGTGGGATTGAATTAAAGGCCTCGACGGCGTTGGATATAGCACACGTAAAGTGGTTGACATGTTACTTGTTTTTTCAATCACTAATGAGTTCTTATAAGTCGTTGTGCTAGTAATACAGATGTATTAGGTTGAGGAATAATTCGTGAGCGTTTTTAAATAATTTCATTCAAGCATTACATGCAAGACTATACAATACTTCAATGCATGAACACATTACACCCAAAACATTTATTATGATACTTTATTTCATGTAATACCTAGGTATATAGTATGCATTGTTTTAAACGAAATTGCAAGAAATTAAATGCGAAAAGCAGATGGTGTCGAAAATGCTCGATTTTCTCCACTTGACATTCCATTTAATGAGCTGAAAATGAAAGCAAAAATTAAAGACATATGAAAAACACACCATCTATTAGAGCAAAAAATTATCTACCAAATGACATGAAATATTTTGCGAAAGCGTTTCATTTATGAATATATTTTTTTAACTTGAAAAAACGCTCACGAATTATTCCTCAACCCAATATTTGTAATGGTTTGTAGTGATGGAATAATGAAAAAACAAGCTAGAAGGCAAAAGAAATGCCATATTTATTTAAAAGTAATAGCAATGAGTTAGATTTAGAGTAATTTGATTTGAGTTTCGCACAAAGCTACACGAGGCTATCTGCGCTGGCCGTCCCTAATTTAGCAGCTAATCAACACCACACACCGCCAACTCTTGAGCTAGTCTTGTACCAACGAATAGTGGGATTAACCTCACATTATAACGCTATCACGACTGAAAGGGCGAGCATGTTTTGGGATGATGGGGATTCGAACCTGCGACTCTCGCATTACGAGTCAAGTGCCTTAACCACCTAGCCATGCTGGCCAGGATTTACAGTATAAGTGTGATTTAATTTTGTAAAGGATATTCTCTCATAAATGCATAAAGGTTTTCTGTGATAGCTCTTATTTATTTTGAACTGACAAACTGAACGGAAGGCGGATATTTGACAGCACCCTCCGCTAACGGTCGGAGTACTCAAATGTCGGACAGAGATTTTGTGTCAGCGAGACTTGAGCCGTGAATCCCTGGATTCCCAGTTGGTATGCTAATTAGATCAAGTTCATATTACGACTCTGACTAACGCTTTTTTTCTCAATAAGCAATAGTTCCGATCCTGTCATCAAACGCAAGAAGTCAGCTGTAGATAGTACAATAATGGAATTTCCCCTATTCTTACCATTGATACTAGTTTAACATACAATGAATTCTCGTGCACTGATGTTTTACCTTCGTGAAAGAAAATAACTAAAAATGAAAATGCGACGACCTTACATAACATTACCTGCATGCAAATGCGTTATTTTCCATCCTGCCTTTCTTACAGCACAAATCAACAGAAGGAGTGTTCTATTTATCATCGAGAATTGAACCTCAGATTTTACCGTTGTAACATCATAAACTTAAGAAAGAGCGAGTTCACTGCTGTCCCGCTGATAACCTTGTCCTTTGCACCTTGGTCTTCTTTGTACTTTTGTAAATCATCAATATGATGAAAATATTTTTATTTTATTATACCTACTTGTTTATTGTTTAATCTAATTTTTTGTAACTTTCTCTGTGTGATTATTTTTTAAAGTTTGCTGACATTTCATAGTGGCCTACATTCTCTGTGGTCCTTAGCTATTCAAATCTACTAGGATATTTTTGAGCATCTTTAGTTTTACAGTGACCCGCAACGGCCAGGATGATAAAGCACTCGCCTCGTAGTAGCTGAGGGTCGCGGGCTCGAATAACCGTCGCACCAAACATGCTCGTCCTTTCAGCCGTGGGGGCGTTATAATATGACGGTCAATCCCACTATTCGTTGGTTAAATAGTAGCCCAACAGTTGGTGGTGGGTGGTGATGACTAGTTGCCTTTCCTGTAGTCTTACACTGCTAAATTAGGGACGACTAGTACATATAGCCCTCGTGTAGCTTTGTGCGAAATTCAAAACAGATTAGTTTTACAGGACAACGTGAATCGCTTTAAAATTTCGTTTCTTCGTTTCCGTCACTGTGAGTATTATCTAGAAACATTATCCGTTTGTTTTTAAGTTTCCTGAATCTTTATTGACACTATTTTTATTTGTCATCCACTAGATCGTAACGTCTGCCAACATTTCGTGATAGACTGCCCTCTTGCGTCTTATTGATGAACTTTATATTAATTTTATATTCATAGTCTTCTTTAAATTTTCAATAACTTTAATTCCATGTCGTGCTTTTTTAAAAACTAAAATGTAATTCTGTCCGGTCTATTGTTCAGATAGTCTTGTCCTTCTGTCTCTTCATCTCTCGTTTTTTATCTCTCCGTTGAAACAGTTTATGCAGTTGGACGAAGAGGTAGCGGAATGTGAGATTTCGTGTACAAATTAATCTGTTTTAATAACTATTTGGTGAGCGGACTTATTTCCTCGCGCCTGGTAAACGGGAAAGAGAATACTGTGCAAACACACATTGTGTATGCCAATCACCGAGATTCAAGCTATAATTACTACCGTGAAATGGTCCGGATGCGATGTGAGGTGGGATTCGTTGTGCTGCTAGTGATCAGTCGTGCATGAAAGCTGAGATAAGAGGCTGCTGGGACGTGTTCATTGCTGGTTTTGTTTTCTGATAGGGAAACCTGCGAGCCCAAACCACTGTGATTTTGTTCCCGTTATCTTCTAATCAAGAAAAATGTTCTGCATTCCTGGACGACCTGTTTGTATTTCGGTATGGGCTATTCCTTTCATTCAGAAGAACCGAGCTGGAAACCAACCCGGACAGTAATCTCACTGGAGAAATAAAACCACCGAACTCCACCGAAAAATATAAAACGTAGACTTCTCTATTTAGAAGCACCTACCTTTATTCGTTCCTACTCAAGTTTTACCTTGAAACTTCTGTTTTAAAATTTATTTACGTGAAAAATTTTGCTTTATTTGTTCAGTATGAAAACATTTTTGATGGACTGAAATTGTTAGTCGGTTACTCTAATATTTGTACACAGTAGGGTGATTAAATATCGATTCATTGAGTACAATAATTTTTGGAAACTATTTGACTTGGTAACAAAGAAAACTTTATTACAAATGTACGAAGTTTTAACAATATTGTGTCATCAACAGGTAGATTTTATTTTTGACATTCATGTTATGAAGTTCGGATGACGTAACCTTGTCGAAATGTCGTACATTTCTAATAAAGTTTTCTTCATTACTTGATAACATCTTCTACTAACTGATTTTTAAAAATGGTGGCTCCTCTTCATGAAAGTTTATGTATTTGTAGTTCTGATGTCAATGGCAACATTCATTGGACGCGTGTCGTTTACAGGCTTTTCTCAACGAACACATGAATCACATTAACCATTGAACGGCTCTCTTTTCTTATCCTTTGATTTTCATTTTTAAATATTATGAGAATGATATTCGTTTATTTGTTTTCTTTTGCAAAGCTATTCTCGTTCTAAGACATCTCATCTGTAGAATGGCACTATTTACATTTCATTTTATTGTCTTTCCCCTTTAAACCTATCTATAATGTGCTTGAAATAAGTAGGTTTCAAGTAAATAGTCTCTCCTCTCCCGCGGAATTATTTGTCAAATGTAACTGTAGTCTTATCTATAACGTTCTTGAGTTTCTGTATAGTTTTATATATATTCACGTATAATTACACATGCCATTAAAACTGTTTTAGATAAATTGATTATCATATGGTTAGTGGAGGGTCTAAGGTCTAATAGAAATAAAGAGAGATACAAAACTACTTGGAACGGTTTACGAGACATTTATAGTCTTAGAGCGATAATAATAGATCGTTTGATGGTTGAGAAAGATATAGAAAAGTAGATTATCTCGCGGTCAGTCATGACCTCAGAGGGGATTATCAAAATATGTCTGGTATAGAATTAAACTCTTGTAACCATCTGGCATAAAAAGATTGGTCACGTGACAAATAAGTGTAAGGAAAATATAATGACGAATAGTATGATAATCAATTACGACCAGGAGATTTAGAATGACGATTTGATCAAAACTATGACTTTTAGCATGAAAATAAACTAAAGCTAAAGTCCCCTTTAGTGAATAGTCTATAGGTTTGAAAGAATGCTGGTGTCAGTTTAAGGAGGAAAAATCGAATGTATTCTACTGAAACTTTTAGAAACCTCTTATTTTTGCAGCAAATGAAGAAAATACATAAAAAAAACTTGGTAATGAGTAAGCTTTAAGATCTTGTTTGTTTGTGAATTTCGAGAAACGCTAAACGAGGGCTATCTGCGCTAGCCGTCATTAATTTAGTAGTGTAAGACCAGAGAAAAGGGAGCTAGTGATCACCACCCACCACCAACTCTTGGGCTACTCTGTTACCAATGAATATTGAGATTGACCGCACATTATAACGCCCCCATGGCTGAAAAGATGAGCATGTTGGGTGTGATGGGAACTTTAAGATCTGCTTTGATGTTATAAAGAATTCATGGCAAATAAGAAGTTAAGTCAATGCATATTCGAAGAAAATTAGTTCATTTAAAGAGACAATTTACCTATTCTTAAGTCAAATCTCATATAAGGGATATGTGTATCTTGTGTACCGATGATATCAAAAGCGTATTTTATTGTAATAATACCTCAAATATACCGCTGTATCGCCATGGAAGTAAAAATTCAGTGAAATGTTTCAAGACTTATAGAAAGTTGTGTGAGCATAAGTTTTATTAAGAAATTTACACCTTTAGTAACTTTAATAAAGTTGCTCCATAAACGTAATTAAACAGTAGATTAATTGTTTGATTCTCAGTTGACTTACTGATTATCAGTATTTTTGTGTTAGAAATTACAGCTTTTACTATTCTTTCTTACTGTAAAACCTATAACTTTTAACAAAGTAATCATTAATTGTTCTTACGCAAATGTTAGTAAATGTGTTTTATATATTTTGTCAAATAATAATAACGGGAACACTAGTGTTACATGCGTAAATTATTATTCCATCCATTAATATAAAATTCTGATCAAATATAATCAGATAAAGAACCGTTAGAAAATAACCAATGAATTTGTGAAATCAATTCTATATCATGATCTGACAAGAAGTATATATGTGATAAATCTACCCAAGAATATATTTACACTTGTATTGATTCGAATGCATTGAACCACCAGGTCGTTCTAAACAATAGTTTCGTCCATAATCCCAGTAATATCTCAAAAGATTTCGCTAGCTAAGGAGGTTTATGTTAGTTTCACATTGAGGTGCTAAGCTGAAAATGTAAAACATATTCTCCAACACTAATCACATTTAATCTAAACCTCACAATTAATAATTCTTACGAAACTAATTAAAAATAGGAGAATATCACTATACATATACACGTAGTTTACCACTAAATTATACTTGAATATTCCTATAAGATTTAATGTATCTTTCTAATATACATGAAAACTATAATATGCTTTAGAATTTTCATGCGCAATCTAACATAACTATTCTTAATTCTGAACTAACATACTAAAGAAAGAACAGCTGGTGCAGTCTGGGGCTACTTTAACAAAAGAGTGGTCATCTTTATAAAGTCTCTATATCCTGAAGGTCAGAAGTAAGTTTTTCGATAACGGGACACTAACTCTAAATTATTTGATTCACATTCTGAACACGCAAACGCTAATCACTTGTTCGCGCTAGGCCATTTAAAAAATATTGTGTTACAGTTGTAAGTGGTTTATATAGTTATTTTAGTTGTGAATTTATATGTTTTAATGTAATAACCAAACACATGTAGCAATACATTTAATATCGTTGAGAGCTTTACTCGATAAATGTTTTTCGTTCTAAATGTTAATATTGTGACGCGTCAGCTCATATGAGCAAACCTTCATCAAATTTTTATGATTAACAACTGAAGATGCATTTTATAGCTCTTGTTTATTGTTAAGCACAAACCTACAAAACATGATGTTTGTGCGCTGCCTTCTGTAAGTTATCAGAGTTATCTTTGAGCCACTAGGTATGGAGGTATGGTTTGTTTGGAATTTCGCGCAAAGCTTCTCGAGGGCTATCTGCGCTAGCCGTTTCTAATTCAGCAGTGTAAGACTAGAGAGAAGGCAGCTAGTAATCACCATCCATCGCTAACTCTTGGGCTACCCTTTTTTCAACTAATACTGTTATTGACCGTCACATTATGACGCCCCCACGGTTGAAAGGGCGAGCATGTTTTGTGTGACGGGGGAGATTCAAACCCGCGACCCTCGGATTACGAGTTGAGTGCCTTAACAACCTGGTTATGCCAGGCCAAGCCACTAGGAAATCTTAAGATATAACATTAGAGTTTATCACATTCTGTAGTCTCTCATCTAATTATTATCATTAATAAATGTACTCGCTCATTTTGTTTTAGTGCAAAACTCCACTGTGGGATATCTGCATAGTTCTCACTGAAGGGTCCAAACTACCAATTTTAGAGTTATAAAACCTCAATTCTATATTTGAGCCATTGGAGGGAACGAGGTCAAAAATGGCTAAATTGTGAATAATACTAAAAGCGTTCATTATTGTGCTCTACGTAGAATAACAAATTTTGATAGCAGTATCCATATCTAGTCAGAGTACTTTAGACATTTTGTTGATATTTTATGAGACCTTAAAAAATCTGTTTACGAAACTTTTTCGTTTTAGGTGGCCAATCATTCTATATTTGAGCCATTGGAGGGAACGAGGTCAAAAATGGCTAAATTGTGAATAATACTAAAAGCGTTCATTATTGTGCTCTACGTAGAATAACAAATTTTGATAGCAGTATCCATATCTAGTCAGAGTACTTTAGACATTTTGTTGATATTTTATGAGACCTTAAAAAATCTGTTTACCAAACTTTTCGTTTTAGGTGGCCAATCATCTATTCATCTGAAATGAGTTGGTGCTGTTGATAATTTACACTATATATATATATGTATAGACTGGAGTGAACTATATTAAAATTATTTTAAGCTACAAATCATTAGTTCACATCAACCATAGCTGATATAAACGTGTTGTGGATTTGCTTGTTTGAAGTTAAGCACTAAGCTGCACAATAGGCTATCCGTGCTCTGCACACCATGGGTATCCAAACCCGGTTTATAGCGGTCTAAATTCGCAGCACACTGCTCTGCCACTGGCGGGGGGGGTGGACGTGCTGCTGTAGTATGACATCAATTAGAAATACATTTAAAATTGTTTGGTATTCGTAAGTAGTGTGATACTACTGAATACTAATCGCTTTTGCAAAAATTAATACACTCAACTCATAAAGATATTCTCAGGTCACAGACTTAGTGGGCCCGGCATGGCCAAGCGCGTAAGGCGTGCGACTTGTAATCCGAGGGTCGCGGGTTCGCGCCCGCGTCGCGCTAAACATGCTCGCCCTCCCAGCCGTAGGGGTGTATAATGTGACGGTCAATCCCACTATTCGTTGGTAAAAGAGTAGCCCAAGAGTTGGCGGTGGGTGGTGATGACTAGCTGCCTTCCCTCTAGTCTTACACTGCTAAATTAGGGACGGCTAGCACAGATAGCCCTCGAGTAGCTTTGTGCGAAATTCCAAAACAAACAAACAAACACAGACTTAATATTTCCATGATAAAGGAATATGGGTATACCATATACCAGGATCGTATAGAAATATACTTGCAACGTTGTAGGATACAAGTATTTAAAGATCAGTGGGAAGTGTTCCAGGCAACAGCATGCAATTTGTTTGGAAAAGTAACAAAAGTCATTTGTGCTCAAGTTGTTTCAATGATATATCAATTCAATAGTGGTATACCTCAAACATCTCGAGAATTAAACACATATTCATGGTATTCCATTAAAAATATTCCTCCCAAATCAGTATATGAAGAGTCAATGGATTTCTATTATATTATACTGTTGAAACTAGCGCTGAGAAACAGTTCTCTTTGTATGATAGATGGATTATTAAAAGCATGGATGGAGAAATGGCATGCATTGGAATAACAACGTTAAGATGGATTCATTTTGGAATGAAAAGTACGTTACAGGGCAATACTTAAAATGCGTGATGATGTATCTGATAGAGCACGGTTGGATGTGGCGACATGGACTGTCATCACATGGTGAGGTTCCAAATTCGTTTTTTAATAACATATTCCATCTATATGATGTTCCAAGATTGCTATTCATAATTAGTCGTACCATCTTATGAGATGTAGTATTGAAACGTTAGAATAACTATTTTTGTCTCAAAAGGTAAATCAGACCTACTGAGGTAGCTTTAAAAGTAATTCCATTGTCATTAAAAGAAATATGTTCGTATAATACATTTGCAAGAAATATACGATAAGTTGCTCTCAGAAGATATTTTTAAGACCATTTCATACGTGTTATTTTAAGCTATAATGAAATAACAATTGTATAACAATTTTCACCTTTAACAGTGTTTCTACCCCGTGACAATTTGTGCCCATTGCATATACAGTTTGGATCACTTTATAGAGGGTGAATGGATTCAGTACCTGGGGGAGGGAGTTATCGTCGCTTTTGGAAAGAGTCAACCGAAAGAATCAAATACAAAGGATATTATTGCTCTGTTGCTGGACATTAATGTTTGTGGAATTCTTGCATGAAGTGTACAGTTTCTGTTTGATTGGCGTGATCGTGCCTTGACTCACGTTACAAGTAAGATGTATAATGCATTACATAGTAAAGGCACGCATCACGCTGTCGCTTCTACAAAATACTTATTTTGTCTACACTTCAACTGCTATACGACCAGCACAGCAAGAAGTGCATGGGTAGCTCCAATATCAAGGGACGATGAAGTTCAGGTTAGCATTCGAACATCTACGTAGTCACCATACGAAAGCAACTTGAACTAATCAAATATGTATGCTATTGTTAAAAGTTGTATCAACACAGCTATTAAATAGAACAAAAGTTATACAGTATTCATTGTTGATGTTTGTTCATAAAATAAAAAGTACAGAAGCAAGTTTGCTACAGTTTTAAGGCGTTTCTTATCAGAAAATTAAACTCATATTTTTATACGCATGGTTTTGCTTATGAATGATTTAATTCATATTATGTTTCATAACGTATTTTTTTTACCAGTAATTTGTATATGTAATCAACAATGGTAGTTTTCACGTACTTCCTAACTCTAGTATACATTGTTAGTCTTAAAGTATTTTACCAAGAAATACTGGCGGTTGTCAATGTATTTCTCATCAGTAATCTACATGCTACTTTTCTAGCGTGATATTTATTATATTTTCTTTGTTAACTATTTTTCAGAGCAGCAGTTATAGAGAATAGAGAAACTGATTTAATAACAACAGTTCTCGAGAATTTGTTAAGTCATAGATTTAGATGTTATTGACGGAGAAAAAAAGGTAAATGTAAAATGATATAGATAGCCTCTAACTATAAAAAATGAAAGTTTCATCTTTCTTTTCCAATATTTCTTTATCTGTCTTCGTCAACATTGTAATATATCACCCCAAGGATATCTTAATGTGATGTTTGTATTACTTACAAAGAAAACTTAGAATTTACCTTTTCTTATTTCTGAATCTAAAATTATTTCTACTTCATAGAACGTAAAGTAAAATAAAGTAAAGCATGTAGAAGAATAAAACATTTGTTGAAAGTATTCTAACTGCTTAAACGTGTTAAGTTTTTTAAACCTTTAGATAACAGCCTGCAGTTGGGAGAGATGCGTCAGAGAACATCGTTCACAGGATATAATGACTGCAGTACAATGCTCCTTATTTCATTAAGATACCCTGGACTGCAGTTGGAATGTGTCGTGTCTCAAAGGTATGCATGACTTGCAGAGACCCCGAATAAGAATAACTTTATGTCTCCATAATTAATGAAAGGGCGTGGTCATTTCTCAGACAATTTCTCCTCTGTTAATACGGTGCAAATGATATACCATTTGTCGATTTTTAACAAAGCAAATTCCCTCATCTAATTTACCAGGCACAGTCTAATTAGATGCGATTAATACATCAGACTATTTAATGTTTACGATCCACAGTATGTTACACAATAATTACTTGTTCTTCAGGTTAGCGAAGTAGAACTTTACCTGTTAGGTTATTATTTACTATTTCATAAATAAAAACACGATATAAGCTAATGGGTTAAAAACAAACACTTGAGTAACACGACCATAATAAAGTTGATTTCATTTTTGGCCTAGTTTTTGTTATAATTTGCTTCGTGCAGATGGTATTAACATTTCTATGTCGCAAATGTAAAGTATCATATCCTGGCTTATGTACTTATTACCACTGTTAGTCCATAACAGTTGCGTGTTGCAATTTTTCTTCAATGTATATTCCAGGAATACAGTTTTGGTGGTTACTAGACCTACTTGAACACATTACATTCTTCGTGCTTTTATTGGCTGAATTTAAATGGTCATTCTTTAAGATTCCTAATAAAAACATTAATCATGCAATATTATACAAAAACAATTATTTGTTATTTTTTTCAAACAAACAAAATACATAAATATACATTAATAACTTCAAAGCTATTTGTTAAAAACATCCTTGAGTTTTTCTTCTATAGGGTAATGTATATAGAATATTTTCTCTATGCTTCTTTGGATTATAAATTATCGTTTGTTTATTTTAATTTCGCGAAAAGCCACACGAGGGCTATTTGTACTAGCCGTTCTTAATTTAGCAGTGTAAGGCTTGAGGGAAAGCAGCTAGTCATCAACACCTACTGCCAACCCTTAGGCTACTCTTTTACTAACGAATTGTGAGATTAACCGTTACAGTATAACGCCCCTACTGCTGAAAGGGCGAGCATGTTTGATGTGACTGGGATTCGAATCCGAGATCCACAGATTATGAGTCGAGCTCTCTAACCGTCTAGCCATGCCGGGAACGGATTATAAATTAGGTAGCGTACCTATCATCAGGGCCTTGAAGGTTCACGCAATGAAAACTCTTTCCTATATTCCTAAGTAAGACTGTGCCTTGCTTGCAAAGACGGTAACTACCGAAGGGTCTTACAGCACGAATGCACAGATGTGACAGTTTTACTAGTTTCTGCATTTTGGTTCTAGCATATAAAACGCAGAGAGTTTGTTATAAAGCATAACGTTAAAGTTGTTATAAAATGTTTCATTCTCTTACCAAAGGGTGTCAGGAAAGAAAACTCCGAAACCAATAAAATATTGAGAAATTATTTGTTATTTTCTTCTTTTCTCTAAAGAAACCAGAAAAAAATGCAATGTTCAGTTACAGTTATGTTTTTCACAGATTTGGTCAGGTTTTACTCGTCTCTGAACATATTAAAGTTTTATAAAATATTTATTATTTTATTGTATTTTGCTTCTGAAAATAAGCTTTAAGCCTATTTTTAGCTTTCTTGTCTAGAAATTCTTTTACAAAACCTTCTGTATTGCTCTAATCTAGTTAAATTGGTCAATAGTTAAACTGAAACGAACGGATAATTGTATTTAAGTATTTGAACATAACGGTAGGCCGAGAAGCACATTTGAAACTTTCTATAAGATTTAATTTTTGAACTATTTATACTGCTAAATGCATACTTAATAATCGTAACATAATAGTATTTCCAGTTTTATATTTAGCCGAAAAGAAAAGAGAAAAGAAGAAATAAACCATTCGTATTATGTTGTTTCAGTAGTAAGAGCTACCTTTTCACTAGATGATTTGTTAGAGACTTGGCGTGTTAATAGATACTTCATGTTATTGTAATTGTTTGACGACTAAGACAACATAAAGAAGAACTAATATATGCAACGTTAGATAGAGTTTTCAATACGTTGTGGGTTTCCTGGAAAATGTAAAATAAAATCATTCACTTTCGTAAGATATCAATATGAGGATAGTGAAAGATAACCAGTGTTTGGATAATAGATTATGATCAGTATGAGGGTACAAGAAGATATTTGTTTGAGAATAATGTAAATCAGTGTGAGAATAGCAGGAGATAATTAAGTTTAAGGGTAGAATGAGCTAATTAGAATGAGGATTGTGTAAATCATTATGAGAAAAGTAGGAGTTAATTATTAAGACAGTGAGAGGATAGTGTGAATCAATATTAAGATAGTTCGATATACTTAATTTTAAGGTAGAAGATGTGATGACAGCATGATCAGACTGTGTGAGTAAGATATAACCAATCTAAGACTAGAAGGAGATATCAACATGATGGTAGACAGTGTAAAGATAGTAAGCGCTACATAACAGTAAAAATTCATTCTATAACTTTATATGTATGCATACGTTCAGCTATCTCTTCCCATAGTTCTGGAGCTAGTACGATCAAACTTGTCAAAAGTTAAGGATGGTTTGGGGTTGTTCTTATCTATATGATATAACCCCACTCACTACGTGGTTAGAAGTTGGGCTAAATAGCTTTTACAATGTCATCCAGGCATTATGGGGATCTAATATTGAGTTTTCATGATTGCTAAACCCATATGCATCATCATATTTAATTGTCCTTCTGGAATTCCAGGCACCAAACCCTAAACTATGTTCATATCCCCATGCACAAGCTGGAGTGATAGATCTCTTTGTTAACCTGAAGATGCTCTAAGGAGGTCGAAACTTTGCTCTGTACTTTATTTTACTTAAAGTTTTACTACCCATATCAACCGTCTTTAGAATACATTTTTACTTCAAGTGGGTTTCTCGTCATCATGGGATCTTAACACATTTACCTAGGTACCTCGGCCTGTTGTTGTAGCACAGTTTTGTGGTGATAGATACAAGTATTTATTGGGTATAATATAGAAGAATAATGGGCGCATTGAAGGTCTCTGTGAATCATAAGGGGGATTCGAGTCTCTCAGTGAAACGGGGGTATTTTATGTTAGTGTTTACTGTTTGTTTGCTTTTTGAATTTTCGCGAAAAGCTACACGAAGCTCTCTTCGTTAGCTATCCCTAATAGTGGGATTGACTACCACACTGTAACGACCCCATGGCTGAAAGGGCTAGCATATTTGGTTGACAGAGATTCCAACCAGAGACCCTCAGATAACGAGTCGAGCAACGTAACCACCTGGCCATGACAGGTCATGTTGGTACTTATAGCAAGTGGTATATTTTGTAAGTATTCTGATTTTTATTCAAATGATCATATTGGAAATCTAAGTCATGAAGAAACATATTTTAGTGTTTTGATTAAATCGTAGTACTTGATATGCATCAATATGTAAAACAATATTTTGTTAGCGCTATCATATTGTGATCTCCAAATATATCTCGTGGATCTGTTTATTAGTTTGAAGTTAAGTATGAAGCTAGACAATGGGCTATCTGTGCTATGCCTATCATTTATGTGGGAAAATTATTATTGCAGTAAACATCATTAATATAAATTTCACCAATAAACTATTCGATATTAAAAATCTAAAGTATAAAAGTGAGCAATATCCAATCAGAATTTGAAAGTCATTGAACTGAAAGCAAGAAATTAGTTACCTTTACTAAAGTTTAACTTTATAGATGATGTCGAAGTGCAACATATTAAATTTAATTGAAAGTGAGAAAGTTAAGCGAAAGAAAAATCATTCTAGAACCTGTGTTTATTATTTTCTCTAGAAAAAGTATGACTCCAGGAAGTTTTAGTTTCAGTTTAGTGAACTTAAATTTAAAAAAAAATTCTTACCTAAAAATCGTATTTAATCTATTGCTCAATAAGCATGTTAACCACTTTCCCACTAGGCTCACCCAATAAAAAAGTGAATACAACAACAGCGGGAAGGACCCCAACATAAAGGCAGAATGAAACCTCTAAGAGGTTCAATCGCTCCTATAAAAACAGTATTCAGATGGTTACCACTCATGATTCTTCATTCTTTCTCACTGCAGCAAGAATGTGTTGGTCTTACACGTCTGTCACTATTTTCACTGTTTTTTCACTGCAGTAAGAAAGGGTTGGTTTCAGTTCTTGCACTTTAGAAAACAGGGTAGGGATGGTTCAAGTACTTTTTTGAATATTGTATCTTGTTTCACATTGTATAAAAATGACGAGTGATCATTCAATATTGTGCTTTTTTGTTGTAAATAAAGAAGGGTTAGCCCAGTACTCGTTCATTGTTGTTCTCTATCTTCTCATTGTCGCAAGAAAGGATTTTTCTCAGGAGTTCTTCAGTATTGTTCCAATTTTGACAGTGGGTAGACTTTACCTTGTTGGTTTTTTACCATCCTGCAGTTACCTGACTCACAACGAAAATAAAATGGCACATCAGAGATTACACTTGACATAACAGCATTTAATTAATTAACACTACATGAAGCGTAATTAAATTAAAAATCGTTAACATTAAGCAAATATGATAATTAACTGAAATACTTACAGATTAACTACTATAATTATAGTTAAATAACATCAGACGGGTTAAGTTATTATAGTATAGAATGTATTGAAATGGATTGTAAAAACATGACTACCTTTATCCCTGCTAAAACAGATAATTTATTCGAGTGTGTTCTTGTTAAGCCACCCATACACTAGAATAAATTATCTGTATTTATATATTTATAAATATCCAGACAAGGAATAGATGGTGAGTTTGCAAAACTCACTGCTGACTGCAGAAGAAAAAGTCATCGATTGTCCTTATCTATAAAGACAATTTTTCAGGAGGAAGAAGGCGTTTAAACAACATCCTGTTCAGAACAGATCGTTCTTCTCGGATTACAGTTTTGTTGTTCTTAGCAGGGTGCTGTTCGAACTGAGATCCGATATCTCTATATTGTGACATATTTGTCAAGAAAAATCTTCAATATCTCACTAAGAGCTCTAAGAGTTATGACAGGCCCAGCCTTAGTTTTATATATCCGAATTAAGCGGCGAACGGAAAGCTATTGTTGTTTGTTTTAACATAAATTACCACACCTATGTCACTTTGAGGTTTCTCGGTGTTACTCACTTTAAGCGTGGGCCTGGCATGACCAAGCGCGTAAGGCGTGCGACTCGTAATCCGAGGGTCGCGGGTTCGCGCCCGCGTCGCGCCAAACATGCTCGCCCTGGGGGCGTTATAATGTTACGGTCAATCCCACTATTCGTTGGTAAAAGAGTAGCCCAAGAGTTGGAGGTGGGTGGTGATGACTAGCTGCCTTGCCTCTAGTCTTGCACTGCTAAATTAGGGACGGCTAGCACAGATAGCCCTTGAGTAGCTTTGTGCGAAATTCTAAAACAAACAAACAAACGTTAAGCGTTAAGAATGTCTCCTATATGGATGATCAATCAATAAAAACTTTACTTTCACGTGTAAGTAAACAAAGTTTATCACCAATAATTTGCCAATAACGTACAAGGCTTACAACACTAAAGTTTGAGCTTAGTTTCCTGTGCTGGGTACTGCATGAATCGCTTATTGCTCGGCTTTGTGCTCAGCATTAAATAATTAAATTTGATTTTCGGTGCTAACTTTTCAAAATGTAAGTTGTGATATTTCAAATTATTTTACGTCTTATGACGAGTGGGTATGAAACCAAAACATGAAAGTGAGATTGCGAAGATTCAATCATTATTTCTTACCAACAAACATCTGGTGAAGTTCTCAAAGCTAAAATCGAGTAGACGAATACTACGAAAGACTTTTAATTTGGGATAAAAAATCCTTTCTTAATAATTAAATGTAGTTTGTATGTAAGGTAACTGTAAATTATAAACCTGGGTTTATTGTGTCACAAAATAAGAAATATTCGCCTATAATTCTGTCGTTTCCTTAAACCTTATAAATATATAGAAATATAAATATATAGAAAGCCTTCGAGACACAATTGAAATTTTACATCTACTGCATATGACATTTTTTACGGAATAATAAATATTTATTATTTCATACAGAGCACGATGATTTAAGAATTAATGAAGTTCGATTTCGTTTTGAAGCGCAATTGATATGTGCGTGTGTTGAGGCTAAAGTTTATTAATTCAGCTATCAAGAAATACAAATACTCCGTCTTTGTGTATGTATAAATATATAGACTTTCAGTTAATTGAAGGAAATATCGTGAACTTTCAAGCGAACTTTGTAGGGAGCGCTCCTCTGTTGTTGTTTTTTGTTGTGAAGTCTGTATTAATGCCAGAAGTTCTCGTTATTACTCTCAATTTAATGATTGAATTGCGTTACTGTAAATATTTTGTGTTTGAACATGAAATTTTGTGTCAATGGCATTATCTCACTGAAAACCTACCATTTTTCAGGCCACTTTCTTTTCATCTGTTTGTTTACGTAAATGGTCCTCGTCGCAGGTCTCTTTCTAATAAAAAAAAACGTTTATATTTAAGGTGTTTCAATTAAGCATCTATTATTTTATCTGAAGGTAGAATGTATAAAGGGATTAGTGTTTAATATAATAAGTTTATTACAAGAAATTCTTCGGTATAAAGGTTCTGTCTTCAACACATTTCGCCAACACCATACGTATTACGGTTCACGAACGTGAAGTTACGTTAATCATAATTTTGAGCTTTGCTGTTATAAAGAGTATCGCACACGTCTTTAATGAATCTCCTGGGGGCTCGATAATTTTATACAGCCAAGAGGAGAGCATTTCAACGTTCTAGAATTATCTATTAGTCTATTAAATTGGAACATCACAACTCTTTCGAAATAAGAAAAGCGACAATGTAATAATAATAATAAAATCCACATTGATGAGCTATACAATGTAACAACTATGCGCAATAAGTTGTTAACCTGCAGTGACCAATGGTATTTATTGACTAGACCTAAAGACATGTTTGAACCTGTATTGACCCCCTTCCTCTCCTTTCATACATACATTATTATACGGCACCGGTAGCGACCGTTCCTAAATGAATTATTGATTTCACTTGATTAAATAGTATGGTTTGCGTGTAGACTAGCGTTGTTTGGGAGTGTCCCTTCAACAGTCGTTATGATTCATTAGTGAAATGGCAACCAATAGCGTGCTTCTTTCGTCAAGCGTCGTTTCTCATGGAAATCTTGAGCCGGTAAAAGTACTAAACTTTGATGTCACTGTTTTTGGATGTCAGTATGAGAACGTACTTTTCATGACTGAATATATGGGATAACATTAAGGTATGCTCATGTTTGATGAATATCTATGTCAAAAAAGCACGAAGCAGCAATCTGGTCAGTTCACACGATACTGCGTACATGTGTACATACATGTTGCACTTGACTGGATCCGAATTCGCACGATATTTTTTTATTATCAAATTCCTTCAAAAGTACAACAAATTAAAATTACCCATAATTTAGCTTTCGAGTTGTATACATAAAATTGAATGTTTGTTTTTCTTTTCAGCTTCACTAAACGCAAAGGACAAAGTTGAAATATTTCCTATTATAAGTTAGATTTCTTGTAATAATTATTGTTTTGAAAATATAAATTGAAACAAATATTTACAGTTAAAATTTTACCCTTATTTAACCGTTTTCTACTAATCGTTTAACCCTAACTTAATCGTCTCCTTCTAATCTTTTAACCTTAACTTATTCATCTTCGACTTATATTTAATCTTTATTTAGCAGTCTGCTACTATTCTTTTACATGCCACTTAGGCTTCTGTTACTAGTCTTTTAACCCTAACTTAGCCTTTTGCTACTAGTCTTTTCCGCACAGATACTTGAACTTAGTGTTACTCAGTGGTTATTGTGTCGGACTATGAGTCCATTATTAGATAACCGATTTGAACAGTTTTGATATTGGTGGTTTTGTATTTTAAAATATTCCTCAGTAAATGATGTTGCATACACTATGCCCCCCAGTGGCTCAGCGGTACGTCTGTGGATTTACAATACTAAAAATCGGGTTTCGATACCCGTGGTGGGCAGCGCACAGATAGCCCATTGTATAGCTTTGTGCTTAATTCAACAAGGATACACCACTGAATCACAGTGAATTTCTACCTTTGGGCTGTTTATTTTATTTATTAAATTATGTATGCTTTAGCTTATTTTAGTGTATTCTGTAAACATATGTAATAACGAAAATTAGAAATGTCGTAGTTATTTTGAACATGCCGTTTTAAGAAACTAAATCAGAGTTTAAACATTTAAAACCACCGAAGTGCTAGACGTTAGGTCCAGTTGGGAATTAATGGTTAACTTGCCGGTATGTGAAACGAAAGATCCTTGCTTTGTGTCCTTTGGGCTGAGGGTGCATTATAATAATAACAGTCAATCTTATTAAAATGATCCAAGAATTGACTGTGGGTGCTTTCGAGCAGCTGCTTTCTAACTTAGTTTTAGAAAACATGATTTGAAAACAAACTCGTTGAAAGTAAAAAAACCAATTAATCAAATGAAACAAAACAAACAAATAATTTGTGTAGTATATAAAAATCATACAAGCTCTTAACAAAGGAGGAAGAAAACTTGAATAGAAACGTATCTTTCCATCTAAACATAAACATTCCTTCTAAACTTACACATAGCTTGGAAGATAACTAACGTATGATGGTTTAAAGTTTGTTCTATTTCATTTGATTATTTACACGAGGCCTATCTGTCCATAAAGTAGCAGTGATAGAGAAGGTAGAAAATTAACACCATAAGCTGCTAGCTGTCGGGTCACTCTTTTATCAACGTATAGATTGAAGACAGCATTATAACTCTTCCAGGCCTGAAAGGATAAGCATTTTCGGTGGTGGGGATTCAAACCCGTGACCCACATATTGCGAAACATGGGCATTAACCAACAGGCCCTACAAAAGTGCGAACTATTAGATGCATTCTACCACTTAAAAGTTATTTTAGGTATCATAAAGTTCTGTGTAGAGAATCCAAGGCACGAAAATTAACTTATGAAATGAACCACAGCTTCTTTCAGCGACTAGTAAGTTAATCTAGTGAGATTATTTACAATGACAAAAAAATCGGCATACAATTTAACAATCTACCTTCTAAATTTACTTTTAATTTATACATCTATAACTAAGTATCAGCGATAGACAGCGGACCTATAGCGTTATAATTAGGGGTTCGTTTCCTTTCAGTAGACAGAGTGCATTATGTAGCTCTCTATAAAGAAACAAAACATATAAACTAATAACTAGAATAAACTCCTTATATGTAACAAAGAAAAGAAATAATATGTCAGAATCAATAGACTTGAAGAATGTTGAAGAACAAGAGAGTTCAATCTCATGTGATTTTACTGTGTTCCTTTTGAGCCTCAACAACGTTCTTACAACAACAAGGAGATGTGTATTAGCAAAGAGCACAAGAACGTACCATCTCCTTCCCGTACCACATGTTATTAGTGGTACAAGAGTGTATAAGTATGAAGAGTTTGGAGTGGTCTTCCTAAGTTACTTCCTCTGTAACAAATACCCATACTGTTATTACAAGTAACGACTGTGTACTACACTCTCTACATGCTCAGTCGTACATAATGTACTTCAAGATGGACGTTTAGTTATTGCCTAAGGACAAAAGTTTTCATCCAATTACTGATAGTAGTAGAACACTGCTTATAGAGAATATTTTTAGTTTCAAAAAGTTACTGAGGATAATTCAGAAAGCTATAATTGGAACGAATAAGCTATTTAGAACCTTTGTTTATGCTCTCGATCCAAGGCCCAAAGTATTATTCTTAAAAACATTAATGATATAATTACTTTAGTGAGTCGTTAAATATTGTTTATGTCTAGTTTATACTTTAAGAATATAAAGAAGGTTTACTTAGAAAACATATTAACTTTTAGTCTTTTACATGGAACATGATCTAAGTGTTTCTAATGTATTACGAAAATATATTCAAGCCTGCGATTGTAAGGTTAAATAATGAATCGTTTTCAACTATTCCTTACATTGAGTGTTGTGATGTTCAAATCTGAATGTACAAAAAATCCTTAAGCATATTTTAACTTCCTTTCACTGTCGACTAATCTACCATTTCTGGTATTTGTTTTTATCTTTTTGAACGTGTGATTGTAAAAAACAAACGATTTTGTGAATAAACCTAAACAAATTACTTGAAAAATGTGACGTTTAATCTACATCTTCTGACGTTAGATGTTGAAAGCAATTACATTCTCAGAATAGTTTAGAAGAAACAAAAACTCGATATTTAAGTCTATTTCTCTCGTCAGAAAATTCAAGACGGAGCCTGTAAAAAGAATAAAGATAGAAACTGTACAAAGAATTTTTGTATTATTTAACGCATTCGTTGTCATTTATATAAATCAAAAAACTGGAGTTACTATAAAAAATCCATTCTTAGGAAAATGTGATTAAATAAGTCTATGTTAAGTTAATCATTTCTTTACGGATGTAATCGGTATAACCTGGTGGTTATCGTGTTCGGACTGCGAATCAGATGGTTCATGCTTTACAGTCCGTTGCTGCAAAACATGTTCCAAACCTTCAAGCCGTGAGTGTGTTATTAATGAGACAGTCAAATCCCACTATCCGGTTTGACAAGTTCAGCTCAGGCTTTAGCAATAATCACTGTTGACTAACTACCTTCCGTTAGTTCAATATTAGGAACTGCTATAGTCAGATATTGTTTTATTCTGAAACCTCTGTATAGGTTAGCGCGAAAATTATGAATAAGAAATAAATACCTTTCACGGTTACCAGGATACCACAGTTTTTTAACACTTTTTTTTTAAATTTTGTCAAAGAAAAGGTGTCGCCACTTCAGTAGTGTAGGTGGCTATTTGGAAGGAAGACGAGAGGTGTCATAACACATACCTAAAACAAAACAAAAAATCTGATACACCAAGTGCAAAGTTAACAAAGCTGTTGGAAGAAATAAAGCAATTATTTAAGAGATTAATTTGTCGAAATAAAAAGTTTGACCCAGAGATATATTATTACCTAATCTCACAATAACGTGCTCATTCGTTTTTATTGATATCGGGGAAATTTTCGTGAAAATTAATTGATTAGACAGACGTAGATCGGTTTTGTTTCCGGGTTACATTCTCTAGAGAGGCGGAAATAAACACGTATACTAATTTCAATACTAACTAGAATGGCATAGATTTGTCGTTACTGAAATTGGTCTGCACTAAAATATATTAAATTGGATCGTGGTTGAGAAAACAGTTGTCCTATACACCGCTAAAATTACGTTTTAACATGCTAAGCTATTTTAAATCAATAATGACAATTTTTATGTTTGAAACTTTAGTACTCATGTCCATTTATATATATATATTGTTAAGATATTATAGATAATAACTGGAGAAGCGTTCTTTCTAAATAGGTTACGTGTTTATTCTTTGTATCTATTAACAAAACTGTTTATGAGATTAAGTTAAATGGTTGCGCACTTGGTTTGTATTCCAGACTGTATATTTTTGAAGAATGATGAAAACCATATTAAAACTGGACTTTCAATAAGCATGGTATTCATGAAAAAATAATATATATTATATTCGAGAGAACGTGGGACTAGTCAAAAACATTTGCTTGTTTGTATATCTTTAAAGGACTTCGTTTTCTATTCTTATTTTTCTTTCTGTTTGAATTTGCGTGTGTCTCTAGATAAACACTTTGTATAAAATTCGTGAATCAAAAAGATCTACTTCCATACTGAAATATATATATATATATATATATTTTACGAATAAATTGTTAAAGAAAGCCCATACTAAATACCGAACTTATTTTACGAAATTATATTGTTAAAAATATATATATTTCCATTATTTTTTCGTATATCTCATTAGAATACAAAAAAGTAGAACACAATTTTAATCCATTTGCTTCGATTGCAAAGCATAACATGAGAATATAGATTAGATTATAAAAGACAACAAAGTGCTGCATGTTAACAACCGTTGCTAATGAACCCAATTAATTAAATTATTCTTTCTTCATCCTAACAGCAGGGAAATAACACTGTTTATACCAACCTTGATGTCTACATCTCACCTAAAGTTTCGTTGAATAGATAGATAAAATTACTTTTCCACGTGACATCGGATAAATATTCTAAATAAGGTACTCATTATATGGTGTATCTTAACCCACAGCACTGTGTCGTATAAACAAAGTTCGAATTCCATATATTACTCTCTAGTAGGATTTGAACATTGGATCAAACGTACCTCAGTTTCGGGAACATTAGACAAAAAGTACCTTAGTTTTTACAATTTATCGTTGGAAAGCTTGTTCAAAGATGAGCTTTGGGTTAAACAACTTTACCAATAATGCGTTGCGTTTAGAACTTAGTATAGAGAAACGTAGGGAAGATTGACATTTCTATTTTTGAAATAATAGGCTTTGTTTCTTAGGATAATAACTAATTCAGTACAATGTAGATAATTTTAATTAGTCACTACATACAGATGTGTGTGAAATAGTAAGAACAACTATAATAATGTGCAGCCTTTTAATATAGTAGTTCTTACTACTTTACATACGTTATTGGACATTATTTTGGAGACAAGTGAGTCCAGTATTCGACAGACTTTGTCTCCAAGATAATGTCCAACTTTTCGAACACTGTAATCCTTAACTTAAATGGTAGTGTGACACTGCTCTCCATGCTAATTTTCTACTTGTCGAGCATTGAAGAAATAGAATTCTAGTCGACTTGTCGAGAGCTTGACTCCTTGATCACAAGGCTAATGTCATACTTGTCGAGAGCTTGACACCTTGATCACAAGGCTAATGTCATACTTGTCGAGAGCTGGACTCCTTGATCACAAGGCTAATGTCATACTTGTCGAGAGCTGGACTCCTTGATCACAAGGCTAATGTCATACTTGTCGAGAGCTGGACTCCTTGATCACAAGGCTAATGTCATACTTGTCGAGAGCTGGACTCCTTGATCACAAGGCTAATGTCATACTTGTCGAGAGTTTGATTCCTTGATCACAAGGCTAATGTCATACTTGTTGAGAGCTTGACACCTTGATCACAAGGCTAATGTCATACTTGTTGAGAGCTTGACACCTTGATCACAAGGCTAATGTCATACTTGTCGAGAGCTTGACTCCTTGATCACAAGGCTAATGTCATACTTGTCGAGAGCTTGACTCCTTGATCACAAGGCTAATGTCATACTTGTCGATAGCTTGACTCCTTGATCACAAGGCTAATGTCATACTTGTCGAGAGCTTGACTTCTTGATCACAAGGCTAATGTCATACTTGTCGAGAGCTGGACTCCTTGATCACAAGGCTAATGTTATACTTGTCGAGAGCTGGACTCCTTGATCACAAGGCTAATGTCATACTTGTCGAGAGCTGGACTCCTTGATCACAAGGCTAATGTCATACTTGTCGAGAGCTTGACACCTTGATCACAAGGCTAATGTCATACTTGTCGAGAGCTTGACTCCTTGATCACAAGGCTAATGTCATACTTGTCGAGAGCTGGACTCCTTGATCACAAGGCTAATGTCATACTTGTCGAGAGCTTGACACCTTGATCACAAGGCTAATGTCATACTTGTCGAGAGCTGGACTCCTTGATCACAAGGCTAATGTCATACTTGTCGAGAGTTTGATTCCTTGATCACAAGGCTAATGTCATACTTGTCGAGAGCTTGACACCTTGATCACAAGGCTAATGTCATACTTGTCGAAAGCTGGACTCCTTGATCACAAGGCTAATGTCATACTTGTCGAGAGTTTGATTCCTTGATCACAAGGCTAATGTCATACTTGTCGAGAGCTTGACTCCTTGATCACAAGGCTAATGTCATACTTGTCGACAGCTGGACTCCTTGATCACAAGGCTAATGTCATACTTGTCGAGAGCTGGACTCCTTGATCACAAGGCTAATGTCATACTTGTCGAGAGCTTGACTCCTTGATCACAAGGCTAATGTCATACTTGTCGAGAGCTGGACTCCTTGATCACAAGGCTAATGTCATACTTGTCGAGAGCTTGACTCCTTGATCACAAGGCTAATGTCATACTTGTCGAGAGCTTGACTCCATGATCACAAGGCTAATGTCATACTTGTCGAGAGCTTGACTCCTTGATCACAAGGCTAATATCATACGTGTCAGGCGTTGAAGTCACTCTTTTCTAGTCTACAGATAAATTTTTAAAAACAGGAATGTCTGGTCTCTAGTCTTAAGCCACGCTTCACGAAAACTAAAGAGGTTATCTCTAAACTAACGTTCTACTTGACGATAACTTGAGCGTCTGATCTCTAGGTTAATATCTTACCTGACGTGAGCTGGAGCATGTTGTCTCTAAGCTGATATCCAACCTGGCGTGAACTAGAGCATATAGCCTCTAGGCTAACTTTCTACCCGGCGTGAACTGAGATATATGGTCTCTAGGCTAACATCCTACTTGGCAAGAACTGTGACATATAGTCTCTAGGCTAACATCCTACTTGGCAAGAACTGTGACATATAGTCTCTAGGCTAACATCCTACTCACAAGTAATAAAATACATTTTCAGAAATATGTTAACACTGGTATACTCATTAGTAAAATAATGTAAACTTTTTTGAAATGTCTTTATTTGAAGGCATTCTCAATCTCATAGCTGAAGATATCTCATTCTTAAGATAATAGTTTTGATAAAGGAAGATTGTTCGATTAAAGTTTTCACACGGTTTCAACGGCTACAAGAAAATTATATTATCGCAGAATTACACTGATACTAATTCTATTCGTGTTGAGTCTTGGGAAAGTTTGATAAGCTTCATGTTGCAATGGGAAAACTAAAATGGTTTAAAAGGGTCCTGTCGTCATTGTCCAAGTAATTTATTGAAAGGATTAACACTATTGGTCTACAGTCTACACTCTGTATAGCAATACTCGTGTATTGTCTCTAAAAATAATTTCTATTTTAATACTTTAACACCGTTTGAAAGCTACTGAGAACAT
Organism: Tachypleus tridentatus; assembly: GCF_004210375.1. Taxonomy (NCBI): domain Eukaryota; kingdom Metazoa; phylum Arthropoda; class Merostomata; order Xiphosura; family Limulidae; genus Tachypleus; species Tachypleus tridentatus. The sequence continues at coordinate 175,460,825 of NC_134834.1, forward strand.
AGGTCTGAAGTTTGTAATACGTCAAATATTTTTTATTGGAAAAAATATGTGTATCTTGCTAAATAATTACATAATTAACTCGCTCTGACCTTTCTTCGATGATAAGTTGAAAGTAACATAGAAAGTTTTAAAGATTTCTGTCAACTAAAACTGACACTCACGTAGGATAATTAAACGTATTTACACAAGTTAAGACTAGCAAACAAAGATACCTTGATAATATCTAAAAGTATCAAAAAGGGGGTGGAGGAACACACAAGAAGGCAACGTGGAGGAAGAAAAGAAAACGTGATAGAGGGACACAAGATGAAGAGACCACAACGAATTTCGCTTGATTATTAATATCATTAAAAGATAATAAGGAAGCCATAAAACAGCGGTTTGTGACAACGATCTATATTCCTACTGACACAAACATCACAAATAACGGTAACATAAACTCACCCTAAAACTACATAGAATGTAAACAGTTGATTAAAGGTTCATTAACTAGTAAAATTACTAGACAACCTTTAAAACTAAACTTAAAAGTATTATAAATAAAAACATTACATTTTAAATTAAAGAGAAGTGTTAACAAACACTGAAAAAGAATGAACTAAGTTATCAGCTTTTCAACAAAGAAAATTTCTGGTCACACTTTTATCAATTGCCAACAGTTTTATGTATATTTTAACAGGAACTGATTTCCATCTTGCCAGCAGTCTTATTTATATTTTAACAGGAACTGATTTCCATCATTTTTTTTAAATTGTCTTTAAATTTCGCGCAAAGTTAAGAGAGTGCTATCTGCGCCAGTTTGTCACTAATTTAGTTTTATAAGACTAGAGGGAAGGCAACTAGCTATCAACAATCACCACCAGTTTTTGGATTACTCTTTTACCAACGAATAGTGGAATTCACCGTCACTTTATGAATACCCTCAGGTCTGAAAGGGCGAACATATTTAAAGTGACAGGGATTCGAATCCGTGGCCCTCAGATTACGAGTCGAGTGCCCTATCCACCTGGCGATGTCGGGTTCTATTTGTTATAAATCCAGCATTAAATGAACATCACCTTATATTGATATATATTACTTATGTGTTTTTCTTTGGAAATGAGATGACCGTATAGAGACAAAATATATCATTTTAACATGAAATCACGAAGATAAAGCCATGCTGTATGTATTAATTTCTCCTGTATTATTTAAGAAATAAACAATACATAATAAGAATTGGTAAATATTATTGTATGCCTTAAATCGAATTGACAGTGCATAGATTCACTAGCCATAAAACACAATGATTAATAAACTCTGTTAGTTCAGGAGTTGTAGTAGAAATTTCATTAATTAATATTCTGATTTTTTAAAAAAAATTGTCAGGTTTTTCTTTATATAAACAAAGAGCTCATGATACGTATCTTCATTTAAGTTTCCAGAATTGTGGTTATAAACCTATTACACACTATTCTAATCATATTTCTATTTTAACATAATTCATGATACGTTTTCTGTTAAGTTTGCGAACTTTCCTCTTTCTCCTCCAATTTTACGTTCAAGCTTTCAGTAAACTTTTCTGAAAAGAAACATGACATCAAAGCTAGAAGTATTAAATTCTTCTAAACATGAAAGATTTGTGGGTTTTTAGTCACATACTAATAATATTTTCTTGCATCTTCTGTAAGACTGGCAGAAAAAGTGACCATAGAATATTTAAAAGTTTCTAAACCATAGCTAATGGATTCTTTATAAACAATTTTACGAAAACGGGATATATAAGAATACTCTATCTGCTTTTTGACGCTTTACGAGGTCCTACATATAAATTTGCAATAATTGGAAAGTAAAATATGTTTAGAAAGTTAGAAGAACAATACCTGAAACAGTGAAAGATATCGTGTTTTTTTTCCTCTTGATCAAATGTATTTTAAGCGTTCACAAAGAAAGTGTGAGTCTATGAATTATAAGTAACTTCACGCTCTGTCAAGAGATAGCGAGAATATATGTAATTGTGTTGAGCTGTTCTAACCAGTAGATATGCAACTAATAAGGCTGTCTGTTTTAACCAATAGATATTCAACTTAAGGGGCTGTCCTAATCGTAGGTATGTGACTCAGAGAGATGTCCAAAGCAGTAGATATATATATATAACTAATAAGTTTATTTTAACCAGTAGATATGTAACTTATGGAGCTGTATTAACCAGTAGATATGCAACTTATGGTTCCGTATTAACTAATAGATATGCAAATTATTACCGGGTAATTAATCGCCTATATTTCAATGGATTTTGATCAGAGCATTGTAGCAAGTTCTGATTGGGCCGTTACTCTAAAGAATGAACACAGAATACTTTTTCTGACTTCTATCACGATTAACTGTAAATAACAGGCTCTTATTGAGCGTCTCACGTGACATTGTACGTATTCTATAAAAATCATTAAAGATTAAAAAATAACAACCGATATTTAATGTTTTATATAATAGCAAATAATGACTGAGAAATATCAGCTCAGAAAACGACAAAATATCTTGTGATGTCTTGCAGATGATAAACAGTCATTAGCTATGTCATGTTGTAACTGTCTTAAACAGTGTGCCTGGAGAGTAACAGATATTGTATTTGCTAAGTAAATACAATCTCCTATTGAGAGACAAGTTTCATTTACTAGTGCTGCTGCGCTCCAAGATGAACAGATCTTAATAGTAATCATGCAATTCCCCCTTGTATTTCGCAAGCTTTAGTTCTTCCATTGCCCACGATTTCATTATAATCTGTTGTTTAAAGAACAATATATAGCACAGTTTCTGTGTTAAGCCACCCGTGTTCTAAGAAGCTGTCATTGTTTGAAGACATGATTTTCTCATGACAACAGTTCTTTGATATTTAAATCTGAAAACACGAATTCTTGTAGTTTAATGATACACCCACACGTTATTCACAGAGCGCACTCAAAATACTCTAACTTTATCGCCAACTAAATAGCCACTTTTACTTTGAAGATGAATAAAATAATGGAAGAAAAACCTCAAAGTAAAAATGTCGTAAGTTATATATCTGGTTAAACGCCAGTGTTGTAAAATTAGCTGTTTATGTCGATACACTCTGGTTCCTAAATAAAGTTTGTTTAAAGTTTAGGGTGATTTTTTTTTCAGAAACTAATGGTAAAACAAAAACTAACGTATAGGAATCTTTCAAAATTTCAGAGTTTCAACATGTTTAAGCACAAGTAAAGTCCCTTAATTGCTTAATTTTCCGAATATGTGTTTATAGTGTACAAACTAAAACTGTTAATGAAACTCAAGCATTTATAACAGTGAAAATAAAATAGAGCAGGCAACTAGGTTAAGGCCTTTTTTAGACATTCAATTTGATAATTTTAAGATAAGTCGAATGTGTGGTCTGGAAGTGGAAGTTCATGTGTTTTGGATAAGTTGAAAATTCGAAGTCAAAGTTTTGGTCCAGAAGAGAAAGTTTATACGCATTAGATAAGTCGAGTTTATCTGTGTTTTGGATAATATGCGTATAAGTCTATGATCTTGAACAGTAGGCCTGTTCATTTTGAATAAGTTAAGTCTGTGGTGTAAAGATGAAAATTCACCCTTTTTGAGTAAGTTCATTTATATTATGGAGACGAAAGTTAATCCAGCTTGGTTAATTATCCTATTGAAGGGGTTGGAAGTGGAAGTTAATCCAGCTTGGTTAATTATCCTAGTGAAGGGGTTGGAAGTGGAAGTTAATTCAGCTTGGTTAATTCTAACAGGGAATGGTTTGGAAGTTAATCATTCATGGTTAATTGTACAAGTGAATGACTTGGAAGTAGATGTTAATCCAGTTTGATGTAATTCTGCTACTGAATGATCTGGAAGTTAATCAAACTTGGTTAATTCTACTAGTGATTGGTCTAAAAGTGGAAGATAATCCACATTGGTTAATTCTACTACTGAATGGCCTGGAAGTTGAAATTAACCCAGCTTGGTTAGATCTACTAATGAATCATCTGGAAGTTAATCAAACTTGGTTAATTCTATTACTGAATGGTTTGGAAGTTCTCAAACTTGGTTAATTCTACTAGCGAATGGTCTGGAAATCGAAGTTATTCCAATTTGGTTAATTCTTCTAGTGAATGGTCTGGAAGTTCTCAAACTTGGTTAATTCTACTAGCGAATGGTCTGGAAATGGAGGTTATTCCAACTTGGTTAATTCTTCTACTGAATGGTCTGGAAGATATCAAACTTGGGTAATTCTACTAGTGAAAAGCACATAATTAAATCTGCTTAATTCTAATAATAAAAGGTCTGGAAGAGGGATTTAATTTAACTTGGTTATTTTAATAATGAATGGTTTGGAAGTGGGCGTTAAACCAACTTGGTTATTTCTACTAGTGATTTGTTTGGAAGTGAAAATTAATCAAACTTGGTTAATTCTACTAGTAAATGTTTTAAATGTTTAAGCCCGATCCTTTTCAATAAGACGGGCCGATTATACTGAAATGGTTGTTCGCATTCACCATTTTTATGTTATTTTTCTTACGTTGATAAAATATTGTTACAGTCTGTAAGATATTTCGACGCAGCGAATACTGAAATATACCAAGCGATATGTTAATTATTTCGATTACGATCATCAGTTGTATTCGAAACAATTAAACAGAAATATTTCTGTTAAAATGTTAAATAATGAGGTAATTGTTGGTTTATGTGAGGTTATTTAAACATTAATAGTTTAATAATGTGGTTTAAGTATTTTAAAATATCTGTGATGAATTATATTATGCAACCAGCTAAGTTTAATAGTGATATCCACAAAGGATATTGGTATAATGTGTCAGTCAATATCTCTATATTTTTGCTCACGTGTTTGTAAGGCATATTTGATGTATCATTCTAAATGAAACTAAAACTTAAATTATATTTATTTTATGAAATGGGTAACGAACAGAAAACATGATCCCCAAAGACTAATATCATGTTCAGGAAATAACCGTAGCACTTCATAACGTTTTTTGTTTGTTTGGACGAAAAAGTAATTTCCTCATTTCTGTTTGTTCCAATGGGAAAAAATACACAGTTGCTATTTCCTGTTTTGTTTTTCAGTTATTACTGTTAACGAAACTCATCCTGGAGAAAAAAATCGATAACAATAATAAACATGTAATATAGTTCTAAGAAATTAATGTATGAAAAGATATTTTATGCAAGAACTGTAGAAAAAAATTGTAACTACGACACAAGAATAAGTAACGTCTAGAGAAAGAATGCATTATATTCTTAACTCAGTTTTCCGTAATGTTTTGAATATTTTATTCTATATCTGGTGAAGGCTGATATAGCATTTTATTAAACGGTTTCAACGAATAAAAACTACTACAGGAAAAAAAAGAAGACATTTCGGTAAAACGCACGTTAATATCCATGGCTTCTAAAGTTAAGATTCTATTCAGTTTAACTAGACACGTTATGTATAATATTTTATCAGAGTATCGACATTTCCACTGCGGAGAAAATAGGGTTCACGAACGTAACTGTTATGTTTTCATGTAACGAATTCGATTTCATCATGTACGAAACAAATAAACTTTAATAACATTTTTATTTGAAATACAGACAATGGGTTAGTATAATTCTAGTCTAAAAGAATATCACGCTAATATTTAGTGATTTAGCGATAACTTCGTGATTATTTCAGTATGGATGTTATCATGAAACCACGCGTCACTGTTCCAGTTGTTGGAGGGGAAATACCTGTGCTAAAACGTGTCCACTGTAATTTACAAGTTTAAGCAGTGGTATGGTATTATAATAATCAGAGTTAGTACATATTTGTTTATGTACATAAAATTATAAATCATGACTAACTAGCACCTATCTTTCAGTTTAACGAAAGTTATGATATCAAAGGTCACAACTACATAGCTTTCTATTTAGCGAATCTTATGATATACAGGTCACCAGTAATCTTCCAGTCTAATGAAAAGTATGATTTTCTCACATCCAGGGTCACAGCTACATCTCTTCCTAAGTTACGATATGTAATGTTCGCAATGCAAAGTCTTCCATGTAAAGAAAGTTATGATATGACTGGAAACTTCTACATTACTCATTTACCAACGAAGTGTATGATATTATACTATGGTGAATCATTCCTGTATAGCTATCTTTCTAAATAAGGCTACCATATCTATGGGTACTAATAAATAGTTTCCTATCGGATGAAATTTATGATATCGAAGGTCACTATTACATATCTTCCAATCTAAGGACAGTTACGATATCAATGGTCAATACTATGTAGCTATTTATCTAAGAAAATATTAGATATCAATGGTCACTATTATATAGGTTTCTATCTATCGAAAAATATTATGTTCAGTGTAACTATCACATTGAATGTTACGTAACGAAATTTATGACATTTAGGTTCACTACTGCATAGCTTCTTGGCTAACGAAAGGTATGATTCTATAATATTGATTGTCACTCCTGAATAGGTTCCTATATAACAAAAGTTATGACATTTAGGTACATTACTACTTAACATCCTATCTAACGAGAATCATGACATCTAAGTTCACTCGTGCATAGCTAGCTATCTAAGAAAACTTATGTTATCTTTGTCACTACTAACCTTTCAACGTAAGAAACGTATGATACTATTATATCCTGGGTCATTACAGTACATCTCCCCATCTAAAGAAAATATCAATGTAATAAGACATTACTAACTTGACTCTTATATAACGAAAAGTATAAAATTCATGGCCACTATTACATAACTTAAGATATTGAAGATCAACACTATAGAGCATCATATGTAACGGAAAACATGGTTTCCAGGATCACTACCATAAATGTCCTATGTAACAAAACTTACTATATACCGATACCCTACTTCATAGCTTCCTACCTACCGACAGTTGTGACATCTAGTAACACTTGTACCTATCTTGATATCTAACGAAATTTATGACATCTTGTGAAACCAATACATTGCTTCCTATCTAAAGAAGACTATGATACAATTATATTCAGGATTAATACTACATAGGAAAGTTATGATATCCAAAGTACCTAATACATATCTTCCTATTTAACAAAGTTAATGATATCTTGGGTCTTTTACATAGATTCCTATCTAATGAAAGCTATAATAACGAGGATCACTATTACATAGATTTCTGTCTAACAAAAGCTATCGTATTCATAGTTTCAAAACTAACGATTTTTTTTTTTTATATTTAGGGTCACTACTAATTAGCTTCCTGCCTAACGATGACCAAGATTACTATTACGTAGCTTCGTATTTAACGAAATTTATTATATCTAGGGTCAGTACTAATCTTCAAATATAATAACAAGTATAACGCTATAATATCCATGGTAACTACTACATAGATTTATTTCGAACGAATGTTTAAATATATAATGTCACTCCTTCAGACCTTTCTGTCTAAACAAAGCTGTAATATTAAGAGTCACTATTACATGGTTTGTTATCAAAAGGGAATTATAATCTTCACATGTACTATTAAAGACCTTCCTATCTAACAACCGTAATAATATTCATGGTCTCTGCTACTTAGCTTTCTATCTAAGTTATGACATCAAGTGTCTCTACTTAATAACATCCTATCTAAGGAACATATCTTGGTTCGGTATTTGATATCTTCTTATCTAACGAACGGTATCATATCCAGGATCATTACTACATACACTCCTCTGTAACAAACGTTATGATATCCAAAGTCACAGCTCGATTTATATATATATATATATATATATACAAATATATACAGATTTTAAACTAAACTCTCTAAACATTATGCTCTATCTACACATTTGCTTTCAAGTTTCTTTTTTTATTTTGATCAAAACATCAATTCTATAAATTATTTTTAGGTAAACATTTAAATTTTCAAATTTTCCGTTGCGTAAGGTATAGAATAAAAAAGGCACTATTCCCAGAATTAACTTTAGCATTTTAAACGTAACTTCGATTAACTAAATACCTTAAAAGCAATACAATTTTCATAGATCGTTCCTTCCGAATAAGAGAATGGCGTGCTACACTCGTAGTCAACCAAATAATGTTGTCGATGGTGTTTACCAAATGGGAAATGAACCGCAGCGCACAAAGTAATAAAAGTAGTCCACGGAAAAAAAAAGTTCTCTTCATACTTCGTGGTCTACTGTTTGCCCTACGTCTGCCAAATGGAAAATTGTAAGCTACTTGTTCATATAAAAGAATAAAAAACATAAAGACACGATATACATGTGCACATCTATCTGAGTGTGTGTTCAATGCAACGTGTAGCAACTTCAGCAACTTTTCTTTAATTGGGTAAAGGAATGTGAACCCAGTATGTAACACCTTAATGTTATGAAAGAAAGTAAAGATGATTACTATCAAGGTGAGCCATTAAGTCTTTGTGAAAACCACATAAGTATAACTTATATAATTTACACAAGGAAATGTATCACTAGGCGATCGATAGTCCTTAAAATAACGCATTCGAGCAGTTTTTATTCTGCACAAACTAGAAAAACATGAATGAGGAGAATGTATCTCATTAAAATAAAGTAAATTTGTTTATAAATTTGATAGTAATTATTTTATGCTTGGTTTTAACAATTGTTTCAGCTTACTTTATGTAGTAATACGGTAATGAACAGACACAAATATACTAATTTATTCCCACATTCTAAAGCAATGAATAAGCACATGTCAGATAGTTTATTCACCATATTCAATAGTTATATGTCTGGTATTTTATTCACCATATTCAATAGTTATATGTCTGATATTTTATTCACCATATTCAAGGCACTGAATACAAACAGGTCTGACGTTTTATTGATCATATTTTAAAACAATTAACAGACACAATGTTTTCAGTTAATTTATCACATTTTCTACTCATGAACAGCAACAAGTCTGACATTTTATTCGCGATATTCCAGAGTAATAAATGAATACGAGGATGATATTTTTATTCCCCATAATCAACAGCAGTAAAGAGACACAGGTTTAACACTTTATTCCTTATATTCTACAGTAATGAACAGACAAAAAGTTTAACATTTATTCATTATATTCCAAAGCAAAGGAGAAACACAAGTCTGACACTTTATTCCCCATGAATACGTGGTTGACACTTTATTAATAATATTCCATATCAATGAAAAAATTATATTTATACTTTATTCAAAATATTACACAACAACGAGCAGAACATAAGTCTGACACCATATTTATCATATTTTACAGCAATAATCAGACACAAGACTAATGATTTACCCATTGTATTTTACAGCAACAAACAGACACAAGTCTGTTGCTTTACTCATTGTATTATAAAGCAATGAACAGACACAGTCTGTTGCTTTATTCATTGTATTATAAAGCAATGAACAGACACTAGTCTGACACCTTATTCACAGTATTCCAAGGCAATAAACAGACACATGTGTAACACTTTATTCATCATATTCCACAGCAATGAAAAGAAACAAATTTGATATTTTATTCTCCATATTCCAAAGAAACTACGAAACAGAAAAATGAAATTTTATTCCTCATACTTCACAGCAATGCACAGGCAAAAGTTTGACACATTATTCTACACATTCCAAGGCAATAAACAGACACAACTATGACATTTTATTCGTTATATTCTACGGCAATGAAGAGTCAAAATTTTTTATACTTTATTTTCCGATTTTACAACAATAAAGAGACAAAGGTTGACATTTTATTCATCATGTTTTAAAACAATGAACAGACACAGGTTTGACACTTGTTTCATCATAACACAAGGTAATAAAGCGACACAAGTTTTACATTTATTCATCACATTTTATAACAATTAACAAACGCAAGTCTGACATTTTATTCTCCAATCTACAAAGCAATAACAGACGAAATGTTGAAACATTTTTCATCAAATTTCACAGCAATAAACACACATAAGTCTGATACATTTTTAATCATATTCCCAAGCAATGAATAGATAGAAGTCTTATATTTTATTCCCTATGTTCTACAGTAATGAACAAACACAGGTTTGACACTTGATTCATCATATTCCATAGTGATGAACTGACACAGGTTTGACTCTTGATTCATAATATTTCACAGAAATGAACAAACACAGGTTTGACACATGTTTCATCATATTCCGTAATAATGAGCTTACACAGGTTTGACATTTGATTCATAATATTCCACAGAAATAAACAAACACAGGTTTGTCACATGTTTCATCATATTCCATAGTAATGAACTGACACAGGTTTGACACTTGATTCGTCATATTCCATAGTAATGAACTGACACAGGTTTGACACTTGATTCGTCATATTCCATAGTAATGAATTGACACAAGTTTGGCAGTTGATTTATAATATTCCACAGAAATGAACACACAGGTTTGACACTTGTTTCATCATAATCCACAGTAATAAACAAACACAGGTTTGATACTTGTTTCATCATATTCCACAGAAATGAACAAACACAAGTTTGACACTTGTTTCATCATATTCTATAGTAATGAACTGACACGGGTTTGACATTCGTTTCATGATATTCTATAGTAATGAACTGACACGGGTTTGACATTTGTTTCATCATATTCCATAGTAATGAACAGACACAAGTTTTACGTTCATATATCACATTTTACAGCAATGAACAGAGACAAGTCTGATATTTCATTTGTTATAGTCCACGTCAATGAACAGCCTCACGTTTGACATATATTCATTATATTTTACAGGAATGACCACATACTACCGCAACAAATTATTCACCATATTCTTAATCAATGAATAAACACAAGTCTGATACTATATTTTCCTTATTCCATAACAATGAACAGAGAGAGTTTGAAACTTTATTTAGAATATTGAAAAGCAATGAACAAACTAAAATTTGATACTTTATTCTCCACATTTCACATCACTGAACAGAAATGAATCTGACACTTTGTTCATCATGTCGAAAGTAATGAACAGACACAAGTCTGTCAATTTATACCCGATATTCCACAGGAATGAGAAGACATCGATCTAACACTTTATTTATAGTATTTAACATCAATGAACAGGCACCAATCTGACACTTTAACCACCATATTTCATAGCAATGGACAGACACAAAGTCTGATACTTTATTTACGATATTCCACAACAATGGCCAGACAGAAGTTTCACTTTATTCATGATACTTTACTGGAATGAACAGACACAAACCTGACATTTTATCTTTTATATTCTACGAAAATGAACATATACAAGTCTAACATTTATTCATTGTATTTTACACCAATGAACAGACAGAAATTTGACACTTTATTGCACATATTACAGATCACTGAACAAACTCAAACCTGAGGTTTTATTTACATTAATCTATTTCCCTTATTCCATATACATGAAAGACAAGAGCTTTCTGCTACTTTACTCGCAAATATTTCAAGCCCGTATTCTACAGTAATAAACAAACACAAAAATGACACTTTATCCACCGTATTCCACAGCAATGATCAGAAAAATGTCTGATACCTTATCCCCACATTACACAGAAATGAACAGATGCAAGACTGAGGCTTTATGTACCTTAATCTATTGTGCGTATTCTCTATAGATGATAGACAAGAGCCTGCTGCTGCTGCTTTACTCACATACATCTCCACAGCCCGTATTACACAGTAATACACTTTATTAACCACATTCCACAGCCATGAGAAGATGCAAATTTCATTTTCCATGGCCTGTTTTCCAAAGTGGTTAATATATACAGTTCTGATACTTTATCCGCCATACTTCACAAAATTGAACAAACAAAATTTTGACACTTTATACACCACATTCTACAGCAATGAACCGATACAAGTGTGACATTTATCATATTTTACAGCAATAAAAAGAGAGACCTTTTACACTTTATACCATAACAGTAAATGGAGACAAGTCTGATACTTATTCACTTTATTCCACGACAGTGAAGAGACAAAAGTCTGACATATTATTCGCCATATTCCACATAGAAGTAAGATGCCTTATTCATCATATCTTACTACTTGTATTCTACAGCGATGAACATATGCAGATCTGATCATTTACTTACAACATTCCACAACGATTATCAGACATAAGTGTTTTGCTTTGTTCATCTTTTTGCAAGGTCTGTATTCCAAAGTAATGAATATATACAGGTATGATTATTCATTCAGCAAATTATCGGTTGTTATTTTTGAGCTTGTGATAAAACGCATTCACGCTTCATCCTGTCTTGAAATTACCGTTAAAATTGATGTAATAAGAATATTGTGAAGCAAAATAAGATCACACACAATACGAATCTATGATTATTACTTCTTCAGACAACTTCACACGTTTTATCAAAATTCATTCCAATTTTAAAAGGTATAATACATCTCTCTTTAATTTAGGAAGTAATTTCTCAAAGATATTCTTATGAATATAGAATAATTATCGTTCGATGCATTTTTTCCTAAATTTGTTTGTTATGTAAGAAAATGAATGTGTTGTTCTTTGGAAAAATATTTTTTCTATACTTTATAAATATGTAAATTTTTAACGAAATCAAATGAAAAGGTTCCACCTAATAGCATATAATTTGCTTACTCAAATCTTTCTCTCTATTTCTTTTATTGTTAAACATGAAGCTACAAAATAGGCTATAGGTGTGAAACACGGGTATCGAAAGCTGGTTTTTTGCATGATAAATCTTCTGATTTATCGCTGTGTTACTGGGGTTAGCTTGCTTAAAGTACATTAATTTCTTTACAGAGGAGTTAATCCAAATAAATATGATTATTTAGTTGTTTCACGATAAAAATACTTTTTTTTTACAGAACATGTATAGCATCACAATGATATGAAAAAACTAAACTGAATTACTTAATAAATCACACATTGGAAATTGTAAGGTCGCTACTGGCTATTAGAGATAGGATTGAACAAACTTTCATTGATATTCTAACATTATCATTCATCTACACATCCATCGCTATCTCTTGTCATGCTGAAAAGTAGGATTTGACTGGCATTCTCATAACACACCCATAGCCTAAATAGGGATCACTATTTTTCATTGACTGTAAGAAAATAAAATTAGAGAGTTTCATGTGCATAATCCAGCTCAATGACCAATGTGTTTCCCTTGGCCTTACTCAAGATATATCGTAGAAAATAAATAATAAAATGTTGGGTCTACCATTGAAAATGTAGTCAACAGCAAGTTCACTTAACTGGCGAAGTAATGCACGTTCTTATGTTTTTATCTAAGCGAGTTGATAACTTCTTCTGATATGAAATTAATGTTGGTAACATTTGAAAAAAAAATTCTACAATTAACGTAATTATTATGTACTAGTTTCTAAATTAATCCTTTTTTAGAAGCAAATAATTCTATAAGTTCACAGTTACACAACAAGAGATTTCTCGTGGGAAAAGTCAACTTTAAAGTGTTGACACACATTCAAAGTTATTCACGTCCCATACAGAAATGCCCGTAAAGTGGTGAAGTGTAACATAACAAATGTTTTATGTTGCCTCGTTGAAAATCGTACACTGGATCTAAATGTACGTTTTACAATTTACAAACAACACGTATAACATTTGTGATGCTAAATTTATCCAACTTCACTGGTCCTGTAGTTAGAGTAGTGGCGTTTCAATAACCCCGTGTTTTGCTCTGAAGAAAGCTAAGTCTGGTATGTTTTATAAACTGTCTTTCAGAAGATAAAATTGTGCTCCTGAAGATCTTGTTTGTGTTAGATCTGAAGATGATAAACCTGATATGTGGTAAAGTGTTTTACAAAAGATGAGACTGTGCTCCTAAAAATCTAGTGTGTGTTAGATCTGAAGAAGATGAGCCTGGTATATTATACACTGTCTTACAGAAGATGAGACAGTGCTTTCGAAGATCTTATGTGTGTTATATCTGAAGAGGAAGAATCTGGTATGTTATAAACTGCCTTAGAGAAGATGAGACAGTGCTTTCGAAGATCTTATGTGTGCTATATCTGAAGAGGAAGAATCTGGTATGTTATAAACTGTCTTAGAGAAGATGAAACTGTGCTGCTGAAGATCTTATTTGTCTTATATCTGAAGATGATAAACCTGATATGTGATAAACTGTTTTACAAAAGATGGGACTGTGCTCCTGAAAATCTAGTGTGTGTTAGATTTGAAGAAGATAAGCCTGGTATATTATACACTGTCTTACAGAAGATGAGACAGTGCTTTCAAAGATCTTATGTGTGTTATATCTGAAGAGGAAAAATCTGGTATGTTATAAACTGTCTTAGAGAAGATGAAACTGTGCTGCTGAAGATCTTGTGTGTGTTATATCTGAAGAGGAAGAATCTGGTATGTTATAAACTGCCTTAGAGAAGATGAGACAGTGCTTTCGAAGATCTTATGTGTGCTATATATGAAGAGGAAGAATCTGGTATGTTATAAACTGTCTTAGAGAAGATGAAACTGTGCTGCTGAAGATCTTGTGTGTGTTAGATCCGAAGAGGATGAATCTGGTATGTTGTAAGTTATCTTAGGTAAGATGAGAATGTGTTCCTGAAGATCTTGTGTGTTAGATCTGAAGAAGATGAACAAGGTCGATTATTTTACTGAGAAATTTCAATCAGTATACATCACAAACAATATATAGGAAACTCCAGATGGCTAACGAATGTAGCCCTTAAGCAGCTTTGCGTGAACTTCAACAAACGAAACTTCGGTAACTGACAACACTAATACTGAAATGGACGACGAACATCAATGCTCTTTCGTGAGCATTTTGGATAGTTCTTTCAGAGCTGAAACAAAATACATAGTTTTGGTACAGTTCCTCTCTGTTTATTTAAACTTTTCTTGAAAATATTAGTTATTTATGTACGTTACAGAATATTAGAGACTGTAGTCTGAATGGGTTTGAAGTTAGTCTAATTTACTATACGTGTAGGCTTTAGTCAGAGTATATTTGGAGCTGAGTTTGGAGTATTTGTAGATTTCAGCTTAAATATACTATGGACTATAGTTTAAGCACATCGTATAGTACAGTCCAACTATATTGCAAACTGCAATTTAACTATGCTGTTGATTATGGCTAAATAAATTTTATAAACCAATCTTAGTGTATCCTAGACTACAGCTTGAATATATTAAATACTATAGCCTAAGTTTATTATAGATTACAGCCAAAATATAATGTAGATTACAGTCCAACCATATTATACACTACGACTTTAGTATATGGTGGATTATAATTTAAGTGTATTGTAGCTTGCAGTATGTGTTAATGTTTTACTTCTTATAACAGATTTTGCATAATGATAAATTAACTTTGAAAGAAACCTCAAACACAGAATTAACATTTTTCTATGGAGTAATAAATTTTTACGGTATTTTTACGTAAAACACTGGTGATAAAAGAGAAGCATAAATTGTCTTCATGAATAAAACTGTATGTGACTTGTTACCACATCACGTGCATGTGAACTTCATAAAAACCACACAGTTTTGTTTTCACAACAAATTTCTGTAAGTTTTCAGATACTTTGTTTCACAAACCGTATCTTTACATCCACAAACCGTATCTTTACATCCACAAACATGGTTGTTTTGTTTGCTTTATTCTTCCTTTAACTGGTATTGTAATGAATCAAATGTTTCAAATGTAACATATGTTTTGAATCTGATTAAGTAAAAGTAAAAATATAAAATCTTCTTTTGTTCACAGCAAACGTTTTATACAAATGAGAGTTGTCATAGTAATATATTATATTTGAAAACTGATTTAATATTCAGATATCGACAGTCACCTATGTGTCACTGTAACGTCTCATTTCTCATTTGGTAAAAACAAAACAAACACGTATATCGGTTCTTTGTCATATTACTCTTCACACAGATAAAAGCGAACTGACACTTATATTGTGCTCCGAAACTGATATATTAGTTAAATCTGAACCATTTTCTTTTTTGTATTACTGTAACTTTCTCACGAGCGGTGGCTTTACGAAATGAAATCTTTTGTTTGTTAAGGTAAGCTTCAAAAGTACGAGTGTAAGAGGTTCAACAGCTTTCACTTTGGTTTCAAATACTTGAACAGTGCACACAGTACCTTTCTTAAAGTAAGTTAATCATGACACAGATCAATAGTGCAAGTAAAACATATTTCGAAAAGCTGTGCTAATTACAATAGAATTTATTTTTCTGGTGAGTAAAGAGTTTTAGAACTTTTATTGACACAACCATGATCCAAGCAGGGTTTTAAGCTAAACTATCTATTTCGTCAGTAGTTCAAAATTTATAATTAAACCAAATTGGTATTTAAAAACCTCTTAACTTATTTTTTTCTGTACCTTTTACAGTGTTTCTAATAGCAAATGATAGCGAAATGCTTATCACTACAGCTGACTTCTGACTGTTACCTATACATCCTTTAAGTTATTGCTTAATTCGCTTTGTTATGTTTATTTAATTTCTATTCAAACGCAAAGATATCCTTAGGGGCGTAAAATGGTCCAAAGCTTCACATAGAATGAGTTTTAACAACTGTGGACATAATTTTGATAGAGCAGATATGACTTGGAGTTATCACAGGAATAAGTAGGGAAATGCAACTTGCAAGGTGTGCATTACTTTGTATTAAGTCTGAACTATTTGCTCTGGGGAGAACTTGGTCTCTAGAAATTACGGAGGTGCAAAACGCATTTAGAAGTACAATGCACGATACGTATTGTAATATATCAATATTGGAGGATGTGCACTCCTTAATAACTAAATGATCATTAGTTTTATAAGTCTAATCTGTGTTATCTTCACACATTCGAAGATGTGCATTACCTCTCAAACAAAGGGATAAGTAGACACCTGTAATATTTCCAGCACAATAGAGTAGGTGCACTGCTTCACAAATAAACGGTTAGCAGTATTATTAGTCCTATCTATGCTATTTTCGGTGAAATATATCTCCTGGCTTGTAACAGAACAGGTGAATCAAAGACAGCCCCAAACTGTTAAAACAAACGTGAATGTTTGTTTTGTTACTCTTGGGATGCACAGAGTCTTTCCGTAAGTATCCCATAGCAACACTTGGGTTGATAGGAGAAGGTGTGATGGTGTCTAAAAACTTTCGGAAGCCTAGTCCTTGATCAAGCTGCATCAACTGTATAAAGAACACAATTGTGATCTAAATATGGAGCAAATACCCACAAAATACACTACGGAACTAAATCTTAGAGTTATATCATTGTTATTTCCGTAAAATAGTATTTTTTTATGAACAATAATTTCTAACTTACGCTTGATGAACAAAGCGTTGCTGTTTATTTTAGTTTAGGTAATTATAAATACTTAATGATTTGTACATTTTATGAAAATTCACAACTCTATGACAAGAAAACTCCTCCAGTGGCACAGCGATATGTCTGTGGATTTACACTGCTGTAAACAGTATTTTGATTTCTGTGATGGGCGGAGCACAGATAGCCCCTTGTATATATTTGTGCTTAATTCTAAACAATCAAATGATGAATCGTAAATATATATATACGCATCAAAAAATACTAACTTTTTTATAAATTTCACAAAATGTTTACATTTTATTAGAAAACTTATATTTTATCTAATTTTTTACAAATGTTCAAAAACGCATAGCTTATCGTAAGTCTTATTAAAACTAATCATTTCATTACAAAACTGCTTAGTTCGTTACTAGCTTTCAAACAACTAACACATCTTCAGTGTTGTTTAGAAACGTATCCCATGTTATTCCTTATACTACGAAAGTGATTCCTGAGATGATTTTTACTGGCCAGAACTTTCATTAACTAAAAGCTTTCCAGTAGGGCTAGCAGAAACTTAGAAAACGCACATATCTAAACAGAACGTCAACGAACACCTGTTTTTATGTTTTTTTATACTGAAAGAGAAATTTCGAGTTTTCTTGAAGTAAGAAAAAAACTAGTTATTACTTTCGTCCTTTTTTCTTGCTTTAAGAACATATGAAGTTTTTTATAAAGGCTACAGAACCAACTAGTCATTAAATTAAATAATTTGTTTCTTATTTTCTGTTATCCTTGAATTTACTCGCATTTTATATATCGAGACTATAACCGAAATGTTGAACTGAAATTATTTCTACGCATAGTGACAAACAAACATAACCTTTGGCTCGTTGACTTAAATGTTCCTTGGTTTTGTTTCATTCTGAGACTAACACCTGTTTTAAGGACCACTATATCCATTAGAACAAGCCTTTGCTACAACTTCTATCTTTAACGCCAGTAGCACGGTAAGAAAATACACTTTTATCTAATTACGAGATGTAATTACGCAGCACTTCAGAAATGTTCTCGAGGAAATGTTTCTTCGTAGAAGCAGCATTACGTTGATTATCCATATATTAAACTGGCAAAAGCTTTCTTAGTAGTTCTGGGTAAATGTCTACTTCAATATTTCCAACAAAACAAAAAACAAAATGTGCATTATACAGAGATGTCAGGAAAGATGCTTAAATCATCTAACTAAATACACTTAACAGGACAGTCTTAATTAGAAGAATATTAACATTATGAAGACTTAAAAATTTTTTGTGCTAAAATAAGGCCGATTACAGCTTCAGGAATACCAAATCAGTTAGATCAAAATTGGAAGACATCCGTTTCGAAAAGTACTTTTCTACAACAAATATGAGTAATAATTACGAAAATCATTCCTTAATGTATGATTCTGTTGATATAAATGATATACTAAACTATTTTTATTTTCAGAATATCGGTGAGTTCTAAAATATAGGTAGCGTAATAAATAAACCGTAATTATAATTGGTTACTAAACTCTATAGTTGGCCGCTTCACTCATTGGTTAGTTGCATTTGTTACTTTGTGAATTGTGCTGCAGTGTTATAATGTGAGTAATCGATATTCTGGTGGAATATTTTCTATAGTGTTTTGTGGTTGTGCTACAGTTTTATAAAGTGAGTATTTGGTGCTCGAGTGGACTATTCTGTAGTGTTTTGTGTTTGAGTTACAGTGTTATAATATAAATAATTGGTGCTCTAGTGTATTTCTCTATAGTGTTTTATGGTTGGGCTACAGTGTTAAAATATAAGAACTTGGAGCCCTACTTGAATTTTCTACACTGTTGTCTGGTTGTGTTACAGTGTTACAATGTGAGTACCTAGTGCTCTAGTAGACACTAGAATAGTGTTTTATGTTTTTTGCTACAGAGTTAAAATGTGATTACTTGGTGACCTACTGCGTTTTCTGCAGTGTTTATGGATGTGCTACAGTATTATAATGTAAGTACTTGGAAATCAGTACATTTTTCTATAGTGGTTTATGGTTGTGCATCAGTGGTTAATAATGTGAGTACTTGGTGATCTAGTGAATATCTATAGTGGTTTATATTACTGACACAGTGTTATAATGTGAGTGCTTGGTGATCTGGTGGATTTTTCTGCACTGTTGTCTGGTTGTGCTACAGAATTATAATGTGAGTACTTTGTGCTCTAGTATATTCTAGAATAGTGTTTTATGGTTGTGCTACACAGTTATAATACGAATACTTGGTTTTGTTGTGCATTTCTCCATAATTTAATCATGGTTGTGCTAGAGTGTTATTATGCGAGTACTTGGTGTTGAAGAACAATTTTCTTTAGTTCTTTATGGTTGTGCGACAGTGTTATATTGTGAGTACTGTGCTCTTCTGGATATTTCTATAGAGTTTTTTTAATAGTGATACAGTGTTATAATCTGAGTACTTTGTTCTCTAGTGGATGTTTCTATTGTGTTTAAATTAGCACCCCAATGTTATATTGAGAGCACTTTGTGCTCAAGTGGATTTCTTTGTTGTGTTTTATAGTTGTGCTACAATGTTACAACGTAAGTACTTGGTTCTCTAGGGCATTTTTGTATAGTGTTTTACATTAGTTCCATAGTATTATAATGTGAGTACTCGGTTCTCTAGTGGATTTTCTTATAATCTTTTATATTAGTGCTACAATGTTATAATGTGGGTACTTCGTGATCTAGTGGATTTTTCTCTAGTGTATTACAGTTCTGCTACCGTGTTATAATGTGAGTACTTGGTGTTCGAGTGAATTTTTATAGTGTTTTGTATTAGTGTTACAGTATTATAATGTGAGTATTTGGTGCTCTTGTGAATTTTTATAGTGTTTTATGGTTGTGCTGCAGTGTTATAATGTGAGTACTCGATGCTGTAGTGCGTTTTCCTGTAGTGTTTATGGTTGTGCTTCCGTGCTATAGTGTGAGTACTTGGTGTTGTAGTGCATTTTTGTTTGGTTTTTTATGGATGTGCTACAGTGTTATAATTAATGTAAGTACTTGGTACTCTGGTGGATTTGTCTGTAATGATTTATGGTCGTGCTACAGTAATATAATATTAGTACGTCGTGCTGTAGTGCATTTTTCTATAGTGTATTACGGTTGTGCTGCAGTCTTAGAATGAGAGTACTTGGTACTCTATTGCATTTTTGTATAGTGTTTCATGAATGTGTTACAGTGTTATAATGTGAGTACTATGTGCTCAGTTTGATTTTCCAATTTTGTTTTATGGTTTTATAACAATGTTAAAATGTGAGAACTTGATGTTCTTTTGGATTTTTCTATAGTATTCCATGGTTGTGCTACAGTTTTATAATTCAAGTACTTGGTAGTCTATAGAATTTTTATAGTGTTTTATAGTTTTGCTACAGTGTTATAATACAAATACTTGGTTCTATTGTGCATTTTTCTATAATGTTTAATGGTTTTGCTGGAGTGTTATAATGTAAGTACTTGGCGTTCTTTTTCATTTTCTATAGTACTTTATGGTTAAACTACAGTGTTATAATGTGAGTACTATGCTATTATGGATTTTTCTATAATGTTTTTAGTAGTGCTACAATGTTATAATGTGAGTATTTGGTGCTCAAGTGGATTTCTTTGTTGTCTTTTATAGTTGTGCTACAGTTTTATAATATGAGTTCTCGGTGCGCTGGTGCATTTTTCTATAGTGTTTTATGGTTGTGCTACAGTGTTATAACGTGTGTACTTGTTCTCTATAGAATTTTTGAATAGAGTTTTATATTGGTGCTATATTGTTATAATGTGAATAATCGGTGTATTAGTGGATTTTTCTGTAGTGTTTATCGTAGTGCAACAGAGTTATAAAGAGTGTTCTTGCAGCTCTATTGGACTTTTCTGTAGTGTTTATGAATGTTCTTCCGTGTTATCATGTGAGTACTTGGTGCTGTGGTGCATTTTTGTATAGTGTTTCATCAATGTGTTACATAATGTGAGTACTTGGTTGATAATTTGATTTTTCAATTTTGTTTTATGGTTCTGTAACAGTGTTAAAATGAGAGCACTTGGTGCTCTTGTGGATTTTTCAGTTGTGTTTTATAGTTGTGCTTAAGAGTTATAATGAGAGCACTTGGTGCACTAGTGCTCCTTTTTTAAAGTGGTTTATGGTTTTGCTACAGTGATTTATAATGTGAGTAGTTGGTGCTTTAGTCTATTTTTCTGTATTGTTTTACCGTTGTATTAGATTGTTACAATGTGAATACTTGCTTCTCTAGTATGTTTTTTTCTGTTTTGATTAATATAGTTGTGCTGTAAATGTATAACGAGTGTGCTTTGAGCTGTAGTGAACTTTCTGTAATGTTTTATGGATGATCTACAGTGTTATAATGTAATTATTTGTGTACTAGTGAATTTTTCTATAGTATTTTATAGTTGCGCTAAAGTGTTGTAAAGTAAGTATTTGGTGCTCTATTGGATTTTTGTGTAGTGTGTTGTCATTGCGTTATAGAGTTATAATATGAGTATTTGGTGCTCTAGTGGATTTTTGTGTAGTGAGTTGTCATTGCGTTATAGAGTTATAATATGCGTATTTGGTGCTCTATTGTATTTTTGTGTAGTGAGTTGTCATTGCGTTATAGAGTTATAATATGAGTATTTGGTGCTCTATTGGATTTTTGTGTAGTGTGTTGTCATTGCGTTATAGAGTTATAATATGCGTATTTGGTGCTCTAGTGGATTTTTGTGTAGTGAGTTGTCATTGCGTTATAGAGTTATAATATGCGTATTTGGTGCTCTATTGGATTTTTGTGTAGTGAGTTGTCATTGCGTTATAGAGTTATAATATGCGTATTTGGTGCTCTATTGGATTTTTGTGTAGTGTGTTGTCATTGCGTTATAGAGTTATAATATGAGTATTTGGTGCTCTAGTGGATTTTTGTGTAGTGAGTTGTCATTGCGTTACAGAGTTATAATATGAGTATTTGGTGCTTTAGTGGATTTTTGTGTAGTGTGTTGTCATTGCGTTATAGAGTTATAATATGCGTATTTGGTGCTCTATTGGATTTTTGTGTAGTGTGTTGTCATTGCGTTATAGAGTTATAATATGCGTATTTGGTGCTCTAGTGGATTTTTGTGTAGTGTGTTGTCATTGCGTTATAGAGTTATAATATGAGTATTTGGTGCTCTAGTGGATTTTTGTGTAGTGAGTTGTCATTGCGTTACAGAGTTATAATATGAGTATTTGGTGCTCTAGTGGATTTTTGTGTAGTGTGTTGTCATTGCGTTATAGAGTTATAATATGCGTATTTGGTGCTCTATTGGATTTTTGTGTAGTGAGTTGTCATTGCGTTATAGAGTTATAATATAAGTATTTGGTGCTCTATTGGATTTTTGTGTAGTGTGTTGTCATTGCGTTATACAGTTATAATATGAGTATTTGGTGCTCTAGTGGATTTTTCTTGTAGTGTTTTTTCGTCGTGCAACAGAGTTATAATGAGTGTGCTTGGAGTTGTATTGGACTTATCTGTAGTGATTTATGGTTTTGCTGCTGTGTTATAATTCAAGTGCTTGGTGCTCTAGTGCATTTTTCTATAGTGTTTTATGGATGTGTTATAATATGAGTATTTGGTGCTCTAGTGCATTTTTCTATAGTGTTTTATGGATGTGTTATAATATGAGTACTTGGTGCTCTAGTGCATTTTTCTATAGTGTTTTATGGATGTACTTCACTGTTATAATGTGAGTACTTGTATTGTTTAGTTGTTTCAAACTGTTGTAACACAGCTAAGTGACAGTTTGGTGGACAAGGTGTGTTCTAGTGATTCACATGCCCGAACTGTGAATGTATAAAAATATGAGGTCCGTACTTTGAGTGTACGTGGTGTAATATCAATATTCGGTCGGAAAAAGTAGCCGAATGTTGGTGCTGTTAACTAGTTTCTCTTTTTCTAGTCGTCAGTTTAGTCTTAGAGAAGACTATTTATACAGCTTTGTGCGAAATTTCAATCTATATCAACTATAATATGTGTCATATATAATTCTTAATGATTATAGTGCAACAGCTGGTGTACTGTGTTGTCGTTGTTGTGGGATGTTATATCGTAGTGCAGGTGTCATCTGGTCTGTTATTTTCCTGTGTTTTGTTTTATTGTCTCTTTCAGTCAACATATTCATGTCTTTGTTTTATCCAATGAGCATTGTGAGTGTTTGAATAACACCTAAGTTAATTGATCTCAGCCTAGAATAAATTAAATAGGTTAAATATGTAGCAAGAGTTAAAGTCGTGGCTATAATTGTAAAAGTTCATTAATTATTTCTACCACGGGATGGAAACTGTAAATATGATGTTTTACATTTAGATTTTTAATATAAATGCTACGAAATATGAATAATAATGTTCCAATCTTAATTTAAAATTTACTTTATAATTTTATAAATTTATATCTTACATAGGAACATTCTTTCAATCATTCTCTGTTTAAATCTTTCAACTGTAATTTGTTATTAGTAAAATAAACTTAAGTCATTTGTCTAATGTCATAAAAATAAATTTAGGGAATTTTAAGTTCATTTCTTTATAATCCGGAACACTACAGAAACTAAGCCTCAGCCACTTGAGGTCAAAACTCGTGTTATCTGTTATATTTTCGTTATTGATTATGGGTAGGGCATTATAAGATTAATTAGAATGCTTACAAATGCAGGATTTTAGCCGATGGTGAATATGAAATAAATCAAAAAAGAAAGGAAATTATATAATAAATTTAAATGTTTGAACATATTGAATTAATTTTGTATTATCTCATTTCCCTTATTGCTGCAAATGGAAAACTCTTCTAACTAACAAATAAAACTAATAAGAAAACTTCGTATTGTTCGGTGACAGTTTCCTTGGAATTGGATTCAAACTTACCGATATAAGTCACCTTTCTCGTCTCTTTAACACTATTTTTTAAAATACAGAAAACTATTATTATATTTAAAAAACTTTGTGTTTGACTTCTCAGATCTTATGTTGCTAATGGTTAGTTTTGATCATGAAATTAAACTCGTAAAATATAATCTGTGTCGTCGACGAAATAACACGCGACTTAAAAGTACCGAATGACGACCCGTACAAAAGCTTATTTGAATTCAGTGCTTCATTAAATCAGAAACCTCTGTAATCGGTTCGTGACTCTACGGAAAGTCTGTAGCTCTCAGGTTAGCGGATCGTAACGTTAAAAATTCTAAAGTGTTGGAATAATTACAGTTTCTGCTAACTTGGAATGTGAAAAGGAACAGTTTGTTTCGCTTTTGCTGTTCTTTTTTATTTTAGTTTTAATAAAAATATGGATTTTCTCACAAGCATATATGACTAAAATCGATAATATTGTACATTTGTGCCAGAAAAAAAAACACTGCTGCGAAAGGTAAAAAAATGTACATCTATATATATGTATTATCACTTCCACTTTCGTTAAAATACCGGCTCGACATGGTCAGGTGGTTAGGGCGCTATACTTGTAATGAGGGTCGCGGAGTCGACTTCTCGTCACACAAAACATGTTCATCCTTTCAACCGTAGGAGGTGCTTATAATATGCAATCAATTCTCCTCTTTGTTGGTAAAAGAGCAACCAAAGAGTTGGCGGGTGAGTGGTTATGTCTAGTTGCCTTAAACTGATAAATTAAGGAAGGCTAGCGCAGATAGCCTTCGTGTAGCTTTGCGCGTAATTCAAAAACAAATACTTTACGTACATGAAATTAAAATAAAAACATATACAAGTTTGGAGTTCCTTGAAAAAAAAATTAAAGTTTCCTTTCGTCACCAAAATTAGAGGAAAAGCTGTCAACATCACCCTCCGCTAACTTTTGGACTACTCTTATCAGACAACTTGGCTGGATTTGACCACCACTCTTATAATGCAGTTATGATCTGAAATTGCGTAGCGCAATATTTGGTTTTAGTTTTGCTGCAAAAACAAACAAAAAACATGGTATAAGGAAACCAAAATTTCAGACTTACCCACTGGGTCTGTGTATTTTAACGGTTTATTTGTTTGTTTGTTGTATCTTTCACTTAAAGCTACACGAGGGATATCTGCGCTAGCCGTCCATAATTTAGCAGTGTAAGATTAAAGGAAAGGCAACTTGTCATCACCATCAACCGTCGACTTCTTTTATCAACGAATAGTGGGATTGACCCTCACATAATAACGCTCTCAGGGCTGTAAGTACAAGCATGTTTGGTGTGACAAGAAATCGAGTCTCCAACCATCATATTATGAGTAGAGCTCCCTAACCACTTGGCCATATCGGGCCCAATGTTTATAAAACCTGTATTTCTCTCAATTCCCATAATCATAATTTTAAGAAAAATATTTCATTGTACAAATTATATTTTTGATTTATTTTTAATAAGGTTCAGACCCCTGTACCACGGTTTGGAAATTCTGCTTCAGTTTATCACTTTAAAATTAGGGTAGACTAGGTCCTCGTGTAACTTGACGCCAAACTTAAAAAAAAAAAAAATACACGGTGTCTATAACACTCTCGTTTTTGTTTTAATACCCAAAAGAGATAGGAAGATGATAAACGAAACATCACGCCAGCAAAAGATGCTAACTGTGTAAAATTTGTTTGTCATCTGTAAACTAAAAAAACCAACAAAAAACACGAGAAAATGTGAAGGATACTTTGTGGAAAAAAAAAGACGATGGATATGAATGTCACCTCCAGGCCCGACCACCTGTTTTTACGTGTCATCTTCTGGCAAATGTCGAAAGTTGTGGGAATGCGAGTGTGATTCAGTACTGTGAAATTGGCGGCGAAAGTATGTAGGTGTTTTGTGGGATTACTTGTCCCACAAATATTACAGATAACCGCTGCTGACAACTACAGTTGACACTAGATCAACCCAACCGGACTTTATCTTTAAACTAAGTGATTATTTTGCTGTCAAAGAATCGTAAGTGATGCCACTTTTTATGAAAGAAGCTACTATTCTATGGTAACTACAGAATACATTGAGAGATAGCATTAATGCAGGAAAAACTGGAATAAATATTATTTGAGATTATTTTTATTGTTGTTCTATTTTTAAGTAAAAAAAACATAACATATTTTAATAATAATTTTGAGTTGTACACTAATTTATTGAAATTGTAAAATATATCAATAAAGATTCATATTATTATCAACAAAACCGTATCACCGTGTCTGTTTATAGTATTGTTAATAATATAAATAAAACTACGATTTTGTAGCTGTTCATTGTATTTTTACTAATAATAAATAAAACTAGGGTTTTGTCGCTGTTCATTTTATTTTTAACAGAGATACATAAAAATAACGTTTGTAGCTATTCATTGTGTTGTTAATAATAATAAATAAAACTAGTGTTTTGCGGTTATTCACAGTATTCCTTATAATAATAAATAAACCTAAGGTTTTGTGACCGTTCGTGGAATGACAACGATGCGATAACTAAATCTTCATTTTTCTGTTAACAACTAACAATAACGTTAGTTTTGCAAGTACAAGAGTTATTTCATGGTGCTATTATTGGTAAGGCCAAAGTAACAAAGCTAGAGGAAACACAAATCAGGCTTAACACATATTTTAGCATCAAACAATGTTTTATTGTTATAAAAACAATTTATATTTCATCGCCTAACTGTGTTTTAGTATTCTAACAGAGTACAAATAGAGGTTGAACAAATGTGATAGGTCCGGCATGACCAAGTGGTTAAGACGCTCGACTAGTAATTTGAGGGTCGCGGGTTCGAATACCCGTCACACCAAACATGCTCGCCTTTTCAGCTGTGGGAGCATTATAATGTGAGCTCAATCCAACTATTCTAGGTGAAAGAATAGCCCAATATTTGGCGGTGGGTGGTGATGACTAAATATCTTCCCTCTAGTCTTACTCTGCTAAATTATGGGCGGCTAACGCAGATAGCCCTCGAGTATCTTTGAGCAAAATTCAAAAACGACCAAACAAATAAATTTGATAACTATATCACTGATTTTCTAAGTCAACCCTAAGTACAAATAATATACTCATATTCTATTTTTGGCAAAAACGTTTGGTTTAACAAAAACAAACAAAGCGTATTCTCAATACTATTGGCAATTTCATAATTGAAAACAAAACGTCAGAATTTTTTTCTATTTGCCGTAAAATGTAAGATAGAAACATAGAGAAAGAGCTCGAAGTCATGCTATCCACGTGTGAAAGAACTGTAAAAACGTGAGCTGCTCGTTAACCCAAAATTCAAGTTCCAGTTTAACATTTTTTTTCTAAGGTTCTGTTCCTCATGGAAATGTGTTGAAAAATTTCTACGGTGCTTTATAAATTTACTATAACTCAAATATTTGTGTACTAAGGTTCTTAAAATACAATAAACTTTAGAAAAGAATAAGCAAAATTAGGCGAGTGTATGTCTAGAATTTTTTTCCTGTTTTAAAATAAAACAGAATCATTACTCCCTACTTCCGAGAGGATAAGGTCCAGTGGCTAGTATGCCGGATAATGGATTGATTCAAGGTTGTGTGGTTTGCAGTTCTGCACTTTTTGGACGTAGATGCGTTCTAGTAATGATGGTTTAATCTCATTATTAGATTATAAAAGCACAAGCTGGTGTTGTGTGGTGTTTACTATCTGTCTTTTCTTTAATCTTTCACATTAAAATTATGGACGACTAGTGCAAATATCCATCGTGTAGTTATTAGTTTAATTCCTTAAAAAAACAGGAATGTTACTTCTATACGCCAGAACAGGGTATTGTTTTAACTTCTGTATGAATGCCCATGTATCCATTAGTGTGTGTGTATCATAACACAAAAAATTATCTACATCAGATTTTGATCACGTTTAATGTTAATGGTGAGTTTCCAAATGGATCAAACGGTTACATTTTGGTGAATATACGTCAATGGTTCAGGTCACACTGAAGGTCAGTCACTTTTAAGCCAATGGGGATTTTAGAAAAAAATAAAATAGACATTCCAGACTCCAAAACAAATTATACAGATATATTATATAAATGTTATACAGAGATATTGTACAGATATTGTCTTTGAAGCAGAGTTACATTTCTCAGGAAGTGGAATTGTTTTCTGCGCATTTATGGATGGTCATTGCAAAACCCAGAAACACTGTAGGGCAGACCATGCAAACCCTAATTTCTCTTCTGCTTTGACGCATTTTAGCTCTTGATTTAATGAGTACTGATAACTTTGATTTTACGAAACGTGTCAAGTATATAAATGATCAAACGTGCAAAATAAACTGAACTTTTATTGTGGAACTATTCATCAGGGTAAAGAGTAAAACAAAATAAACTGAACTTTTATTGTGGAACTATTCATCAGGGTAAAGAGTAAAACAAAATAAACTGAACTTTTATTGTGGAACTATTCATCAGGGTAAAGAGTAAAACAAATAAACTGAACTTTTATTGTGGAACTATTCATCAGGGTAAAGAGTAAAACAAATAAACTGAACTTTTATTGTGGAACTATTCATCAGGGTAAAGAGTAAAACAAAAACGATACAATGTATCTTGAATAGAAATATTTAATATAATCAAGATTCACGTTGTGAAAGTTACAGAATGCACTTAACAATGTAATAATCATTACGGTAAAGTGAAAAGAAACCCGACATAACCTTCTAATAATATCAAACCTAATGAAGCTTACTGATTATATTGCGTAAACGTGAATCAAAAAGTACATAGTTTGTGTCCCGTTGTTGCAAATTCGCACTGTACATTTAGGTCGTGCTTGCGTTATAAGAGTCACACTAAAAACCTATTACTCGGTTCGGGCATGCGAAGTATTGGCTATTACTACTGTTGACAAATTGCCTCACTTCTAGTCTCTTAATTCAATATTAAAAATGACTAACGTAGATAACATGTATGTATCCTTGCAGGAATATTCGAAACAAACAAACAATGTATTATCATCAGCAAAATAGGGTAAGAGTTTTAACACAAAAATATAATAGCAATATTAAAACAACATAATAGAGCCATCGTAATAATGTAAGAAAGTCATAGTGATGATTTGATAAAACTAGCTTACAAGAATATTTCTCGTAAGACATTAATAACATTTTAAATGTAGTCCTTTAGAGATTTTTATAAATTAGAAGAGTGTATAATAACATTATTCCAATTACACTATATTTGTCACATTCCTCGCCGATGACACATTTTCCTAAATCCAGAGCTCATCAGTTAAACTAGATTACAGGGGAACGCTTTAACAAAAAAAGTAACCATATTAACGTAACTATGGTAGATTTAATATTAAAAGCAACATAATCATAGTTTGACCACAGAGTGACACATAACAGCACAGTTAAAATCAGTAAAATAATGTACAATATGAACGGCCCTGTTGTTTAGAAGTATTTAATGTAATATTGTAAGTTAGCTACGAAGTGCTGATACTGAAAAATTAGAGCATATAACATACGAATGTAATTGTAACGTTCTCACACAAGAGAGATTGGTAACAGTGAGGAAGTATTATAATAATGGATCAGGATCGACCTAACATTGTAGTAATACCATAACAATATTAAAATCATCGACATTAGAGAATCTAACAATGAATTAGAAAAAAAACAATAATATAATAACACCCCGTCCTCCAAACACGTTCGGCCTTTCATCCAGGGAGGTTATAATATGACGGTCAATCCCAATATTCTCATCAGAAATACCAAAAACAACGTAGCAAGTAGCACGTTACATTGTAACAGGACTATCATAACAAAGTAACGATGTCGTCAAACTGTACATAATGCTATAATTACACGTGTCGTTGTAACCTCGAACCGTTTCGAATTGAAATTTATTGTTTTCTTTAAAATTCCACATCAAAGATTGTAGAAAAATATTAAATCACTGTTTAAAACTGTTTTCTCAGCATTACGTGGTGGCGAAGTTCAACCTCAATTCACATGAGCACTAAATTCGATAGCTATGACCTACAAGCGTTAAAAATTTATATCAAAATTGATGTTAAGTTTCGATGATGATATAGAATACATTTCTCAAAACAAAATTATGTAACATTATTCGAGAGGGCGTTAGGTGTTTTATGTAATATCTGAGAACCAGAATATTGCAACATTAC
This sequence comes from Tachypleus tridentatus, assembly GCF_004210375.1. Classification (NCBI taxonomy): domain Eukaryota; kingdom Metazoa; phylum Arthropoda; class Merostomata; order Xiphosura; family Limulidae; genus Tachypleus; species Tachypleus tridentatus. The sequence continues at coordinate 175,491,285 of NC_134834.1, forward strand.
AGTTGTTTTTAAACCGAGTTTGGGTTAGGGATAGGAGATACAGTAAACCATCATGATTAGGTGTATTTTTTAAAGGAATTGCATTCTGCCATGAAGAGATGAAACATTAGCACTACATTAAAAACTAATTTTCTACCTTATGGTAAAAGGGTTTATGGGCATATTAAACAATTATTGGTATATGAACTGTTATTGCATATGCTGTTGTTGTTGTTGTTTTGAATTAAGCACAAAGCTACACAATGGGCTATCTGTGCTCTGCCCACCGCGGGTATCGAAACCCAGTTTTTAGCGTTGTAAGTCCGCAGACATACCGCTGCGCCACTGACGGGGGCCATTGCATATGGGATATTTATTTCAACTATGATTAATTGAGCTATCAAATCGTGAACACAAAAAGTCTGGTTTTGTACGTTACAGTTGAAATATTATAATTTTCGTAAAAACCTAAAGCGACGTAAATACAATGACGTAAGACTCTTGGAAACGAAACATTATTCACGTTACCATATTTCTCTTCTTTTCAAATTTCACTAAAAATGAGAGGAACTAAAAAGAATACAATGCCGTGAAACGACAAACCCTCATCCAGCTGTCTCGGTGTATTGGTTTGTTAATCAGTTTGTATTCTTGCATACAAAATTCCCCTCTATTTGTGTACATATATAAATAAACTATCTCGGTGTATTTGTTTGTTAATCTGTCTGTATTTTTGTATGCAATATTTCCCTCTAGTTGTGTATATATGTAAACAGACTCTCTCGGTTTATTTGGAGAATAATGGACAATCAGCTCTTTTCAAACTATATTTTATTGCTAAATTGCACACCAAGTGGATACGTCTGCAATATTTCTACATAAGATAGTGCTTGATAATGGAACTTAAATTCTAAAACTTATCCTTTGCTGGATTTTTTTAACTTTTTCGCATTTTACAAAATAAACTTCTTTCGTTTCCGTTTTCAGTTATCGAGCAGAAAAACTGAAACAAAAAAACAAACAAACACTAATTAACATATATGTCGGTTAGAGACTCACAACATTTTTCAAAAACTACTTATCATGTTTGTTAACTTGCGTGAATCTGGTTATTTAAATTTAATATAACAAATTTGGTGTGATAATTTGTCCTATATTATCATATTATATGCTTTTGTTGTAGTCATACACGCCTTCTAGGAAATTATTTGTGGTGTACATACGTACGAAAATAGATTCATATAGGGGATATTGGAGTTGATAAAATAAATCCATATTAAAAATTACATACATATAACACCTGCCACACGAGTCAGCCGAACATATTTTAGTACGAAGCCTAGGAGGGGCAATAGAGAGGAGGGCTTCCAGAATCCGATGATTTAGGGTTATTTTTATATATCTTGGTTAATAAACACGAAATATTAATGAAAATATGGCACAATGAAATCTGTATGCTATGGTAACACTATACTGTGTATTATACCGTCCTTCATTTCAGAAATGATTTTATTAATTTGAGAATCGTTAGGGAAATCACGTTATAACGTATCCTCTTCAACTTAACATTGCATCATTGGGCTTTACCGTGATGCTAGTTTTACGATATACTGAAACTAATTACTTCTTATATATGATAATTTTCGTTGTTTTATGTTTCGCTGTATATTCAATCGAAAAATTTCCAATTCAACTGGCACATGAAATGGATTGGGATATCTTCCATTACGTTTCTCCTTGTTCCGACTTGGCCAAATGATTCATCTTTATCTAACAACTTAAGCCATTACATTCTAAATCACGTCTAGAACATTTCAAGCATGTTTCATTCCTACATTTTTCTACTTTACATTTACAAGTTACCTTTCCCATGTTGTCCCTTATGGTCTCAGGTTAGGTCACATCGATCTACAGCTGGGAAATAATGTCTAACTTCTATTTTTTGTCTAATCAAAACAACTCAAACTTCTCCGGAAAGAGTTTCTCTTAGGAAGGGAGTCCTTATCAAGAAGTCGAGCTTGTTAACATTGACCCTTGTCGGAAAATATATGCATCTATTAAAATAAACCCATACTGAGAAATACATGCGTACTAAAATAAACTCACGCGGGAAGCATACATACCAACTAAAATGAAAACATATTGAAGAATAGATACGCACAAAAATATACACATTATGAGTAGTATATATAAATACTAAAATAACCCCATATTTAATAATTATTACACACCAAAATAGACCCATTTGGGGAGTTTCAATAACAACTAAAACATACTCATATTGAAGATTAGATACACACTAAAACAGACTCATCTATGGAGTATACATAAATCCATATTGAGAATAGATACTCATTAAAATAGAATCACTTGGAAGGTATAAATATGTACTAAAATAACCGTGTATGGAGAAATACATGCATATACAAATAGATCCACGTAGCAAATATACATACTACTAAAATAAACATATACAGAAGAATACATACAACCCAAAATATACCCATGTGGAGAATACACATAACTATTAAAATAAACTTATCCCGAAGTATAGATAGACACCAAAATAGAACTATGTATACTTCCTACATGAAGGGAAGGTTGATAAAGCTCACAACAATGTCTATTTGAAGTACTTTTAATCAGAAAAAATGGCTCTTTTCATAAACAAACAGGTTAAAACCAAAAGTGGTTTCGCTTACTTGAGTATCCTCTTTGGTAAAAGTTTTTAGTTTAACGGACTCCTTTTTAGTTGCTTGTCCTACTGTGGTTCGAAGGTACGTTTGAGAATTTACAAGCGTTAGAATTCGGGATTCGATCCTTAAGATGGAAATAACACAGATACCTATTGCTCATCTGTTTTCTCCTGGTCAGAAACTACTTATTCAGTTAATAAGGAGGGATGAACGCGGCTACTTTCTGACGCCTCAAAGTTTGCAGCAAGAAATTAAAACGCGATGGAAGAAATGGATTTTAATTAGCAGAGATAGAGTGTATTATCAGTTTCAGACTCCTCTGGAAACTTGGACGCGAAATAGAAAAGATGAGCGAACAACCAGTATTATTAAACTGCTGTGAAACTTTGTGTTTTGAGCGCCACACAGCTGGTTGAGAATAAAAATAACTAATTTTTTTTTAGTTACAACACGTCAAGAAAATTCAGTTGTTTATCAAACTCTGACGAAGCTTCATATTTAAAGAAGCATCAGTGACGCCACCTGTTTTGTTCGTTTTTGTTAGTTTTATTCCTGCTTTTTCCCCTTGCACCTAATTACGATTATCTCTGGTGATGTTCTCTACTTCTTATTTATAGAACGGTAATTTTATTTTTATTTTTCCTTCACCTACAACAAAACGAAAGAATGATTTTGTTTCTGATCTTTCCTTAGTTCATCTTTTCACTAACGAATGCATGGAAACATATAGAAAGTCTGTAAAAAACACCTTAAAATTCCACTTCAGTTACTTAATAATTTATATGGTAAGTAGAAGCACTAGCACGGTCAATAATTCGTGGAGCCTTTTAGAGATTACTCTTAAGAAGATTTATTAGAATAAACTCATTAGGCTCGTATAAAACGCCTTTCAGGACATCAGTTATTACAGAGACACCTAGAAAAACGTTTAGTACAAAGTTTTGGTTTATGTTCTTCACATTTAAAAGTCTACTAGAAAATTGTTTGGCTGTTTGACGTTGACTTGAAAAAAGTCTTCACGATCTAAGACGTGATTGCGTGATAGCTGGTTGCTATTGATGGTGTTTTGGGACTTTTTTTTATAGTTCTTCCGTCCATTAAACCCCATTAAATCTCTATTGGAGAGCACGAATACACCCCCAAGATATTTATGAGTATTTGTGAACTGTTTTACGTTATTAGCTAGATTTCACAATAGATTATCAAAAGGCTTGGGCTGGTTTAATCATTCGTTTTCTTCACCCACAAGGGAAGCCATATATCATTTTGAAATATAGTCGTAATTGAACCATGTAGCTATGACAAAGTTTGATTATTTTAATTATAATCAATAGCCATTCTTAAACGTGACGAACTGGAATATTCTAGAGTGTCCAACTTATAATCTACGACATGACACGAATAGAGTTATTAAACATTTTTTTGAATATTTTTATTTCTTAAACTTTCCTCAGAAATAGTTTTAAAAATATTAAAAACATAACCAGGGTGGGTAAAGGAAAGTTGTTCCTTGTTCGGCCCTGTTGATAATTTTTCTTTTATTTTCACTGAGGAAAACAAGTTTCACTTATAAAATCAAAACAAAATGAAAAAAAATATTTGTTGCAAAACCGGGACAATTCACGAGAATTGAACGAGGTCTTTCAACAGTGTTGATAATTCACGAGAATTTCTGATAAAATTTAGAAAAAGAAAGAGAAATAAATGTTCTCTGCAAAACTATATAAAAACAACCAAACTGTACAAAATCAAAACATTTAGAAACTCAAAAAACAGTTTAAAAGTAGAAGAGCGAGTTAGAACTTCCAAAAGAAAATTCCAGTGGAGTTACGTCCTACATAAGAAGCTCGAAACCTGAGGAAAGACATTACGTCACATAAGGTTTGTTTTGTGAATTTCGCGCAAAGTTATTCGAGGGCTATCAGTGCTACCCGTCCCTAATTTAGCAGTGTAAGACTAGACGGAAGGCAGCTAGTCATCACCACCCACTGCCAACTTTTGGGCTACTCTTTTACCAACGAATAGTGTGATTGACCGCACATTATAACGCTCTCTCGGGCCAAAAGGTGCAAGCATGTTTGGTGCGACAGGGATTTGAATCCGCGACCCTTAGATTACGAGTCAAATGCCTTAACCCACCTGGCCATGCCGGGCCTGTCGCATAAGCAAAGTTTTGTTGAAAGAGCGGGAAATATATTAAAAACACAGCGAAAGTTTATTGAAAAATAATAGGATTGTATGAGATATATCAGGTCATCCCCTAAGTAAAGTTCGATTTTAGGTTCAGAAAAAAGATAAAGGATTTCAAACGCTTTTAATATTATTTAATCAATAATGTATGTTCCATAATTAGTAATTACTTCCTGCCAACGAACGAGTCACAAGCTTCTGAATGCCACTTCTATAAAATTCTTGGGGTTTGGAGGAAAAGAATGTATGTAGAGAAGGTAGTTTTGACATCTTCATGTGTTCCAAGCTCTTTTCCATCAAGACAGTTCTGCAAAATTTGGAATAAACTATAATGAGATGGGACAAGGTCTGGAGAATAAGGAGGATTTGAAGTTTTTTTATCCCAGTTTAGCTCTTCAGTCTCTACAGATGTGATCCTTGCTGTTTAGGGCTGTGCATTATCCTGGTGTAACACAGCACCTTTACGATTGATCAAAGCAGGCCTTTTTTCTTTCAGTGCAACATTCAAACGCTCTAACTGTTGACAATAGAAAACTGATGTAATCGTTACATTGAGTGGCAGCAACTCAAAGTGAATCAGACCAACAATATCCCACCAACAAGACTTTCCTGGGGTGGAGGTTCATTTTGGGCTGTGCTTTAGCCAGTTTACTTGCACTGAGCCATTGTCTGCGGCGCTTAACATTTCTATAAAATATTTATTTTTCAGCTCCAGTCACTAACCTGTCCAAAAAAGGTGAGTTAGGTTCACGAAAGTGCAGAGAAGTGCAAATGTTTACTTTTACTCTAAGGTTGACTTCTGTCAAATCATTCGGGACCCGTTTTCCAAGTTTTGACACCTTTCCAAGCTGTTGCAAATGTCAGCGAACTGTTGAATGGGTTGAATTAAGTTCTATACTAGTTCTTCAACTGTTACAGCACAATCTTCATCAAGCGCAGCCAGCAGCAAGTCATCGTTAAACTTAACAGGACAACATGAACGTGGCGCATCACCTGATCGGAACTTCTGAAACCACTTTCGGCACTTTCTTTCACTGAGAGACTCCGCACCATAAATACCTTAAATGTTTCGTGTAATTTCTGCTGTACTATTACCATGTTTAAACTCATAAGGCATTATATGCCTTATGTGCTCCTCAGACACATTAAATCTTCATAAGTGTTTATTTGATTAATGATCTGAAAAAGTGGAGTTGGGTTAGATTCTTTTACTTGTCTGAACATTTTTACAGATGTCCTACTACATATTTTAGTCATTAAAACCTTTTACGAACATGGAAATGGTGATGCACTTTCTGTATTAAATTTTTGGACATTACTTATGGGACGACCTGATATAACATTACACATAATGGATTGATACTGAACATAACCAGAGATTTGTAACATTACACATCAAAGAAGGTTTTTGTTTTAAATGGCTAGGCGAAGAGCTATCTTCGTTAGCCGTCGTTAATGTAAAAGTGAAAAACCCATTGCCAACGATTGGGCATTTCTTTTACCAACGAATAGTGGGATTGATTGTAACATTATAACGCCTTCTCGCCGAGTACACTCATTACCAGGGCATCAAGGATGATTGGTACTTTATGTAAACAAAAATACATAAGTTATAGAAATCTTTATGCAATGTGTTATATAGATGGAATTGCAATATGTTATATAAAAATTAAACACTTAATTTTGCAAATAGTTCTACAGGTGTTAAATAAACAGAACTGCAGTGTGTTATATAATCAGAACTAGTGTGTTATATAAATAATACATCATTGTTTTGTAATCAGAACCACGTCGTGATATATAAAGAGGTTATAGGTTTCTTACATAAACAGTTCTACAATGTGCTATATAAACAGAAAAATCTTTAAATCTGGTTCAAGACATTGCATGATGTTGTTACAAGTTACAAATGAAACCAAGTTGTGTAAAAGATATGAATTAAAGATATGGTGTAACTGTCGAAAAGTGTAACATTTATAACAAAAATGTTTTCAACATTCTTCTTTATCTGTCCGTTTCGTAATGTTCTTAAATATAACATTAAATATAACATTTCAGTGATTTCATTTCTAGATAATGCGGAACAGTTTTTAATGAGCTAATGTTGGGTTCGAAACAACCATATTAATAAAATATTAAATACAATATAACATAGATTTGCCACCCAGTTTAGCAACACAAAAGCTCGTCAGATTTAGATATCGAAGCAAAATATTAAAAAAAAATAGCGTTACAAGGAAAGTAAGTAATGGATACAAAACAAAGACTCCGCCAGTAAGAAGGTAGCGAAGGCTTATCAAAAATGATTAAAGGTTTAGATAGTGAATATAAAAATATAATATCGTGGGTAGCCTTTACATGCTGGTGAAAGTATGTTATAAAGTGTTTGTAAAAATGTAGACAGTAGATATAAAACTGTGATACTTTTATTGGCACCTAGAGGGATATTCTAAACTTCTGAAAAGTAAATACAATCAAAACACAATATAAACTCCGCAGTAGAATGTATTTATTGCGCGTGTAATAAGTATATCCTTATATTAATGACGTAGTGAACAAATAAACCAATCATACAATTTGAATTTTTTTTTTTCAAATCTCGATGGTTTGAAAAATATCTTTGTACTTATTCGACGCTGAGTGTAACTGGCATGATATAATAGATTACCAGATCTTTCCAGTTCAGCCACCTTATCTCCATTATATTCGGTCTGTATTCGTTTTCCAGCGAGTGTTTCGGTATTCCAGACAGCAGCACGCTCATGCTATGAATATTTCATGTTGAAACCCAAGGGTGGTAGAAGATAAACAGTGCAGCAAGTTAAAAATATTTTCTTAGCTTTTTCTTTACCATGCGATCTTAATACAAGGTATTTATATCTTAGCATTGTGTATTCATATCTTAATAATATGTATTTAGACATTAGCATAAATTATTTATATCTCAATATACGATATTACTACCTTAGCATAATGTATTCATATCTTAACATAATGTATTTAGGTATCAGCATAAATTAATCATATCTTAACATACAGAATTTATAACACAAATAATGAAAAGGCAGCGGTTATCACATTAAAGATGCTTATGACCTGTTAATTATACCAATCTCTCGATTAGGGAAATAATGTTGAATATCCCAATAGTTCGAGTTTTAAATGCTTTGTACTTTAAAATCAGCACGATGTGATACTTAATGGAATTTCCATGTTTCCGTCTGTTTGTAATAACATGTTTTATATTTTATGCTAAACCTGTTAGAAAAGAAAACAGAAATCATCGGAGCAACAAACAAGTGGACATAGCAGGAGATTCGCGGGATATTTTCAAACAAAACAAACAGCAAAGAGTGTAGTATCAGAAATGAAAAGGTTACATTAAAGGAAAATACAAACAAACTACATTTCCACTAACGGGGGCCCGGCATGGCCAAGCGTGTTAAGGCGTGCGACTCGTAATCAGAGGGTCGCGAGTTCGCATCCACGTCGCGCCAAACATGCTCGCCCTTTCAGCCGTGGTGGCGTTATAATGTTACGGTGAATCCCACTATTCGTTGGTAAAAGAGTAGCCCCAGAGATGGCGGTGGGTGGTGATGATTAGGTGCTTTCCCTCTAGTCTTACGCTGTTAAATTAGGGACGGCTAGCACAGATAGCCCTCGAGTAGCTTTGTGCGAAATTCAAAAACAAACAATTCTACTTACGGCAATATTGAATTATAAGTGAGTGGTGCTTGTATTGTCTAAAGAAGTGCTCGAGCTATGTGGCTGGTGCACCAAACTAGTTGAGTTTTCTTACTATTGTGTTATATACTGTCGAACTTTGACGCTGTGACATCATTGTTCAAAGTAAGTAAGCTAAATAAACATTCTACTAAAGTTTTGTTATATTTGTTTAATCACCCGTTTTCTTCAAAAGTCAGCTCTTTGTTAGCTATTATTAAATGTTTGGTGGATAGTATTATCTTTAATTATTCCTTAAATATATATCAGGTCACCTTAACCTGAAGATAACCTGGGAAGGTCGAAACGTTGGTCTCTCCTTATCAACAAGTGTTGATCTCCATGCAATCCGTTCTGAGATACATTTTTATTTCTCGTCATCAAGAATTTTCTTTAAATACTTCTACAGGTTTATGCAAGATTAGTTTTCCACAATAAAAAGAGTCATGATACGTTAGACAAACAACATTGTTTGTAACACAATAGAACACAGATAAACGTTTCGAAATTCTACAGGTTCCACCTTCAGTATCTAAAGTGAAATGAAAAAATTACACCATTCTTAAGTAAGAAACTGAAATACATTGTGCGAAAACGATTATTTACTCTATATGTTCTTTACAAAACTAACATTATTCTGGAATTAGTAATCAACTGCTTAAATTTCGCGAAAAATACACGAAAACTAGCTTTACTAGACGTCCCTACTTTAACGGTGAAATAGTAGGTGGAAGGCAGCTAGACATCAGTATCCTCCGCCAACCCTTGGGCTATTTTTTTACCAACGAATGGTGAAATTTACGTTATAACGCCCAACGGCTGATAGAACGTCTAGTGGCAGGGGGATTCGAACCCGCAATCCTCAGAGTACACTAACAGCCTGACAGTGCTAATTATAGAAAACTTTCACATGAAATAACTTTCACCAACACTAAATAACATACAACAGTTTTCTTTTAAATTACACATTAAAAAATATAAAGTAATTCTGAGTGTTTTTGCGTTCTTATAGCAAAGTCACATCGGGCTAAATGTTATGTCCACCAACGGTAATCGAACCCGTAATTTTAGCGTTGTAAATCCGTATACTTACCGCTCTTACTGCTCTACCAGCGGGAGACCAGTAATGTTATTTATTAATCCTTTACTTTCTAAGTGTTTTAGTTTTGATTAAATTATCATTTTGGAAGCAACGTATTATGATTAATTTCTTAGAAATGATGTAATTTTTTTAATTTGGTTTTAAGTACTGAAGATGAAATTCTTTGAATTCCGAAACGCTTATCTATGTTTCCTTCTGTTGGATGTAAACGATGTTGTTTATCTCAGGCGTTGCTATCCTTTTTGTTGTAAAACTTTGTTTACCACTAAGCGCATCGATTGCTAAATTAGTTTTATTTTAGAGCTAAATGCATATACGGGTTAATATTAATAGCTACAAAAACCAAATATAACTGTTAATCACAATCGTTATCGATAAATATTGAACTGTTTTACCGTCGTCATTGTGATATAATTGTAACTGATCGCACTTTTAGGTGAATCTGTTCTCATCTCTCATTAATAAGGATGACATTACTTTAAAAGACAAACACCCAAACAGTTAAAATAATCAGCAACAGAAATGGACAAATAGTTCATGTGGAATAGTAATCAGTGATGACGAGAAAACCAACTTGAAGAGAAAAATATATATGTAAAAACGGCTGGTATGGGTTGAGAAATATTTTTTATGTAGAGGAGCGAACAACGTTTTGACCTTCTTCGGTCATTGTCAGGTTCACAAAGAAAGAAAGAGGTAACTGACCGATAGCTGACCACATGTTTAAAGAGGTTGCGTAACTAAGTTTTTACATATATATAGTTCATGTGGAAGTTTGAGGGATTACCATAAGCTGATAGAGATCTCTGTGAGTACATTCAAAAAATAAGATACCCAAGCACACATACACAAATATACACACATATATATAAATCTTAATAAAATGGGAGGCTCAGAGTCTAGTTTCTATGTTGTGGCCAACAACTCGTTTTATATAGTAAAATAAAAGTGAACGAAATAATTTAATTGTGTGTGTGTATATTATAGTAAACGTTATTTAAGTATAATAAAAATGTCGTATTTCTAGACATCTACTGCAATAGAACGTACGATATCCCACAATTTCATAATCTTCCCAAGTTAGTGCACTTTGAGATTGGACTGTCTGACGTGTTATCTGAAAGGTTTAGCTATCGATCAGACATATACCTGTAAAAGAAAAACATACAATTTTTTACGAGGGCGCTGCTCACTACAAGTTTTATTTTAAAATAATATTAATATTTAGAAAATCGCTTACTCTCTTCTTTCATGCATATTTCTAAAAATATAAATGTATGTTTGACCTTTCATTTAGGTTTACGTTTAACTTTACTTTATTCTCTTGAATAACTTTATTTTCTAAGTCATATTCGAACGTGTGAAGATGATGTCAGCTTTAACATAAATATCACAGTGAATTGATTATATGGCATTACGGGTTACTAAAGTATTTTATTTATTTATACAACCATTTATATGAATCACGATCATTAAGTTTGTCTCTAATAGGATGTTTAAATAGGCAATAATAGGCACTCCATTCGTAATTAAAAGGGCGCGGGTTTGAATCCTCGTCACACCAAACATGCTCGCTCTTTCAGACCTGGGGGCGTTATAATGTAGGTCAATCCCACTATTCATTGGTAAAAGAGTAGCCCAAGAGTTGGCGGTGGGTGGTGATGAGTAGCTAGTCTTAAAATTAGGGACAGCTCGAGCAAATAGCACTCGTGTAGTTCGCGCAAAATTCAAAGTTTCTAATTATATTAAAGACAGGATTGGTATCTTATGAAAACTTGAATGTTTCATTTGTTTCAATATTCTGTAATAATTATTCAACATAAAATATAAACGGTTATATTATAAAACATGATATGAAATAGAATCTAGAATCATATAAAGACAAGCAGTGCCACTTTCTTTTTTTCTAAAACAAAGTAACTCAGTTCTAGTGTTATTTTACCATATATACATAGGTCCTCCTCTTTCACTTCTAAGCGTTATTCTACCGTAATTACGTAGGTCTTTCTCCTTTATTTCCAAGTGTTATTCTACCGTTATTACATAGGTCCTCCTCTTTCACTTCTAAGTGTCCCCCGCTAGTACAGTGATATGTCTCCGGATTTATAACGTTAAAATCAGGGGTTCGATTCCCCTCGATGGGCTGAGCAGATAGCTCTTTGTGGCTTTACTATACGAAAAACACACATATTTATAAGCGTTATTCTGCCGTCATTACGTAGGTCTTTCTCCTTTATTTCCAAGTTTTATCCTACCGTCATTACATAGCTCCTTCACTTCTAAGTGTTATTCTACCGTCATTACATAGGTTCTCCTCCTTCAGCTCTAGTGTTATTCTACCGTCATTACATAGGTCCTCCTACTTCACTTCTGAGTGTTATCCTACCATCATTACTTAGGCCCTCTTTTTTTCACTTCTAAGCGCTATTATACCATCATTACATAGGTTCTCCTCCTTCACTTCTATGTGTTATTATGTCGTCACGTCAATTCTAAAGCCATTTTACACTTAATATGGAGGACGTCACTTCTAGTGCCTTTCTATCTTCACTGAAATTACCTCTTGTGTTATTTTTTTAATTGAAAAGCAGCTTTACCGAATACTTTATTTTGAAATCCCGAACTTTTATAGCTTCTCTAATTATAACAAGGTTATCTTGACGATAACGTTTCTCATTAACTTTTTAATATCGTGATAGTAACGTTATTAAAGCTGCTTTTCTTCACTTCTTCTGCTGTGCTATCATAACCATGAAAGTTGTTCTCTTAACACGAATAAAATCATTCTAAAACGACCGAAATCACAGTAGTAGATAAACAGCATACATAATGAGATTTGTTCTACGAGTAAACTAAAGTTGTGTAGTAGATAATGCAATTGTATAAAGTTTAATTAACGGTATGCCAAGAAATAATTATATTATTGTAGCCTAGCATCTGAAGTAAACAGCGTGATTTACTGAAGTATTGTGAGCTTATAAATCCAGTTATGAATTATATTTATTTACTGTTGTAGCATTTCTTTAGAAATTTTATTTCTTGTGTTGTCTTTCTTTGAAGGAAAGGAAGCTTTACGAAATACCTTATTTTGAATTACTGGGCTTTTCTAGTTTCGCTAATTACAAAAGGGTTAGCTTAACTATAACATTTCTCCTTTCTAGATGGTAACTATTTAATTTTATTTTTTTAAAATGTTGTAATACTAGTTTCTTTCTGGAAATTCATATCAGATATGTCAGCTGAGAAATCGAGTTGAAAGTGACCTGAATTTACACCAGAGTTGTTACGTTGAGTTCCACTTCTGTCGTCCCAGCTGGAACTGAATTTCGTTTTGAGCCTAAACGATAGTAATTTAGTATGAGCGTTCTGTGCAGCTGTTGAACTTTCTGTTTAAAACACCATCTTTTAGTAATTGATTTCCTGTTCGAAATCTGGGTTAGTCGTACACTCATGGCAAAAAACCAAAGTTTCTTTGTCAAAGCAAAGAGTGATGAAGAAAGAGAGTTAGGCCTAAACTTGAAACAAGTGTGATATGTACTTGATGACCATTTCATTCATGAAGCTATTCTTGTCATATTTAAGTAAAAGCTAAGCTTTTTACTTTTCTTTCTCGTGAAAAATAATAAATAAACACTTTCTCGCTGTGATTGTTTTTGAATATTAGTGACAAACATTTTAGAATCTTCAAACATTCATACATCAACCGTTGATTTTTCAGTTGTTCGTCTTGGATAGTAAATATTGCTTATGTTATATATTTTGATGTACGTATATCAATTATTATTATTACTATATTACAAAAGGTTTATCAGAATTATTACTGAATAAAAGTTTGTGCCTTACACCGTTTTTTTTTTACTTGATCATAAAAACCACATATAACAGATCAGCACGATAGATCTTGGAACAAATAAATAAGAACAGGTATCTGAAGATGATTACGAACTATGAAATTCAAATCACAAGGTCCAGGATTTATCTTTAAATCTGTTGCTTTTACTATGAAAATAATTTTTCATTGAGAAAAAAGCTAAAAAAATCTATCGATCATTTTATACTTTGCCAAAAAAATCAAATGTTCGCAGGTTCGTCAGGTGGATGGTTGTATATTTACAAAGCTATAATCCAGGACTCGATTCTCTTAGGTGGATAGCCGACAGAAAGTTCATTATCTGGTTTTGTGTCTTACTTCATATTATCATTAAAATATTAAAATAACAGGAAAATTGACAATTATATAAAATAACAAAGTATCACCACTCCCTATATCCACTGTTACTGTTATTAGTGACAGATTCTTAATCCATTGTGGGTAAGGGTACCTACCTGTCCTTCTGCTTACACACTAAAAATAGCAATAAATTAACCCTAATAACAAATAATATTTGTAGTATTAGGTGAACGTTGAACAGCAAATAAGCGATTTCTGTCAGAACTCTTGAAAAAAAGAAATATTTTTTACCATAACTCTGAAAAAAAACACGTATCAGACTATTCCTGACTGCTCAACTATTGCTTACACAACAGATGCGCTCAGAAACATGATATTGTCAAGTTAATTTCGTAACATAATTTTTAAAATGGATTGTTTGTTTTGGTAGTTCTTTTGAATAATTGCCTTAAGCCAATAATAAGCACGTATGAATTTTCCTAAGGCTCTAACTAGGTTTTTTTACGAACTACTAGTACTTCTTCATATTGGAGAAGCCAGATATATGTCCACAAAAAGCTGGCTAAGACAGTTTGTGGTTCATAATCTACTGAAACTAGTTAGATTAACAAGCCTACGTGTACGTTTTGTTAACAGTTGACAAACAAAGACGCTTTTTTAATGTTATGACATTTAATAAGCTTACATTACAGAAGGCTTAAAAACGTATAGGAGAATCACGATTAAGTTAAGAACCATATCTTTTGTGGTCATAATGAGTTCAAACTGAAAAGTCTATTTCTTTATTATTAGTAAGTTGACATTAATAAAAATACCGACACACAAAAAGCTGTTATTGATTTACATTTTAATATTTGACGACAAACCAATTTTACAAAGTTTGTAAATGTGCCAATCCATAAAACATTAACTTCATCTTTAACCATGATTTTGAGGGGGAGAGGGGTATTAGCATTAGTGTTCGAAGTATATTTAAAAATATATATGTAATTGATTAAATATATCGTGAGCATGCGCTTAACTTCAAAATTCTTAATGTTTTTAGACATAGGTTAAAGTTTTATCTTATTAAAATTAATCGATACAAGACAAATAATGTGCCGAGACTAGACTGATAACAATAAAATCAACAGATATTATTTACTTTATTGTAGAAAGAAAATCTTTGATATTAGAACATAATTTTGTTTCATGCGATCAGAGAAATGACTTAACGGTTCTATTTCATGTAGTAATAAGTAATAATGAAAAGTACCACCACTATAGGCTCTCGTTACTTTCTAAATGTGCTATGTCACGAACTTGAAACTTCTATCTATATCATTATGGACTCTTGTTAATTATTTTATGTTATATCGTTAGTTCAAAGTTGGATTAATATCATTACTAGCTCTCATTACTTGTTTGATGCTATGTTGTTAACTTGAGACTCCTCTCGATGATTCAGTGCTATGTTTTTACCTTTGAACTAAACAAGAAGATGATATCAAATAAACGAAGTAAAATTGTTGAATAAAATAATAAATTGTATTTAAACATGAATAAAACTAAACTGAAACTAAACAAGAAGATGATATCAAATAAACGAAGTAAAATTGTTGAATAAAATAATAAATTGTATTTAAACAAGAATAAAACTAAACTGAAACTAAACAAGAAGATGATATCAAATCATCTAAACTAAACAAGAAGATGATATCAAATAAACGAAGTAAAATTGTTGAATAAAATAATAAATTGTATTTAAACAAGAATAAAACTAAACTGAAACTAAACAAGAAGATGATATCAAATCATCTAAACTAAACAAGAAGATGATATCAAATAAACGAAGTAAAATTGTTGAATAAAATAATAAATTGTATTTAAAAGATTTATGTAAAGAGTTTATAATTAACATACAATTTCTGTTATTAGAGCGAATCTCTTTTATTCTACTCCAAAATCATACA
Source organism: Tachypleus tridentatus (assembly GCF_004210375.1). NCBI lineage: Eukaryota > Metazoa > Arthropoda > Merostomata > Xiphosura > Limulidae > Tachypleus > Tachypleus tridentatus. Next base: position 175,507,098 of record NC_134834.1, read on the forward strand.
GGTGCGACAGAAAACCTCACCAATATCAAGTTAATTTTGTTTGTTTTTTGTCATTCCAGAGGTTATGATCAATATTTTTATATAATCTTTCTCTGTCTTTCCGATGAAATATATGTTATGGCTGAACAGAGATAAAAATCTATCTCGAAGTTTTTTTAGGTTATTTAAAGCCATCTAAGTGCTATCTTAGAGGCTCAAACCATGTTTTAACAGTCGTAGGATTTATTATAGTAGTATATCTTTTGCACTCGAATCTTCAAGTAAAGACGTAGAGATTATCAGAAAGTCCACCTGAAGAAACAAGTCTTTTTTTTTACAATGTGCCAGGAGAACATCAACATGGCAATTATCGTAAAACACATGCATCATATTGCGAAACATTTCATGATTATCGATGACAGTTAATACATCAAATACGAAATTGTCTATAAATTCTGTATTCCTAGCATTTCGTATAACAGTGTGTACGCTACCATACGAACTTGTAAATAGAATACCTTTGTCTTGGGCAATAAAATATGATAAGGCTTTATATTGTTGAGATTATATTGTGATTTTAGCGGTTTCACTTAATCTACATTATAGCAGGTTTCAGAAGTTTCCTGTTGCTCTCACACCTGTACTTGTTTTAATAGAGATTAGTCGGTCTCACGCAATTACTTTCGAACAAACTTTTTGTGACACTCTGATTCACTGCTTTAGTTTTATTGTAAATCGTTTAAAACTGCAGACGAAAACTCCCTTATTTAAAAATACGTCATGTGACACTCTGATTCACTGCTTTAGTTTTATTGTAAATCGTTTAAAACTGCAGACGAAAACTCCCTTATTTAAAAATACGCCATTAATTTGGAATATTTGTTATTTATGCTTTGCCATTACTGATATTGTTGAAGCACCTTGGTGAAGTATAGCTTTATCGATTGAAATGAACAGGAAATAAGGTTGTTCATTATTGTAAACAATGACGAGTTGTACGGGAAGTATCGCACAGCATAGCTTAGTTAGATCAAGTTAGCAATCAAAGTAGTTATTGAATCAAGTGCTATGTTATTGTTTCTCGCCACTGAGTCACGTTCGTGTCTCTACACTACCGATGTGTACGAAGACCCAGAATAACAGCTGGAATATTCTGTTCTTGTTGTTAGCGTCTTGTTTTGAGATTAATTAAACACACGCTCTGCCCTGCTTGTCCAGGTGGTTAGGACTATCGACTTGTAATCTGAAGGTCGCAGATTCGGATTTCCGTCACATCAAATATGCTCACACCATCAGCAGTTTGCAAGGGTCAATCCCAATATTTGTTGGTAAAAATTGACCCCAGTGTTGGCGGTGGGTGATGATGACTAACTACTTTCTCTCTACTCTTACAATGCTAAATTAGGGACGGCTAGTACGGATAGACGTTGTGTAGCTTTGGGAAAAATTCAACACATATTTGCATATAAAAAGATGCTTATGTATTATGTAAACTACACTATGTAAAATTTGCCCCTGTAAACAGCGTGTTTCTGATCAAGGAATATAATATGTTCTCATCAACTGTATACAATGTGTCTTAATCATCAGTGCTACTTTGTTAGTATTCCGTTGTAAATAGTGTTGGTAGGTACTATTGAACAGTTTAAACGTCATATTCAACAGTGTATATTGTGCCACACTCACTAGAGTAGCCTGCGTATTTTTTTCAAATGTGTATTACATTCAAGTGTTAGAGTTTAATAAAGGTCATTATTCTTAAGAAATATTGTTTATTGTAAATATGTACTTAATATAAAAACAGTGTCAGGTATGTACTGAAATCAGTCAGTAAAATATGGCGTGATTTTAAAATAAATGATATATACTCTTCAAAAAAGAAACGCAAAAGGAATAATTTTGTTATTTTAAAGAGAAATATATGTAATAACGTTACAAGCTCAGAGTATGTGATGTTACACGTGTTAAGGCACTGATTGTCAGACCAAAATGACAAAAACATTGTGAACTTTGAAAACGGAGAAAAACATCGGATATTTCGCCAAAACACATTCGTGTCCAATAAATTTGTTTGAGAGATCTGCATGTTCTGCAAGTGCAACATGTGCAAAATCCCTATAAAAGTAATGGGTTCTCGGTTTCCATAGCTCAGTGTTAAGCCACCGACACGCAATACAGTTACGCCAAGACTGACTGAAACACAACGCAACAACGCCATTGTTCGCTTGGAAGCATGCGAATCTCGATCAGATGTTGCCAGAGCTGTGAATGTCCACCCAAGCACAATCACAAGGCTATGGAATCGTCACCAACAACATGGATCAACTTGTGACCGTTCACGATCTGGCAGACCTCGTGTGACCACGCCCGCACAAGATCGCTACATCCGGTTACGTCACCTTCGGGATAGGATCACCACTGTGACGTCTACTGCCTCAACCATACCAGGGCTGCGTAGGATTTCCGATCAGACCGTACGCAACCGTCGACGAGATTCTTAGGCCCCATGTGCAACCCATCATGGTGAACGTCAACGACGTTTTTCAACATGACAACGCCCGTCCTCACACAGCCCGACTCACCACTGTCTTCTTGAGACACCACAACATTAACGTTTTTCCCTGGCCCTCCAGCTCACCAGATTTAAACCCCATCGAACATCTTTGGGACGAGATGGACCGACGTCTGCGACGGCGACAACCTCAACCGCAGACTCTACCTCAGCTTGCAGCAGCTTTGCAGGCTAAGTGGACAGCCATTCCACAGGATCTGATTTGTCATCTCATCGCTTCCATGGGCAGGAGATGCCAAGCAGTTATTGATGCTCACGCGGGGCATACTCGTTATTGACGTTGAAAGACGTTAAACGTCAACTAGTGAGCGTGGACTTTGGATGTTCAGCAGTGAATGTGCAAAGTTTCACACATGTCATACAGAACTACCCGGAATAAACTTGTTAACAATATGTCTCAAATTTTGCCTTTTGCGTTTCTTTTTTTGAAGAGTATATATACAAGTAAAAGTATTGGTATGTTTAATGAAGTTACATATAAATTAATATGTACTTAATATAAAAACAGTGTTAGGTATGTACTGAAAATCAGCCAGTAAAATATGGCGTGATTTTAAAATAAATGATATATATAAATAAGTAAAAGTATTGGTATGTTTAATGAAGTTACATAAATCTTTATTTTAAAGGTATCTATATTTATCACACGTAGCCTTACATAAAGTACCTAATTCGCCATTTTAAAAATAAATAGTTACAAGTGAATAAGTCATAATTGTTAATAAAGGTGCTTTAGGCAACAGTACGTTTTGTTAAATGTTTAAATCCAACTTCTTTAGCATTGTAACAATAAGTGTTATGAAAGTTTGAAATCACGGCTTCATGTTGAGTAATAATACATTTTTGGTTCGGAATTTTAAAAAAATCAGGTTACTTTGAATACTTTTCAAACAATTACTATAAAAACAGATTTAGCTTTGAAATTAGGAAAATATATTTTTCTATGTTTTCATTAGAATATTATGCTTTGTTTTTTATTAGAATACTATATTTTTATGTTTTCATAAGTAAATTGTATCTCTTTATTATATCATTATTAACTTATGATTTTTTTACGTTTTCATTTTAAAACGTAATGAATAATGATTTTGCTTCTAACAAATATTTTTTTTCATTTAAGCCAATGTTCATAAAATGTCTGATTAATATTAGTGAAATATGTCTTTATGTAAAAACATTCAAATATTTCTCTTTCGAATTTTAATGGAATTATATAATAATAAAATTTTATATTTGTATATCTTTCTTATTTTGTGTGTGTAATTTCTTTTAGCAAGGCTACAGCGGCTATCTGCTAAGCCTACCAAGGGGAATTGGACCCCTGATTTTAGCGTTGTAAATCCGTAGACTTACCGCTGTACTAGCGGGAGCCTCTTTATTACTCACTGAAACAATGTTGTTAAATTAACTGCTTTATAATGATTTTTGAAAATGCATTCTATTTCATTTTGTTATTACAGTATTGTATCTCAACCTATATTTATCTATTATGTAATTATACACATTCTGAGTATTTTGTTGGGGTAAATCTTAATACTTGTCTTAAGCAAATAAAAGTTGGTACAATGATGATAAATTTGAATAATTCCAGTTCAATTTATGATGTAAAATGCAGTAGAAACACTTTATATGATGCAAGTAAAGATAGATTGGTAGTACCTCTTTTTTTAAATATCTGAAACCCGATGAAGCTTTCTTGAATCAAATGAGTAAACTAAAATTCGTTAAAACAGTCAAAAACAAACGATGTTTTTTCGCGATACAGTTAATATACAAACAGGAACAAAACTACAACACAGATCAAGTATTGGTTTTAGTTGCACTTAAATTTGCACCGTGTTTTTATTTTGCAATAAGAAAATTTTCGTTGCGCAGCCCGTCTTTCAGCAAATCCATGCAACGCATTAACCATAGGTTTCACTCCATTCCTACGAATGATAGTGATAAATATTGTAGCTGTGGTGAAAGTTCGGACCTTCCATTTAGGTTCTCGTCTATAATAAAATACATGAGCGAAGTCCTTACAAACATAGTTTAATTCTCTGAAATATAAATATCTCCAGTGAATAATCACCAAGACCACACATGTCCAGGTGGTTAAGGTGCTCGAATCGTAATCTGAGGGTTAAGGGTTCGAATCCCCGTTATAATGTGATGGCCAGTCATACTATTGTTGGCAAAAAGAGTAGCTCAAGAGTTGGCGGTGGGTGGTGATGACGAGCTGCTTTCCCTCTAGTCTTACACTGCCAAATTAGGGACAGCTAGCGCAGATAGTAGTCGTGTAACTTTGCGCGAAATGTAAAAACCAACAATCACTGAAGCAAATGAAGAGGTATATGGAACGAGTAATTAGGTATTATTGGAGCACAAAACGAACCAATCCTCGGTTCTGGGAGGCAAACAATGTATTATTCACAGATTATCCATTGCAATTACCAAAGGAATGCAGAAAAACGGTGTCGGGGAGTATTATAATCTCTGAATTACTTCTGTAGTTCTTGCAGATGTATATAATTAAACAGACTAAATTTCACTATTTCATTTCTATGCAAAAGTTTAATGATAAACTGCATCTACGCGTGGATTAAAATTCACGTGCTGGGCTGAGTCTGTGCAGTACGTGATAAATGACAAGACAACATCTACAGTAAAGAAGATATTACACTGGTTCGTGATTTATCTTGTTCTAGCGTGATGTAAAGTAAAAGAGCCAGGTTCCGGTTTGGCACACGGTCACGGGAAAAGCCTATCTACCAGAATTTCATGAATGACGAAAATGAAAGAATAAAAGACAGAGGTAGTAATTGTAGTTACGAATTTAGGAGATTTTATGAAAACTATCAAATGATAAAAGTAAATATTTAACTCGTCACCACCACCCTTTTGCATCATCGATCAAAATTCACAGAGGAAGAAAACACAGGACTTCGTTGCCTGTACAATCCACTATTCATTCTGTTATGGACCATCATATTCACCCATTAAAAAGTTTCAAAAAATCTAATACTACGTCGTTAATACAGATTAGAAGAATTTCGTATTACCTTTAGAAACGCATGTGGGAAAAATTTAAATATATAATCACCTATATTTTTTGTCACATCTGACTCGTTTGTTTTACATTAGGATATTCTACAACCCTCCCTGCCCACAAAGGTTCAGCTGTAAACTTGACAACCTTTAATTCTTAAATTAGTGAATAGATAATCTCTGTGAGGGCCACTTTTTTTAAATGTATACTACGTTTTATTACTTACAGAGTAATATATTATTTAATTATACTTCTTAAGCACATAACAGAACCAATATGATATTACGATATGCTAACCTCTAAAGCTAATTTTTTGTAGTAAATCATTCAAATTATGGCCGATGCTGTAAAGAAATATAAGTAGACACAGAAAGTGCTAATTCATAACTTGTTTATATATTAGAACTGAACTAAATGGTTTACAGGAGTGGAAGTTAAACTACTAATTCGCTATAAACACTACGATTATAAAGTACAACTGCATAGTCAGTAAATAGATTGTAATAAAATAATTGTAATAGAAGTTGATACTTATTAAGAAACCTAGTAAGAGCTGTCAATGAAAAGCAGGTTTACATAAATCATAAGACATATTGTATATCAATCAAGGGCTAATAAAGCGGGTCATATAACTACTAGAAATGTTTATTTACATATTAATAAAATAGCCCTTACACTTGTCACTTTCTATCTCCTTTTTTGTAGTCAATACAAGATCCTGATTAAAGTAGAGATATATAAACTCATTTGGAAAATTTGTTTTAAAAATTACTTTGTTTTTATGATGTCAGTTTGGTTTTAAATTGTAGGTGGTGCTCAGCTCTATACTACTTCTGCATCTACAAATCGTATTTACTGGCAGCCATTATTTAACTATTTTCAATTTTAGTTAATTTTCTTACTATAAACAAAATTGGTTTTAGGCTAAAAATGTAAAAATAAGCCTGAGAAAGATATACGAAGGGGTGTATGGATCGTTGACTCAGAACAAGTTTGTTAGTAGAATGTCCATACGAATAAACCGTAATGATAATAATAATATTTTTGTAAATAAAAACCATTTTCTTTCATAACTCAGTACACATTTGTTAGCTTTACAGACGTTTATCCAAGTCTTATTTAGATTTATAAACCAAATATTCAACATTCTGTAAAGTGTTTAATTTTCCATACTTAATCTGTTTATTCGGAATTCTAGATGTTAAGAAACCTTGGAATACACAACCCGTGTTGTTTATTTTCTGGGGAAGACCCACTTTTAAGCAAGTACTTAACCTGCATTTGTTGTTCTTTGTGTGGTTTGAAAGGAAAACAAATAACTAAACAACATCGTTTAACAGCTGCCATGTAAGCTTGATTTTACTGGCACATTAGAAGCGCTACTAGACTGGAAGTTTGCTGTGTTCAAATAAAAATTCTCAGAAGTGCCTGCTGCCTATTTGTTCATTTGGCTTTGTTTTAAGTTACTCGAGTGCTAACCGTCCTTAATTTAGAAGAGATAGATTAGAGGAAAAGTAACTAATAAACACCATCCACTATCAACTCCTGGGCTACTTTTTAACAATGATGAATGAGTTTAACGGTCATACTGTAACACTACAAAAGGGAGTAGGGAACTAGTATTTTCAACGACTTGTTTCTATAACATGTTTTGCAGTTGTGCACTTATGCAACCGATACATTCACGTGACCCTATAAAATTCTCTCAGAATGAGTCTGTGTGCTGACGAAAATATTAAGCAACTATGTATTAGGTTTTATCGTGTTATAATACTTACTTTTATGTTCAGAATATTGTATTATTACATTATAGTATAAATACGAGGGTTTGAAGCGTCAGTAACCAATAACTGAAAATTCATTCAGATGTTTGCATTTCACCTGACTGAGGGTCTGACAGAACTAGTGGTGCAGTAATAAGAGTTTATTTGTTTGTAACACAAAGTTAAGAAATGGGCTATAGTGGGTGTTGAAACCGGTTTTTAGAGCTTTAAGTGTTTAAACTTAACATTGATCCATTGGCAGTAGAGTGTTAAACTAATGCCAGTTACGTTTGGAAGTATATTGAAATAAGTTCTTAGCCCAAAGGAAACTCATATTTCCACTAATCTGATTACTTATTTCCCATAATTTCACTAATCTGATTAACTATTTGACGTCATTTGGAAAGAAATCCAATTACGTTTTTTTAATTACTGTTATTATTATTTACTCTGGGATTACTTCATAAAAAATAAAAGCAAAATGTGTATTTAACAGTTGCGGGTACTATTGATTTCACCAGGTTCCAGCATGGCCAAATAATCTGAGGGTCGCGGGTTCGAATCCCCGTCACATCAAACATGCGCGCCATTTCAGCTGTAGGGGAGATTTAATGTGACGTCTCTTCTTTGGTAAAAGAATCGGTGGTGATGACTGGCTGTGTTCCCTATCGGTGGTGATGACTGGCTGTGTTCCCTCTAGTCTTACACTGCTAAATTAGGAACTGTTAACGCAGATTGATCTTGTGTAGCTTTGTGCTAAATTCAAAACAAACTTTACTAGAATTATAGAATACTAAGCTATTTACCAAATAATACCTTCGCTATCACCTGCTCGTGTATTAACACTACTCTCATGATAGTAGATTACCTGTTTTTTGTTCTTAAAATCACATTCTAAAGACAATCAATAACCTTACATTTCTTCTTCTGGACGATGATTGATGATAACGGATTTTCAGCTTTGTTGCTGGGGTTATAATAGTTTAAAAACTTTCTGTGACATTTTCTTATGTATACTTTGGAAGGAAGGGTAAAAATGGAACTTCTTTACTGTTCGTTTCACTGCTTTATAGTTCACCAGGAAAATTATGAACCTTTCATCACCAGGAAAGACTGTTCATGTAATTGCATACACTTTCATGAACAGGTGACAGAACCAAAATACTATTATCATATCCTGACGTCTAAAGTCAGATTTCGAAACTAAATTTTTCAAAACATCGCAGCCCTGAATTAATGTTTCAAACATGAGATCTACCTGGAAATATATGACTTGTGAAAAAACTAAATATCGCAAAATAATTTATGAAAACAAATCAAAACTATTGTACATGGCAACTCATAAATACGAATAAAATAATTTCTGTTCGCAAATAGATAATGTATATATATATAAGTGAAAAACAGGTGAGATTTGTTAATATTATTCTCATGTTTATTTCACGATCTTCTCGAAAAGCTATTCGAGGGCAGTCAGCGCATAATCTTCCCTAATGCTGATCTGACAGACTAGAGAGAATATAACCACTCATTATAACATTTGAGAACTTTTATACTACTGTCGTCTGACCAAATAAGGACTTGCACAGCCTCAAAGGTCAGAGTGTGTTTTTGCGGTGTGTTAGGACTGTGACACACACGTAGACTGAACAGCCACATCAGAAACCATTAAAAATAAGATATAGTTGTACATGATGTGAGCGACTCACCAACACATTAAGATTTGAATATAGTTGTACATGATGTGAGCTACCCACAAACCCATTAATATTAAGATATAGTTGTTCATAATGTCAGCTACCCAACAGTACGTTAAGACCGACCAACGAGATAGTTTCTCACATTTATAACTCATCAACAGCTGAGAATGCGGAACGTGTACATCGGAATCACTTCACGAACCCAGTTCTGACAGGCTAATCTTTAAACAACGCCCAGCCTTTCACAGAACTAATTTATATGCAACAACAACGAAAAACAACTTATTCTTATATCTAAAACAACTTATTCTTATATCTAAAACAACTTATTCTTATATCTAAAACAACTTATTCTTATATCTAAATGTGATTGAAGTTATTCTTATGGACACATAACTTTGACTCCTACATAATATTGGAACGAATTACTTTTTTACTCTGCACTTAACAACCTGTATTTTGCATCATTTAACTTCGTTTAATTGTAAACCATTCGTCAAAGAGTATGGTTTGCAAGAGATTTTAGAAAATTAGCGGATACAGTGTTGAAATACAGTGTTGACATTTATTATACATGTGATAAAATTAATTCACGAAACTCGTTTAGCTCAGTGAAATTTTTTGGACTCCCAACCTCTTTAAAGAACCAGAACACTAATCAAACACGGTCCTGTTCCAATATACTAACCAAGTCTTTTCTAAATTCATTTTTTTTTCCTGTCTATACTGTCACTCAGAATGGTGTTTTGTTTCATAGACTTACAACACTACTCAAATAGAAACTGCTATGAGTGAAGTACTCGGCTTTTCCAAATCGTAACATTAGTGTCATTAATTAATCAACTACTTTTTAATACTTCAATACAATCAGTTCTATCCCATTTGTTTTCAAGATAAGAGATATCAGCCTGTCCCCATATGATAACTGCATCCCAGACATAATACTATTAACCTGGTTCTAAACCCAACAGCTCAAAGTCAATTCTAAAATAATCTGGTGTTTAAAAACACATACAATATTAAAAATAAGGTCTTAATATAGTGTTACACAACGAAATAATAGCTTCTTTAGGCTCAATAAACACACACACATATATATATGTGTGCACGTGTAAGCCAAAATGTTATTCTTTTTGGCACTCCTGTAACAAAGAATTAAAAGTTATATCAAAGAATATCTATGGTACTTTTCCTCATTAACAATATTGATATAGCTACAATTTAATTATATGTGTAATTTACATAACGATAACCCACTTATAGCATCCTACACGTACCATAATTAAATGCCATCTAATATCGATTTGTAGAGCCAATCCAAGCCCTCCGTTATGGACAGCTGCACATACGATTTTTTTAATCACCACTAAAGTGAATTAATTTTCAGAACATTTATGTCTATATGATGCCATCAATATAAATTAGGAATAGTAAATATTCCAGCAGAGATACCTGATGCGCAACATTTGTATTGTCAAGACAACTACAGTGTGCTTCATTCAACATTTGTTTGATTTCTCTCACCCAACGAAATATCCAGTTTCTTTAATTAGTTTATCTCCTGCTGGCGTAACATTTTTCACCATTATTTTTATATTTGTTTGTTTTGTGATTAAACACAAAGCTACACAATGCACTATCTATATTTCGACCTCCACTTTATAACGGCGTCAGGCCGAATTCATACCGATGTGCCACTGGCGGGGCCTCCATTATTTTATAAGGCACTTTTTCAAATACACTTTTTACCCTCTGCTACATAAGAGCCAATATTCTCAAAAAAAGTGTATTCGGTTAGTAAAGTTATTCTTTCTTCTAAGTCTGACTCGAATTTTAACTCAAACAGATAATTCTGCAAAAAAAAATTTCTATTAGATTCTTTAAAACTATACCCACATTTTATATTCGATTCTTTACCTACCACTGAAGAACATCAAACATCAGACATGTATACCAGTTCTATTGACCTACAAAGTTTAACATCTATTTTAAAGCTCTGGAGAAATTATTATCAAATCTAGAAGTTCTGATTATGTTTAAACTTTACGCCTAAACGACAGATTCATTTTTATATTACACACGATTTAACGTTTCTTCAAAAGATTTTCCAGATAAGAAACCTACCCAACGTCATTTCTTATAAAAACGGACGAGAAAACATTATTTTGAAAGTTAAGCAATCCATATAGAACTTTATGCATATTTTTAAAAAGTCCAATTCCCGTTCTCATATTCTGCTTACCTGGAATACATCTAAAAAAACTTGCAAACTGAACGACCCCGATTGACTTTTGGCTTAATATTCTAAACGAGCAAGTTCTAGTTTATAAATAGGCTTTATTCATCATTGCTCCTTGCTATGATTTTAGAATAATTTGAATGGCAGACTACGCTCTGCTAACTTAAGGCATGTTTTAATACACTCGATCTATTCTGTATTTACATGTTTTTTGATTCGCGTCAGCAGTTTTATTATAGTGGAACCGGTGATATCTTGCTTACAGCAAAAACAAGTAAACCGATAAACTAGTTTAACCTTTTTAATGGTGAAATACGATATTTTTATCTTAAGAAATACCATGGTTTAAACATGCATTTCAGTCATACATACGGACACATTCTACGATTTACTTAGTGGTTTCTTTGACATACAAAGAATAATTTTCGATATACATCAAGGTTATATAAATTTGACAATCGGGAAATTCGTACATCGGTACTTTAATGGAATGAGTTGGTTCAAACAATCACCAATTATTCGATCAAATACCTAAACACAAAGGTAACTTAAAGTGGTCTGTTTGTTTTTTTTTAAGCACAAAGCTACACTGTGCATTGAAATTCAGATTTTAGTGCTATATTCTTTCAGACTGGGACCGAGACACTGGGGCAGTTTTTCAATACAAAATTGCTGATGTTAGGTTTTAGCACAAAGCTACACTGTGTGCATTGATTATTTACTATATATAAATAATCTTCAATTTTCAACCGACTAGGAATACTGACTTTAACTAAAGAAAGATTGTTTGGTTGTTTTTAAGTTGGAAGATATACAATGGTTATCTGTGCTTTTGCGACAACGAGTATTGAAACTCAATTTTTAGCGTCGTAAACCTGCAGATATACGACTGCGCTACTAGAGGTTTGTTTGCTTGTTTTTAGAGCAAAGCCATGTGAAGTTATCTGCTGTGTCTACCGCAGGAAGTCGAGCTTTGTAGTTTAACGTTGCAAGTCTGTAGATTCTGTCTCTGTTCCACTGGGATATACCAATATATGGTTCAGATAAATAAATAAAATTCCTAGATAGAAAGATTAAGGTTTACAGCATATGGTTGTTCAAAAAATGAGCTTAATCAGATAATGATCTAATTCTGTTGATTTTTCTACACTGCAAAATAATCTAATGTCTTTGTTTTATGAAAACAATAAGTTGATATTATAAATTTTATATTTTTTTTATAAAAATACATAAGTAGTTATAACAATGAGTTATATAAACTTTAAATAACGTTAAGTCTTTAACTTAAATTTGAGCTACACTTGTACTTTGTTTCTTATCTTATAAGATAAAAAAAACAGCCGCTAAACTTTTCTAAATAAGCCGTCTTTGTATATCGTAATTTCTTTTTTAATTAGTGGAACTGGTCAGTTATGTGGTAGAACTCTGGAATTTGAAGGTAGCGAGCCGGATTTAGATCCGGGAGATACTACAAAGTACTTTCTTATTATTAAGCTGTGGGCGCATTATAAGATGAACAGTCAATCACTTAACTTAAACTCTAGGATGCTTGCTGTTGACAAGCTAGTTGTTATTTCAAAATAAAGAACACGGCAAAAAGCCTTAAGAGATTTGTCATATATATATATATATGAAGTACAAAAGTTTGAACTTATTGAATAACTTTACTGTCATTCTCTAAATTGGATACAAATATATATAATTTTTTATATCATATCTTACTGGCTGAAGTCAATCTCTTCCACCTACTTATGGAGATCCCAGTGGAATAAATGTTTGTATTATAATAAAAAAAAAAACATTATCAGTTAGTGTGAAAACGCATAATCTTAGAGTAACAGTGGGGCTTATGAAGTTACCCAAAGAGACCCCACATATTTTTAAGATAAAAGATAATTCAACAAATATGTAAGCATCTTGGGCTAATTAGAATTTTAACGTCATAAAATGCATACTGTCAGATCAAGCTTTAACTTTTGAAGTTAAAACCTAACGTCTCTGATATACACCTGATTTCAGTAATCTGTATTGTTTTATGCCTAAACAATCAGTTAAATATGATTAGTTGTATCTTGCCAAGTTAAATGTGGATTGACATTCTCACAGGTGAGGTTGATGGCCTCTGAGTTCCAACAAACTATATAGAACACAGATGTGTCTTGCATAAAAACAACTGGAAATAAATAAATATATATATATATATATATATATAAACTCACGTTTTTTATGTGGACAGTAATAATCTTTTATGACAAAGCCAAAACGAAATAAATAAATAACTTTTATAGTGTTTTAAAGTTATTTACTTCTAAATTGTTATTTGCTATTAAGCGCAAAACTACACAAAGGGTTCTCTGTGCTCTTCCCACCACGGGTATCGAAATTTCGTTTCTAGTGTTTTAAGTTCACAGACGTATCCCCGTGCTAGTGGGTTAGGCAAATTTTAAGTTGAAAAATAGAATATGTATTATATTCAAGACGGCTGGTATGGGTATTAGAACTTTAATTAAAATAAAGTGCAGAACAATGTTTTGACCTTCTTAGGTCATCTTCAGGTTAACTATATACATCTATTCACGATGGTAAACTTTATCTTCCTTCTCTTCACAACAACAAAAGCTTTTAAGTACATCTACATCCTTAGGCTAGAGCTCTTAGGTTGCTTCACGAATAACTATTTATCCACTTAGTAACAGAACATATCTTTATCGGTGCTTCAGACATTGTGGGTCATGTAGGGACGTGTCTGTCCGTGTACTACCGAGCATTGTTTAGAGCAGTGTTCTACCTGTCAAAGCAGTAACAGTTATATATCCTTGCAGTAAACAGTTAAAGAAGCTGGAAATTTGAAGACATGAAGAAGTAATTGATAATTTTCTTTTTACTTGTACAGCACTGACTGTAACTAAGTTTTACACTCAAACGTCCAGAAAACGGAGGTGTCCGCTTTTTTTACTTTGACTATGGTTGATCCAGTCACCAGGTTACAGTTTGTATTAACCTAACACATTTATAACTATGCCAGTAACATAAAAGAACGATATACTTTATTTTAAAGACAGTTTGTTTCTCGTCACGTGCTACTGTCAGTCAGACAGAGATTATTTAGAAACATGTATTTTTCCAGGTATTGGTAATACGAGTTAACATAATATTTCCTAGAGCCTTAATTGCAAAGAAAATTATTTTGTGAGATTTAAGCTACAATTCCTATGCCATATCCTAGTAGGGTGGGGTTATCAGACCCAAAATATTCTTTTAACCCCTACAGCTGCAGTTTACGGTAGGTGTTTAACTTTATTTCTACATAGTACAAATAAAGGCAAATACGCTACTTGAAAGTTCCAAAGACACAAATATAAGTTTAAAAGAAACAGAAGTTTCATCCTGAATGGCAACACACGTGCACGTAGGATAAATGGCAAAATCACAAATTACTTATTCGTAATGACGAGAAACCCACTTGAAGTAAGAAAATATGTTCTAAAGACGGATGGTATCGGTATTAAAACTAATTAAAATAAAGTTCAGAACAATGATTAAACTTTCTTAGGTCGTCTTCTTTGTTAACCTGAAGATGATCTAAGAAGGTTAAAACGCTGTTTTGTACTTTATCTTAATCAAAGTTTTAATACCCACATCAGTTGTCTTTAGAATACAAATCACTTATGTTTCGTGTATAACCATACATAATACTGAACTGTTTACCAGAGAGAAGACAGCCAAACAACAGTTCCACTACCACAAGGACTTTACTATCAGGACATGGCTATCAGATACCCATAGCTACAAGTGTAAGGAATGTTCAGAAGCACCGTGCGTGTTATTCATGATACTTCAATCTACAGAGAGACTATTAACGACTAGGTCATACTTTAACCACATAAAATAAATATATATACCAAGTGTCAAATTCAGTGGTGGATACTGGTCAAAAATAGTTATATCCTGCTCTTGTCAGTTGTTCTTCCTTGTTGCGTTTTTGTGTTGTTTAGAATAAATTTATCAATATTACAACTTGCAAGATATGAGAAAACTCAATTATGAGATGATGAGTTAAGAGCCGTCTTCTAGCAGATTATAAGTTGCCATGTTTTTAGTTTTAGCATGACCTTATCCACTCTTTGCATTTGAAATGGTCTATTTTCACTGTGTGGTAGTGTCCTGTTTTCTACCTTATCTTGTCCAGGATTTTCTGCAGTCTGTTGTTAAATACTGATGCACCAGGGTGACGTTTTCAAAAGTTCAGATGATAACATTATTGGAAAAACGTTATTGTTTTTATAAAACATATATTATTGATTCTTAAAGTGAGAATCTTTTATAACTTTAATTAACTTGCTGTAATTTTGCAATACACGTTTAACAACACAAGTTTCATGCAATTCTAAATATATACTTAAATGGAACAAACATCCATATTAGAATAAACATATGAATTTAAATCCACCCAATACGCGACAAAACATTTATAGCTAGAGCTCTTTTCTAATGCGAAAAGTGATTTTTGACTTTTCCCATCGTCCATCTTTACTTGCCAATAGCCTGACGTGTTGAGACTCCGTTCAACGTAGATAAATTCCAGACATCAGTAACTTAACACCAGAAGCCACATGGTATTAGAATTCAGACACAACAGATATAATACGCTGAATAAACATTGAAAATCAACAAATTTAGACACCAGTAGCCTAACACCATATGCAAAACATTGAATCACCAATGAATTTTCAATAAGTTCAGACATCTGTCTGCAGTAACACGCTGAAGAGTAAACCGTGTTTTTCTAGATTCAGGCATATTTTATTTTGTAATCATTTTAAAAGAAGTTTTATAACAAATATGTTAAGCAGCCAGTCAAAGAATTGATATTGAATATAGATAACCTTGCTAAAAATGTAACCTTTATTGGGTATTGATAACCTTGCTAGATAGATACCTTTAATTAGATATTAGTAAATTTGATGGATAAGTAATTTTTATTGGATATTTATAACCCTGGTCGATATCTAACATTTATTGAATATCTATAACCGTTCTAGATACTATGTAACCTTTATTTGATATCGACAACCTTGGTCGATAGGTGGTAACCTTTATTGAATAACCTTGTTAGATAGGACACTTTTATAAAGATTTCATATGTTAGATATTTTGTGGTTACTTGTTTCATTTATAAAACAGTATGATAATTTATATTTGATGTTTATCCAGGTTAAAAGCTGCCAAAATATAAAAATTATTGAAATAACGAGAAGGTGATCAACATTTAACACCATTTATGAAACATGGGCTTAAACCACCTTTAACACTATTCAAAGAATGAGATGGTGATCTATCCCTAACATCGCTCAAGATATGAGGGATGAGTCCACCTTTAACACTATTTACATAACAGGTTGGTAATTAACGTTTAACACTATTTAAAGAATGAGATGATGATCTAACATCGCTCAAGATATGAGGGATGAGTCCACCTTTAACACTATTTACATAACAGGTTGGTAATTAACGTTTAACACTATTTAAAGAATGAGATGGGGATCTAACATCGCTCAAGATATGAGGGATGAGTCCACCTTTAACACTATTTACATAACAGGTTGGTAATTAACGTTTAACACTATTTAAAGAATGAGATGGGGATCTAACATCGCTCAAGATATGAGGGATGAGTCCACCTTTAACACTATTTACGTAACAGGTTGGTAATTAACGTTTACAACTATTTAAAACGGTGTTGATATATTCTACTTAACACTATTTAGCAAACAACAGTTTCTTCGTTTGTTTTTAAATTTTGCGCAAAGCTACAGGAGGGCTATCTGCACTAGCCTTCCTTACTTTACCAGCTGTAGACTAGAGGAAAGGAAGCTAGAGATTATCACCCACCGCCAACTCTTGGGCTACTCTTTTACCAATGAATAATTGGGCTGACCGTCATATTATAACGTCCATATAACTAAAAGAGCGACCCTCAGATTACGAGTCGAACGCCCTAACCACCTGGCCATGCCGTGCAAGGAAACAAGAGAACAATCCATCATTAATGTCGTTCAAAAGACATAGTGGTTTCTTCACCTAACAATGCCTTCTCAAGTTACTACGATATCTGTATTGCATCCAAAAAAGGAATGGTATATAGAGTTAAGGTAGCAATGGTTTATTATCTAATTCAACCTCTTTTTCTCTGAGTTTTTTGTAATTTATTGTAAACTCAATTCTACAGACAATTGCGTAGGAACATAAAAGTGTTTGTTCCAATAATGTACTGACGAGTAATTTAAACGTTTTTTTTTTTTTTAATGTTCAAAAAATAAATTATACCTTTACACAACAGGATTTTTTTCCCTTGGCCAAGATCCAATATTTTTCGTTAAAAAAATCATGAACATGGTGGATGACAAAGAGTTTGTGTGTACACCGTAAGGAGATTCCTTGTCTCCTAGAGTGACACTCGCTCTCGAGGGTTTCACCGTTTCTTTCAAAATAATCCAATTAGTGATGACTTACCGAGTTCTAAAATAACTTGATTGACGACATCAAAGATTATGTGGTTAATAAGCAGACTAACAAAGAAAAAAATCCACAGCAATAACAAATATTGTTACTGAAAGATTACGTTAGGATAGGGCTGGGCGTAGCCTGTTGATTAGCGAATGGGATGTTAAACTGAAGGTATCTGGTTTGTTTTTAGTATTCGCAAAATTGCCCTTTGCGTTTTTCACTGGCGACCTTTTCTCTATTCTATCGGTTTTAGATTACGGACGACTATATTCGCTTTAGGCGAATATACGATAAATTATATTTGTATTAAACTTATTGATTTGCTTAATTGTTTTGAAAGTATTACTTTCTGTTGTAATAAATAAAAACTGATAATGTACAAACAGGATACGAATATCCATAAAAGTTTTGGAAAAGAAACATGAAGCGATAATTACATCTCTGAGACAATGTTCACGTTTCCTGAATACCAGAATGTCAAGAAACTGAAACAAGAATATAATAATAATAATAATAAGATAATGTACATTGTCAAACACGTAATAAGGTAATATACATCGTCAAACATTTAATAAGTTTTGTACATAGTAAAACAAACATAAGTAATATAGGCTGTCTCACTTGCAACATACATATCAAGTAGATAAGAATTATTACACGATATTTAATGATTGTTAACTTGACTTATGGCCCGGCATGGCCAGGTGGATTATGGCGTTCGACGCGTAATTTGACGGTCGCGGTTTCGAATCACCATCGCACCAAACATGCTTGCCTGTTCAGTCGTAGGAGCGTTATAATGTTATAATCAATCCCACTATTCGTTGATAAAAGAGTAGCCCAAGAGTTGGCGGTGGATGGTGATGACTAGCTGCCTTCCGTCTAGTCTTACACTGCTAAATGAGGGACGGCTAACGCATATAGCACTTGAGTAGTTTTGCGTGAAATTAAACAAACAAACAAACAAACAAACAAACTTGACTTATGCGACATCATTCATATAAATTGCTACATATAGGATTGCATTCTTAAAAATCAAGATAAACTGATAGAAGAACATACGGTCAGACGGACGAAGAGATGGATAAAGAGATGCAGGATAAACCAGAGATAACAAAGATAGATATATTACGGTTTAGTTTTATGTACTTTTAGTGTTCTGTAAAGAAACTGACAGGAGGAAATGAAAGAAGAAAACAAACATATTATTATAAATATAATTTTAGTTTTTCATCTGAAAAGATCGTTTTCAATCTATGTGATACCATAAAACGTTCCCTGAACTTTGCACAGTGCCTGCGTTATAGGAGTTACAGTCAAACCCTTAACATGTCGTTGGTTGCGTGACTCTGCTCAGAAGTTACAAATCAGAGATCATAGCAGATAACATTAGTAGCTTTGTCATAAACATAAATACAAGTTCCTTTTTATTTTCTTCTGAACATGATACTGTGATTCTTCAGGACAGGTAATTTTTCTGTATGACTTCAAGATGAAATAATACTCTCATTTATAGAAAATTTCTAGATGAAAGTTTATGGGTTTTCTTTCTCTACAGACTTGAAGATGTATGTTTCCACTAAACGTTATGTGACTTCAAACAAAAATGTATTCCTACCAAGAGGTGAGCGTCATTGAGTTCGAATTATCTCAACTCTACTCATATGATTGAGTCTTACGACGTTGGTTATAAACAGAGTAACGCGGATAAGCAACAGTTTTTTGATACAGACTTTGACTACAAGAAGATTAAAACTAACTCGCAACAATCTTCTAATACGCACGTTGATTGTATAGAAATTGACAGGAACCTGCAATAAAATCTTCATATATATATATATACTGGCTATAAACATATTAACATGGACCTACAATAACGTATTCATATATATATATATATATGTTGGCTATAACACGGACCTGCAATAAAGTCTTCTGATACACGCTATAGTTATATACCGATTGAAGGGACCTGTAATAAAGTCTTCAGATATGTATATTTTGGCTATAAACAGATTAACACGAACCTACAATAAAGTCTTCAGATACTGATCTTGATTTAAAACAGATTAACGCTAACTTGTAACAGTATTTTAATATACACGTTGGTTAAAAACAAATGATTGCGAACCTACCACAGATAAAAGTTTGGTTTTTATTTAAGAACATTAAAGATAGCACACATACCATACCTTCTGATGCTGCTGTTTTGATTTAGATTCACCAAAATAACAAAAAAGAAAGTAAAGCTCTGAATTCTAGTTACTTTTAAAACTAAGGCAGTTTGATATATTTTTTTCCCTTATTGAATTCTACGCTAGAACGGAATCTATATTTTTGATACTTTCTTATCAGTCCAGTTTTTATTATTTTAAACTTAACCTCATTGCTTTTAAACTCTAACAGTGAAAAGGTTCTCGAGATAAGTGGATTGGAAATTTTGATACCATATTTTATAAAATAGTAATAAAAGTTTGGACAGTATTCGAAAACAGGTTTTGTATATTAACCTTCGTTTAAGTCACTCTAATATCAGACACTTTAATTTCTAAGCAATTCTCTATCACTTAAATTATGTTTATTTTCACTATTACGTATACACAAATTATATCAACCCATTCCTATTGTCCTTCTGTCTCAGATAAATTTGTTTTGAATGAGTTTATGTTTTATTTTATCTATATATAACTCTTAGTTATTTCATTTATTTCCACGTAAATTCTTAACAGCTTTAAAAACATTGTTACTGGTTTATTTTCCGTGTCTGACATTACTGTGTAATCCTGTTAACAAAGAATGATTTGTTCATGTTATTTCTGTTAGTGTTGTTTCCAGTGACGTTTTGGTCTGTTACCTTGGTAACCTGTATCCGTATAGACCTTTTTAGAGTTATTCTGATAATCTTGTTTCATTCGTTTGCTCTGATAGTTATAGGATCTAGTTTAGTTTAGTCTGCATGTCTTGTTTCTTTCTATTAACCTTTCCTGGGTCACATCTGATTTGGTCTGTTTGTTTTGTTTTTTTTCTGTTTACAGTGTTCAGGTTCATACCTTTGTGCACTACAATCTTTGTTAAATGTGATGCCTTTTACAACGCCACTGTATATCACGAATTAAGCCAGTTTATTTGGTTTTATCATACAGTTAAATTGTAACATTACATGAACTATTATTAATAAGAACGTCTTAGTAGAGTAAAGAAGAGTCTGCACCAATATGTAAACCACACTATGTCTAGTGACGACGAAGCTCTTCGCCTAATGCCAGGGCTCATGAAGGCAACTTAGACATCTTTTACACATTAGTGATTGAAACGATATATATATATATATGTATGTTATAAAACGGCATGACAAACAACTGTTACGATATTGAGCTGGATTGGGCTGTAAAAGTAGAATTATTATTATTAATTGTACCAGTTATAAACACATCATAGTTAGAGTATGAATTTTTAACACAATATAATGAGTTTATTTTGCCACAATATGTCATTAAATATAATTTTATTTCACATTCAATTGCTCATTATCACAAGATATTACGAAACATCAAGATAGTTTTCCTCACATCAGCTTGTATGTTTTTAATTCGATACAATTTAACAATAGATGCACATGAAGTTATTTGTCTGGTTTTAACTAGATACACTTTTAATAGTTTAAAATAAGATTCTGTGCCTAGTATTATTTCGTTACAACTTAAAGACCCACGTTGTAAAATAAAATAGCTCATATTACCAAATATTTTGAAGTTATAGTGTATAGTGTTGTTTATTTTTATTTTATTTATAACATGAAATATTTAAAAAAATAAAATGCATATGCTATTTTAGTATCAATATAAAATAACCCGATGAAGGTTCTTTTAAAGCGCATAATAATAAAAGTGCAGCTATTATATAAAACATGTTGCTCAGTTTGGTCTTTTCATTTAGGGGTTAATGCTAACTTGATCTTTCAATTTTATTATAGTAATATTCAGTCCTTTTTACATAAATAACAAATGTTGCTATTTCGAAAATGCAGAAGACCTGACAAGAACTAGTAATTAATGTCTGCCAGAGGTTTGTTAGCAATTAACCATAGGTTGACGTGCGTGAATTGGGGTTGTATTTCCAGAAGGAAAGAAGATGATTCAGAACTAAGAAACTGCCTTGTTACTATTCTGGAGTGAGAGACTCATCATGATAATTCTTAGAGCGCATGCTCCAGCGAAACAAAACTCTTTGGTGTTCTGAAAGATTATGTCAACAATGAATATCGTGTGTCTTGCGCTAACAAATCTAAATTCATTGTTAGTGCTGACGACTCTGATGACAATAGTTTCAACATGAAGAACAATATATTAAATAATTATTTTTAAAAGTAAAATATATCTCAACGTAGGGAGAAACGACCTGAATTATTAGCGAAAACGTTTCGTTAAGGGAACATTTTAAGACTGAAATATGAATATGCTAAAGAAACCGTCATGGTGTTTATTTATTGAGTGCATCAAAGAATATTTTCCTTCTAAGGCTTTCTCTGAGTGATTAGCTAGCTACGCTGGTTAGTAAGGATCCATATTTTACTTACATAGGATCCGAATTTAGTATATTTAGTAATTTCCTAAGATGAAAAAGAACCACCTTTTCCTTATATGGTTTTTCTTGAGGAAAGTGATTCACTAGTAATATCAGTCGGCAAAGAATCATACTTTCCTTTTAGGGTTCTCCTTGTGAATTCCATATGACACTCATAGTGGATTAGAGTTAAATGTAAGATATTATAACGCTAAAAATCTGGTTTCGATACCCACTTTTGGTAGCTTTGTACTTCATATGAAATAAAGTTTCTTGCAAAAATAACTCTCTATATTATTTTGGAATTCAAACACTTAAACACAAGTTTATATATATTTTCTCACGTATAATTCTGCACTGATATATACCCAAATCCGAAACTTAATGTACTGCATTCTAAACATGTGTTTCTATTAGTTTCTAATGGCATTCGCTATTAAAACGTATATAAATCGGAGGAAAGAATTTAGTGTAATGGCATGATTTCAATTATGTCCTTATCATGACATCTATACTGAAGTATACAAAGAAAAATCGTACAAAGTACGTTTCGTTCTGAATGATGACTCCGTTAAACGTGAAATGGTTCCTTCTCTAGTTTTTTTATTCCATAATAAAACGAACATGCGTCGATAGTTTAAAGTCTCGATTAATTCGTTCTGGAAAGAAACAGCTATTACAGAGCTAGATCGTAAAGTGAATTAACTGGGACGCTCACTAATAGTGCTGTTATTGTGATAGGTTTCGTGCAACAAAGTGAACGATGGTTTGTCATTTTCTATGTTTCGTTGCTGAAATACTATTTGTTGGAAACTTTAGAAAGTGGAAAAACAAAGCAACCTAACAGATGTGGTCTTTAATGGGGAAAAAAGTGGTTAGTGTATTAGTAACGATCTGGACGATAATGATGAATGTACAACTCAGGATCAGCAATACTAAAACAAAGTATAATAAAAACTGTTAGTTCGTAAACGAGCTCACATATTTTTATTATATTGTTTAACGTGTTCTTTCTACTTCAATATGAATGTCTCTAGATAAGCGAAACGCATTACTCTTCAAGGGGTAGAAATGAAATTAGTGTTTAACACTATACGAAGTTAAATATCTTCAATAATATCAATTTTGAAAATATTAATATAAAGTAAAATAACAAACCCAACAGGCAGTTTGTAATGATAGTTGAATGACGTTAGTGGACAACCGTGAATTAATGCAACAGAACGTTACGATGGCTCGGCGTGGCTAAGCGTGTTAAGGCGTGCGACTCGTAATCTGAGGGTTACGAGTTCGCATCACCGTCGCGTCAAACATGCTTCCCTTTCAGCCGTGGGGGCGTTATAATGTGATAGTCAATCCCACTATTCGTTGGTAAAAGAATAGCCCAAGAGTTAACGGTGGGTGGTGATGATTAGCTGCCTTCCCTCTAGTCTTACACTGCTAAATTAGGGACGGCTAGCACAGATAACCCTAGAGTAGCTTTGTGCAAAATTTAAAAAAAAGAACGTTATGAAACAGTTATTTACGTCTGAAGTAAGTAAGTACACAGCCGTGAATATTGTATCTTCTGCTAGACGTACTTTTATAATATACTAAATCAATATACAGTTTATTTTAAGGAGGCTAAGATGGAAAAAAAAAACAATCCCAAAAATATGATTTTACTATATCAGAAACAATGAAGGAATTGAATACATATAATTAGTACAAACATTATTAATGTCAAACGCTGAATGTAAACGGAAAGATGGAACCAGGTTTGTTTGTGAAATAAAACACCTTTTAGAATTCACACGACATCTTGTGATCAGTATTTAAACTTTTGTTTCGTACATTATTAATTACATTATTTTAAAGATTTTATTAATGTTTTAAAGATTTAGACAATGAAAGGAAATAGTACTTTCTGGAATAAATATTCATATAGTAACGGCGTTAACGATAACTATTCTTGTGTAATGTCTTACAATTAATAAAGCTTTGTTTGTTTGTTTTGGAATTTCGCACAAAGGTACTCGAGGGCTATCTGTGCTAGCCGTCCCTAATTTAGCAGTGTAAGACTAGAGGGAAGGCAGCTAGTCATCACCACCCACCGCCAACTCTTGGGCTACTCTTTTTACCAACGAACAGTGGGATTGATCGTAACATTATAACGCCCCCACGGCTGAAAGGGGGGGCATGTTTAGCGCGACTCGGGCGCGAACCCGCGACCCTCGGATGAGGAGTCGCACGCCTTACGCGCTTGGCCATGCCAGACCAGATTATGAAAGCAGAGATGAATATAACACGTATTCTTAATAAGTACATAGAATGTATAAATAATTGTGTGATATAATAAATTTAATAAAAATATAACATAAATATGACAATCATAGAATAATTAATGACGTAAGCTGAACTGCACGTTTCCATTTCAAAAGTATAATTCTCATGTTATATTATAATCATCCTGTCTTTAACTAATAGAACATAATAACTATATTTTAAATTAAGCATATACTGTTAAAATACTTGGATATAATAATGTACAATACACGTAATTAGAAACGTTTGTAATGAATGCAGGTAAAATAAATATTTTGTTCATTCCTTTTTTATGTCGATACTTTACCAATTGCTGGAAAGAGATTGTAGTTACCATAATTCTATTTGCGATCAAGGTAAAAATGCTTAATAACAATATCTTAAATAATTAAAAAATTATAATAAGCAAAAACATGCAAATAATGTAACTCAGATTGGTTGGATTCGAAATAATAAGTTACAGAAAATTAAGTCAAAACATAAAATAAAAAACGATAGTATTCTTATATGAAAGCTAGTGTCAATCAAGTCACGTCACGCTTGATTTCTATTGTTTCTTGAAATAGATGTCATCATACCAGGTATAATAGTTTGATTACTTTCGCCCCTCCTCCTCCCAGTGGCGTTACAGCATGTCTGTAGACTTACAACGCTATAAACCGGGTTTCGACGCTCGTGGTAAGCAAAGCACAGATGGTTCATTGTGTAGCTTTGCGTTTAATTTCAAATAAACAAATAATACTTTCTATCTGTTACTGTTATAGTAACGAGGTGCAAGAAGGCGCTGATGGTGTGGCCGTGAAACCTTATAAGTGTAGCGAGTGTTGTGATCACCTAGCCTAAACCAATTGCATAAAGTGTATTATGAAAGTAAAAAATATATATATATATCGATTCAATTTTAAACTTAAATCGTTTCAGAATCAAACTGTTTACTGTTATATCGCCAACTTTTTGAATAAAAACCAACCGTTTTAATCAACGGAAACTCTAAATTAAGAAATAAACTTTTTTTTCATTTTCTTCTCTATATATTTTATTTTATGTTTTCAGTATATGGATAAAGAACAATTTCAGGTTATATGTTTGTTGCTAAGCAACATGACACAAAATCCTTTGTTGTAACGAAGTGTTAATCAAACACACTCTCTTAGAGTTTGTTAATCTATCTGACTTTTACACAATAATTATTTTATGAATACGCCATGAATTCATTTCATGAATGATTTTAGTTTTGATTAGCTTAGAAACGAATTTATGGATGTTTGACCGTTTTGACTGCACTTTTTTGTCTCTTTGTTGGTCAAGCTTGATTTCGCAAAATTTATTTTTTTCAGTTATTTATGAAATGTGAGGTTAGGGTATACTGTAGGGTAGGAGTGGTGGTACGTATCTCGTCATTTATGACGATAGTATAATATAAAACGTATATTTGAAATATAAAAATCATATAAAATTTTCTTTTAAGGTTATTTAGTAAATCTACCTTTATCTCTCCTAAATTATTTTCATAATCAGATATTTGCTCTTTGTTATATTATTTATCAATCCAGTTTGCTGTAATCGAAAGAATGTTATTAAAACATAAAAATTATTTTATTCTCAAACATATAAAAATGATAAGGATAAACAAATTAATAATCATAATTTTGACAGTTGCTTTACACCATTATAATATATTATTTTATTAAACTGATGCATAGATACACACTTTTGTATTTTTAATTTCCTAATTTATGGTCCACTTTTACCTGTTTTAATTTATTAATATTTTACATGTTACTACAAAATGATGAATTTTTTATTATTCAAAATATGTATATTTACATATTACGACTAAACTTCTAACTTCAGTTGTTTATTTACCTTATTTTTTTCTTTTACAAATACTAATGTTATGATTTTTTTGTATAATTAATTAATTACTTTTTCATTTCATTTCATTTCATATCATATTGTTGCCCCCGCTAGTACAGCGGTATGTCTTCGGATGTACAACCCTAAAATCAGGGGTTCGATTCCCGTTCGTGGGCTCAGTAGAGAGCACGATGTGGCTTTGCTATAAGATAACATATTTCATATTGTCATCTTTTAAAACCTTTTGCATTGCTTTTATTTGTCTTGTATGCCACCTTATATATACATATGTATAAATATGTGGCAACATTGTATGTATGTGTATAAATATAAAACAATTATTAAGAATATTTTTGCAAATACAATTTAAATCCCATTCGTAACCATAAAGTCGTAAGGGATATTGGTAATAATTTTCACATCCGTTGGAGATATCCTATCTACCAGACGAAATGTTAAATTAGCCAATAACTGCTAAAAATCGATTATAGGTGTGGAGTTGAGTGCTTACACCCACAGTGTCTCCCACTGTCTTTCACACCCACAGTGTCTCCCACTGCCTTTCATTTTCTGCAGTCAGTTGTTTAAGGCAGTTACACTCAAAAGTTAATTGTCTCCCACTGAGACAGCGATAAGCTACCAACTTATATAATGCTAAAATCAGGGTTTCGATTCCACTTCAGTTGACAGAGCAGATAGCTCGATGTGGCTTTGCTATAAGAAAAACACGCACTTAAAAATTATTCAAATTCTTAAATTAGAAAATGAAACCACCCTAATATACCTCTACTGTATGTCAACCCAAATCCGCGTTCTTAAAAGTTCCAATAATGTCTAAAGTTGCTTATCTAAGCTTTCCTGTATCATACCTAAATAAATTTTAAAAACACAAGAAGGAAGTTGGGAGAATAAACTACTTAAAAATATTGAGTAAGAGCTTTTAGTTCTATTTAAAATAATAATTTCAGTTCTTTTGAAGCTAAGAGAAGCATATATCATATTGTAAAACTACATTATGGTAGATTTACTTCATTCCAACTTAAGGAATTAGAAGAACTTTTAAGAGTAACTGTCTTCCCATAACTGGCTGCAGAGAGTGAAAGGCGGTAGAAGTTGTGGATGTAAGCACGCAACTCTGTATCTTTTAACTGATTTTTTATGATGATTTGCTAGTTTAACATCAGCTTTTAGATTTGGAAACTATTACCACAGACCATATGCATTGTATTTCTAAGTTGACGACTATGATTTAAAATGGATTTCCAAAGACGTTCTTAATACTTGTTTTATATTGTTCATAATTTTTCATAGTGCTGATTTTGTTATCCTATTAACAGATAATGTAAATAATAATAATATTGAAGCTATATATATTATAATAATAATATTGAAGCTGTATATGTATATATTATAATAATTATATTGAAAGTATATATATATATCATTTTGATATTATTTTTTCTAACTCAGTTTTATTCCCTTTTCACGTTAAACTGTCCCCCAGTGGCACAACCGTATGTCTACGGACTCACATTGCTAGAAACCGGGTTTCGATACCCGTGGTGAGCAAAGCACAGATGGCCCCTTGTGTAGCTTTGTGATTAATTCCAAACACATTGAGGCCTGGCATGGCCAAGCGCGTAAGGCGTGCGACTCGTAATCCGAGGGTCGCGGGTTCGCGCCCCCGTCGCGCTAAACATGCTCACCCTCCCAGCCGTGGGGGTGTATACTGTGACGGTCAATCCCCCTATTAGTTGGTAAAAGAGTAGCCAAAGAGTTGGCAGTGGGTGGTGATGACTAGCTGCCTTCCCTCTAGTCTTACACTGCTAAATTAGGGACGGCTAGCACAGATAGCCCTCGAGTAGCTTTGTGCGAAATTCCAAAACAAACAAACAAAAAACCAAACACATTGAGCTTTCCATTTTATAATCCTTGCGATACCACACCAAATTTTCTGCACCTTAACCTGGATATGCTTTATAAGAATGAGAGTTAACCATAATCCATTATCGTAGGCGGTGGGTGCTGTTAAGTGTCTGCAATCACTCCTGTCATTACTTCAAAATTAAGGTCACCGACAGTTATCTTTGGCAACTTTGAAATAAATATCAATACACCACAATATTCGGAATAATTAGTATTTGTCTAATGTATTTCCTTTAATACTGAATCATTATTAACCCTAACTTACTTTCAAATTCTTAATCTAGTTTATTATACTATTTCTACATTTTCCAATGTACTGACATTATAAAGTGTTCTATATTACTGAATGTTCAAACATTACAAAGTGTTCTGTATATTACAGAATGTTCTGACGTTATATAGTATTTTATATTGCCAGCCATACAGGAATTACTAAAGTTTATAAATCATCGGATATTCCCTTATTCGACAGGTTATGGCATTTACAAATATTATGCAATTTTTATTTATTATTAGGTAACTACATGTTATAAACTTTTAATTAATTTGCTTTTTTGGAGGGTAATATTAAAGTATTAGAACGTTTATAACTTCTTATATATTGAAATATTTTAGATTTTTTTCTTTTCCATTTAATCACCTATTATTAAGCGATTGCTTTGTCATTGGTTTAAGTTCAGGTTGTATAAATTCTCAGGTGTTCATGTAATAACAATGTTTCGATTCTTATCAAGCTAGTTTATCTCCTTCCTTGACTTGTCATGTAATTATATAAATTCTTCTTTTTTGAATACATCAGTTACTATAATAAATCATGATGTTGTAGAAACTCTATAATTTTTCTTTCGCTATATTGAAACAAACATATTCTCTTGACCTGGTTCAAGATAATGGATTGCCTAGAAACTTGAAACTTAATCATTACAATGACGCCACTTGGGGGTGTATAACGGTCCAGGTTATCACTGGATAGAATGTCGAGTGCCTTTCAGTTATCCTCTCGAGTATCAGAGCGTGATTAAAAGGTCCTCAGGAAATATATGTGAAACAAGCAAATAGGGAAAGAAATGCACGTAGATGCTGGTATTAATTATTACATCTACAGTTTTATTAAATATGTGTAACAACAAGTGGAGATACCACTTTAAGTCTAGTTTCTCTTTGTTTGCACAGCTGGTTAGCTTCTTAATATGACGAAAAAGATAAAATAGTGTTGCCTTTTTTAGAAAGATATGTTTCATTGGACATATGTAGACTCAGCACGTTTGTGTGTTATCTCATTTCTTCTTGTGTGTATATGTATAAATTCACGAGGTACAGTCAAATATGATTCATATTATCTAATTGTATATAAACATACCTACGGGTACACTTACGTGAATATATTTAATCCAGGCCACGTGGTCCAAAAACACTGTTGAACTATTATCATGCTAGTTACTTTTGTTTCTTTGGTGTTATCTGTTAGATTATGCTTGATTATGGTGTTTACTGCAACTTTACACATTATGTGAAATTGTTTAACAAAATCATTGTTTTTCACTGGCAGATAAAAGCTATAGGTTATGATCTTATTTGTGCTGTATGAATAGGACTAAAACCGTGATAGCTATAGTCATTATCACTAAATCCGATGTCTCATGGTAAGCAATTAACATTGAAGTCACACAATGTTAAAATATGAAACAGACAAAGAACGAGTCAGAAAAAAAAAGAGAGACAGTT
This sequence comes from Tachypleus tridentatus, assembly GCF_004210375.1. Lineage (NCBI taxonomy): Eukaryota > Metazoa > Arthropoda > Merostomata > Xiphosura > Limulidae > Tachypleus > Tachypleus tridentatus. The sequence goes on from NC_134834.1 coordinate 175,537,264, forward strand.
ATTTCAGTTTTGATATAAAACGATGTAATCAAATTGCATACAGCTAATGCAGTTCCACACCCCCTAGTGGCACAATGGCATGTGTTTGGATTCAAAACACTGGAAATCGTGTTTTGATACCTATTGGGATTTCCCCGCTAGTATAGCGGTAAGTCTATGGATTTACCACGCTACATTCAGGGAGTCGATTCCCCTAGATGAACTCAGCAGATATCTCGATGTGGCTTTGCCATAAGAAAGCACACACATGCAAACATCCGTTGTGGGCAGAGCACAGATAACCCATTGCCCAGCATTGTGTTTAATTTCAAAGAACAATAACAGCACTTCCTGAAGTAAGTTTAAAATCTTCCTCTCAATCTAAGAATGGCAACAACTCATAACAGTGCTCTTTAAAGAATAGTTGTATAATATGGAAAAACAATAGATTTTTTTATTGTGCTGCTCCCTTTCTTGTAAAACTGTGTTTTCTAACTAACAAGACAAGAACATTTCGAAAGTTATTTTGAATCGCCAAACACTTACCGTCCTCTTAATATTCTTACAAAGATACAAGACCACGGTCTCAGTGGGTTAACTTCCTGCATAAATAATAAATACATGAATGATTAATCAGCGTTGTGTGTGTCATAAATACGATATACATATTATATGTGCATTTAATAAAACATAGACTTTCATTTGCAATTTTATTTCACTAGGTACACATTTATAACACCTTGCAATTTACTGGTATTTGCAGACTGAGTGGAATTTGGAAAGTCAACTCGTAAGTTTATTATATCGCTTTAAAGAATGTCCGGAGCAATTGCGTTTTCTTTTCTGTTGTTTCACTATTTTAAATTTCACACCTTGTTTAAATCCATACTGAGAAAATCAGAAGTAGATATTTATTTTTTTCTGCTTTGTTTATCCCTTATTGGCTGGCCCGGCATGGTCACGTGATTAAGGCCACTTGACTCATAATCCGAGGGTTGTAGGTTCGAATCCCCGTCACATCAAATATGCTCGATCTTTCAGCCGTAGGAGCTGTATAATATGACGATCAATCCCACTATTCGTTGGTAAAAGAGTAGCCCAAGAGTTGGCGGTGGGCGGTAATGACAGTTGCCTTCTCTCTAGTCCTACACTGCTAAATTAGGGACGGCTAACAGAGATAGTCCTTGTGTAGCTTTGCGCGAAATTCAAAACTATATTTTTAGGAAATAAATGTGCATACTTAATGAAATTGCATTTTATTTTGGTCTTTTATAAATTTAACCTGCTGAAGTCGCAAAATTGTTATTTGTATTAGCGAATCACCTAAACATGAGATTGAGTTTAACACGTACCTCTGCGATCCCAGGAATTGAAAGAAATTAATTATTAACGCACAACGTCTTACAAATCTACATTTGTTGGAATTTTTGTCTCATTTTTAATGCGTATGTCAACGATTATTTGCACGAGAAATATTCCTTTAATCTTTGAACTTATTTCTTTATCGTCGATCGTCCTCAATCTGATGACCATAATTACCTACAATTGGTCAAACTTCGCAATTTCTACTACGATGTCACCTAGTAGGTCGTCGATAAGTTTTGAACTGACGAATCTAAAATCCGTAATTCGATTAACCGCAGTGAACATACGCAAAATTTATGTTCTGTAGTTTCTCTTAAAATACGACAACAGTCCACTCTACAAGTTTATGGAATGGCTGCGAGATGGACTTTAAACCATACACTTTCAAACTTTCTACAGACCATCCACTTACATAGTAATCAAATTTAAGTAAACCAAAGACACAAAGTGTATAAATGTGCCTCGGGGACTTGATGTGTATTTTCTGAATCAAATTACTGTCATTCCAGTTTGCTTTTTGTTGTTGGATTTTGCATTATTTTTTCAAATTTTCACTTGGCCCCTATTGCTTTAAGATATTGCTTATGAAACTGTTATGAGAAAATGAGGTATACTGAACTTTACTGCAGTGACATTTTGGGCCAGATGGCTCCTTTATTTCTCGGGTCTCCCGATGTTACAGCGGTAAGTCTAGGGATTTACAACGCTAAATCAGGGGTTCGATACCCCTCGGTGGAGCCAGCAGATAGCCACACGAGGCTTTGCTATAAGAAAAACACTTATTTTGAAGATGAGAGCGCTGTTACAAATAGACTTGGAGTGTAGGTTTTGTCACTTTGCTTCAGTTAATAAGGTTTTCATTTCTATGGAAACCATTGAAGCCTAATGTCATTTACTTGTATATTGTAAGGTTGTAAATGCTCTTTAATACACGAGTCAATCCAAAGCTGAAGTGTACTATGGAATTGTCTGGACAACAAACATATAGCTTTAAAGCCTCCACACATGTTGCTCGTTGTACTAGATCATGTAGTTTCTCCTTATGAATTTCGAGTGACCCTGGAACGTACAGATATTCTTACAACTCACTCTTCAACGACTTCTATCAATCCCTAACACGTGTCTTCAGTCAGCCTCTAATTGGGTTTTCTTCAGCTTCTTAACCCACTACTACTAACATCTTTGTTTACACGCATCAGTTTCTTATCCCATGTTTTGTAAATCTCTCCTATGGCATCCACCAGCCTTTTCACCCCAAGTTATATTAAACTTTATACCATCTCCCATGTTATATTAATTCAGCTTCCAATTAACATTCCTTCGAAGCATTTCACGATTCTCTTTCCTGAATTTTATTGTATTTATTCCAAACTTTTAATGTTGGAAGAGGAAATATAGTGTTGAATAAATATTTTTATTTGATATTTGTGTTAGAATTTACATCACATAAAACAATTAACATTAATACGTAATTATTAAAGAAACAGATGTTAATTACCGTCAGAAACAACATGCTGTTCAAAGCAGATAACAAGCGAATCGGTAAGGTTTCGCAACCACGTAACATGAAATCAATGCATTCTTAATGGATTTTGTAAAACAGACCTAATCTCTAATCACATACCGTAGAAGAATAACATTTGAGTCCATGACATTTCAAGGTTAACTTAGTTTTATTTAATTTCCCAGATGTGTAACTTGGCTTCTTTGAAACACCTTCCTGGTTGAAAATACAACAAAACGTATTTAGTCTCATAACAGTTAATACTAAGGTCCAAGATGGCCTACTAATGAACAATATGTGCATGAATATTACGCTTATTTTTAAACGAAGTAATTTTTCCCATCTATGCTTGGTGACTTGCTAATTACTGTGATAACCGAACACATTTTTATGTTTATTAAGTGATCATCTCTGACAACAAAACCACAAAATGGAATATAGATATTTTATATGAGTAACTACTAACGACAAATAAAGAATGTAATTACTTAGGTCTGTTCGCAGAACAAAAAATAACGTGTTTGTAATTTATAGGAGTCGAAAATTCACAAAAAGTCATTTTTTGCAAGATTATTGAAATTTAATGAAAGCTTATTGAACTGAAAGTTATACACACGTTATTCGTTTGAAAGCTGTTCTGAACTTACTTTTTGATTTACATTACAAGGTATACTGAGGATGAACCCTGTTATCATTCAAAACAGTTTTCTTAATCTCTGTTGTTAGGAGTTTGATTATCTTTCTTCAAAAGCATTTTGTTTGACATCAGTGTCGGAAAAGGTGAGCTGTGACTATTTCTTTTTTAATTTCGCACAAAGCTACCCGAGGGCTATCTTCGCTAGCCGTCTCTCATTTAGCAGTGTAAAACTAGAGGGAAGGCAGTTATTCATCACCACCGACCGTCAACACTTGGGCCACTCTTTTACCAACGTATAGTGGGATTGACCGTCACATTATAACGCCCCACAATTGAAAGGGCGAGCATGTTTCATGCGACGGGGATTTGAACCTGCGACCCTCGGATTACGAATCGAACGCCTTAGCTCACCTGGCCATGCCAAGTCGAGCTGTGATTAAAAACCACGAGATAACAGTTTTGGCTGAGAACAGGTAAATGTTTGGCCAGAACTTATGTTTAATGTTTACATAATTAAGGTAATTATTTGTAATGTCTAAACAAATTACTCTGTTAACTATAATAATGTCCCTCGCTGGTACAGTGGTAAATCTACGGATTTACAGCGCTAAAATAGGAGGTTCAATTCCTTTCGGTGGACCCGTCAGATAACACGATGTGACTTTGCTATAAGAAAACAAACAAATTATATAAAGTGGATGGAGTTAAGAAAACAGTTTCAAATTATAGGAACCGATTCCCTTTAATTACATTCTGAATAACAATACTAAATTTTGGGGGCCTGGCATGGCCAAGCGCGTAAGGCGTGCGACTCGTAATCCGAGGGTCGCGGGTTCGTGCCCGCGTCGCGCTAAACATGCTCACCCTCCCAGCTGTTGGGGTGTATAATGTTACGGTCAATCCCACTATTCCTTGGTAAAAGAGTAGCCCAAGAGTTGGCGGTGGGTGGTGATGACTAGCTGCCTTCCCTCTAGTCTTACACTGCTAAACTAGGGACGGCTAGCACAGAGAACCCTCGAGTAGCTTTGTGCGAAATTCCGAAACAAACAAACAAACTAAATTTTATATGTCATTATGGAAGAAAACTAAAACAATGATGACGAAAACAAATTTAATCATCATTTGTGTATCCTCGCTTTTAACGATACTTTCAGCTGTATCACCTCCCATTTAATAATAAATATCTCCCGAGATTCGACCAGTTTATAAGATTTAGATAAGTTCTAATCCACATAATAAGTGAACCAAACACTTGAAGCTATGTATTGTCAGTCTCAGTTTGTGTTTTAGTGAACACTCCTGAAGAAGCTGTGAAGCGAAACGTTGAGTGTTTAATTAAATAAAAACATTTTGGTGTTAAAAGGGCGTTTATTTCTAATATTAGTAGTTCTTGTATACACAAATATGCACTACAGATATTGAATATTGAAATTTCAGCACATTGATAGATTTCTCCATAAATAAAACCTCAGCTTGTTAGAAAAAGATATACGTACAGTGGTTGAAACACAAAATGAAGAGCTAGATAAATAATTCGAGATAACTCTTAGACACAACTAGTTAAGCTAGAGTTGCTAACTATTGGTGGGTAAATTCTGCAATGTCTTATCACATTATGATTTTTTATGTATTATACGAAATCATTTTTATGCGTTAAATTTATTGTATTTTATCACATTCTGTTTTCTCATGTTGTCAATGAAGAATCATATTTTGGTGTAAAACTTTTGGAGTTTTATCACATCTTATTTTTTCACGTTTTCAACAAACAGTCGTATCGTGATGTACAGCTTTTGTAGTATTTTATCAAGTCTTGATTGTATTTTTTCTTGCGACTAAACATTTAGTTACTTCGAAGTAGTGAAAGCTAATGGAAGGAAAACTTGGAGCAATTTGAAGCTATGAGTCTTTTTCTGCTGTCTTACATTTACAGGTACTATATTTTCAGCAATTACAAGAGCAAGGTTTTAGTTTTATGTCGTATAATAAATGAATAATTAATTAGGAACACGAAGAAAACTATTCTTTAAACTTATAGTTGACAAGTCTGATTATCCCCATGATAATAAAATAACTTTAGGAACACGCGATACATTGAAATGAGAACTATATTAAATTAAGAAATATCGTCGATATGTTTCTTAACCTTAAAGGACTTCTGGCTGTAACACAAAGCTACTAAAAGAAACATCTGAGCTGTGCTTAGTGAAAGTATTAAGCTACAAAATGAAACATCTGAGCTGTGCTTAGTGAAAGTATTAAGCTACAAAAAGAAATATCTAAGCTGTGCTTAGTAAAAGTATTAATCTACAAATTTCGGTGTTATAAACCCTCACACTTACCGCTGAGTCGCTGTAGGAACTCCTTACAACCAACTACCTGTATATTTCTAATATTTAGCATCTTCTTAGTAGAATATAATAAATATTAAAGTATTTTCTAAGGTTAGAGGTTGCTGCGCAGTAGGCTGTGTACTCACTGCAGGGATTGGCTCGTGAGTTTTATCCTTATAAGTCCTCAAACTTACCGCTGAACTATTGGGGAAGGTGCTTGTAAGAAAGAATAATTACAGTATTTTCATTGACGTTAAAACGTTATCGAAAAAGCATCTTTTCAACCTAATATAACACACATTATAGATCATGAAGCACTCACACCTTTATAGTTTACGGATTTACAATGCTAAAGTACGGAGCTCGATTCTCCGCTTTAAACACAGTAAATGACCCAATCTGACTTAGTTCTAAGACAAACAAAAAAGCACACACTATCTTCATAATTTAATAATAGCTTTGTAGCGTCATTATGATATTTTAATAGCCAGGTTTCTCCGTTGATAATAATGGTATGTGATTAATAAGTTTCAAAATTAATAAACTAATTCTTATTTTAACAGAACTGTTACAGATGTAAGTGTAGTTTTTGAAAGATCGACGTTTCTTAACTTCCAGTGTATACATAATCAAATCTGAAAAAAACAACACAATTGAACTTATTTTTATTAAGATTAAACGTTATAATATCATTAGAGCTAAAGAAATGTTTTTACAATAATAACATCCTTGTGAAAACTGAGGAATTTTTATCCAATAACTACAAAATTAGACATGAACAACAAAGATTCGTCACTCTTCGTGAGTTTCATAATCAGAGTATCAGAGAAACATCAAACAGTGAATAAGTGTACCAACGTTTTTACATCATAAATATCGTATTCTTCATATGATATGATTTAATCTTGGAAGGATAAAAATAAAATAAATATTTAAGTGTTTTTTTTTAAATTCTTTAGCGTTACAATCGTGTATCATATCAATAGTATAAGTAAGATGTTTGAAAAAAGGTATTCTCATGATAAGGCTCAGTATGGCCAAGTGGTTAGGGGCGCTCCACTCGTAATTTGAGGGTCACGGGCTAGAATCACCGTCGCACCAAACATGCTCGTCCTTTCAATCGTGGGGGCGTTATAAAATTACGGTCAATCCCACTATTAATTGGTAAAAGAGTAGCCCAAGAATTGACGGTGGGTGGTGATGACTAGCCAGCTGCTTTCCATCTAGTCTTACACTGCTAAATTAGGGAAAGCTAGCGCAGATAGCCCTCGTGTAGTTTTGCGCAAAATTAAAAATTTAATTTCTTAATTTCGGTGTTATTAATAAGTGTTAATACTACTTATTATTAACTTGGTGATAACATTAATAGTTTTTACTATTCATTGGTAAAAGAGTAGCCCAAGAATTGACGGTGGGTGGTGATGACTGCTTTCCATCTAGTCTTACACTGCTAAATTATGGAAAGCTAGCGCAGATAGCCCTCGTGTAGTTTTGCGCAAAATTAAAAACAAAGAAACAAACTTTATATATATATTCTAGAAGTAAGTAACATAGAACATGTGGTCTAAATAGGATATAAAATCACGCAATTTAGTCCCGTTATCTTGATGATTATGATGCAGGATGATATAACTTATCATCTGCCGTTATAGTTGTGCACATTTTCATACAAGTCTGATGTGGTTCATTTTATCTTTTAGCATGTAATAGTAGAATGGCAAATAAAGAAATCTTAAGTTCAAAGTTTCTCAAGGACAAAATGTATATTCTCAAGACGGCTGATATGGGCATTAAAACTTTAATTATAATAAAGCACAGAATGTTTCGACCTTTTTAGGTCATCTTCAGATCGAGACGTTGTTCTGTACTTTATTTTAATTAATATTTTAATACTCATATCAGCCGTTTTGAGAATACATTTTTTTACTTCAAGTCATCACACATCACGAAGGACAAAACGTCCTCTCCCCAGGGGCACAGCAGCATGTCTGTGGACTTTGTTGGTTTTATTTAATTTTGCCCAGAGCTATATGAGGGCTATCTGCGCAAGCCGTCCCTAATATATCAGTGTAAGACTAGAGGAAAGGCAGCTAGTCATTACCACCCACCACCAACTCTTGGACTACTCTTTTACCAACGAATAGTGGGATTGACTGTCACATTATAACGCCTCCACAGCTGAAAGAGCGAGCATGTTTGGTGTGACAGGGATTCAAACCCGCGACCCTCAGATTACGAGTCGAGTGCTTTAACCATCAGGCCGTGCCATGTCATAGATTGTGAATCAAACCATAGTTTCACACTGAGTTATTCATCTGGGCGATGATCGTATGGCTTTTGAATTTTAGGGAATTTTGTGGATTTTGGGGGATTTACATTAGAAGAAGAATACATGAATTAAATATGTATTATTTCGTGAGCATGAAGATAATTTGAGACGATAGCAGTCGCTCACTCTTTCGAGAGTCTAATTTTGTCATAGACCAGCCTCACATATTCTCACAATATATAAATTGTCTAATAATCTTCTAAAATGTTCAGATAATTACACAAGTCTCAAGGTAATACAGTGTTTTAAACTGATTTTTTGTTCTTCTTATAATAAAAAATAGTTTATTAATTTAAAATGAATATTTTAATGATAAAGTATTACTCATTTAATTATTACTCATTAAAGTATTACTCATTTAAGTATTACTCATTAAAGTATGACTCATTTAAGTATTACTCATTTAAGTATTACTCATTAAAGTATGACTCACTTAAGTATTACTCATTAAAGTATTACTCATTAAAGTATTACTCATTTAAGTATTACTCATTTAAGTATTACTCATTAAAGTATTACTCAATAAAGTATTACTCATTTAAGTATTACTCATTAAAGTATTAATCATTAAAGTATGACTCATTTAAGTTTAAAAAATCTTGCGATATATAAACTTCATAAATTATTTAATCTTTACAGTTTTAATCTCCGGTGATATCAAGTGATTTAAAACTCTGCCAGAATTTCGGACTTCTCACAATAACAGATATTTTATACGTATTTTGATTTCATTATATAACCAGGGAGGGCATTTGCAAGCATTTCGTTTTATCTTATAAGATTTGTCTTTGTCAGTCCTCTTCTGTTATATTCAGCGGTCGGGACTTTTGAAAGTATATCTTTCTCATGACATGACGAAGGTTAAGAGATTCTGATCTCATCAAACGAGATGGTCATCTTGAAATTCTACAATACTCTTTTCTTATGCCATACAAGTTGTTTGTCTGTTAACATTCCAAAAGCTGACAATTTTTTAATGAAAAGTTTCATTAAACTTTGGTAATTATGTAAAAAGAACGTCTCTTCTCACCACACAAGTTGGTCCTCCTTGAACAGTCCATTGTCATCCCCTCGGTGGATTCAACAGATAGCCCGATGTGGTTCTGCTTTAAAAACACACACACACACACACTGTCATCCAACGAGAAGGTAATCTTGAAATACTATACGATCATCACACGAGTGGGTCTTCTTGTAGTAAGTACTCCATTATATCATCAAAAGGGTTGATAATCATTAGCATCATAAGCATTGATCAACTTACAACATCTTACAACTTGCAAACAAGTTGATATTAATGCAGAACTTTATTTTAATTACAAGAATTGGTTATTTTGTTAAAGTATCAACTCCTTTTATAAATGTTTTGTAGTTATTATAACTGTAGATAAGAAATTTACATTACAGTAGCTGGACGTAATAGAAGATCTGTGATATACAATATCATGACAAAATGAAAAGAAATGGAGTCTTATATAATGTGTGTAACATAATATATTTTTAGATATTTCATATCGTGAATGTTAATGTAATGTATTATTGGATGTGTTCTATTGTATTCAGTATGTTTGTTTATTTTAACTTGGTTACCACGAGTTAATGTAACAGAAAAGTCAGCCAAAATTCAAGTATTTTTATGATTTTTTTTTTCTCTTTTAGTTGTTACTTTGTTCATGGCTTTCACGTTGTTAACTGAATATATCGCAAGCTAGAAAACGTACTGTTGCTGAGTATACAATGGTTTTAACTGACTGTATCATAAGGTAGGGAATGTACCGCTGTTGAGTATACAATGAAAAGTGTTACTTAGAAAGGGACGTTGTTTAAAGATAACATCATATTTCTCATAGTGATGGTTGATATCTTGGGTATGAATTATTGATTTAATTCCAGAAAACCTCGCAGTGGCCGGAGGAAAAATCACTCTACCTTGTAACATTACCCCTTCCATCATGGACGACATGTTTGAATTGGTGTTATGGTATAAGGATGATTCTCCTAAACCTATATACAGCTTAGATGGCAGAACTGGAAGTGTGGGCCAGGCACGCCACGCGTCTTCTGACTTTCTGACTGGTAGGGCCTACTTTAGTACAGTGGACAGACCTGCTGTATTAGTCCTTGATCCTGTTATATCCACTGATGAGGGAAGTTACCGATGCCGAGTAGATTTTCATAAAGAACGTACGCGTCATTTTGAGGCGTACGTCATGGTTATAGGTGAACATATTTCATATTTCTCTTTTCTCATTAGCTAGGTATGTAAGTTTTAGAAAAACCTGAATAAATTTCGAGTTACTGTTTTTTTTATTAGTTAATTTCACATTTTAGTGTAATTTTCACAATGCATAACTACCGTGGTCAGAAATGTACAATATTTTTTTAATTAAATGTATAAGCTTATTATGGTAATATTTACCATATGTATATGTAAATTACTGATAACATATTATTCGGTGTTTCAGTGCCTCCTCAGAAAATTGTGATATAAAACCAGATAGGTGAAGTGTTACAAAACGTGATTGGCCCATTGAACGAAGGCGAGTCTTTAACACTGATATGTGAAGTACACGGAGGTAAGTTAGTGCCACGACCAGGTTTGAAAATAAATGGTTGGCATGGGCATGTTCGGTAATGAAGTGCTTCCAAACACGAGAATTTCCAGTTGACTTTATATTCTGACTGATCTCATTTTAAAGGACCCATAACAACAACTTAAACTAATGGAAAACAGGTATAACAGTAACTTAAGCTAAGGACAAAAACAGAGCTACACACTCAATTAGTGACATATTCATATAGCAACAAGTTAAGATAATGAAAAAATGTATGCAAAAAAAATTAAAATAATCATGAACACATATAATAACACAGTTATATTATAACATTCAGAAGTTACACTAATAATGAACATATAGAGAACCACATAGTAGACTAGTAGAAACAGATACAAGCTACACTAACAATAGATAAATTTATCTACAAGTTAGACTTACAACAGATAGTTCAGTCATAATGTATACTAAAGACAGACAGATACAGCTACAAGTTAGACTAACAATAGACAACTACAGACATAAGTTAGACTAACAATAAACAGTTCAGTCATAATTTATACGAAAGACAGACAGATACAGCTACAAGTTAGACTAACGATAGACAAATACATCCACAAATTAAATTAATGACAAATTCATGAATACTGTTATACTTTATCTCCTTGTGCTTGATATGGGGATGAAGCTATAAACTGGCTATATAAGGTTCTCTGGTATTCTGTTTTGCTTTTTTTTTTATATTTTTAGAAATAGACGACCTGCCGCAAGGTTAGTGTATTTTAACAGGTAAAAAGAAGAAAAAATAAGTTGAAATTAACGTGCAGAATCTACTTCTGTGTGTGAAAAACAACAAAACTATATAAAGGATATAATGGTTCTAATTCTTTATTAGTTCTAAAGAAAAATATTATAGACTATCAAGTCTGCATTTTCAACTAGTCCCGCGTGAGAGATATGGCGAGTCAATGTAATTAGTTAGAGTACAAATAACAGACGATACTGCTAACGATAGTGCTTTTAACACTACGTGTTATCCATTAGGACAGTGCTTTTCTAAACGTTATTAATGATAATTCTAAAGAAGATCTTCCACAATATACCACTTCTTTTACTACTGCATTAAATAAAGACTTGTTTTTATCACATTATGATTTACTAAGATATGGTTAGTTTTATTGTTGCAGTTTCACTATACCTTTTTCCATCAGAAATCGTATTGGACCGAACTCCTCAAAATACTGATTCAGTAATAGTTTCTTGTTGCTAGGTAAACCATCACCGTCAGTAACGTGGTGGAAAGACAACATTTTGTTGGATGACAGGTATGAAACGACCCCTCGAGGCACAATTCGGAATCAACTCGTTATTCCCGCATTGAAAAGATATCACTTGATGTCTACATTAATATGTCAAGCTTCTAATAACAACATATCTCTCCCTCTGTCGTCTTCCATCACGTTAAACATGAATTGTGAGTACAACTTATTTTGATTTCGGTATCATAAAATTAAGATGAAACGAGACGAAACTCAGACGAAGCTACATTATTGTTTTTTGATAAGAAAAGTTTTATTGATCTTAAAGTAAGTTCGAGGTTGTTTTATTATGTTTCTTTGTGGCTCGGTGGTGAGCTTTAATGATTATATTGTTGAATTCAGGGGTTGGTTTGATTACTGCGATAGGCACCCATACTGTTCCTTGTGCATTGTTACTAAAGCGAAACGTATTGCTCCTAATAGCCATGTTTTATATTAAAATAACTGAACAAGTACCTACAACCAATATTTGTCAATATTTATTATTTACTATTTTGAATATAGCACACTTAATTCAAGTACATAAATGAAATGAAAATACCCTCAATAAAGACCCATACTGTAAATCAGGGGTTGGAGAAAAGTAATTTCTAAAGGTTTTTTAAGTTGAATAGAATGCTAAGAAATATACAACGAATGTACTCAGGAATAGTTTTACACTATTTAGAGACATTTATTTGAAACTAATACATTTACTTAACTTAGTTTATTAATAAATGTAACCTTTAGATACAATAATTGATGTTCATTTCCTAATTAACATGTCTACGTATAGACATATATAGTTAAAATATGAATTCAATGTTAAAAAGGAGAAGAATGGTAAAAGTAACAAGTGATCGAGGAAAACTTCAGCTGAAAAGTTGAGGTAAGTATTAATGGTAAAGAAAGTATTTTAACTGCATTGGATAATATAACTCATAGATAGAATTAGGACGGTTATGAAGACAAAAGAAAACACTACAATTATAAAGAAGCATGATAAACAACATGTAATTATTAACCAAAGATCAGTGAATCAGAAACAATTAAAAGGAAAAGAATAAGCTTTGAAACTACATAGAAAAAACAGTTTGAAAGGAATAAACAAGACATTTTCAGAATAACAGAAGTGCTTGATTTGAAAGTTATAAACACATAAGTGTCCACGACAAGGAAATTACTAAGAACCGTCCAATACACTGAGTTTAAAGCATCTGTGGCAAAGGAATAACCATGAATTACGAAGAATATTTAACTTAAAAGGTATAAGCAAGAAACTGTCACGGTAAAGGTAGCACAAAGAACAGTACGAATTACTTGGTTTAAAATTGTTTAAGATAGGAGAAGCATACCTTGAATTGTATGAATTACTTGGTTTAAAATTGTTTAAGATAGGAGAAGCATACCTTGAATTGTATGAATTACTTGGTTTAAAATTGTTTAAGATAGGAGAAGCATACCTTGAATTGTATGAATTACTTGGTTTAAAATTGTTTAAGATACGAGAAGCATACCTTGAATTGTATGAATTATTTGGTTTAAAATTGTTTAAGATACGAGAAGCATATTTAGAACTATATGAATTACTTGGTTTAAAATTGTTCAAGATAGGAAAAGCATATCTAGAACTGTATGAATTACTTGGTTTAAAATTGTTTAAGATAGATGAAGCACACCTAGAACTATATGAATTACTTGGTTTAAAATTGTTTAAGATAGATGAAGCATGCCTAGAACTATATGAATTACTTGGTTTAAAATTGTTTAAGATAGGAAAAGCATATCTAGAACTGTATGAATTACTTGGTTTAAAATTGTTTAAGATAGATGAAGCATGCCTAGAACTATATGAATTACTTGGTTTAAAATTGTTTAAGATAGGAAAAGCATATCTAGAACTGTACGAATTACTTGGTTTAAAATTGTTTAAGATAGGAGAAGCATACCTAGAACTGTATGAATTACTTGGTTTAAAATTGTTTAAGATAGGAGAAGCGTATCTAGAACTGTATGAATTATTTGGTTTAAAATTGTTTAAGATAGGTGAAGCATACTTACAACTGTATGAATTATTTGGTTTAAAATTGTTTAAGATACGAGAAGCATACTTAGAACTATATGAATTACTTGGTTTAAAATTGTTTAAGATAGGAAAAGCATATCTAGAACTGTATGAATTACTTGGTTTAAAATTGTTTAAGATAGATGAAGCACACCTAGAACTATATGAATTACTTGGTTTAAAATTGTTTAAGATTGGAAAAGCATACCTAGGACTGTATGAATTACTTGGTTTAAAATTGTTTAAGATAGATGAAGCATACCTAGAACTATATGAATTACTTGGTTTAAAATTGTTTAAGATTGGAAAAGCATACCTAGAACTGTATGAATTACTTGGTTTAAAATTGTTTAAGATAGGAGAAGCGTATCTAGAACTGTATGAATTACTTGGTTTAAAATTGTTTAAGACAGGTGAAGCATACTTACAACTGTATGAATAATTTGGTTTGAAAGGTGGACGCATGTAAGCGTCTCGACCAACAAAGTAATAAACAAATTCTTGATTTCAAAAACGGAAAAGAAAAATCGGTAAGGACTGATAAGAGACATGGAACAAATTAGTATTCTCTAACTAAAAAAATGTTTTTAGTTATAGTTGGAACACTCATATACTTTGAAAAAAATATTTATTTTTATAAAACGAATACTCATGTAAATTTTTATTCTCAGCAAGCTTGAGAGCCATTGGTTAATTTAAAGAGAGTGTGTGATAAAATAAAATAGTAACTCGTTTCTAACATGAAATGTGTTAATTTTACTTTTCGTTTGGTTTCTGTTGTTAATGTTATTTTTAATAAAGTGTTTACATTTCCACTTATAGAGGAGCATGAAGATGTAAATCTGTAAATGGTTATAATGTGTTAATAACATTATAATACATTAACTAAACGTAGCGTTTTAGTATAAAAGTAATTTATTTTAAAACTAAACATTACTACGTGTACAGTCACCTGATTGAGTTTATTTTAAAATTAAGGTTAATTTACTTGAAAGCATTATCAAAAACGTTGAGTTTCCGTCTACAAATTCCAAAGTAATTAAATCTGAAATTATTTAATTTTAAAATGTGTTACCTTAGGAACTTCACATGATCTTATCTGTTCTGCTTATCAGATGCAGCTATAAATAAGCTGAAATAACTGACAGAGAACGTTAAAGTCAGGTTTTTCTCATATTAGGAGTATAGTGTAGTAGTCAAAATGGAAGTAAAAACAAGTACAAAACAGTTTGTTCTTCGTTTCTCCATAAGTGTTTGTATTGCATTAATTAGTCATATTTCTGATTAATTATTGGTCGTAGCTTATGTTTCATTTGATTTCGTATATGATGCAAAATGTTCCTGATAGCAACAGAACTGTATTTGTATCTTAATCAGTTGATCATTGTTACTACTTAGCCTTAAAATATAGCTTACCATAGTTAAAATAACAATTTTAATTTTATATTTATGATTTCACAGTTTATAAACAAAACCAGTTACAAACTTGGTATACGTACTGCCGAAACACTAGTATACTGTAGTGTGTTTGTCAGTTAGTCAGTATAGACAGTAAAATGACGTCACACAAGGGGCGCTTAATATTATAATTTATAATACCGTGACGTTTGTAAAACGTGCACATGCCACGAATCACGAGAAGAATTATGCATTATGTAAGCTACAACACAGCATGACAAATGAACTTTAAAAGTAAAAAAAATCAAAATAATTGTTACTCTTAATTTTGGTTTAATATACTTTTGAAAGAGAACACTTTTGGAAACTCTGCGGAAGTATCAGTTGTCATAAATAAAATTAGCTCTTACCCTCTAACAAAATATTACTTATTATAAATTGAACCACTTCCTCGTACTGAGTTACTTATGATTCTGCTGCAATAACAGTAGTTTGATGTGGAGTCAGTCGTCTTAGTTTTATCGGATGTACTTTTTAGAAGTAATCCCTTATCTGTACTGAAATTCATTTTGGTAACTTGTGTTCAGGTAGTTGGTTATTTTACTAAAAAGACACACACTGTGCTAGCTGGGTTCTGTCCACTACGTGAATAAAACTCCAGATGTTTATAAGTCCAAAAAGTTGATGATCCATGAAACGAGGAAAAGGAAATTAAATGAATCTTCTTCGTTAATTTTTTGCTCGAAGTGTGAAACTCATTAGAAAATAAGCACAACGGGTTAGCACATTGAATGGAAATTTTAGTGAAGAAAAGAACAGAACATCTTAGTGTAATTATATTCTGTAGATTAAAAATTGAATTAGTTATTCGATAATAGCCAACACTGTTTTCCTTAAAATGTAAAACTAAGATAATATTGAGTAAAATATTGCTTGCAAATGTAAGTTTTACTCTATTTATTTGTCCACCGTTTATAGAGATTTTCATGATTTAAACTTGTAAGTCAGATAATAAAACTAATCAGCAAACCATTTTTTTTAATTGTATCTTTTAATAAATATTCACTTCTAACATTTACTAATTTTTTGGGTTAATACAGTTTTGATAGTAAGGAATTTACACAACTTATGTAAACTGTTTATTTCGGTACCGGAAACTTGATTCTGATTTATTTCTTAAAGTGATTTGTAGCCCACGCTGTGTTGTGATAGAGTAACTGATTTATGTTGTTGTGTTAGAGAAAAGACTGCTCCTGACGAGTACAATAAAGTCCTTACACTACTTCTAGTTAGACCCCTTACAGTAACAATAGTGGAGAAAAGACTGCCCCTATCCTCGGGGAAAATGGTTCAACTCGAATGTCGCACTAATGGGTCTCGTCCTCCAGCGGAAATAACTTGGTGGAAAGGCTCAACACAGTTGAGATCTACCAAGAACCGAACTAATAAAGATGAAACTTTGACTTCAAGCTTTCTGACAATCCGGCCCTCTAAAGAAGACGCCGGAAAATACCTATCTTGTAAAGCGGAAAATCTAAACATGCTGGATAGTGCCATAGAAGACGGCTGGATGCTTGAAGTTTATTGTAAGTGCAAATTTTCTAGTTGTTGTTAATATGATGTGAAAGGCAGCCGATTAAACAAATATATCTCCAAAACCACTTATCATTAGATATACAGCTATTTCGAGTATATTCCATGAACATATGAACGAAAATAGATATCAGGTTTGAAACTTGTCACATAAACCTAAACAAATCTGTGTTAAAACGACTAATGATTTAATGAAATTTTTCAAGCCAAAATTATTCAACCCAGCGTACAAATATAGTCTCGAAATTGTATTTTTTTGCAACAGAATTGTTTGACTATTTAAAATATAATCATCAATATGAAATTAGCAACAAAATTGTGACTTATGCCTGGTATCTTATTATATGCTGCGCGTATTTCTTAGAACTTAGTTTTAAATAACGTTACGTAATCTTCTGTTAACAGTGTAAATGTTTTCGCTTTATCTTACTAAAAATATACAGATACCGGTACACAATGTTTTCATCCAGTGATGACGTTTATATTTTAAATACTACGTAATCTTTTGTTCAGGCCTTTATAATCTGGGTTTTACATAGTGAAATGCTGACAATAAGTCTATTTAATAAAATGAAACCTTTAAAGCCTTTCTAAGACGTCTATAGGAACATCTAAGTCCTTTAGAAGTGAAACGCATTTCATGTTTCGTTAAGTAATGTCTTTAAATAAGCTTTAGTTTGGCTTTTTTACTGAACAAGATCCATTGAATCGGACGTCATATTTAATCGGTTATTTATTTGAGGCCACTTGAAAAAGTAGCAAAATTCTATGAGTTCTTACAACTCAGAAATAGCTGTAGTTATTTCATATACATGAAAATTTAAAAAAAATGACTGGACCTATACACTATTTTTTGAAGTGAGTTAACATATCACGTTTATGAAGACATTTTTTTAAAGCAGTTAATAAATTATCGATTAGCATTATTTAATTTTCAACAGATCCACCAGAACTGACGCTACGACTCGGCAGCAAGTTACGACACTCTCACATTCAAGAAGGAAATGACGTTTATTTCGAATGCAACATCCGTGCCAATCCATGGGTGACAGAAATTAGATGGGAGTTTGAGAGGCGCGAACTACAAACTAACACAACTGTCGGTATCATTGTGAGCAATCAATCGTTAGTGTTACAGAAAGTGCGACGGTCAAGTAGAGGTCATTATACTTGTTCTGCAAGAAATTCTGAGGGCGTGGGTGAGAGCAATGCTGTGTATTTACGTGTTCAATGTAAGTAATATTGTTTGGATGATGTGCATCTACGTGTTCACTGTAAGTAATATTGTTTGGATGATGTTTATTTACGTGTTCACTGTAAATAATACTGTTTGGATGATGTGCATCTACGTGTTCACTGTAAGTAAAATTGTTTGGATGTTGTGCATCTACGTGTTCACTGTAAGCAATATTGTTTGGATGATGTTTATTTACGTGTTCACTGTAAGTAATATTGATTGGATGATGTGCATCTACGTGTTCACTGTAGGTAATATTGTTTGGATGATGTGTATCTACGTGTTTACTGTAAGTAATATTGTTTGGATGATGTTTGTTTACGTGTTTAGTGTATGTGTGTGTGTGTGTTTCTCATAGCAAAACCACATCGGACTATATGCGTAATCCACCGAGGGGAATTGAACCCCCTGATTTTAGCATTGTAAATCCGTATACTTACCTCTGTACCAGCGGGGTACTATTGAGTGTAAGCAATATGTTTGGATGATGTGCATTTATGTGTTCAATGTAAGTAATGTTGTATGGATGATGTGCATTTACGTGTTCAATGTAAGTAATACTGTTCTGAGAGTCAGGTCAAATTTAGGTAAATTTTGTTGATGAAATAAAAGAATAACTACATTTATATGTTCAGTATGGATAATAATGGTACGTTAGTAGAAAGTGTAAGGATTATGGGTGATTACTACATCTTACGTGATATGTGTCTTTCTACAAATAACATAACTTATTTATACATGAATAACGCATTGTTGATTTCCTTATTTTCTCACTTATGATTGTGACAGGACAATAGTAGTTTACAGTGTGGTTCTAAACGTGTGGTCCACTGTCAAATAGTGGTCAATAGGGTCCTCCAGCTTGTCAATGGGCTGATCAAAAATCCAAAGTTACATCAAAAGCAGGGTCATTCTTCCCACGAGTTCTAATAATTTTTTTCGGGGGGAAGCTAAAGCAAATAGGGTAGGACAGGTAGGTGGCAGGCAAGGACTTTTGCCGTGCCGAAGTGATTCACAGACAAAAAGGTTTGAGAACCACTGGTTTAGATAATAGGAAAACCACCAAACAGTTGCTTGATGACCAATGGTTAATCAACGTTTTAACAATCACATTTACTGTATTGTTGTTGATAATGCTTCTTCATTTCATGTAGAATGTGTCTTTTCAGTTTCAGTATAATGCATTCCAACTTTATTTCTTATTGACATGTCAGACGCTCCAATTTGTAAGCCGGACCAAAGAACTATCTATGGGGTTCCCAAACATGATGGTGTGAAAGTACGTTGTGAGGTAGATGCTGACCCTTCATCTGTGACCTTCAAGTGGGCTTTCAACAACTCAGTGGAACGTCTGGACATCGTGGACTTTGTGACAAGCGGTACAAAAAGTATCGCTTCTTATATTCCTCGAACTGAATACGACTACGGGACTTTGCTCTGCTGGGCAAGCAACAGTGTTGGTTCACAGCGACAACCTTGTGCGTTCTTAGTGATTCCTGCAGGTATAGAATGGCTAACCCTAAACTATTATTTATTGATTTGGGAGATATCGTTTCTTTTCTCACAATAATTCTTACTTCTAGTTTCCTTACTTTTACCGGTATGTTTCTTCTTAGTTTTACATTGCATAAACTTTCTTATTTCTAAATGACCCATATTTAATACATTAAAGTGATATCCTGGCGAACTCTCAAAGGCCAACTTAAAGAATAAAATGTGTTGATTTCAGCTTGTGTTAAACGAATTCCTCGGTCAAACAGATTTGGTTTGTTGTACATTTCACGCAACACTAATCGAGAACTATTTGCACTAGTTACCACCACCCACCGTAAACTTTGCGCAAATATCTTACCGACAGATAGTAAAAGGGATGAAAAGGCGAGCGTGCTGATGGAGAGTTAAACCCGCGACCTTCAGAGTACGACTCAAGCGTTCTAACCACCTGGCCATGCCAGGCGAATGGAGTCAATCAGACTAGTACTGTAGTATTTCACCTACAGGAGGCGTATATTTGGTATTTCTTCAAAACTCTTTCAAATTTTAAGAAATTCAAGCATTCTAATGGTTCTGTTGATCCTAAAAGTAGAAAACTAAGGAAGAGTATAATAAGTTTCCTTTTGGGTAAGTAGGGAATTTTTCTAACTAAATTTTACCTGAGGTCACGTTATTGCAATACTGTATCTCTAGAGGTTCATGCAAAGCCAGTAATAATCATGAGGTGTGAGGACAATCATTTGTAAATTTACTTTTATGATTGCGCGCACACCTTTCAAAATATACGTCAGATGCATTACATTAAAAAGTTACGTGGCAAAACGTTCCACACACTACCAATGTAGCAGATGTAGATGATATTACGACATAATACAAATTACAGAGTTAGAAAATCGTAAAATAAGCATGTCTACTACCCACAGGGCGGGTACGTTTTCATTGCCAGCCAAACCAAAGAGTTAAAGCTGAGTTAGGCAGTTAGAAAGACGATCGTTACTAAGGATACCGCAATCTATGATCACAGTGACATGAGTGGTTAACTTTGGGAAGATAGAAAATCTTTAAGACCATTGTATCCTTAGAAGAATCCAGAAAACGATTCCTAAATGAAACTCTACAGATCCATAATTAGTTTTATTCCAGTTTTCTGAATTTGCGGATATGGTGTGGACACTAACAAAATTACATACTTGACCCTGTTGAATGAATAGGTAATAGACACATTCACTGATAAGTAAAGCACATAATATCTACCAGATATTAGCCTGGTTCAAAAATTATTGTAACGAATTTTTACTCTATGAAAAAAATATTGCACTCTGTACTTTGGAATGTGTGTGTATTATAATAGGTAAAATCAAATTCCACTTTTGTTTCAGAAAAGAATAACCAGGGGTTGCAGTAAAAGTTATGGACTGGTTAGGCTTAGCGTTGATAGCCCTTCAGTTGTTGGGCTCCAATATTCGAAATACAGAATCATTAATGCCCAGTAAATCCCTGACAAATATATGTAACTAAAATTAAAACTAGTGTATTGCAAATAAAAGCAAATTTTTTCTTCCATGTTGTTTTAAAGCTTCTATTTCATGTAATTTTTATTTTCAATTATGTTTTTGTTTGTTTCTTATCTTGGTAAAACAGACTGAGAGTTTGTAGCGAGATAAAAAAAACAACAGATAAACGTATAGAAAATTTGGAATTGGAATAGTTAATTACCAAAGTCACGAGTGTATATCAATTGATATAGTAAAAATTAAACCTAAAACCAAACAGCTTGTTTTATAGCTTTTTCATCGTTACTAAGGTGACGTTAAAACAATTACAACCGAAATTATTTCCTTTTTAAATTATCTATATGCAATACTGATAGAATAACAAGGATGTTATTTCAGGAAATCAAAGTTTGGAAATTAATCTTACGTTACTCTCCACACACACACATACATATATATATATATATATATATACTTCTACTGTGTAGGTTTGATTCAAGCAAGCAAACAAATTAGGAGAGAAAAAATAAACTAATTAGATCATAACAAAAAATAAACATCTTAATTTGGTTAGAACAAAAAAATAACCTAATTAGGTGAAAACAACAAATAAACAACCTAATTAGATTAGAACAAAAATAAACAACATACTTTAGTCAGAACAAAAATAAAAAACATACTTTAGTCAGAACAAAAACTAAAGAACCTACTTAGGTTTGAACAAAACTTTACACAGTAAATAGTACAGCTAATTTAACATGTCTATATAACTAAAAGTATGGTATGACATAAAATTAAAAACAACAGAATTCATGAATAGTAGACAATTGTACAATTCACAAATACATAATTTATTTACGACTATGGTCGTGAATAAATTATGTATTTGTGAAACGTAAAATTGTCTTGTTTTTTTACAATTTAATAATTATGAATTTTCACCAAGTACCGGCAGTTCCAGGTATCAATTACATAAAAAAAACATCTTTAATTGTTGGATCTTACATATTAATCAGTTGAGTAATTCATAATTTCGGCCGTAATACTAACAAAACTGTGTTTGAAAAGTATGTGGTAGGATTTCTTCTACACACTTGGTGGTAGTTTTCATTCAAGGGGTTTTTGTATTAAATTATTTTTTAATTCTACACTAAATATCTTTTCAAACTTTTAAGTGTATGAAACAGGATTTTTACTCAATTATAAAATTTTCCATTACAAAAGTAAATATAAGACTAACTACCAGCATCAACCTAACATTTCAAACTAGCTAGCATTAATACGACTCTTGACATGAACCAGTGTGAACACAATTCTGAACATAAACCTGCACCTCTACTACCTACGGCAATAACCATCTCACTAAAACAAATTCTAAACGTAAGCTACCATCAAACTCCGTATGCAAAACCAATAACGTAATATAATATTCCAATGGGTACATTAGAAATTTAGATACGATATTTTAAACTTTCTAACCAATAACGTGTATTTAAACTAAACACAATGAGTCATTAGAGACAAGTAGCGTAACACACCAGTAGCTCATTAGTCAGGTTTTGTTTTTTGTTTGTTTTTGAATTTCATGCAAGACTGCACGAGGACTATCTGCGCTAGCCGTCCCTAATTTTGCAGTGTAAGACTAGAGGGAAAGACGCTAGTCATCATCACCCACCGCCAACTTTTGGCCTACTCTTTGACCAACGAATAGTGGGATTGACCGTAACATTATAATGCTCCCAATGCTGAAAGGGCGAGCATGTTTGGTGCGACAGGGATTAGTTAGATTTATCCATCAACGTAGCATGAACACACCTGAGTTGATGTGTTTGCAGGAGGGAACTTAAAACAGACGAATAAACGTAAAGGGAAAAATTCATAAATAAAATTACCCTAGATATCTATCTGAATGAACATATCGATATATCATAAATGATTCCCTACAAAAACGATATACGTATATGTAGTTCTCCCAAACAAAGGCGAATCACCAATAAAAACAGTTTTTCTCAACATCTGCTGTGTTTCGTAAATTACGTAATAAATATAAGTGAAACAAGGAGATAGAGAAAGTCAGATCCTAAACAGGAAAAATATTTATGTATGTATACAGCAAGAATAAAGTATCGACTTTAATAAGTTACAGAAAAAAGTATTTTACATTTATTATGAACGTTATTAACAATGATTATCCCTTTTATTAATTCAATTTTACATTCGTCGTATTGTCAACATAATTTTCCATTATCTGTATTATTTGGATATCCCAATTTATTACCGCAAATTTCAACACCCAAGTTACGAAAGTAGTTCTTGAATGTCACTTTATTAGTGGTTCACGCTGCTTAACGGATTCTCATTAAACTCTGTGTACGTAATACTCGTGTTAGTTATCAACACTGTTTCTGTTGCACTTTCTTAATACACACTTTGTCAACAAAGGCTCTTATTACTTAAGGTGCTAACGAAGTATTTATTCTCGTTATTGTTGTGTTTGTCTTAAAAATTACAAACTTTATGGTTAGGCATGAAGAACAAAATTGAAGACTTAGAGAAAAAAGTTGCTTTCACATCTGAAAGTTCATTGGTGTTTTCAAATGTTGTGGACGTAGTTACAGAATTTGAGCATCTGGTTAATATTAAATATATTTGTGTGCTTGTGAAAATTCATTTTAATTCAAATCTTTATACTGATCTAATTATAAGGATTTTAAACAGTGAAGTGTGTAACACAAAGACAAATCGAACCAAATTTAAATGTTGCTCTAAATACGTTTCACCTAAATTCACTTCCAGATAAAAATATTAAAAAAAGTAAAAAGAGAAGTAACTGGTAAGTAGCGCGTTTCCCGGAAATTACTAAACTGGTTCTTGGATTTATCTCTGGTATAGGTGTTCCAGACCCGGTCCATAACTGTTCCGTGTTCAACGAAACAGATCACAGCTTCCGGGTGGAATGCGAAGCTGGCTACGATGGCGGGCTCGGTCAACATTTCGTAATGGAAGTTCTTGATACGCCTTATCTGCAACTCCAAGCAAATATGACATCACCGTTTCCGATATTTCGTGCTCGTAATCTCCCGTCGTCATCAAGCTTTGTGGTGTTGGTTTACGCTGTCAATGTCAGAGGCGCAAGCCAGAAACACTTCCTTCGTGTCAGTACCCACGCCAGTCCTGAGACTCAAGCTCACAACGGTATGGTCTCTAATCTAAGCAATGGTCTTCAATTTACTCAAACATATTTGGATACTACAAATATTTACTTGTCGTTTCTCCTCAAAGCGCTCTGTGATGTATATATACATGTATACTTATCTACGAATGTAGTTTATCATGCTAAAAGCTATAAAACAGTGATTACTGTAAAGTTGTGGCAATCAGTTACCTATCGTTGTCATGGTTATTAGCTCATTTGATCACCTCAGTGTAATTATCAGTTAGTTACTAATTAGCTTACATTATACGTTTCGGTTGCTAATCTATTGCGGCCCGACAAGGCCAGGTGGGTTAAGACGTTCGACTCGTAATCCGAGGGTCGCGGGTTCGAATCTCTATCACATCAAACATGCTCGCCCTTTCAACCGCGGGGGCGTTATAGTGTGACGGTTAATCCCACTATTCGTTGGAAAAAGAGTAGCCTAAGAGTTGGCGGTGGATGGTGATGACTAGATGCCTTCTCACTAGTCTTACACTGCTAAATTAGGGACCACTAGCGCAGATAGCCCTCGTGTAGCTTTGCGCAAAATTTAAAACAAACAAACAAACTAATCTATTGCTATCTTCGCTGAGAGGGCCCATGATTCTGGATAGTCTTGTTAAAGAAGCTAATGACCTATTTATTTATGTTGTTTCCATTCCTTAGAAATCAGGTATGTATTTGAAGGTTTTCAAGCGTAGGATATCCACATTTTATTGATTCTTATGTAATGCTAACTGAGTTATCCGTTACGTGGATACAGAAGCCTTCATTACGTTCCTCATTCTGATGTATGGTTTACACTTTAGCACTAAGAGATATTCTTAAAAGAAATCTACAGTTATCTTGACAAAAGTTAAATATCGACATATTTTATTTTACCAAAGAAATTTTCTTGAAAACAAGTTATATTTTTTAAAAATAATTATTCTCCTGAAAGTATTTCAGTAAAACGAATAATCATTGATAATTAGAATGCTTACATATGGTACTTATTAATTCAGTAAACAACTTATTCTACCTACATCCGGTATGTGAACCCATACTTATATAAACATAGATGTACATATTGAGTACCTTCTTTACACAGGTAGGCTTGGCATGGCCAAGCGCGTAATGCGTGCGACTCGTAATTCGCGGGTTCGCGCCCGCGTCGCGATAAATATGCTCGCTCTCCCAGCCGTGGGGGCGCTACAATGTGACGGTCAATCCCACTATTCGTTGGTACAAGAGTAGCCCAAGAGTTGGCGGTTGGTAGTGATGACTAACTGCCTTCCCTCTAGTCTTACACTGCTAAATTAGGGACGGCTAACACAGATAACCCTCGAGTATCTTTGTGCGAAATTCCAAAACAAACAAACAAAACTTTACACAGGCACTGTTCTTATATTTGCTGTCAGAGAGAGAATTTGAACCCATACTTATATAAACATCAGACATACATACTGAGTACCTTCTTGGTATAAACTGTATTATTATATTTCTCATTAGCTCTGGGATTTGAAAGATTAATTGTTGAAAGGTTATCATTTCTTTTCTTCTTTTTCCTGTACATTAAATATAATTTATTAATTCATAATAACCGGAAACTTGTTAGATTAATTATGATTCTGTAAATTAGGTTATGTTTATGTAATTACAGTTAGAGATTAAAACCAGAAATCAAACCAAATAAGCGATGAATTCCTTACAGACTTAGTTCTACTGTAATAATTTCTCACACATAATTCAAGTTTCTTATTCTTATGATATAGGATAATTTTAGTTGATACAATACATTGCTTTTAATCACATCATTATATGGTCCTAATCATGGTACTTATAATAAAGATTGAAGAGATCCACAGTTCTTCACGGTACTTTATTGGCTTGCGACAGAACAGAATAATCAAGGCACAACATGTAAAGCTGGCCATTATACCAAGCTTCTCGAGAAAACGGTTTGAATGACATCATCATTTCTTACTATATTTCCTTACGGCGACTCACTTTGTGATTAGTTCGAGGTAAACAAAGTTATTTCATAGATAAACTACTAGATGAGGGAACTCCGAAACAGCTAAATAATTCTAAGTGTAAAATATTTTACGACATAGGAATGTAAATGTCAAAGACAAGAGCGACAGAGATTCAATGTAAACCTAACAATAACAATATTTTCCTTTCAGTGTCTGACCAATGGAGATTGGCTGTTAGCTCAATGCTCATTATTTTGGTTTCGGTTGCTGTTGGTATCATCTTAGTTGCAATTCTAATTATTTTTATTATAAGATACAGAAGAAAAAAAGGTAAGAAACATTTATTTTATTTTCTTTGGAAATAATAAAATATTTAATTCATTCAAACGTTACGATATTTTGATTTGATCTCTTTTCAATTGACGATTTTCTACGAACAGACGTTTTGATATTCAACGTCTTGTGTTTAGATCTTTGCTGTTTCTGTTTGTCTAAAATAGTTACTTTTGAATAATATCAACATAAAGCCATGGTTAAAAGTATATATGAACTCTTATATATACTAAAATAGTTGGTAATATTCTATGGGATAAGATTAAAAAATAACACAAGCGGCTGTAATTCATTATTTACTAAGCGATCGGAAGCAGGTAGCGCTCCCAAACACTGGGAGTTTATTCGATTCGTCTATCCAGAAAATTAACTGGATGTTCTTCTGCACTGGATGAATCTAGTGAATCGGAAAAGGATGGGAGAATTTCCTATATTGCAGAGAATAAATTAGCTCTCTTTGTTTTCTTCTTGTTGTTCAAAGACCGAAATGGTTGTGATACTGAGAAACGTTATGATGAAACAGTCCCCGATCTATTTCCATAGTTAACTCTTGTTTTGTAAGTGACTAGAATAATTAACACGCGATTAATGATGTAAAAAATAACACTGCGAAACGCGATTTCAAAAGTTGTTTCTACATTGTGACAAAATTGTTGTAAGTACATGCTGCATTTGTACATTTCCACAACAATCTTGATGACGTCACAGTTCTATTCAAACGGCCTACTTGTCGGGAATAATCGGAATAGTTCGGAATCGATTTATCTCAGTGCAGAATGTTGCGCACACTTTAATGACGATGAATCGTGTGTACCATAAAACAGACTGTTGTTGCACCTGTCCATGCTAATATATAATTAATCATAACTTACGCTTTATAATCCACGAAAGCACTGAGTGAGAGATAACATTCTCTTATCATTGATCAGGTCAATGTTCCAAAAAGTGAATGGTCATTTCTGGTTCTTCGTATGCCAAATAAAGTATATTTATTACTTGTTTCTTGTTCTGAGATAACACTTATACTTGATCAGTGAACTATTTTCCTACTTGTCTACAGTTGTTTGATTTTACCTATAACACACTTAAATGTATATTAATCTATATAAAACACAGTTACCTCTAAAGAAACTTCTAATGTTTATACTCTACCTACTTATAGTTCTATAAAATACACTTATTGATGTAAGTTACAAAAATATATACACCTGTATGTGTATAATTATTAGGTTGCTCTAGTTTTCTTTCGTCATTAAAATAATTTCGTGTTTATTTAAGATATAAGTAAACTCAGAAACATATTTTTTTTTCACTTTTGAGTTTCAGGCAGGGAAAATGGAAGTAAAGAGAATGAATACAAGTGAGTATCATTTTATTTCTTTGAATTTTCGATTTTAATGGTTTGGTTTAGGTAGAAAACATCAATAAAGATAAGTATGACAAGTCAGATTGGTTTTGTTCATTTCAAATCTTCGTTTTAATTGATTGATGTGGATAATAAAGACCCAAGGAAGCGGTAACAACAAATCAGGTAGGTTTTGTTTCTTTGCGTTCTTGGTTTGAAAGTATGAATACAGGTAATAAACAGCCAAGGAAAGGGAATAGTATAAGTTACGTATGTTTTGATTCTTTGACATTTTGGTTTAATGTGATGATATAGCTAGTGAACATCGAAGAAAGAGACTTAGTACGAATGAGGATGATTCTGTTTGTTAACATATTTGGTTTTAAGGTTTTGATGTAAGTAATAAATACCCAAAAAGGGAGAGATTAACACAAGTAAGTTAGGTTTGGTTGCTTTGCATCCTTTCTAGTAATATCTTAATATAAGTAGTAAACAGACAAGTCAACTAAGTTTTATTTCTGTGCATTATTTGTTATGATGTGTTAATGTAGGTCGTAAACAGCCAAAAAAGGACATTAAGAGAAGTCAGAAATGATTAGTTTATTATCGTTTTTAACTTTAATGTTTTCTTATAGATAGTAAATGATCAATAAAAAGGATCAGCACAATACGTATAAGTTAGTTTTTTTTTATTTTTGGTTTCAAGAAGTCGATCTAAGTAACAACTAGCCAAGAATGGAGGTTGTTAGAAGTCAGGTCGATTTTGCTTAGTTCATTCCTTTACTTCAATGTGTAGATATAGATAGTAAATAACAAAGAAACGTGATTAGCACAAGTCAGGAATGTCTTGTTTCTTAGAATCCTATGTTTAGGTTTGTTGATATAGTTAATAAACAGCAAAGATAGGTGATCAGCACAAGTCAGAAAATCTTTTATTTCTTTGACTATTTCTTTTTAATGTGTTAGTATAGGTAATAATTAACTAAGAGAGGAAATTAGTGCAAGTCAACTATATATTTCCTCTACATTATTGGTTTTAATTTGTTTATTTACACAGTAAACAGCAAATTAATGGAATTAGCACAAATAATGTAGGTTTTGTTCCTTTACAGACTTGGTTTTAATATGTTGATATAGTTAGCAAGTAGAGAAGAATGAAGATTAGCACATGTAATATAGGGTATTTCTTTCAATAAATAATTTTGATAAGATGATCTCAATAAAATAAACTAACTAAACGATCTTTCACTTTGTCTTACCTAAGGTATAAAGAAACTCGACTAGTGTATTTCTAATGCTAATATAACCGTATTAAGCTATATCCCATTGATGACTACTTATAAATTTAAATGAAAAGTCCTAGTGGTCGAGTTTCGATCTTTGTGTAATTTCATTTGAAAAGAACAAACGATAACTCTGAAATAATTAACAATGAAGCTTACAATAATTCCTTTGATGTTAGTCGTACTGTAAACGTTTTCTAAACATATCTTTTACTGGTGTGGCGACGTCAGTTGTGCTAAGCCTATCAAGCCTTTATTCAGGCGACAAGAAATAATTAGTATTCTTATGAGAGTAAAAAGCTATTTTTGATGAACTCACGAAACTCTTTAAACATACATGAAATTTATCACCTAATTACCAACTCCAGATAATCGAATTAAAAACAATCAAATATTTTCACAGAAGATGTAAATATTTGTGGCTTGTTTATAAGAAAAGCCTCTAACTTCGAAAGTAATACGAGTACTTGTATAATTGAAATCAAGCCACTGTAGTTGGAATGATAACTTGTTTTTTTTCTAACGGAATTTATTTTATTCCAAGAGAAAGAATGTTTTTATCTCAATGTCTTCATCATATAACGTCGAGAAACCTTTGAAATGATGTTTAACAAAAAGCACATTTTGGGTTTACAGATATATTCAGCAACATTTTTAATATTAACTTTTATCACATGTGAAAGACAGTGAAGCGAGCAACGTAAACAAAAACATTTATTTCTTAATAGATTTTATTTATTGTAAACAATTCCTGCTACGTAGTTATTTGAATGAGATTTGGTAAAAAGTAATTACTGCTTGTGAGTCTCAAATTCAAGTTTCGTTCAACAACTTGATTAAGAAATTTCTGCCACAAAGTCATAAATTGCGGCTTAATATAAGAACCTGCAACGTAGTTGTATACAGTAGGCATGGTCGTAACGTTATATTAATGATAAAGTTCAATATCATTGTTATCTATTGTTATAATATAAAAATTTCCTTTAATGCATATTGCATTTTCTTTTCCTCAAACATACAGCAAAAATGTGACTTCAAAGCTGTTTTAACAGGCTGTAGTTGACGTAACTAATAAAAGCATAAGAATAATGATATCTAAGGACTTAAGATACATCTTTAAAAAGTTGTTTTTGGAAACGAATAATAATTCCAAAAATGGTTAAAACTGTATTTTTAACATAACATTTCTGGTCCAAACAGTTTCTAAATTTCGATTGATTGATTTTTTTTTTACAACTGACTAACTGCAAATAGGGAACATTTGTGAAACATCAAGGAATCTAATGTCTATTCCAATGTTCCCTATAGTTCTCTCACTGAGATACATTCCCATTATTTTTACGGCTTTCTGGTTCTTTTAACAAAAGCCTGTTCTCCTCATTTTCGTAAAAGAACTTATTTTTAGAAAATACCGGCTGAATACATTTTATAGATTTTACGGGAATAAAAATATGAATAAAGTTACGAGATTTTTTTTTTATAGAAGTAAAAGAAACCCGGAAAAGTATGACTCTCCAGCGAGCTTAAACGTTTTACCAATGGAAGAAAAATGTCCGGACTTAATACCAGGTAGGAAAACGTATGAAACTTACGTTAAGATGTGATCCATTAACCTAACTATATACAATATTATGTAGAATACGTGGTATTTATTTACAATTGTGATCCATTAACTGAACTATCGACAATGGATACTAGATAAGAGAATACGTGGTATTTATTTACAATTGTGATCCATTAACTGAACTATCGACAATGGATACTAGATAAGAGAATACGTGGTATTTATTTACAATTGTGATCCATTAACTGAACTATCGACAATGGATACTAGATAAGAGAATACGTGGTATTTATTTACAATTGTGATCCATTAACTGAACTATCGACGATGGATACTAGATAAGAGAATACGTAGTATTTATTTACAATTGTGATCCATTAACTGAACTATCGACGATGGATACTAGATAAGAAAATACGTGGTACTCATTTATGGATAAGATGTTAACATTTGTGTTTTGTTTGAGAGATATATTCACGCACAGCCACATCAAAGCTATGTGTGATATAACCGTGTACTTATTTTTAATTGAGAATCCAGAGGGAACAACAACCTCCGCAAATTTTTGGCTATTATAATCGAAGAGTAGAATTTTGTCATTGCTTGTATAACGTACCCATTTAAAGTACGAAATGCAATTTGTTTTCTCATTTAACTAGAGTGCAAACTGTAAACCTTCGGGTCTACAGCCCGACACGAAAACTATTATGCCTCGTTCAGTCAAAAAATTCTGGAAGACACCGATTTTGAACTTTTTCTACAAAAAAGACCCTATCATAAGAATTTAAGTTGAAAAATTCAATGCACTTTGTTAGTATAAGATCATCTTTGGTTTTGGTACTAAGGAGGGTAGTCGCACAAAGGGGAGTAACTCGGTGTGACCTTACGGCACCTTTATGATGTAGTCACTTATTACTTTGGTCTCCGAAAATTATTGTTTTAATCCAACACCAGAGGAAAACGTATTTTTATAGAACTCTTTGTTTTATGGGTTATTTATAGAAACCGAAATGTAACTTTTGTTAATATTCATAGAGGTTAACAGTGTTAATGGTAATAGACGTTGAAATATTCATCATAATAATTTTCATAGCAGCTTACATCGTCATTTTATAATGATCTACTCTTTCAATAAAACTTAGATATCTGCACCTTGGTTCTTGTTATTAAACAAACAGCAAAACATTTGTGTATGAAACTCAATTATCATGATTTTTTGAATAAATATTCAGAATAGTTAGGCACGAAATAATTTTATTATAGCAGGTTGGGCAAGCTCTCCTATTTTCAACTAAGTTTTCTTTCTGTTTTCCAAACCTTTTATAACAACTCATTTTCATCATAAGAGTATTTGTTTTCTTATCTACGAAGCTTAGTAAAATCCTTTTGTTTTTAACGTATTTCCACAATATGTACGACGGAAATCATTTGCTTCCTATGGTGAAGAAAATAACTATTTAATTTTCGATAAAAGACACACAAATCTTATTCCTTCCAGACTTCTGAAATACGGACCGGAAATTATGGACCTTGATCTGTTTTTTTTGTGTTCTTTGAAGTTTCATGTTTTCTGCTGGATTTTGATCAAATGTGATAAAATGACTACACTTCTTGAAAGAGATCTTACGGCCATTCGGCAGATCAATAGTTTGTGAAGAAAGTAAAATATGCTTGTTTGACACGTCACGTGCCGTTATGTCTTTCACTTCAAGACGTAAGACATATCAAACTACGTGAAATATGGAAATAAAAAGTTAATCATATGCATATATACAAATACCTGTGTATCTACTCAGATAAGGAAATGTAAAATTATATATATAAATCTATGTATCACTTCAGGTAAGGAAATCTAATGTTATATATATATATAAATCTATATGTCACTTCAGATAGGGGGATCTAAAGTTTTATATATATATATAAATATATGTATCACTTTAGATAAGAAAATGTAAATTTATCTAAACAAATATCTGTATAACCTTAGATAAGGAAATGTTTGGTTTGGTTTTTACATTTCGCACAAAGCTACTCTAGGGCTATCTGTGCTAGCCGCCCCTAATTTAGCAGTGTAAGGGAAGGCAGCTGGTCATCACCAACCACCGCCAACTCTTGGGCTACTCTCTTACCAACGAATAGTGGGATTGAACGTCATATTATAGCGCTCCTACTGCTGAAAGGGCGAATATGTGTGGTGATTCGAACCAACGACCCTCGGATTACGATTCGAGCGCCCTAACTACATGACCATACCGGCCTAGGGAAATATAAATACATATACAAGTCTACGTATAACCTCAGATAAGAAAATGTAAAGTTATCTATATATATAAATGTACATTTTCCCTTAGATAAAAAAAAGTTAAATTATATTTATAAATCCATGTATCACCTCAGGTAAGAAAATGTAAAGTTATATATATATATATATATAAATCTGTGTTACCTCAGATAAAGAAATGTAAAGTTATATATATATATATAAATCTGTGTTACCTCAGATAAAGAAATGTAAAGTTATATATATATATATATAAATCTGTGTTACCTAAGGTATAGAAACAAATTCACAGCTGAAGAACACATTTTATCCTGTAAAGTTTTTCTATTTAAATATAAACATGTCTGAGGTTGTTCAACAACAACATTGCACTAAGTACGTTTATGATCTCATTTTTAATATTTACTTGTTGCCTTCTTTGTTAAGTTTGTTTTTTACATCGTGCATTGACTTACAGCCTCAGCCTAAATGTTTGCATATTTTGTAAGAAATAAGATCATTATAATTAAAATGGAATACAAATACATTTGATGTTGCTAAACTGAGACACTTATGTTAAACACATATGTATTTTGTATAATGAGACACATTTGAATGACATGATGAAAAATTTATAGGAGCATAAAACAATTTGATCAAACACTTGTAGAAAGATGTGTAATTTAGCATCACACCTATCACAGCTAAGCCTTACCAGAATGTTTGCAATAACAGAGTAAAACATCAATAGTTACAAATAGTGTATATAACCTTATATCGGTTCATATTAAGCATTTAGTACTTGGTTGGCCTTCCTCTTACTCTAGTAACTTCTACAAAGCGATGTGGTTCTGTCGATGAGGATACTGATGTAATTCACTGTAATTTCATGCCAAGTTGTCACTAATTGGTGCTGCAACTCAGCTGCAGTGTGGTTTAGGCTCAGTTCTGTCCACCATTTCTCAATGAGGTTATAATCTCTAAACTTTGCTGACCATGCCAAGCTTGGAATGTACCGATGATCGAGATATAACTTCACTAATAGGCGCACTTTGTGAAGTGGCTTTGCCATTCTGAAATACAAAGTTATTGCCAAACTTTGCCCTAGCATATGGCGGAAAGATAGTCTCCATGTGATGTCTGTAGGAGGTATCATTGAAAGTTTTCGGGAGGATATGAGAAACAGTTTTTCCACCATGACTAATAGCTGCCCAAACATGTATTGCACCACCTATTATATTTTTCATGTGCGGAAAACAGTCTTTCTTCTTCTGTTCTCCAGGCAAATGACAAACACGAATCCTTCCATCAGCATTACTAGACCGGAAGCTTGACTCATCTAGAAAGGTAACATGTTTCCGGTGTTCTAACTATGAGCTAGCATACTGCCTTACCCAAGTAATACAGTAACAGTTAACTCTGATTAATATCGGTTTCCAAATAGCCATTCTTGTAAAATAACCTTGTTTTACCAGTCACCTATTCACTATTATTCTGGATACCCTGGAATGAATGTGTTCATGCTATTCTTGTCATA
Source organism: Tachypleus tridentatus (assembly GCF_004210375.1). Classification (NCBI taxonomy): domain Eukaryota; kingdom Metazoa; phylum Arthropoda; class Merostomata; order Xiphosura; family Limulidae; genus Tachypleus; species Tachypleus tridentatus. The sequence continues at coordinate 175,572,023 of NC_134834.1, forward strand.
AGGTGTTGCAAGACCTCTTTCGACTTTGACATGTTAACCTAATCAAAACAGGGTCATCTTGGGCAGTACTTTTGGACGTCTACTAGCAGACTTTCTTAGAACAACGTTTCCCGTAGTGCGATAACGTTTCATGATTCTGGATACATTGGGGTACCCTACTCTCCTCTTTCTTCATAATATTTCTGGATAGTATAATAATTTGACCACCTGGCAAGTGATAAAGCATGACTGAACAAAGTATTGACCTGTTTCGAAAAAAAGATTATACCAAAAACAAACAGTTTTATACAAAATACTTGTGAAGGTGTGCTTTGACGAACAAATGCTTAAAACTATGTATATAAACGTACCAGAATAGCAACTTTTACACGTTTCTGCGACCATATTCTGCCTTCTTTGTTACTACAAGGACATTTATTCCATGACCATTCCATGAACATAGACAATAACATTAATATAGAACAGTAGGTAAACATAACGCTATCTTCTCTGTTATATCTAGACCCGGCATGGTCAAGTGGTTAAGGCACTCAACTCGTAATCCGCGGTTCGCGGATGCAAATCTCTCTCACGCCAAACATGCTCGTTTTTTTTAGCCGTGGGATCGTTATAATGTTACGATCAATTCCACTATTTGTTGGTAAAAGAGTAGCTGAAGAGTTAACGATGGGTGGTGGTGACTAGCTGTCTTCCTTCCAGTCTTACAGTGCAAAATTAGGGACGGCTAGCGCAGATAGCCCTCGTGTAGCTTTGCGCGAAATTCAAAACAAAATAAACTAAACTGCTACTACTGGGACATTTACTCAATACACACAGACAATAACATCAGTATAGAACAGTATGGAAACATTGCGGTAGAGGCTATATATGCATATTTTCAATGTATAGACATTAACATCTATTCATACATATAAATACACATTGTAAGTGTCTAGATATTATCATACAGTCATATACGCGCACACCGTAAGTGTTTAAATACTAACATTTACTCACGCATATATAAATACACAGTGTGAATGTATAAACATTAACATCCATTCATATCTGCCTATAAATTCATACTGTAAGTGTATGAACATTAACATACATATCATTAAAATTTATGGATTGTGTCACAAAAATCGTGTTACAATACTTGTGGATTCTCATCCTCAACTACAAACAAGCCACCAAAATAGAAACATTAAAGAAATCTATCTTTCGCGATAATAAGCTAATTAGAGATAATTTAATACCATTTTACTTTGACTATTTGGTAAAAAAAAGAAAAAAAGAAATGTCTGAAACTGTTGGTAATAATGAAAGTATTAGATGTTTCTGACTATCAGTCATGTGAGTTAGTTTTGTAAGTATCCACTGATAAGCGTGGGTTCACACTAGACTTTCTTGCTAAATGTTTTGTACATACGATACTTCTCGTATTTGTATGTTCTTGTTGAAATAGAAACATAATACTTATAAAACCTAATTAACTATAAACTTGCTAACTCAATAATCATACCTCTGTGTCAAACTTACAAATCACTCACCGTATACCGTAGCCTAACTCGAATATCATGTTACTTAAACCGTTTTGTTTTTAAACTTTTAAAAAGATACAAATAATCAGGCTACATCCATTATGCGACATAAAAACTTGTCCAACAAAGCGACATTACAATTGCTTAGGTCAAAATAAAAAGTACAACAGTACCCCTGCCTGGACTGTGAAGTCGTCTGAATAATTCCTTTGTTAAAAAATATAAAACAACAAAAATAGTAAAACTTAAACTTATTGATTAACATTAAAGTAGCTCTTGGCAGTTAACAAAGTAAATATTTATAAATGTAGACATCATAATGATTACATCTGTGAAACAAACATCATAATGATTACATCTGTGAAACAAACATCATAATGATTACATCTGTGAAACAAACATCATAATGATTACATCTGTGAAACAAACATCATAATGATTACATCTGTGAAACAAACATCATAATGACTACATCTGTGAAACAGGATAATCGAACATTCATTAACAAAACACATTTTCTCTCTCCTTATTTATTCCTTTTTAGTTTTTTTAACAATCCAGTCACTGAAAGTTATCCGTGTGGTACAAACCGTGTGGTTTGTGGTACAAACATGGATTATATTCTTGTCTTTCATCTTGCTATCTTGCAGAGTGACTTCCTTATCTGAACCTAACCATTTGACCATGAGTCTTCTGACAAGCTTTCAAATATGATCATGATGACGTTTGGATTGGATCATTTGCCATTCCGAATTCTCCTCTGTTGAACTTTAGGTCGTTATTATTTTGTGCTTCCTTCTATTAGTGTCAGTATATATCTAATACCTTGTCATGTACTGTATGGAAATTTACTGATAATAGAATGTGAAAATGTTCAAAGCTACATAATGTGTTTTCCCAATATGCACTTTTCCTCTATGTCAATTATTTATGCATAATGTATGCAGAAACTTCCAACAGTGAAGGTGTCTGTTAACGTTCCTCTTGCGGGTACTTTACTACCATTTATGGTTTGTAACAGTCTATCTTGTATTTAATCTTTGGAGACAATTTCCCAGTTTTCATTACCAAATGAGGTAAAACAATGGTAGTAGTATCAATCAACATGTTTCAAGGCTTCCCATCAATGGGTCAACATGTTTTGATGTTAAATACGTATCTAAATATATTGTCTCTTTTGATTACTATAAATATTTTATTAGTTAAAGTCTAGTGTGTAATTTCCACGTTTTCCATATTTATAACAGTTTAATTTTTCTACCATTCGTTAGGGAGCCATTCTCAATTACCTGAAACCTTTCGTTTTAAATTCCTGGAGATTTTAATATGTCTGGAAAAAATAGAAATGTTATTATAAAAAGTACTATTTATTTAGTTACACCGAATTCTTCTCTGCTGAGACCATATTTCGGCTAATCAAAAATTGCACAAAGATTTAATCTTTTACTTCTATGCTTCTTCATATAACAGCTAACAAAAAGCGAATCAGTAAATTTCAAAAATAATATACTGAAAATGACATATGAAACAAATATCTTCATTTGATTTTCAGATAACGGTAATTCCCTCCTATTTCACTCCACTTAATGTGATTAACACACTTCATACTTGAAATACGGCATTAAACCATTCTTCATGGGTTTATTTATTTCGCTAGGTTAGATTTCATATTCAGGTTACCTCTGGATCGTGATAACCTTGTTTCAGACTCTGGTTACCCCTGATTCAGAATTACATTTTTTTCAGACTCAGGTTATTCCTGGGTCGTAATTACAATGTTTTTAAGCTCAGATTACCATTGGGTTGCGAGTGTGTTTACATTTCAGTCAACTCTTGGTTTGGTTGGTTCGAAATACTAGTTTTGATAGTTCAATATCGCGAGAGTTAAATAAATTTGTAGTTTTGCATTGTTCCTTTTTAACTTAAACTATCTTTAAGTTACAAGGAGTTGAATATAGTAGATTACATTTGTAGGCCAAGCATGGCTAAGGCACTCTATTCGTAATCTAAGGGTCGCAGATTCGAATTCCCGTCACACCAAGCATGCTTGCCCTTTCAACTGTGATGGCGTTATAATGTAACGGTCAATCCCACTATTCGTTGGCAAAAGAGTAGCCAAAGAGTTGGTGGAGTGTGGTGATGACTAGCTACCTTCCTTCTAGTCTTAGACTGTTAAGTTAGGGACGGCTAGCGCATACAGCTCTCTTGTTGTTTTGCACGAAATTCAAAACAAACAAAAAATATTGCATATGAATAAGTGTGTCGCAGACTTTTAGTGTTATATGCTCGAAATTCATATAATTAATCCAACTTTTTTATTTTTTCAAGTATTTGATTCATTTTTGCTTTAATATTTCTTAGCTTTGATGTATTCTGCCTGACATTATGGTTGTCCACGAGTTGAATTATTTTCCATTAAGTGTGTGTGGAGATTTTCATTAAATCGCACATAACTTTGTTTGTCTCATAACTTCACTAATGTGTGAGGCTTAACTATTATTAAGCGTCACTATTCCAGTAGAGTTTTCTTAGTTCCCTAACTTAACTTTTCGGCTTTGAATACGGTTATGGTGATTCTTATAATGTAATATCTTCCACACTCAGAAGAAAATAATAGCGAATTAACAGCATAGCAGTATATTTCTCAAAGCAAAAGACTCTTATTACAGCTTTATGACATATGTAATTTTATCACTTGAGGACATACTGTATAAGCTAAAAATAATTCTATTTAATGACAGTTCTAGCCTAAACAAAGAACACAAACAAAAGGCTTACAAATAACTGAGTTACTCTATATCAGCCAAAAATTACTATTTTTAATGAAGAGGTCTATCACGATACATTTTCATTTTACTTTTGACTAGGGAGGGTTTCTTTAATTGTTATATCATTCATTTAAAAGAAGTGGGTGAAGGGGTTCTGTCAGTAAACATTTTCATTACTTGATCAGGGAGAGTTTTTTTTTATATATTATCCAAGTTAATCAAAACGTTTTTCTACATATTAAGAGGAGAATAGCGTCTGAGATGTCAAATAATGTACGAATATATTTACTTGGCTTGTGGTTTATTCTTCCTGTCTCTAACACTATTTACCCTTCCTTAATGCCCTTTATTAATGTATATAAACCAACTTTACCCATAGTAAGTTATCTCAAACAGTTTTATTATTCTTCAGTTATGGACAGATGGGTTAAGGTGTTCGACTTGTAATCCGAAGGTCGTGGGTTAGAATTCCCGTTGCACCAAACATGCTCGTCCTTTCAGCCGTGGGGGCGTTATAATGTGACGGTCAATCCCACTATTCGTTGGTAAAAGAGTAGCCCAAGAGTTGGCGGTGGGTGGTGATGATTAGCTGCCTTCCCTCTAGTCTTACACTGCTAAATTAGGGACGGCTAGCACATATAGCTCTCGTGTAGGTTTGCGCGAAATTAAAAAAACAAAACAAACAAGAATCTTCAATTATACATAAAAAAAGACCATATTTGATACTTTGGCGTTCAACTCTACTTGTCTAAATACACATTATATTCATTTTATTTGAATATAATAAGATAAAATAGTATCATCTGGTACTACTAGAATTATGTGAACTGTTTTTAAAACATTTTAATAATATAAAGCAATTTTTATAAACCGTATTTTCCACTGTGTAAGACGACCCTTGACGTTTGCAGGAAATTAATTGTTTTAATCGAGATTCGGTGTATAGGAAAACCTTTATTTTCCAGCAAGTATAGGATGTTATTTTTGTAAAAAAAAATTAAAAGTTATTTTGAAGTCGTGCTAACCTGTTCTTGAAACGCTACAGACACCTCAGTGAGGTATAACTGAGGCCATAAACACGTGATAAATAAAGTTACAAAGATTTTGTTACAATTGAACTCCTTTTCTACTACAATTGATACTAAGCCTTATGATATAGTGATATAATAAAACATCATGCTTACAAAATTAAATTAGTTTACGTTACAGAAACTAACTTCTTATTTACGGTACTATGCAAATGTGTTAGAACAAAGTAAAATTAGATTTAATGGTACTTTTAATGAACAATGAAAGGTAAATCACATGTAAAACATCAGCATTTTATTAATTCTCATGTTCAGTAGACACTCAGTAGGGTACTTGAGAAAAACAAACACTTAATATTTTGTGTGCCCCCTTTTTGTTTTAATAACCGTAACAGTCTTTGAAGCATTTTTGCAACATGTTTAATCAAAGTGTTTTTTTGGGATTTTACTAGAAATGTCTTTAATACACTCTTGTGAAGTTTTTGGAAGCAACGTTTCATTTCCCAAGTTTTAGATCCATCAAATCCCAGATCTGCTCAATTTAGTTTAGATCGGAGCTCTGTGGGGGCCATCGCAGCATTTGAACAATTCCAACAGCTTCTTGTTTAGCTAATTAATGTCTGCATAGGTTGGTTGAGTGTTTGGGGTCATCATATTTTTTTGCTAGTAGAATCCTTTGCCAATAATATACATATAAACCACTGGGTATACCATAATGGATCAGTATCTCTTGTCGTTTCAGAGGAAAATCACCCCAAACCATTACCTGCATACCCCATGCTTCATATAAGGTGCTAGGCATAGATGAATATATATTATACCTTTCTCTCCGCTGGACATGCAAATTACGGTTTGAACTAAATATTTCAAACCTGAACTCATCCGTCCATAACACTCTTTTTCAATCATTAACAGTCCAATTTCTATACGTTTTTTTAAACCAAATTCCATGCTCTTGAGAAAATTTGGAGATAAAAGTAAATATTTTTATTTTAACTGCTACACGACCAAATGTTACGTTATTATCGAGTCTTTTTGATAGTATTGATCTAAACATTCATTTGGTACATGGTGGTTTATCTCATGTTTGAGGTAGCTGACAGTCTTCCTTCTGTCCCGAATGCTACATAAACATAGATATTTAGCATCAGTATCACTGAGATTAGAAGTTTTGCCTCTTCCTTTCCTATCTTTAAATTTATCTGTCTCGGTCTCAGGATCTAATACGTACTTGACAATGTATAGGAAGCATTTCATGTCTGCAGCTGATCATCAGAAAGTCCAACCAGCATCAGGTAAACCTTTATACAAACTCTCTGCTTTACTGACATTTCTCTACATGTTTTGGGCAATGGTATGACCACAAAACTTAACACATAGTGTTAAACAATGTTTTTATTATGGTATATTTGTAGAGTACTATTAAATTCATGTCTTCTAGAATATACCAATACCACATGCTAGCTTCTTTGTATAGAGCTAAGACAATGCATGCAGTACCATGACAGTTATTTAAGACCCTAAATTTGATCAGTATGTTCATTCAAACAGAACCTTTATGACATGTTCTTGGTACAAGTATATGGGAATTCTAAAGAAATATACGTATTTTCACCCTAGCTCATCCAGTAGTCAACAGGAATCAGTGAGCATTGCCATTGTGTTGAAATTTACATTCTATAAGAGCATGGAAGAATGAAAAATGTTCCCTTGTCCTATTCACAGTAGTGTAATATTAGCAATATTTTAGTAAGACGTATGAGATCAGCCCCTTTTCAATAAAAACAAGTGCCTTGATTAATTGCAACTAGCATGTGAAATAAGTAACTTATAGTTATGAAGGGTAGATCCAAATAGTACAATTACAAATATGTTATTGCAACGCATCTGGTGTCACAAAGTCAACATATTTACTCAAAAAAGCAAGCAAAAGTAAAAGGAAGAACGTGGGTTTACTTTTAGTTCAATATGCTACTAGAACTATATTGTTGAACATTTTTATAATGCAAAGGAAAATAGCACTCATTGTTTTGTGAGTAAAATTTTTAGTTTTATACAGCGGAAAAGACTATATATTTTAAAAATTAGAGTGTAAGACGTTTGTGAGACTTCAGTTCTTTTATCTTTTTTATGGTATATGAAATATCACTTTTTTCAGTATTCATATATAATAAAATATTTTAAAATGTACTGAACGTTTCTATGGTTACTATAACCTCTCCAGCTGCATGAATAAGTTAGATAAAAATAATTCTGTATTTTTAAAAGTCTTCCACACACACTTGTGCTTCCCTATGCAATATAGCTAACCTGAAATTCATAGAAAGTTAAGTAACGTATTTTCCTTGCGATGACTGTAATGTATTCAACGTTTTAATTTTTTGGTGTATTTTATACTATGTTTTGAATACACTAGTTTCCAAACCTTCCTCAGGGAATTAGGTACTTAGTCTGCTAGAGTTACAAAGCATTTAAGCCAACCATTTAAGGGAAAACTTTAAGGTATAAAAGGAGTTTTAGTGATTTCCCGTGTGGTAATGTTGACTAAAATGCTTACATGGAGGGATAATGGGTGTCGTTTGCTTAAATAAAACTTAGTTACCTTAAAAAGTAATAAACAGAGACCTTAGATATTCTTTGAAATAAGCAACAAAATGTTATCTGAAACCATAAAGTGGTGCTTGATATAACCTATCATTTGCGATCATCATGGTTTCCTTTTTAGACATCAGTTTTAATAATTATCATCATTCCCTCCATAATGGGCTGAGCTAGGCGTATTGATTAGTGTGCAGGGCTGCTGATCTGAAGGTTCAAAGTTCGAGGTGTGATGCAGCTGAACACCATCTTCTCTAACATTTGTAGGAGCATTATGTTAGACAATCCTTGTTTTCGGTTTAAAGAGCCAGACAGAAGTGTTGTAGCAGGGGGTGCTGTTATGTAGCTGTCCTCCCTTTGATCGTATTCAAAATTAAAGGCGTCTGTGTACAAACCCTAAAAGCCCTTAATCTGGCTATTAATCCCACGTGCACATAAAGTACTTTTGATGTTGAAATATTCAATTACACTTTCTTATGTATAGATAAATATGACTTCACTCTATATGTTACATAAGTTATTTTCGATCACCTTGCGCTGTTTGAAAACTTATCTTCAAAGTTATTTCGTTGCTGTTGGTGAAAGTGACTTTAATATAATTTGTTTATGTAAGTTTGCAGGTTTTAGCACAAAGATCTCAAGCCAGCTCATTTGTATTAGGCCCGGCATGGCCTAGCGCGTTAAGGCGTGCACTTCGTAATCTGAGGGTCGCGGGTTCGCGCCCGAGTCGCGCCAAACATGCTCGCTCTCCCAGCTGTAGGGGCGTTATAATGTGACGGTCAATCCCACTATTCGTTGGTAAAAGAGTAGCCCAAGAATTGGCGGTGGGTGGTGATGACTAGCTGCCTTCCCTCTAGTCTTACACTGCTAAATTAGGGACGGCTAGCACAGATAGCCCTCGAGTAGCTTTGTGCGAAATTCCAAAACAAACAAACTCATTTGTATCAACACATTAAAGTTTGTTTGTTCCAAGTTACGGTCGTGGCCAGCTAATTAGGTTACGGAGTAGCAAGTTCGAAAACATGGCTCTTCTTATCTTGCTGCAAAAACACATTCCGCACTTAGGGACAGTCATGCGGTTCTAGAGTGACGTTCAAATCCAACTCTTCAATTGACTGGCAGAGTTGGCTGTGAATGCTGTTAACTGGCTGACTCTCTTCTAGTCTATCAGTTGAAAATTAATGACGACTAAAAAACAAACTTTTACTGCTGCGGTTCACAAACGTAAGTAAACAACAAAATGTAACAGGAGACACCGTTTCGAACCACCTCTGTAATACGCATGGACACCGAGGGCTTATATACATAAGACTGAGAAGAACGTCCTCTTTATTTTATCCATGGTGCCTTTGAAGTAAAACCTTTTTTTTAAGTGTCAGAACACATACACAAAACAAACACGTCTCTATACATATATATATCGAAGTATAAAGACAACTTTAAGAGTAATAATCAGCAAATATTTCATTGTATGCATTCTATATCATGAAACAACTGGACTGTTACAACTCATATTACTTGGATCTGCAATTAATGGTATATTGTCACATCCAGCTACCATAAGAAAAGTTATACGACACCTCAAGTTTAAATCAATCTGAAAAAAATGGGCGGTCTCTATCGTTGTTATATAGTAGTCAAGGGTTGGGCTAACTTAGGACGATATAGATGTGTTATGACATGAAGATGAGTATTTCTGGTTTTTACTTTTACTTTAAGAAGTCAGGATAAACCTTGTTAGATTGTGCTTTGTTTGTGTTGTTGAACCAATTTGGAACAAAAGTTATTTGGTAACGTATGTTACAGATAATAATTTCACTTTGTTTGTTTCTCTTTTTACATGTTCTCATGTTCGACTAAAACCTAAGAATCATTTTTAGTATATTTCCCTAAAACAAGTTTCTGAAGTTAATGTTTCAGTGAAATTTCTGTTTTAGTACTATTATTTTCAGACAGAGGTTTGTCTGAGGCACTTGATTCGTAATCTGCATATCATGCGTTCGAATCCCATCATCAAAATATTCGCCTTTCATCCGCAGGCGCGTTATATCGTGACGACCAGTCTCACTAATTGTTAGTTTGGTTTGGTTTGTCTTGAATTTTGCGCAAAGCTACACAAGGGCTATCTGCACTAGGTGTCCCTAATTTAGCAGTGTAAGACTAGAGGAAAGGCAGCTAATCATCAACACCCACCGCCAACTCTTGAGCTGCGCTAACTGTTAGTAAAGAGTAGTCCAGTAATTGTCGGTAGGTAGTCTATTCATTCTAACTTAGGAACGCCTAGCACAGACGACCTGGAGGTAACTTTAGGAGAAATTCATCAACCAATAACAAGCTTTCAGACATGTTATCTAAATGTCAAATTTTGATGCTATTTGGTCAGAAGTATCAAACAAATATAGCTCGCATCTCCTTGGAGATTCCGTGTTCGGTATTAGGTAAATAGTGTAATGTTCGTATTCACGTGCTCACTGTATGTGCAGGCGAAGTTATGTCACTCGTTAATTATTTAGCGGTACTAAAAGTGAATTACACATCTCAGTTTCCTTATGAGCAGTCAACTTGAAAGCTAACTAATTCCTCATTTTACTTATTGTAACGTTTACTCCATAAATCAAATTCGTTTAATTCTCTCTTTTGTTCTGTTTGCGAAAATACTACTTTTAAAATAAGTTCATTAACTGTAAAGAACATTAAAAAAACTACTGAATCACATTTAACCCTGATTATTTGTAGTTTCTCTTTTCGTGGTGTTTTTTTTCATATCAATCTTTGCACTTGTTGGTAATTCGTCTTTGTCGTTGGTTGCAGTTTTATTCGAATTCATGGAACATTTCAGATCCCTTTCTTTATGACTTAGTAACACTTAAAGGTACTTTATTGTCTCTTTTTTCGTCTTATAATACTTTTATTACAGAAATATCAATAAACCTTAGTTTTATTCTTACGATGGCAATTGTCTTCATGCTTTTTTTCTAAAGATCGTACTCATGGTATATATGTGAGAGGGCACTCCGCTGTAAAAAAATATTGAAAAATTTTCAGTTTTTCTTGAATGTATTTGAGTGGAAAAGTACCTTTTAAATTATTCTATAAAAAACAAAGTTTCCTTTAAATATGCGGATGGGCAAACAATTAATCAACTGATATGATGCTTTCTTTTAAAGTACAGTGTAAGGTTAGAAAAATAAAATACATTAATCAGAATTAAACTAGATGAAGTTTTATATAATTCTTTTAGTCCGTGTGAAGGTGTTTTTTTTCAAATTTAGGAAAAATTATTTTTTATTTAAGAAAAAATTATAGAACGAACGTGTCTAATGTTAGCAAATTGAACAATAAAATATTAGCCAGAAAGTTACACTAAGGTTATAAGATATTCAGGACGGTTTTATAATTTAGTTCGTAAATGCAATAAAACAATCAACATCAAAATACATTTTTCTGGCAATTGCATCAAATAATTATCGTAAGAGATATTAATGGAGTCATTTGAGCGGTTGACAATCATAATTTCACTTTGTTTCGTTTTGTCACATAGAAGGTGACATTTTTGCTAACAAGGTTTAATAAAGGTATTACTCAAGGTTTACATCAGTGAAAATGTATGTATTTTTATATATTCTCTCAACCTCTTAGAGTTATTCTTAATTAATACGTTGAAACTGATAATGTAGATTGATGTACTATAATTATATATACTTTTAAAATGGTGATATAGGCTAATTATTTAGCAGCTTAAAAAGACAAAATAGTCAAATTACCTGTTTGTTTAAACTAGTAAAATGGGTTAATCATCTACATGTTTAAAGTAGAAGTAGTAACGTAGATTAAAATATATATTTTAGGTAGTAATGTAGGCCAATTAATTATCCATCCATTTAAAGTAGTTATGTAGGTTATTACCTATCTGTTTAAACTGAATCTAAGACTCTATTTCAGGCAATAGTGTCCACCTCCATACGAACCCCTCACCAGATCTTAAAAATCATGATACTGACGAGCAAAGCACACCTCCGTTACTTAGGACAAAGCACGAGATGTTGGATCGATCTGCCAGAGAATTCTCTCCCACTGAAAGAGTGAGAAACGCTCTTATCTTTCTGTTATCCATTTTTTTGGACATGAATTGTTGGAGTGAACAACAATTTGTACAGAAGAATTTTAATTTAACTCTTCTTTAATCAAAAATGGTTTCTGTCACTTTTCACCCAAATGTTTTTTTTTTTATCAAGGAAATTGTAGCTGCTCTTGCTTAGATTTGTACTGGTTAATTAATCTCTGACAGTAATACCACAACTTATATTACACGGAATCAAAGTAACACATTTATCACTTCTGGTAACTACAGCTTAGACATATCGGAGTAAATATGACAGTGATGTAGTCTGCTTTCAGGGAAAAGGCCGAATTACTTCGCATCAATTTTATGCGTGTTTAGGAAGAATACCGGAAATATAAACGCCAATTATTCAGAGGTATGGTTACTTCACAAAACGTGGCTTTGTAAGAGCCTTCATAAGAGCGTCATCAGTTAAGCCACTAGTTTCCAGAGAATGTGTTTCACCTTTTTATTTTTAGCGGTAATCTTCATAGGTATTTGCGTAAGGGCTCACTAGAAGACTCTATCCGTGATTATAACCAGTATGACTACGAACCTCGCTAATGAGACTTTTTTTTTCTTTTGCTACTGTAAGTGATAATGACCATTAGGTCTTCGTCATTTGGCTTTGATGGTGTATTGATGACTACACAAACTATTAGCCGGGGTGCTAACAGCTCATGGTGTAATTTTCAAAGCTTCATACAAGATTTTAGTCAACTGTAGAATGTTTGGTAAATAGATGATTGTTGTAACTCTTGACACTTGTTGTTTCAGTATACTATAGAATATGTTTTCAATAATTGAATGTTGTAAATCTGACACTTTTGGTTTCAGTCGATTTTCAATATTCTGTCAATAACTAATTTGTGTAATTATTGACAGTTGTGGTTTCAATCGACTATGAAGTATTAACATAACAGAGAACTGGCGTCACAATTTACACTTGTGGTTTCAGTCAACAAAAGAGCATTTCGTCCGTTGGCTGTTGGCATCAATCATTAAATTTGTGTTTTCAGTTCGAATATAGAGTATTTTACCAATAGCTTATTAGTCTGTTTATTAAAACTATGATTTCAGTCTACTATAGAATATTTCGTGAACAGGTAGGTTATTGGTGCAATTCTTGACAATTGCGATTTTATTGTACCATAATATATTTTATCAATAGCTGATTAGTCTAATTCTTGATACTTGAGGGTTCAATCGACTATAGAGAATTTTTTCAATGGTGTATTAATGTAATTATTGTCAACTGTGGTTTCAGTCGACTACGGAAATTTTCTAAAACAAAGGATTAATGTATTTCTTCAAATTTCTGGTTTCAGTGCAATATATAATACACTACATGGCCAAACGTGTGTGGAAACTCGACCATCAATCCATATGTGCTTGTTGAACATCTTATTACAAAACTATGGGCATTAATATGGAGTTGGTTCCTCCTTTACTGCTATAAAAGCCTCTAATATTCTGGGAAGGCTTTTCACTAGATTTTGGAACATGGTTGCAGAGATTCACTCCTATTCAGCCACAAGAGCAAGTGACGTCAGGCTAGAAGGTCTGGCTTGCAGTCGGCGTTCTAATTCATTCCAAATGTATTCGATGTGGTTGAGGTCAAGGCTTTGTGTGGGCCAGTCAAGTTCTTTCACACCAATATCGGCAAACTATGTTTTTATGGATCTCGCTTTGTGTACGGGGCATTGAAACAAAAAAGGGTCTTCCCCAAACTGTTGCCACAAAGTGGAAATTCAGACTGCCAGATAGTGAAGCGTAATTCATCACTCCAGAGAGCGCATTTCCACTGCTCCACAGTCCAGTGTCGGTCTGCTTCACACCATTCCAGCCAACGCTTGGCATTATACATGGTAATCTTAGGCTTGTGTACAGCTGCTCGACCATAGAAACCCATTTTATGAAATTTTCGACGAACAGTTTTTGTGCTGACGTTGCTTCCAGAGACAGTTTGGAACTCGGTAGTGAGTGTTGCAACTGTGGACAGACGATTTTTACGCGCTACGCGTTTCAGCAATCGGTGGTCCCGTTCTGTGAGCTTGTGTGGCCTAGCGCTTCGTGGCTGTACTGTTGTTGTTCCTAGACGTTTCTACTTCACAATAACAACATTTACAGTTGACCGGGGCAGCTCCAATAGGACAGAAATTTGACGACTGACTTGTTGGAAAGGTGGCATCCTATGACAGTGCCACTTTGAAAGTCACTGAGCTCTTCAGTATGACACATTTAACTTCCAATGTTTGTCTATGGAGATTGCATACCTATATGCTTGATTTTATGCACCTGTTAGTAACGGGTGTGGCTGAAATAGCCGAACCCACTAATTAGAAGGGGTGTCCACATACTTTTGGCCATGTAGTGTATTTCGTGAATAGCGTATTAGTGTAAATGTTGACATTTGTTTTATTTGTCGACTAGAGAGTATTTCGCCAATAACGGATTAGTATAATTCAATAGATCAATAGTGCAATTCTGAAACTTGTGGGTTCAGTCGAATATAGAATATGTTGTCTATAGCTGATTAGCGTAATTATTAATACTTGCGGTTTATTAACCAGATGATGAGTGCAACTCTTACCTCTTGTGGTTACAGTCAACCAAAATTTTTTTTTCAATAGCTGATTAGTATAGTTCTTGACACTCGTGGTTTCTGTCAACCTTAAAATATATTTTCAGTAGTTAAATGGCGTAATTGTTTACAGTAGGGGTTTCACTCGACAATAGAATGTTTTATAAATAGATGACTAGTGCATCTCTTGATAGTGATGGATTCAGTCGAATGTAGAATATTTCCTTAACAGACGATTGGTGTAACTCTTAATGCTTAGGTTTCAGTCGAATATGGAATATGTTGTCAATCGCTAATTAGCGTACTTGTTGAACCTTGTGGTTTCAGTATACTACAGAATAGTTTACCAATAACAGATCAGTCTAATTCTTGACACCTGTAGATTCAGTCGAGTATAGAATACTTCGTCAATAATTAGTTAGAGTAACTCGTTAGAGGTATTGTCTCACTGAATAAAGAGTATTTTGACAATAACTGATTAGTGTAGGTATTGAACTTTGTGATTTCAGTAAAATACAGAATATTTCTTCACTTGATGATTAGTTTAATTTTTCAAATTCGAGGTTTCAGTAGAATATAGAATACTTTTTCACTTGATGATTAGTTTAATTTTTCAGATTCGTCGTTTCAGTAGAATATAGAATATTTCTTCACTTGATGATCAGTTTAATTTTTCAGATACGTGGTTTCAGTCGACTATAGAATATTTCATGAATTGCTCATTTGTGTAGCTCTTGAATTTTGTGATTTCATTCCACTACGAAATATTCTTTTAATATATTATTAGTGTAATTCTTGATACTTGTGGCTTAAGTCGAATATAGAATATTTATAAATTGCTGATTAGTATAAGTCTTGAAACTTTTGATTTTAGTTGAGCGTAGAATATCTTGTGAATAGTTGAGAGTCGAAATTCTTATTATTTGTTAATCGACGATATATTATATTTTATGAATAAGTTATTAGTGCATGTCTTGACTTGTGATTTCAGTCGAATATAGAAAAAAGTCACTAGTTGATTCGTGTAACTCTTAAAACTTGTAGTTCATTCGAATAGAGAATATTTTATAAACACCTGAGTAGTTTAGTTTTTGGAAACGTTTCGATAATTTGTTCAAAGAATGATTTGAGTAACGTTTTCAACCTGTTCTTTTGTTTGACTATGGAATATTTCAGTAATAGCTCATTCCTGTAAATCCGGACAATTGTTATTTCGTCAATTGTTCGTTGGTGTAATTTTCACACTTGTGGTTTCTGTTAAGTACACAATATTTCGTGAATAACTGATTAGTAACTCCTGAGAGTTGTTATCTTAGTGAACAGTAGAACATTTACGTAACAAAGGATCGGTGTAACTCTTGAAACTTGTGGTTTTACTTGACTATAAAGTATTTGTCAGTAGCAGATTGTTATGAATTTTGACCCTTATGATTTCAATCAAATATAGAATATTTTTCAATAGTTGATTAATGTAAAAATTGATGCTGTGATTTTCGTCCATCATAGAAAACTTTGTCAATAACCTATTACTGTAATTCTTGACACTTGTGGTTTCAGTCTACTAGAGAATATTTTTTTCAAATAGCTTATTAGTATAATTATTGACTTTTGTGGTTTCAACTAACTATAGAATACTTCATCTATTGCTCATTACTGTCACTCTCAACACTTGTAGTTCTATACAACTTCAGATTTTTTTCCAGTAGCTCTTTGCTGTAATTCTTGACGCTTTTAACTTCACTCCATCAAACAACGTTTGGTAAAAACCGATTAGCCTAATTCTTCAGACTTACTGTTTCAATAGGCTAAATAAAATTTCGTCAACATCTCATTAGGGTAATTCTTTACACTTGTGGTTTCAGCCGATTATAAAATATTTTTGAATAGTTTATTAGTGTAACTCTTCACAGTTGTGGTTTCATTCAACTATAAAATATTTCGTCAATAGCTGAATATTACAATTCTTGAGACTTGCAATATTATTTAACTATAGAATATTTCTTAAACAGATGATTAGTGTAACTCTTTAGATTTGGGATTTCACTCGACTATAAAATACTTGGGTAATAATTTCTTAGTTTAACTGTTCACACTTATGGTTTTTAGTCGGCTAAAGAATATTTTCTCAATAGCTTATTAGTGCAAATCGTAACACTTGTGGTTTAAGTTGATCATACAATAAATACTTCGTCAATAATGTATTACTGAAATTCTTAAGACTAGAATACTTCTGAAACATATGATTAGTGTGACTTTTTATACTTATGGTTTCAATCGAACATAAAATGTTTCTCGAATAACTGATTAGTGTAACTCTGGACAGTTGTAGTTTTATTCGATTATATAATTTTTTAAAAAAGTTCATTCTTGTAAATCTTTATATTTTTGGCTTCAGTAAACTGTAGTATATTTCGTTAATAAGTCATTGGTGTAGTTGTTGTTTCTAATTAAGCACGTAATTATTTCAAACAAATATAAACTAGCCTGCAACCTAACTTATATGTCCTATTATTTAAAGTAAAGAAATATAAACTAACCTGCAATCCTTCACGTCCCTTTATTTACAGTAAAATAAAACAAACTTGCTAATAACCGAGTACGTATGTCTCCTTATTAAAAACAAAGAAATAAAAACTATCCTGCAACAGACAGTTTTAGCCTGAACGTTTGCATAATTTGTAACAAATAAGATCATTATTATTAAAATTGAATAGAAATACACTTAGCACTGTCAAAGTGAGAGATGCATGTTATATTGAACATCCACATAATGTAGTTTGTATGATGAAAATGGTCCTATGGACATTATGAACGATTCAATATAAGAGCATACAATTTTATCAGAAACCTGTAGAAATATTTTTAATCTGGCACTTTACTTATCACAACAGAACATTATAAAAATGTATGTATTGCCAAATATAACATCAAATTATTATAAATACGGTCTTTAACCTTATATCAGTTCATATTAAACATTCAGTACTTAGCTGGTTCTCCTTGAACTCTGTTAACCTCTGCAAGACGAAGTAGCATTCTGTCGATGAAGTTATCTATTTAATTCATTATTATCTCAGACCAGCTTCTCAGAATAAAATGCTGCAAGACAGTTATACTTGTTGGTTTATGGTTGTCATGAGCAGTCTTCCGGGTCAGTTCTATCCAATGGTTTTCAGTGGAGTTACAATCTGGAGACTGTTCTGATCTAGGCAATCCTGTAATGTCTTCCTTGTCAAGATAATCCAGTATATTATGCACACTGCGGGCATTGGCACTGTCATTCTAAAACACAAAGTTATTAACAAACATTGCCCAAACATATGAGAGAAATATCGACTCTATGTGATGCCTTTAGAAGCGCCATTAACGAATTCCTAAAATATATGAAGAACAATTTTTTTTCATCATGATGAGTAGCTACCCAAACATGTATTGCACCATTTCCTGAGTGTTCTCTGTGGTAAAGATAGTCTTTTCTTATCTGTTCACTAGGAAAACAACGAACAAGAATAATAAAAAAAGAGCCTTTGAACGTCGAAAACAGGACTCATCTGAAAAAGGTGACATATTATAGTGTCATAACTGTAAGCTGGCATGCTGTCTTGCCCAACTAACCAGTAACAACGGGTAATTCTGGTTAATATCGGTTCCAGAGAGCCCTTCTCGCAAAAAAAACATTGTTCGGTCAGACTCCTGTTCACTGTCCTTCTGGCTACCCCGGAATGAATGTGTTCGTGCCATTCTTGTCGTAAGATGTTACAAGATTTATTTCGACCTTGATATGTTGGCCTGATCAAAGCAAGGTCATCTCGGACAGTAGTTTTTGGGCATCTACCAGTAAACTTTCTAATAACAAAGTTTCCTGTAGAAAGATGAAGTTTGAAGGGCCTAGATACAGACACTGGGGTGCTCTACGGTTTTGGAAAGGTTTGTTCGTTTCATACCATTTCTGAACAGTCAAAACATATGACGTCCTACAACATCTGGCACATGGCATTACATATATGACTCTACACCTCAACTGTCTGGGCAAAACATCGATCTGTTTTGGAAAAAATTACACCAAAAGCATGCCTTTTATACAAAACAGATATGTATGTTTTGACGAACAAATACTCAAAACAACTTATACAGAATAAAAACTCATGCGTGTTTGTCCGACAATACACAACCTTCTCTGTTACTACTCAGGAATTTACTTGATAACTAATCCATGCATGTAGACAACAACTTCAATACAGCATGCAAATATTTTTGGTCAAGAATGTACGATCTATACATCTTTATTTATAGTTAAAAAATACGCACCAGCTAACAGCCACTATATATACCGCAGTGTTCGACAGCGTACGTATGCCCTCTCACTTATTCTAAAGGAATATAAGAAAACTTGCAATTTCTTGTATATGCCCCCCATTTAAAGCAAAGAAATACAAAATGGTTTACAACCTATCTATTTTTGTATGTCTTCTTATTTATAGTAAATAAATAATTATATTTAACCAAAATTCTTGAAAACCACTGTTTGTGTAAAATTATTTTATAGAACCATCAAAATTCGAAAGGTTCATCAGTTACTCTTGAAGAAACTATATGGCACAACCTTATTTTTACCAAATAAAGCTACAGGTGGTACAATAATTTTCTTTTAATAAAAGTTAAACTCATTTTATTTGCCCGATTCCTTTAAGTTTCCATTATAACTAATAAAAAACTTACATGGATCGGGCAAATAAAATGAGTTCAACTTTTATTAAAAGGAAATTATTGTACTTCCTGTAGATTCATTTGGTAAATATAAGGTTGTGCCATATAGTTTGTTCAAGAGTAACTGATGAACGTTTCGGATTTTGATGGTTCTATAAAATAATTTTACACAAATAGTGGTTTTAGAGAATTTGTTCTGATAGTGTAAAGTCAATATTCGTTGTTTCAAATTAAGAATACATCGTTGAATATAGTATATATTTTGTAAACTTCATTATTATTCACTACTTTATCTTGTTATTTGAAGAAATGAATAAAATCTAACGCTATTAGGATTGAAATTTCACCTTCACTTATTCCTTCGAGGTTTACGAACTATCGATTTGATGTCGCGAGCGAGCGCGTGACTGTTGATTTCGTTGGTGGTACGCCACGTGGTGTTAGATATAAAAACTATCAAAGTGATCTCATTGTCTTTTTTTTTAAAATGAGGTAACCGAGTTTTTATATCACCAGACTGTTGGTTCAGTTCTTGATTGTCGTGAATGAAGCCCACGTTTGTTTTCCGGGATAATTCGGCCCGGTAGCTAAGAAACCTCGTTGTTACATGTTACACCAATGCATGCGCGCTACAATTGTTCGTTTGCACACACTAGTGGCCCTTTTCAGCTAATTTTCATCATCGTACTACGTAGATCTTTTCCGTTTTCTGGTAAACATTTCTCTATTATTGTTCGTTGTCAACGCAAAATTGTTCCATAACTGCTAATGGAAAACCAAAACAATACAGCACTAATCCTATTTTTACATATAAAAACCTTTTAAAACAAAATTTAAAATTATATCGAATGACTAATATGTCCAACAGTAAATGGCCACAGGTAACATAAAAAGTTTACTAGATTTAGTGGTGAGAGATGCTTAGGTATATTTTTAGAAAGTGTGTTAAACTTTTTCAGAGTTCTTAATCGTGTATTTTAAAGTTTTTTAGCGAAAATAATTTATTGATCTATTTTAAAATACCTCTGACAACACACGAATTCAGGTAGCCTCACGTCGTGTCTGGATGAGTATTTTCGTCGTTAGGCTCAACTTAGGAGGGTCAGGTTCAATTCAGGCCTATTCGTCTCTCATTTACTATGGGTATCTAAATGTCAAAATGTTACAGTGTTAATCAGGGCTTCATCAGTAATGTAAATACATTAAGCTGAATCACTGATTATTCACTCTTCGAAACCATGTTTGTAACATCTAATGCAGTTTCAATATTTCAATTTCGTTTGTTCATATACTCACAAAAATTTAATATTAAATATTACATTCATTAGGTCATTTATATTCACAAACAGTTCCATATTAAATATTCTCTGCATTCGTTCGTATGTACTCACATACAGTTGTATAATATATATTTCTCTTCATTTGTTTGTATATACTCACAAACAGTTACGTATTAAATATTTTTCTTCATTTCTTTGTATATACTCACAGAAAATTTCATATCAAGTATTTATTATTTATTTGTTTATATATACTTGTAAAAAATTCCATATTAAGTATTTCTCTTCAGTAGTTTATATGTACCAACAAACATTTCCATATTAAATATTTTTCTTCATTTGTTTCTATATACTTACAACCATTTCAATTTTAAATAGTTCTCTCATTTCTTTGTATATACTCACAAACAATTCGATATTAAATATTGTTTTCACTTGTTCATATATACTCGCAAACATTTTGATATTAATTTTTTCATTTGTCTATACACACACAAACAGTTCAATATTGTATATTCTATTATTTCTTTATACATAATCAGAAACAGTTGTATATTAAACATTTTTCTTCATTTGTTTGTGTATAAAAAAACAGTTCAATATTAACTATTTCAATTCATTTCTTTGTATATAGTCACAGAGAGTTTCATATTAAATATTTTTCTTCATTTTGTATACATACTTATAAACAATTCCGTATTAAGTATTTTCTTCATTTGTTTATATACAGTTACGACAGAAAGTGTTCGTACCCCTGCGTCGTGCATAGTTTCTTCCTCATAACTTAAAACGTATCATAATTAGGATAATGAAAGTAAAGTATATTATAAATAATATACTAACACACATGTACATAAATTTTTATGTACATTGAACGACAAATAAGCTGTTTATAAACAAATAACCAAACATAGGAGGGGCAGAAAGTGTTCGTGTGTCTACTTTAATGGTCAGTTGTGTAGCCTTTCAGGTGAATTACTTGGTACAATCTCTCCTCATAGCCCTCCATGATCGTTTGACAGTACTCGACTGGTATTTTCTTCCATTTTTCTTTACAGAAGGCCTCCAACTCTTGCAAGTTTTTCGGATGACACTGATGAACCCTGGTCTTCAAATCATGCCAAACGTTTTCAATTGAATTGCGATCGGGTGACTGCGATGCCCATTCCAAAACGCTTATATGGTTCCTTTGCAACCAGGATTGCACATATTTCGATGTGTGCTTAGGGTCATTGTCGTGCTAAAAGATCCAACAACGCCCAAGCCGCAAGTTCCGAGCATCATTCTTGATATAAGTGCCTAATATATCAACGTACTCTTCTTTTTTCATGATTCCGTTGACGCGGTGAAGTCTGCCTACACCAGAAGAGCTGGAGGAACCCCACAGCATGAACCAGCCACCTTCGTGTTTAACTGTAGGGACGGTGTTCTTTGAAAGATTCCGTTCCCCCTTCTTACGGAAAATATAGCAAACATCATTGTAGCCGAAAACCTCGATTTTAGTCTCGTCTGACCAAAGAATACTCTTCAATAGGTAAAGGGTTTATCTACATGCTTTCTTGCATACCTCAATCGTGCTTCTAAATGAACAGGCTTTAAATATGAAGTTCTACGAGAACGGCATGAACTCAAAAGAGCGTAACATGTTCGTAACTGTAGAGGTGCTTACTTCAACCCCAGTTTCCCTTAACAGTTTATGTATGTCATTACGTGTTAAACGAGGGTTTCTACTAACTTCTCTGAGAACCTTCCGTTTGGTTCTCTCTGAAATTTTAGTGGGGCGTCCGGTATGAGGGAGGTTAGCAGTTGATCCTGTAAGCTTAAACTTAGCAATTATGCTTTGAACAGTAGATTTTGGAACATTACGTTGTGTAGCAATACCGGAAAGAGACACACGAGACTTGTATTTTACAATAATTCGTTTTTTAAATCACTGGACACTTATTTTCTGTTCGTCATGATGACCAAGCAGATAATGACGGAGACGGCGCTAAATTTTCGGAACCACATGTTTTGCTGGCTAAATTCCAATAATTATGACACAGTGTCTAGTTCTGGAATGGTACAATGTAGTTTATTCGCCAAACTAAACAAAATTTTTACGGAATATCAGTTTTTTCACACGTTCTGAACCGTACGAACACTTTCTGCTCCTCCTATTTTTGGTTATTTGTTTATAAACAGTTTATTTCTCGTTTAATTTAAATAAAACATTATGTAGATGTGTGTTAGTATAATATTTATAATACACTTTACTTCTATTAGCCTAATCGTGATACTTTTTTATGTTATGAGCAAAAAACCACTCGAGACGCAGGGGTACGAACACTTTCTGTCGTAACTGTAAGCTTGGATATGAATTTTACTAATCATCTACCCCTTTTACTTACAATGATATCAATATAAAATTCATTGAAAATTCTTTCAGATTTATTTTCAATAATAGTAAATCATTTCTGGTTGTACAAATGTCTTGATATTTTTGGTACATGAAACTATGGGTTTCCATAATGGGTTTCTCTGTATATATACTCACAAACAGTTCTATTTTAAATATTTTCTTCATTTGTTTGTATATACTCACAAACACTTCCATATTAAATATTTTCTGGATTTGTTTGTATATTCTCACAAATAATTCCATATTAAAAAGTTTTCTTCATTTTTTCTATATATTCACAAAGAGATCCATATTAAATATTCCCTTAATTTGCTTTTATATTCACAATTAGTTCGATTTTTAATATTTTTCTTTATTTGTTCGTATACTCGCGTAAACAATTTCGTTGTAAAAGTCACTCTTTCACTTCAAATAATCATTAGTCACGCATCTCACTCCTTTTAAATACATTGGTGTTACTCAATTCTTAGCGATATTTTAAGGCCTAATGCCAGAAACCTTTTTCTTATCATAAAAGTTGGATGGAGAGATAAGCTTAGCACTGTTATCATCGTTATAAAGTGTTTTAATCGATTTTGAGAACAGGTATAGGTTCGTTTTTACTGCTTTTTTATTCGGTGTTTTTTTTAAATATCTGACTATTTGATTTAAAACATATTTCAAGTTTGTAGCTTCAATCATAGGGTCGCGGACTTGTTCAGGTCACTTTTAATTTTGGTTGGGCTTTTGACCATTTCGTTGATGTCTGGGAGGGTCAAATGCTCCAAAGACATCCACTTCCTCTAGCACAGTTGTCGTACTATGGTGTTTGTTTAATGTTAAATGAATTATATGAGGATTCTGAACCAATTGCAGTCTTTAATTACACAAACCTCTTTCAAAGCCATGATCTTTCATATTCAACGTGGTGGCCCGGCATGGCCAAGCGCGTTAAGGCGTGGGACTCGTAATCTGCGGGTCGCGGGTTCGCATCTCCGTCGCTTGAAACATGCTTGCCATTTTAGCCGTGGGGGCGTTATAATATGACGGTCAATCCCACTATTCGTTGGTAAAAGAGTAGCCCAAGAGTTGGCGGAGGGTGGTGATGACTAGCTGCCTTCCCTCTAGTCTTACACTGCTAAATTAGGGACGGCTAACACAGATAGCCCTTGAGTAGATTTGTGCCAAATTCACAAACAAACAAAATATTCAATGTGTAGCATTTTATATCAGAATACACATTTCTTGGTTTGGTGAGTGTAGTCCTTATCGTAAGAAGCATTTCCGCATATCGCGACATATTCATTTACTAATTAATGACAAGAGCATTAGACATAACAAACTAGTTAAATAATATTTCTGTTTAAAGTGCAGCGTTACGTGGTTTGTTGCTACTCTTAAAATATCTATTAAGTGAGATGAGGTCTCGGGTATACTTTCATCATGTATGATATATCGAGACTGTGACGTCAGTAACTCGTTCTTATTCATATTTTTCTTAAAATAATAATTTGAGGAAGTTAAGAGCCTGTCGTTTATTGTCTGTGTACTTGTGTAAAATGCGTAAACTTGTGGTTCTTGGTTCCTTATATTCTGCGGTGAGTATTGAGTGTTGTATGGGTTATGCTTGTCTCTTTATTAGGGTCAGCAAAATGTTTGTTCATATTGTACTGACTGATTCTATTATTGTTCAGGTGTATTGTTTGTATATTTTCATAACGTTTCGTGGTGAAGTTTTTTAATTGTTACCCGACAGGCTCTTGATATTATTGACGAGTCTTCATATTTTGGTTTGGATATGGTTAATGGTTTGTTGTTGTTTTTTAATTTAGAGTAAACTGTAATACCCAGGAATCTAGCTGACATGGCAAGTGCGTTTGGTGGTTTGCTCTTTTCCAAAACCAAATTATTTAAGTTTTAGAGAAGTTTATTTTAATTATATGTTTCTGGCAATATCCTTTTCTTTGATTTAGTACGGGCTGTATGCTTGTGGCTGCTATGGATAGTATTGTGGAGCTCTGTCAAATTGCCACGTCATCTGCCAAATGCAAACTGAAGACGAAATTTTCGTCTCTCAATAACATGCCGCTTACGTACATGATGAATAAGAAAGGGGTTAACCAGCAATACATGGGGGAACCTACCTCTGGAGAATTGTACTCAGAGTAGGTGTCCCTATATTAATACTACATGGAAATTGTACAAGAAAGTTAGATGGCCAGCGAATAATTCCACGCGGTAGATCCATTTCATACACACTGAGCCTGAGAATATTGTAGCATACAGTGTCGAATGATTTCCTTATAGAGAGAAAACATGCAATATTAAATTCATATCCTAAAATTTTGTGATTGTTTTGGCTAATCTGACTAAGCTGTCAGTCGATTGCCGAGATTTTGCGGGGCCGTTTTATACTTCAAGTAATTTTGAATTATTTTCCAGAAATATATTTGGTCTATTACTTATTATTCATTCTAAGATTTTCCCTGCACAGCCACCAGAGGATTAAGACACTCGACTCGTAATCTAGGGGTCACGGGCTCGAATCCCCGTCACACCAAATATGCTTGCCTTTTCAGCCTTGTGGGCGTTATAATGTGACGGTCAATCTCACTATTCGTTAATAAAAGAATAGCTCAACAGTTGGCGGCGGGTGGTAATGACTAGCTGCCTTCTATCTATTTTTACACTGCTAAATTAGGGACGGCTAACTGAGGTAGCCCTCTTGTAGCTTTGCGCGAAATTCAAATAAAATCTACACGGGTGATCAGAATAATTAGTTGGTTTTCTGGTTCATTCATTAGTTTTCCTTTTTTATTAATCATTGTTAAAATTGGATGCTTCTAAAAGCCTGGGATGTACCCTGATTTAAGGGATAGATTAATAAGTTAATGTAAGTGGTCCAACACTACCAGAGTGTCTATTTTATGAGTAGTGTGGCGAGTATGCCATTCTCTTCGAAAGCTTTGTTGTTGTTTGTTTAATTGCTGTAATGACTTTTGTTTGGGAATCGTAATCAGTTACAAAGTTTGTGTCGTTGCTTTGGTCATGTTTAGATTGATGCGTGTGAATACTAGGAAGGAGAGAATGTAAAGTGTTTGATTTTTGTGTCATATATTGCTTTACATCATGAAAGTGATATTGGCTCATGTTTAAGTCGTCGTGTGTTTTGAATGTATTCTTTTCATACTTTTCGAAACTTTCGGATTTCTGTGAATTTGGAAAGCGTGGGATACGTGTTTTATTTGTTGTAGTTGCTTTAAATGTTTCAGAATTGTCGAGCTGCAAAAGCAAGGTCTCTCTAAACGTGTCATCGCTGGTGAGATTGGGTGTAGTAAAACTGCTGTTACAAATTTATTAAAAGACCCTGAGGGATACGGAACGAAAATTTCAAGTGGTCGGCCCAAGAAGATTTTGCCGGCGTTGAGCAGGATGATTGACGAATTGTCCGCCAAGACACCAGCCGATCGTCGAACCAGATTAAGGCCCTTACGGACGTAGAATGCAGCGCATGAACAATAAGACGACATCTGCGAGAGAAAGTTTTAAAACCGTAAACGTCTTCAAAGGTCACGCCTCCTTTGACACCACGAAACAGCTCGGTTAAACTTTGCTGAGAAGCACCAAACATGGAACGAAGAAAAGTGAACGAAGATTTTGTTCTCTGATGAGAAACAAAATAACCTGGATGGTCCAGATGGCTTCCATTATTACTGGCACGATAAGGATATCCCATCGGAGACATTTTCTACACGACACAGTGGATGAGGTTCCATCATGTTCTGGGGTGCTTTCTCCTTCCATGGAACAATGGAGCTTCAGGTTATACAGGGGCGTCAAACAGCAGCTGGCTACCTTGGTATGTTGAGAGAGCATCGTTATTGACTGAAGACCCTCTCTGGATCTTTTAGCAGGACAACGCTGCAATCCACAATGCCCGCAGGACAAAGGATTTTTTAATGGCGAATAACGTGATTCTTTTGGACCATACATCGTGTTCGCCCGAACTGAACCCCATTGAAAATGTTTGGCGGTGGATGGCAAGGAAGTCTATAGAAATGAACGTCAATTCCAAACAGTGCACGATCTTCGTGAAGCCATCTTCACCACTTAGTATACCATTCTAGCCAGCCTTCTGAAACGCTTATATCAACCTATATCAAAGCGAATGTTTCAAGATATTCGCAATGACAGCAGTGCAACTCACAACTGAGGCCTCTTGTTGGGCACTTTCTACCTTGTTTAGGACTTATTTTTGGTATGGTCTCAAACTTTCGACCAGGTAGTATTTTGGCTAATTTTATAGTGTTCACATTTTCCCTATTAAATGCTAATTTTTTTTTTCATTTTTATTTTTCCTTTTCTTATTTTCATGTTTCCAAGCTCTACTCAAATAAGTGGTTGAGTCTAACAACGCAAAATGCATATTTTTTCTTTATACTCATTGGCCTTAAGATTTTGGCCAGCAGTGTATATATGGGAATATGAGAATATTGTTTTGTTTATTTCATTTTACGAAACATGTAATATGGCACACCTGCGATATAAAATAAAAACATTTATTTTTTATTTATTTATCAATTGTTGAACTGTCCATCTTTTGCCATTTTTAAAATTTTCTCGCATCTATTTCAACAGTATAAGGTGAGAAACTTTACCTAATATTAGGGCGTTGAATTATAATCTGAGGGTCGCGGGTTCGAATTCCTGTCACATCAAACATGCTTGCTCTTTCAACCGTAGGGGCACTATAATGTTATGGTCAGTCCCACTATTCGTTGGTAAAATAGTAGCCTAAGACATGGTGTTGGGTGCTGATGACTAGCTGCATTTTTTCCAAGTTCTACAGTGCTAAGTAAGGAACAGCTTGTGCAGATGGCCCTCTTGTAGCTTTGCGCGAAATTCAGTACAAAGAAACAAAACATACCTAACCCGTATTTCTGGTTTAACTTACGCATTTCTTAAATATGTAAACGTGACGATGAATAAAATACTGTGTCTTACGAACGTTGATAGTATTTTCTGCATGTGTTAATTTTAATTGTATATAATACTTTAATATTTTAAATACTTACACAAGTTCCTTGAATTCTAACCTAAATTTATTGATTTTATATTTTGAAATATTTGAAATATTGTTTATTACTTTAAAATTCGTTGTTTTTATTATTGTAATATAACTGTTGTTTATTTAAGCTATATTAACATTTAGAACTATGTTTGTTTTTGAATTTCGCGCAAAGTTACACGAGAGCTATCTGCCCTAGTCATCCCTAATTTAGCAGTGTAAGACTAGAGGGAAGGCAACTAGTCATCATCACCCATCGCCCATTGCCAGCTCTTGGACTACTCTTTTATCATCGAATAGTGGGATTGACCGCCACATTATAATGCCCCCACGGCTAAAAGGGCGAGCATATTTGGTGTAACGACGATTCGAACCCGCAACCCTCTGATTACGAATCGAGTGCCTTAACCACCTGGCCATGCTAGGCCGACATTTAGAAAGAGAGAATTTTTTTTTATTCTTCTTTATTTTTTGTAAGTATGGTATCATTTTGACATCTCTATTTGGTGTCTTAAATCAAGAAATATACGTATTATTAGCTAATATGAACAATGCAATGTTCGAATTTAGTTGTTCTTTATTTCTATATGAAACAAAAACCAAAATATATATTATTTCTGGATATAATAGTAACATAACGTTCTTAGGATCCAAAAATATTTTCTTACAATGTTCATTGCTTGTTTTTCACTTCAATTGATTTGTGACAACGCCATATTAATCAATATATATATCAATTGCTTTGTAGGAATTAGAAATAAACAGTCTGAGGTTATAAAATCTTAACAGTTTGTCTTAAAAATGTTATATAGATCAACTGGACAAACTTCTATGTTTAGGGTCAGTTTAGCTCTTTCTTAAATTCTTCTGATGTGGGTTATCTGAAAGTTCGATTCCACGCAGAGGACAAAACGCTCGTGGCGCTTTCTGTGGCTTTACGCTAAAATAAAAAAAAAATACCTTGAACTTTATAAAAGTTGCACATCTATAAATACTTTGTAGGAGAATTGTTTGTTTGTTTTGGAATTTCGCACAAAGCTACTCGAGGGCTATCTGTGCTAGCCGTCCCTAATTTAGCAGTGTAAGACTAGAGGGAAGGCAGCTAGTCATCACCACCCACCGCCAACTCTTGGGCTACTCTTTTACCAACGAATAGTGGGATTGACCGTCATATTATAACGCCCCCACGACTGGGAGGGCGAGCATGTTTGGCGCGAACCCGCGACCCTCAGATTACGAGTCGCACGCCTTACGCGCTAGGCCATGCCGGGCCTTGTAGGAGAAACAGTAAGAAGCAGAAATATTTCATTTTTCAACATGTTTAGTCAACGTGAGAATGTGGTCTATGATTCTTTACTGATACACTGGTTTTAATTTCGGTTGATATGTGATAGCTTTTCAAGAAATATATTATTGTGTAAAATTAATACAACAAGGATATAGCTAACATTAGTAGTTTCAAGATGATTTTATTTGGAGTCTTATAGAAACGTTTGGTAAAAATTCGTATCAAAGTATTTCATTTTCATCTCCAGAAGAAGGTTTCTCTGACAGCACAAGAACCCCTCAGTGAGGTACGTGACTCTCCTTACCCCGAGGGACAACGCAGAGTAAAAAAGGTTTTGCCAGCACGGAAGCACGTGGAGGAACAGTGGTTTCCATTTAACAGCAATCACACTAACGTCTGATGAAGCCAGAGCTGAATCCAATAGGCAATCTAAGCACGAAGAAAGGTACTCCAGTCGTTTGGATGTTGATAACTTTCAATATGCTACGTGTGATTTTAACCCCATCGCGCTCAAGAATTTATTCAAATTTGACGAAAGAGGACGTCTTAAACCCTAAAATCACAAAATGAAAACAACAAATTGCACTTTGCTTTTTCAGTTTAATTTTTTCTCTCTCTTTGTTAACAACTGGATATGTGTGTGTGTGTGTGTTGTGTACGTTGTCCATTCTATGCTGACCGCGAAACTATGTTTTCAAGATTTTCGTGAAACATTTTGTTTTTATTTTTATGCACATACTACTGTGCAATTTCAGTTGACACCAAAAGTCAAATGTTATATTTATCAATATCTTTGGTCAAATGATGGAATCAGCATTATACTGGAAAATACTCAACCTTGGCGAGAAAACGATTTGACAAACCTACCTTATTTATCTGAAAAGGTCTTCAAGCTGTGGCTTATAAGACTAACAATTCCAGTAAATCACTAAAATTCGTATACAACTAAACCGTTTGAGGCCAAAGTGTTAAATAAATACCCGTTTTCATATTCCACCGAATAATGGAATTTCTAGTGTTTTCAGTCTTTCTTTAGAAAGATATTGTTTCTGCTCTTCATCTCTGTATATTATATGTTTGTTGATAAATAAAGTTCTTCTGAAATAATTTTTTCAGTATCAGTGTAATCAAACATGTATATATATATAAACAATTAAAACATACAATCCGATATTACAACTATAAAGGACTGAACCACCGATATAATATGAAGTCACTTTATCTCCCTCTTCATCTTAACGTACATTAAGCATCTGTTGGTGAGAAACCTCATAAATGACTGTTTCTAATTGACTACATCTGAATTAAAGTGGTCAGCAATATTTGAAATCGCTTCCAAACCAATGGTTTTGTTGCTTGAGTACATGGATAAGTTATAATAGCTAACACAAGTAAATGACTCGTATTTCTCTATTTTAGCCACAATCGTAGGATACACTGTATATACTAAAGAAATATTTAACAGTATAAACTGCAGTAGTTATTCTTAATCTTACCAATCGCTCTCTTGTAATTGCTTCTATTTAAGGAAACGGTATATCTTAATTCTTCCGATCAAATCTGTGATCATTCCGTAGAATATAGCTTTGATCTGTCAAACAATTGGCTTTAGCATTAGACCTTGAACCTGCAGTAATAAAATATACCCTAAATCTATAATACCTAAACTCTTTCTCGATTCGAGATAAAACAAAGAGAAACGTCTGATTTTTACTCACTCGTAATCTGGGCAATAAACGACATAACCGAGGGGTGTTCGTGTATTATTTCTCAAGTCACATCTATACAATAAACCACGTAACATCCGCACGTTCGTGCATGCTAAATTTGATCTAGACATTAAATCGTATGACCTAATATTGTTCAAATAGTTTAATAAGATTGATATGAGCAGTCAACCGTGTATATGTTTTGAATGCTCCAAGAGTAATATGTTCCAGCAACAACCAGCTAACAGCTATGGCGACAATATGAAAAGAGCACCATTCCAATGTTGTAATAATACCACGATGATAAAATAGAAAATTTAATTCAACAAGACGCAAAGCAACCCACGAATTTTACTGCCAAGTAGATTAACAACATGTTAAGGATATTTATTTTACGAAAGCCAGCCAGATAACTGGTTTTATGCTAAGTTGAAAAATATCTTGTGGTATATCAAACATCATTCTAATAGATTAGTGGAATATATTTATAGCAATGATGGAGTGTGATTTGGAAAGGAATAAGTATTAGTGTGTGTTATTCTTATAGCAAAACCACATTGGGATATCTTCTGTATCCATCGAGAGGAATCAAACCCCTTATTTTAACATTGCAAATCCATACACTTACCGCTGTACCATCGTGGAACTAAACGTTAGTGTGGATATCAACCTCTAATGGAATACATTACCCTGTGAGTTTTCAAATATTGGAGTGGGTGGCTTTAAGTCCAAAATAATAAAAATGGGTGAAAACATGCAACGTCTACCGTGATCAAAACATTATATGAAAAAAGAGAAAAATCACCCAATGCAGTGATATCTACTCTTCTTTGAGCAAATTTGTGATGCTCTTTGGTAGATGTATTGTACCCTGTCAAGTTACTCTAGACGTGAAAGAAACACTCAAAGAAGTGATTGTTGATACCTCAGAATCTTTTAAACATTTTTTTTTTCTTTTAAGTATATAACACCAGTACCAGGCATTTCTTAGGGATCATAATCGGCATCGAAAAGAAGTGTCATCAGCTGTAATGGTTTAAGCTACCTTACCAAAGATTCATTTACTGGGGTAGGCTAGTTTGGCCTACGGTAGGCTAAACGAGCCGTTATTTGCATTTTGGGTCATATGACAGATTAGCAGGTTTTTTATTTGCAAATTACGTATGGGGATTTATAACTTTATATTTTTTTTTTTTTTTAATTTTGCGCAAGGCAACCAGGTACTATCTACACTAGCTGTCCCTAATTTAACAATGTAAGATTAGAAGGATGCTAACTAGTCATCACCATCCACCGCCAACTCTTTGACTACTTCTTTACCGTCGCATAGTGGGATTGATCGTACATATAACGCCCTCATGGGTGATGTGATAAGGATTTTGTAATATTAGTATTCACCTTATCATAACTAAAATATACGATTCAGGTATTTTTAACACCTGTTTATTTTTGTTTTCCCTAAGCTACATAATCGGATATCTGTGCTGTGCTCGTCATAAGTATCGGAACCCGATTTTGATCATTATATGTCTTTAGACTTACAGCTGTGCTACTGAGAGGTATTTTTGAAATTAAAAGGTGTACAAACACATATTCGGTTAGATATACTATGTATGAATATTTGTTTAGATTCTTAGTCAGGAATCGTTTTCAAATAGTATTTTCATGGTTCGCTAATGTATTATTTCTGATATCATAACCACCCAAGGCTCGGCATGGCCAGGTGGTTAAGGCGTAATCTGAGAGTAGTGGGTTCAAATCCCCGTCACACCAAACATGCTCACTCTTTCAGCCGTGGGGACGTTATAGTGTTTTGGTCAATCCCACTATTCGTTGGTAAAAGAGTAGCCTAAAAGTTGACGGTGAGTAGTGATGATTACTGCCTTCCTTCTATTCTTACTTAGGAACGGCTAGCGCAGATAACCCTCGTGTAGCTTTGCGCGACATTCAAAAATAAACAAACAACTAACTAAGCAAAAGAATATGTTTTAGCTAATTTTATCTCCATACCGTTTTATTTTCTCGGCATTGTTTAGCATCGATTTTCGAGTTTCTTTTGGCAATGAAGCCTTTGAACAAAAACACTAGTACACGAAGGAAAGAAACAAAAGATATTTTTGACGTTATCTTGATATGCTGAAAAAATAAAACAATTTTATATGAACAAAAAAATTTTCTGACGCCACCTTTATGAAAAATAACCTTCTTACAACGAATATACTCTTCTTTCAGATACGCTGAAGGATTATAGGCTAAAGTGAAAACGACTCTTCCATGAAATTTAATAAATTTGTTTAAGTGACATTAGAACACATAACCTCAATAAAAATACTACTCTTGTAGCTGGAAGGAAAGAATGAAACATTCTGACTCTTCTTGAAAAATTACTTGACGTTATCCATTTTTGAGTAGTAGAAGTTACCCTAGTTTACATTTTGTAGTAATATTCAATTTATCAAAGTAAGATCTAGATTTACACTTAGAAACTTAAGAGTACGTAGTTTTTTCAGAAATGTATTTCTGTTCAAGATATAAACATGTAGTTAGTTGAGTTGGTTAGTTCACTCAGCTTTGCCTGTGCAGCAGTTTATATAAATTTATTTCTTGCTGAATACTGTTATACTAAATTACAATGTAGTTTCAGGGGTTAAAAAACCTGGGTTGTTCAAGAATCAATCGATTCTCCTTAATCTGCTCTTGGGTTTATGCTCACTTTAGAACTACTGTGGGATAGAAACATAATAATAAAACCAATTGAAACTAAAATAACCTGTGGCTATAGAAGGAAGATTAAGATATCGTGTGTAAATGTTAAGCTCATACAAAGTTTGTCAGTGCAAGATGGTCTTTGACAACAATTTAACAAAAATTTCACTGGAATATAAAGATTTAATGCCATGAATCTTGATGAAAACCAAAATTCACTGATCAGTCACTTAAACATCTATGGCCCGACATGGCCAGGTGGTTAAGACACTCGACTCGTAACCTGAGGGTCGCGAGTTCGACTCCCCATCGCACCAAACATACTTGCCGTGAGGGCGTTATAGAGTTTTGGTCAATCCCACTATTCGTTGGTAAAAGTGTAGCCCAAGAGTTGGCGGTGGGTGGTGATGACTAGCTGCCTTCCCTCTAGTCTTACACTGCTAAATTAGGAACGGCTAGCGCAGATAGCCCTCGTGTAGCTTTACGCGAAATTCAAAATTAAAAAAAAACCTGAAACATCTACTCAAACAGTGCCCAAAATGTTATAGATCTCAAAGGAAAGAGATGGAAAGACAAGGGCTAAAGGAAAGTATACAATCCGGACGATTGAAAACAGTTAAGTTTACTTATACTTTGCATCGTTTGATGAGTGGTATTACGTGCTGTCTGATTAAGATAAAAGGGGGAGTGTATTTTCCCATGAGGATAGGGTGACTACTACGGTCCCTAATTGTAAAGGCAACCCGTTTCTTTATGGAACTTTTTTATTGAACTAGGTTGCTAATTTCATAAATCTATTTTGGACTGAAAGGATATTTAATGTTTTGTCTATGTAGCAAATCGAACTGTGGGACTGAAGATGAGAACCTAGACGCAATTCTTAGTTTTAACATGTTTGCAATTTTATAAATGTGATGTTCAGGGTGTTACAGGAAACCATGGAACCTCATTTTATCAGCGGCCTAATAAAAACTTTGTGTATAAGTAACAATACTGATGTTTTACACCCACAAAAGCGAATAATTTTGGTAAATATTGACGTAAGTTTGGTATTTCAAAATCTTAAAACTTCCGTACAATCTACTTGCTTTTGTTTGTTTCTTTTTGAATTTCGCACAAAGCTACTCGAGGGCTATCTGTGCTAGCCGTCCCTAATTTAGCAGTGTAAGACTAGAGGGACGGCAGCTAGTCATCACCACCCACCGCCAACTCTTGGGCTACTCTTTTATCAACGAATAGTGGGATTGACCGTCACATTATACACCCCCACGGCTGAAAGGGCGAGCATGTTTGGCGCGACGGGGATGCGAACTCGCGACGCTCAGATTACGGACCCCACAATCTACTTGCAAATCAGAATTTTGATAAGAAAGGAAAAATAACTAACTCACTGTTTTCCTTGTGATCTGTCATAGATCAAAATTTAAAAAAAAAAGAAGAAAAGTATCAAAACACTTACAATTTACTAACTTTAAGTTTGATACTTGGTTATATGTAATGGTCACTAAATATTATATTGTTAAGAACACTATATTTATTTCCCATAAATCTAGCATCACGTTAATACACATATCTAGTGGCCAAGGTAGAATGATAGGATAACAGTGCTGTGATACCATTATATTGCCAAATGATGGACTTCCACTATTATTATTCCACCGAGTTAAAACTAATATCTTAAGAGCCTATAAGCACTAATAATACGACAAATGAAGGAGTGATGTGGTGGCGTAAGACAGTGCATTTGTGTTGAGAGTTTCCCTTAACACAAAGCGTTCAAATGATACTTCGTCTGGAATCTCATTTCTGATTAATTTGAAAATGTTATTGTATGTGATGATGTATTAAATCACTTTTGGATTACGGAACTTAAGCATTGAAAAAGTGATAAAATTCGGCTGTTTTATTTTAGTTTATTTCCTTGTTATTTTCCAATACCAATGTAGAATGTTTAAATGGAGTAACACATCTGAGAAAAAATCTGACCATTTGTTTAAAAAGCATTTAAAATTTTGAAACTTAGGAGAATATTTATTCCAATTTGCCTAAAATATCTTGTAAATAGACGAAACTATCAGATTTTATGAACAAAATGTTAAGAGATCATGTAACCATTGCATTGAAAATATTAAAAGAAGGCAGAAGTAAGAATGTGTTCTCAAGACAGCTGGTATGTGTGTGAAAACTTTAATAAAAATAAAGTACAGAACAACGTTAACCTTTGCTAACCTGAAGATGACCTAAGAAGGTCGAAGCATTGTTCTGGACTTTATTTTAATTAAAGTTTTGATATCCATACCCGCCGTCTTGAGAATACATTTTCACCACAAGTGGGTTTCTCGTCTTCATGGAAGGCAGAAATTATTGTCTAAAATAAAATAGTTTCGAACGAATTTGTTGCCAAAAGAAAACACAACGTGAGCAAAGTTGAAATGTCATCAAAACATCATACATTTAGAGAATGATTTGAAGTGGAGAGTGTTGCATGTAAAGTGTTATTCAATACGTTATATGAAACGAATTTGGAGTCTCGTCGCATCTGTACGGCTCATTTGCCAAGTTTATTTTTACTCCATGTGATGAACGTGATACTTGACATGAGTCCCGCAGCGTAGTTTTCATTTCAATAGCATCTGTTGTAAAACTGTCATGTCCAAAACATATATTTCTTCACTGATCATTTTCCATAATCCATCTAGTGTACGAGGCAATGGTTCTATGGTGACTGATTCAACATTCCAATCACATTAAAATCTGCATTCGACGAATTTCCCGTTATATCTTCTTATGTTATCACATGAATGTCTATTTCATTTTCTATTTGCCTAAAGTGTGTAACTGATTTTTATGTATGTGGATTCTCACTTATTATATGACTCAGCATTTTGCTTAATATGGTTGAGATATGGCTTTTTGAATGTCTATTTTGGATGGACCTCATGTCCCATGTTGATTTACACTGCTTTAATTTCATTCGCTCATATATATAACACTTTACTAGCGTTATAATTATTTGAAGTTTCATATTAGCCGAAATCATGCGAAACGCAGTTTCTTGAGCAACCGCTAGGTAATGTTGACGAAAAGTACAAGAAAACTACTCACAATTCCCAAAAACTAAAGACTTTTTCAGGAGTTCTTGATTAAGATGACAGTTCTTTTCTAAGGTGTTGGCTTTATTCATTCAGTCTTTTAGAACTGTGTGTTTTTGTGTTTTTCTTATGGCAAAGCTATCTGCTGAGGCCACTGAAGGGAATTGAACCCCTGATTTTAGCGTTATAAATCTGTAGACTTACCGCTTCACTAACGGAGAGCGTCTTAGAACCTATATTGCTTCTTTCTACTCTATACTAATACAATCAAAACGTTCTATACATATTAAAATCATAAGCTGAAAGTATTTTCATTGAAACATTAATATTATCCATTTATATTCTAACTTAAATAAATATTTAAAATAAATACTTTCTTTTTAAATTCAAGCTCAAATGATCCACTTTCTTTTTGCCATAAAACAATACACTTGAACGGTCATTCAAACTCTAATTACCCACTTTTTGTTGCCATAAAACAATACACTTGAACGGTTTATTCATTCAAACTCTAATGACCCACTTTCATTGTGACTTAAATGTATATACTAGAAAGTACTTGTCCATCCAATCTATAAGAATGTACTTCATTTCTGGTATAAAGTAACATATTAGAGAAGTTTATAAAAGAAAGATTTAGCGAGTTTCATGAGCTTTTTATGATAAAATAATATATACTTTCTGTCACACGTACTTTGCATTTCAAATTTTGTAACCTTAAAACATTTCAATGCGTATGTGATGACCAGCTGTTACGTGATTTTTTCCTTAAATAACTTTTTTGATGAGTTAAAGTAACTCCTAAGTCTTCTACTTTAAGATTGATAATATGTATCCAAATCCCACATAACTCTTTCATCTGGTTAGATTTAACTTATTCTTCTCATAACGCAAAGAAAAAATATTGTACTTGAACAGGAAATCTTTAAAAACGTTTTTGTTGTTGTTTCAAGTATCTGGTAAAACAGCATTTAAATTTTTTTTTAAATATAGAATTTATGAGTGCAACGTAAAACATGGTGTTTTGTCTTTAAATCTCCTGTGTGAGATTCAGTTACAAAAAGAATAACAGAGTTTTTATATAATTTATTCTATATTTTAATTACGTAACTATTTTTTGTGTGGTACAGCAATAGGACCATGTCTCTGAACACAGACATGTGATCTTTTGCTACATAAGTGTGTGCGTTACTGATGTAGGTCAGCCATTATCGAACGATGGATAAATATATTTGGTCAATGCTTTATTGTAAACAAGAAAACGGTTATTATCAGACTTCCATCCATTTTATATCTTCTCTCTTTATTCGGACGTGGCATGCAGATTGTGGGTTCGAATTTCATCAACGAACATGCTTTACCTTTTAGCTAAACCTGAAATAAGCTCTTTATTATAATAAGGATCTAACATGACCACCATCATGAGTTATCATTATAATAATGATCTGATATTAACATCATCATAGGTTACTTATCGGTAAAGGAGTAAATATCACAAGAACTAGCAATGAGTGGCGTTGATTTGTTGACTCGATGGCTTCTTTCTGGTCTACAACTTCAACAAAGGGTAAAATAGCCCTCGTGTTAACTGTACTCAATATTTCAATAGGAAACAAACATTCTATGTTCAAGGTATCTACCTTAATAGTGTCAAATGTTTTACCCCTTTCTGATATTTAAAAAAAATGTAGACCAACATTTGATAGTAGCTCGTCAATTTACATATCTATGCTCAGACTTCTTCTTTTAACATAATTACGTGTCACTGGATTAAAACGAACAAAAACTACCAGTGACAGTGAACGTTACTAATAGATTTAGTTGTCTTTAAAATAATAGAAACTACAGTAATAATAAACATTATTCGACAGTTTTAGTTATGTCTTCAAGCCATTAACAAATAAAATTGTCTAATAATTTTAGTCATGTCATTAAACAATGACGATAACATTATTTTGAAACTAACAGAAAAAACAACAACAAAAATAATAACAATGATACTTGATATTAGGACGGATTTCACAACATACATATATATATATATTTGTTTCTTTTATATATCTTTAAAGGTAACTTAAAAACCGTAAGTAAGAAAGAAAACTCTTTTTCTATTTCTAGGAAGATTCAAGTTTGGTTAGGCTAAAACAAAGAAATGTTTCTACATCTTATCAATGTTGCCAGCAGCAGATTACGTAAAGAATAAAAATCCATTTTCAGTTATACCACTGTTTTGTTATTCCAGACTCCTATACGAGTTCGTTAATTCAGACACTTTTTATTTTATTGTTAAATGTTTACTTATTATACCATTAACACGCAAAAGTGAAGGTTATGTTAGCTTTTATAGTAATTTGCGAGAGTTTCATTCTATTATTTAATCAAAACACATAAATCAACCAACGAACTTTAACCGAATCGAAAGTAAATACATTTCATGCATATAATCAATAATCGTAACACAGATCTGAAATTAACACCATGTTTCGAGACCATCATAAAAAAAAAAAAAAATTTGGCATACAAGGTTATCCTTATTGTAAAGATCTGATATTAACGATATCTTGGGTTATCGTTATAGTAAAGACCTAATATTAACAGCATTCTTATATATCATTGTAATAAAGATCTAATATTAACACAATTTTTATATATCATTGTAGTAAAGATCTGATATTAACACATGAATTATTATATCAGTCACGAATATTTCTTTTTTACATTATTGATGTAGTCACCATGTAGTAACAGCCTATATCGCATACAGTAATAATCTATATCGCAATTTATCATTGTTGCAGCCATTTAACATAGATTCCACAGTAAATTATCTTTATTACCTATATTACCAGTGTTATCAAAATCTAACGAATATCCTGTTGTAAGTGATTATTACAGCCACCATATAACTGGAACTTCACACTATAAGACCAATATTGTCATCGTATATAACGTACTTCATCCTGATTATTACTGCTATTTAACATGAACATTTTAGTTCTCATAAGACACTACCTTTTATTAGGTTCACCTGCTGTATGGTGGTACAGTTGAATGACCGAACAAAACATTTATATTTTGTAGCATCAATGGTGATATGAACATGAGAAAATCAAATCAAAGCAACTACAACTAGGAAACGTTTAAGTATAATTTTACACCTTAATTTGTTTGATTTTTCTTCTGTTTATGTTATTTTATCTTGCTAGGATCGCAGCTTCTGTAAACCAAAATTGTTTAAATCATGTACTGAAACACAAGAGAAAGGGGCTTTTTAATCTTGTACACATTTGTAGACCTGTCACTCTAATGTAGGACCAGTTTTTGCATGTAAATTGATACAAGGTTTTTGAATTGTTTTCTCCTACCAAAGATCCAATACTTAACTATCCGCGTAATAATAATCTTATATGAACTTATTCTAAGTGATTGTTATGGTCGCAGATTAGTAAAATTCCTACAATGATCAGTGTAAACGTCACTTAATTATGTCTAACGTTAAGTTATCAGTACAGATATCATCTAGAATAAACCCTGTTCTAACATACAGGTATATTTACATTTATCATATAACCCAATCTTAAATAAACTGCGTAGTCTTCGTTCAGCAAGAGTTCCATTTTAAGTGGTTAATGCGAACTTCACCTTTCAAGAAGACTACCTTAGTGGACTACTGTATTTACAATTCACTTAACACCACATTGTAAAGAACCAATAGACTGTGATTAGTATAGTCACCATCTTGCAAGAATCCTATCCTAAGTGTCATTGTAGTTTAGTCTATCACTGCATTTTTCCTCAGTAATCAATATAGTCGTCATCTAGTGGGCATTCCGCACTATTCGATTACTGTGGATACCAGATATTAAAGAAAAACGAAATACGATTCTTAAACTCTGAATTGTAAATATTTCTACACTTTATAACTTCTCATCCAATATT
Organism: Tachypleus tridentatus; assembly: GCF_004210375.1. Lineage (NCBI taxonomy): Eukaryota > Metazoa > Arthropoda > Merostomata > Xiphosura > Limulidae > Tachypleus > Tachypleus tridentatus. The sequence goes on from NC_134834.1 coordinate 175,612,795, forward strand.
GATTACATTTTGTGTCAAATAAACAAAAATACTCAAGAGTTCAAATACCTGAATGTTTGAGGTATCCCTGTAGGAGTGGTCATCATACCAAGAAGTGATTAAGCATTACTGATTAAGCGCTGAAAATAACATTGCATATCGTAATCGTTATGTTAATTGCAGTTATGTTAAAATTGAAATGGTTATTCGAGAAGCATACCTCCTGTTCAGATATTTAAATAGTTCAATCATTTAGCTCTAAAGCTTTTTCAATTGGAAGTATCAAATCATTAACAAAAATGCTGTCATTATTTATTTGATAATTTACAAAGTATATTTCTACAGAAACGTGCCCGGCATGGCCAAGCGTGTTAAAGCCGTGGGGGCGTTATAAGTTACGGTCAATCCCACTATTCGTTGGTAAAAGAGTACCTTATGAGTTGGCGGTGGGTGGTGATGACTATCTGTCTTCCCTCTAGTCTTACACTGTTAAATTAGGGACGGCTGGCACAGATAGCCCTCCTGTAGCTTTGCGCGAAATTCAAAACAAACAATCAATTCTACAGAAACTATAAATGCTTCAGAGTAAATTAAATAGAAAATATGTCTGTGTTTGTGTGTATGTGTGCGTAATTCGCCTGAGCTCAAAGACACACATGGATTATCAGAGTTCCGCCTACTACCTAGAATGTATTTAACTCAGAATTTTCATCTACCAAAAGGCGCGATGAATAAAACCTAAATTGTCAGGAACAACAACAAATTCTCACACGGGTTATATTTTTTATCATTAAGTTTTCAATGTGTTTTGAGGTTACTTAATTAGCAGACTGTTTAATTAATTTATTTTTGGTTTTTGCAAATGATTCCAAATAATTTTTCACTTGGTTCTTATGATAATTGAAAGAAGTAATGTTCTTGTCGCAAATTCACAATGATGTTATTTTTAGTTCGAAACTTAATAGTCAAAATACTAATACAGAAAAATTCATTTTCCATTTGACACAATTATAAAACTCCTTCGTAGCTCAAATAATTTCTTTGAGCTTCGAATGACGTTAGCAAGTTGATAAGTGCACCTGACTCTCTTATGCCAAGAAAGGCGAAATACATATTGTTATTTCTAAAAAGAAAAAAAAAATCATATCTTAACATTTTTTGTTACAAAATAATTTATGGTATATTTTAGTTTAATCTATCGTGTTTATTCTCTTCATTATTTCTCTGAGGTCAGTAATTGGAGCTCCGCAGTGGCACTGCGGTATGTCTGCGGACTCCCATGGCTAAAAATCGGGTTTCGATACCCGTTGTTGACAGAGCACAGATAGCTCGTTATGTAGGTTTGTGCTTATCACTAAACAAAGTCATTAACTGAAATACATTAGGACTTTCGAATATCAGTACCATCCGGAATTAGTTGAAAAGCCCACGGAAGATACTAATTTTTTGATAAATATACCAAATGAATAGTTATGTTTCAGGTTTCTTATAATGTGTCCGTCGTTAATAAAGTTTTTATACGTTATGTCAGAAATAAAAAATAGTGTATATGGTACATTCACTGGATTCTTTAAATGTAACAGAATTACACTATACTCACCTATAAACCTGCCGCCAGAGGGCACACATATATACAGCAATAAATCTTCAGATCATAAAATACATCACGTGAATTACTAAATAATATCTTTCATGCTATGGCCCTTATTGGTAAAGGTTAGTTCATAAATCATTGTACTAAAGACTTGATAGTTCTAATATAACTGTGTAAATTAACGGTCATAATTAACAGAATTTCAATCTACTAGGAGACAACATAGCGTTCATTTAAAAATTCAAAATAAAGAAAGAATAAAGTTTTGTCCTCTTTAGGTCTCTGGTAAAAAATAAATTGATTTTATCGAGTTTGAACGTAAGTATCATTGCTCATGCGAGATAAATAAATCTAGAGAACAGGTCTTAGAGTGGAATTGGTACAAGAGCTGTAAAAGTCGAGTTAGTTTTAGATTATAATTTCTCTTTAGCTACTTGTAAGGAATAGCTGCTTTTATCGAACGAAGAAACTTAAACTGAAGTACCACATTTCAGTACAACGTTAAGGTATGCTGCTAAATGACATAATCCACCAAGTTCTGATAACGCGAGGTTGTAACCAAACATTTTTCTCTCATTAGTGAAAAACTACGCTTGCTGAATTCATAATGTTAAGGAAACACAGAGATTCATAAAATCAATGAAAGACAATCCTTTGGAAGGTTAGACCATTCTACTCCTGAAACAACGTTTATAGCAAAGTTTTTAGTTAGTTTCGAAATCACTGAAAGTTCTGAAAGATGGTTTAAAACATTTTAAAGTTTGTGTGCACTTTAATGAAAATAAATAGAATTATTGGTATATATTGTTATAAATTTCGTTGGCGGGTTTTATTAAATTCTTCGATAAAGATAATTGAAAGTCCAGCTCAGTCAAGTTATAACGATGTTGGTTTTCTCTTTCCAGGCTTATATAAGCTTGAACACTTGTACATCATTATAAATTGTTGTAGGCCTAATTTATAAATAAACTAACGTTTTATGTTTTAGCTAACAGAAAACAAAAGAACTTATATGAACAAAGTAATTCTATGATGGATAAGGGCAATAGCAAATACACTACCTGGTTCGTCTCTACCTTGAAAACAAAAATGTAATATTCAAAAGTATTTCGTATTTTAATCTAATATCGAATGTGCTATATTTTTCTCGCGTAATAGGCCTATCTTAATAAATCTTTTGATCTGAACGTCGTAATTAAAACTCACACTTTAATTTCGAAACTGTATAGTAAGATATCTACTCTTTGTTTACCTTGAGGTATCGAAACTCTGATTTTTGAGTTGTGAATCAAAGAACTTATCTCTCACCTATAATATGATAGTTTATTCAGTTTTATAAAACAAACCTAAATGAAAATAAGTAGCAAAAGTTATTTTGTTTAATCACTTAGAGGTAGGGATATATTAATAATTCTGGAAGATATATCCTGTAACTTTAAGAATATATATTTAATAATACCTTTGAGTTATACACCTTATATCACAACATAGTAGAGAGATACCGTTAATAAAGCATGCTGTGGTATGTGTACACCATGTAGTAATATGGATATATCGATTATTATACAGTCTTAGGAATATACTTTTTAGTACGCTATGGTAGAGTTGTATTATTTATCTTGCCTTTGTAGGGATATGTTATTTATCATATAGCGTTAAAATACACTTTTAACAAATAAATTATAGAAGTTAAGATACAGTAGTACGAATATAACGATGGTGGTATCATGGTTATCATTCCCTTAAGGGTTAACTGGTAGAAGGATACCATTTATCATTCAGCAGTAAGATAAACCAGTTTATGAATCAAAAGAAGAGATATAATGTTTATCATGCTGTGGTGTGATATGCAGTTAATCTTTCAATGTCACGGATATACTAATAATTATTCCATGAAGAAATCTATTGTTTATCGTGCTCTCTCAGGAATATACAATTTATAATAATCGGTTAGGCACCGTTTATTGTGCAGTGAAAGAAAGATATACCGATTGCCATGTGGTGGAAAGGACAATCCGTTTATCTTGTAATGGTAGCGAAAGACATTTTTTCACGTTATTGCAAGAGTACATTTTTAACCAGGGAATCCTAGGAATATGTAGTTTATTATCCCTAGGTAGGGTTATAGAGACTGTTATCCAGTCGTGTGAATTATCATCTAACGTGCAGCAATAAGAATATATAGGCAACTATATCGTTATAGGGGTATACTGTTTCAAATTTGCAAGAATATATAGTTTATCATGAAATTGTAGGGATATACTGTTGCAACACCGCAGATGGATACGTAATTAATCATTCATTGATATCGGGGTTTTATTAATAATGCCATTGGATGAATAATCTTTATCACGCACATTCCGTTTATCAGAAATATATAGAGTTAACCATTAAACGTAGGAATATACCGTTAATCATACTGTGTTAAGAATACACCAGTTATTGCACGGTAGTAAAAATATTCCATTTATCATGTCGCGGTACAGATATTCCATTAATCACTCATTTATAAGCATATATCACTGATACCACCATAGACATGATAAATTATTAATTACCATCTGTCACGGATATACAATTTTTCATTGATGCTAGGGACATACTGTTAGAAATTCGGTTGTAGGGGTATTATATTTAGTGCACAGTGGTTCAGGTTAAAGTTAATTAGAAATTGTAGGAATTTAGCTCCAATAATACCGTGGTAGAGATATGAAGTATATTGTTTTCTGGTAGGAATATACTGTTTATCATAATGAGATAGGTATATGGCGATTATCACTCAGCATAATGCACTCAGTATATCGTGTAGCAAAACGGAAATACAGATAATCATTCTTTAGGTAGGATATACCTTTTGCGATACAGTGTTAGGAATACATCATTAATCAGACAATGGTATGGACACTCTATTTATTATGCAGTGAAATGAATATACACCAGTGGTAGGATTATATTGTTCATGAATCTCTTATCGGTATATACAGTTATTCATGCTTTGGTGATAAGCTGCCTTTCTTCATAAAATGTTTGGAATATACTTTATATCCAGCCATACTAAGAATATGCAGTTAATTATGAAATGTTGTGGATCTATCGTTAATGTTTCAGTGGTATAGAGTCATGTGAAAAAGTTAGGACACCCTATGAAAGCCTGTGTATTTCCGTAACATTTTTGGACATATAGATATTTAATCTCAATTTTAACAATACTGAGTGATTATAGGAATATAACTAAACAAGTAAAACTGTTCATAATTGTTGGGTTGGGATGATATGTTGTTCACTATATTATTTTGTGTGCATACCATTAACACTGCATTTATTATACTGTTGTCATGATGAGCTATATACTATTTATCATAGCACTCTAGGGATATGTTGTTGTTATGATGAGCTGTATACTATTTATCATAGCACTCTAGGGATACGTTGTTCTTATGATGAGCTGTATACTATTTCTCATACCATTGTAGGGATACGTTGTTCTTATGATGAGCTGTATACTATTTCTCATACCATTGTAGGGATATACTGCGCCGAGGTAACAATAAACCGTTTTTCATGCAGTTGTTGAGATATACTATTTGTTATGTAGTGATACTGATATACCTATTACCCTGCTTTTGGTAGCGATAATCTTCTTATGATGTTGAGGCTTGGATATAGTGTTTATCATAATATGATAGAGATATACTGTTTGTAATAGAGTTATATAACCGTACCGATCATCACGCAGCACATAGATTACTGTTTGAATTTTGAAAAGAAAAGAGAATTATTTAAAGTTTTAGATACAGCTGTGATATCCTGTAGCGTAAATAATCTTTTTACATATGTTTGACTTGCTTTAAATATATAATTGTGTGTTGTCCTTTTATTGTTCGAATTTATTGCCAACAAGTCATAGATACCTACTGTAGAAGAACCCCAGACCAAACACATACAAAAAACCCAGGCACCGTTTACGATGGCATGGTAAGGACATACTATATACCAAGCAGTGGTAAGGATATACTATACACTAAGCAGCGATAAGAATATACATATCGTTAATCTTGCTCTGTTAAAGATATGACGGTTTCACGATGCGGAATAGGAACTAACGTCATAAAAGGTGGTAAGAGGATGCAGCAAAGAGGTCAATGGCCTAGCATAGCCAGTTGATTAAAGTGTTCGGCTTTTGATCTGCGGGTTGGAATCTCTGTCATACTGTACATGCTCGCCTTTTCAGGTTATAAAGTGAGGATCAATCCTACTATTTATTGGCAGAAGAGCGGCTCAAGTCTTGGCAGCGGATGATGATGACTAGCTGCCTTCCCTCTAGTGTATCATTGCTAGAAAAGATGACCCTAGTATAGCTTTGCGCGAAACTCAAAACAAATTAAGCCAATAAATCAGTAGTACTTTGAGATTATCTAGAAATAGATTAAAAATTACCAGTAATTCAGAATGGATTTAGAAACTTTAAACAGATTACAGATCACCTAGTAAAATTAACTGAAACTATTATAAATAATTTCAACTAAAATGAATGCATTGTCACTCGCTTTCTCGATATCGAGAAAGTTTTCGATATAAATATATATAAATGATCTAAGGTTTCGCATGACAGAAATAGAACTACCCCCAGGGATTATTTGCTGGCTACTGAACTCTCTGGAAAAAATAGAGTTGCAAAATAAATGTCAGGGAACCTTCTCTCAGACATTTACTTCAAAGGCAAGTGTCACTCAAGGAGGGAAGGGTTAGCCCTATTCTATTTATCATGTATGTGAGGAATATATTCTTAAAATACCCAAACTTTGAGTATGCATCATAATTCGTAAATGATGTTGCGGTCTGGAAAAATGCCCCTACTCCATCCATACCAGCGAAGAGTTCACAACCTTTATAAAATAATACAGAATAATACTACTAGACATATCACATGAAAATAAACGTTCCAAAGATCAATTATTAACATTAACATGACAAATAAAACATAAAAGAAACCCACTAAATTTATACATGAATGGAACACTTCTTCAGACTATAACCTTGGCAAAATTAATAGGTTTAATCTTCATCGCAAAGTTAGTTTGAGTGAAACAAAATTATATGTTATAAAAATTTCGAAACCAAAAATTATGCAAGAAATTTAACCTGTAAAAATCAAAGAATCTCACTAAACAATACGATAAAAATATACAAAACATATATATGACTTATCTTCGTATATGCATGCCCAGCAAGTAAACACATATATAAAATACCATCAATAATAAATTCAATAATTACTGCAGCATACCAAGGTGGACTCAGCATATATGTCTTGATGTCTCTTTGATATAAAAAAAACAACAACACACAATACCAAGTCCCTCGTAGAACATTGTAAAAATTTATACACAAATATAGAAACCATAGCTAGTACTCTTGTATAATTCTCTAAATTATTTTGATAAAAACTGACGAAAGAACGACCTATTATATGAACTTGATCGCTACTATATGCATGATGAAAGTAGACCTAAGTACTTCTCTCCTGTTAATATGTGTTTTACTAGACAAAATAACTCACACAAGTTTTGGACTAATATAATATCATTTACAAAATGGTTTTATAGGCAAAATGTTCTTCTGTTAATTAAGGATGAATGAAATGTATTGTTTATATATACCGAACTGTTTGTTAACTGTAAAACTTTACCAAACATTAGCGACGATATACATAACACAAGAATGTCAATGTGGATAATTACATAGACATTTGTCCTGGAAGGGGTTATAGCAAGTGTGGTTTACTCCGACCCTCGTGTCATATTATCATAAAGCTGTAATCAAAACAACAGTTCAGTCAGGAGTAAGAAAGGGGTCTCAGTGAAACCAACCCACCCTGCTCCACAAAGACCAAAATCCAGATAATGAGAGAAGTACTGTTTATCATTCTGTGGTAAGGATATAATGGTTAGTATGCAGTGGTAGGAATATGTCAATATTGTGCTGTGGTAGTATTATACTATTATATACTATTATACAACAGTGTGGTTTACCACATATTGGAATATATTATTTATCATTCCGTGGTAGGGATATAACATTGTCCCTTCCGCACTAGAAATGAGTCATTAGTTATACAATGTTTGGAATGTAAGTGGTTCATCCGTCTTTAGGCTAATATGTCATTTGATTTTGAAAAACAAACAAACAACGCCGATAACCTACTTGTTTTGCGTCAATAAACGCCAACCAACCAACGAAGAAAAGAAGTTTATGTCAACACGTACCTAAGCAGCTAATAGCCAATTCTATTTCTAGAATTCTTTGCGCCTGTTCACCCGGTGTTATGTTGAGAAACTACTTTGTTTAACAGATATCAATATGTACGGAATTTTCGGACGTATTAAGAACTCTGGTAGCTTTTACATCGTAATTAGTTGAATGAGGATCTTCTGAGAACTCTGTTAAAAGTTAAAAAAAAACAAACAACTCTGCTTTATAATTAAAAAAATAAAATAGAATATTTTATTTGTTCTCAATGTTTTTAGAGAACATATTTCAAAAACGTGTTTGTCCTTATTACGACTTAAGCTATTATATACAGATTATGGTTCTGCCTAACTGCACATGTGTCGCTATAGCAACGACACACAACCAAGGTTTTATTTTAAGAAGACCTACAAAAATAACGAGAATTTTGATTTCTCGTTTAAAGTATTGAATGTTTAGGATGGGGGGGGGTCATAATCCGAAGTTTAAATGTACGTTTCCGACGTTCTATTTATCTATCAAAATTAAAAGTCAGAGTAAATACAATTTTATGTGAAGAAATAAAACCATTTGCTATTTTCTTGTCACATTGTTTGAGGGTTATTTCTAAAATAACAGCTGAAAATACAAAAAAAAATGATAAAACAGAGAGCTACTGATTGAAGACAAACAAACCTACTAACGAGGTGCAACATGTAAGAAAATAACAGTGTTTACAGTCTGCTGCTATTGTATGTTTTGTTGTACTAGAGCCTTTTGTGCTATCGAAAACTACGAAAATGTTGAAAATCCAAACCTTTTAATATCTTTTAAGAAACACAACTGATGCTAAAGATTTATATTAAATATGAACTAATCAGTTCCAGTGTTTGTAAGAAGCACATTTATAGTATAGTTAAGGAGTTTGGTTTGTTTTGAATTTCGCGCAAAGCTACACGAGAGCTATCTGCGCTCGTCGTCCCTAATTTAGCAGCGTAAGAAAAGAGGGAAGGCAGCTATTCATCACCACCCACCGCCAACTCTGGGGCTACCAACGAATAATGGGATCGACCGACGCATTATAAAGCCCAAAGACTGAAAAGCCAAGCATGTTTGGTGTGATGAGGAATCGAACCAGCTATTCTCAGATTACGAGTCGTGTGCATTAACAATCTGGCCATACCGGACCCAGATAATTGTGGAGACTATACCCCTTGTCGGCATTACAAGGTTGAAATATAAAGCTCAAATGTAATTATCAATGTGAATTAACCATTTCAGCTTCTAAAAAGAACTGATGATTACGCTTAAAACGAATAAAACTAAAACATATACAAAAAACACAATTAGATTAGAAATTCGAAATACTATCATACCTACTTCAGTTAGTTGTTGCAAGATCTAAGTCATATTATGACTTTATTTCGAGGCTTCAGTCGTACTTCTTTCGTTTAACTTGATACTTGATTGTGGATCATCTTCAGTGTATTTTTAATCGATATAAAAATGAATAATCACAAATCATATAAAAAGTATTTTAAGAAAGAATATTGTGGTAGTGTTATTCAGCAATCCATACTGATAACTGAGTGATTATTTTATAATAAAGTTTTGTGTTTTTATTTATATCTGTGCAGTTTACTTCCCTTGAGAAATGCCCACCATTCTGCAATCTTACAACGATAGAAATCGAGTTTTAACACCCGTAATGGGTAGAACACAGATAGTCCATTGTGTAGCCTTGTGCTTAAATCCAAACAAACAAACAATTCCTTGAAAACAATTCAAACCGTACATTAAGGTACTTCTATGTCTTGGTGTTGAAATTTAGAATTAAACCAACCTAATCATATATATATATTTCCTTTCTATACCCTGCCACCACTGATTCCACAAATAACTGAGCAGTTAATGAACAGGTCTGAGCTATGAGGACAATGCTTGCTATTTGTTTAAGTCAATCTCGGCTGCTGTACTTTATGCGAAACTAAGTTCTCCTTTATCTGAAAGTTTGTTAAGTAACAGCGGTGCTACTTTAAGTAAACAATGTAGTTTCGCTCTCTAGCTCACGTTCAACTTGAGTGATCAAGTAAGTCTATGACATTAATTCCAGAGAATAGACGTTCACGTGGTTGAAGCAACAATTCTAAAGAACTAAACAAATAAACAGACATGAAGAATCGCATCTAACGTTCAGTGAATAAATGGACTTCCTTTGAACACACCGACACGCTCTGTTCATTACTAACTGATACTATACCACATAAATATTCATAATTACATGTCGAAAAGGCAGTAATCTATTGCTTGATATTTAGTAATTTCTGGCCTAATCTATATCTCTTGTTAACATCTTTAATACGTGAATTTAATTATTTTAATCTGATTGTTCGATAGTATGTCTGGTGATTCAACTAGAAAAGACAAATAAATTAGCGTAATTGTTTCCTTCTCGCGTCTCCAGTGGCACAGCGGTATGTGTACTGATTTACAAAGCTGGAAACCGGATTTCGATACCCGTGATGGGCAGAGCACAGATATCCCATTGTGTAGTTTTACGTTTAACCACAACCAACCAAGCAAATGTTCTTTCTCGAAACTATGAACTTGGGAAAGTTTGGTATAAAACTAAAATAATATGGATATATTATTAATTGATTTCATGCTGGAATTGTACGGTAGTTATGTAGATTCTCCAGTGATGTTTCTGTTATTTAACGAACAGCTATTCTCTCGCTGATTTGTTTTTCGTTCATTTTTTAGTCGTAGAGATAAATTTCGTAGGTTACCAATACGACCATTTACTGTGGAAAACCTTAGAAAAAGATTCGAATGTAAATATGTACACAACTGCATAAAGAAAAGTTATAGAAGAAGATTGGTTGGAGGCATTCATTACCCTGTTACAACGAAGTAGTCATGAAGTATTACCCATGTTACAACTGGAAGACGCAGACCTGAAACGAAGTAGTCATGAAGTATTACCCCTGTTACAACTGGAAGACGCAGACCTGAAACGAAGTAGTCATGAAGTATTACATATTACCCCTGTTACAGCACGAAACGATACAGTTAAGAAGTCAAGAAGTATTATCCCTGTTACAACACGAAACGAGACAATTAAGATTTAATGTATCATAGGACGGCTGCTATGGGTATTAAAACTTACTAATAAAGTAGGGAACAACGTTTCGACCATCTTGGGTCATCTTCAAGTTGACAAAGAGAGAGTTTGATGTAAGATTGGACATTACCTGTGAGAATCAATATAATAGTTCATAGAAGCATATATCACTGAAAGTCATTAAAGGAAAATGATACACAGTGGTTCTGAGATTATTTAGATTAGTCTGTATAGGATTCCCAGGCTATTGTAAGCTCAAGTTATACAGCCTCAGCTCTTGTTAAGGCGGCTCCAAACCGGCCATGAAAGACTTAAAGTGATACTGGAGAATGGAATCTGACAGTCAGAGCTCTTTCCTTATGAATCATGAGATAGTAGAACGCTTCCGTGAGCAAATTAATCTGTAATCATTCAGAGATGATGACTAAGTTACTTATTTATCGATCTGCTTCACTGGACTAGGGATCACCAGCCACTCATCTAAGAGTCAGAGACACAAGGTATATACTAAAGATATCAACTGTTTCTTAGCCAGTTATTGGCCAAAATCCACGAATCCCTGAAAGAGAGGAACAGGATATTTCACACACACTATGTTTATAGATACAATGAAAAAGAGAATTAGACCATTCTTTAAAGTATTTTGACTAATGTAACTGCTTGTAATGGCTGGTTTTGGAGATATGCAAGGTAACTGTCCTGTTATGTGCTGGGATGACGAACTCATATATTCTGTAAAGCACCTAAATTAGGCACAATTGGACAAATTGGATACATTAATGGAAAAATGCCCTTCATGGTTAACGCAGCAAAACAAAATTGAACAATGTATTTAACCATGTTCAAAGCTCACAAAAGAAGTGATATTGAAGCCAGAATGCTTATATAAACATGTGTACTGTCTGTATTGTTAAACATATTCTGTGATGATTTCTGTGAAAATATAACTTTACTGAGAAACTTTCAGGTAAGAGAATAAGACATTACATTGGTGTGAAATATATACTCACCCTGAAAAAGTCTATTTCCTTTTGTGAAAACGTATTAACTGATAATGTTGAATTGATCGCAGGATAAATATATCTCAGAACGGCTGGTATGGATATTAACACTTTTACTAATAAAGCAAAGAACATCGTTCCGACCTTCTAGGTTACCTTCAGGTTAACAAAGGTGTTCTCTGCAATATCAGTAAATGTGTTAATACCTATAACAGCCGTTCTGAGATACATTTCTACTGAAGTGGGTTTCACGTCATCACGAATTGGTCAAAGGATAGATGCTGTAGCTGTACCTCGAGCTATGCCAAAAATTAATCACATACCCAAATATTGTAATAAAACCACACTAGTTTCAATAGGATAGACATAATTATTCCAGTCTCACCATCATTTACATGCCTCTAGCTTGTACTGGAGGAGAATTGGAAAGCATATGCTTTTGGTATGTTGGACAGCTTTTGAGTTAAATGTCCTTACCTTGATAAACACCAAAATAAGTCAGGGTATTGATTTTTACTTATGGTTTTACTTGAAAACCAGTAGCTGCTGAACAGCAATATATGCAAGACTATATGTCTTAACCAATAACTGAGGAGGTCCAGGAGAACAAACAGTAAATGATAAAAGTTTTCACTGTGCAAAAACCACCAGCATGACAAAACAGTTTTCTCCGAGCTGGGAGAGAAATGAGTTAGAGCTCATGGTTAACAAAATCGTTGAATTTTCGAGGATTGTTTGTTCACAGAATGAACATAGTCATGTCTGATTTAATTATGACATTGGCATTTTCATAATGGACATTGCATAAGTAACTATTTGTCAGATTTTTCTGCGCAATCACAGAGAGTTTAGTGGAAGAATTACATAATTTTGCCAGATTTGGCTCAGAACTATGAACTACATGAATGTTGCAGAGAGATTCAGTGTACCTCTGTATGCACAACAGTTATTCAATGGTTTACTATAGACTGAGCTTAGTGTGTCTGTGACGTTTAACCTGGCTATAGAGCTCTAAATTGAGTTAAACTGTGTTCTATTTAGAAAGCAAGTAGCATCAGCTAAGATACATATCCATATGAGCATGGTTGCAATTTCATTTTTGTTTATAATTATGTGTGATTGGCTATAAGCTTCATGCTCAGCTCTTGTCATCAAAATTTTCATACTCTACCTCTTGATATGTTTTGAACACCTTATCGAAGTTTGGAAAGTTTCCAGTAAACATTACTAGAATTTTTCAAACAAATATTCATAATTTTGAATTAAATATTTTAATAAAGATTTCTGCAAGAATTTATGGACTTAGTGTCGACTGTTCCGAGTGTAAAATAATTTTCATGTTAATATTAAAAACATTTTTCTTCATCTGAATATCTTCAAATTAAATTTTCTTAACCCCTGAAACCTCCTGTTTATATTTTCATAGAAACTCGTTTGATTTGACCAATCTTATAACCACCGTAAAAAGTATAAATAAATTGAAATGACACTTTTTATATCCAAAATAATTTCAGGTTGTAGTAGGACACTGCAGTTTTTTATATTACATTTTTCTGTTTTATTGCTCTGTAAACCGTGTGTAACTAAGAATGCCGACTCACATCTGGTAAATCACTCGTCGAACACGTAGTTCACGTTGCTGTATTGAATAACGTAATTCACTAGCTGCTCGCAAACATCCCTCCTAAATAATAATAATAATTATTGTTAATTTATTGTTCCACCAAATTTAACCTCACCTAACCTTATTAGTTTCTATTATTCCATTTTAGTTATTTTTATAACAATAAATAAAATATATACTTTGAAAACAACGAATGGCTTTATAACTAAGGTAAGGTGGCTTAAATTAGTTCCCATGGGTATTTAGGGTTGATAATACCCTGTAATAAAAACAACTCAAGATTATATGGTATTAGATAGATAAAATTGACTTTCTTTTGGTTATAAATGATATAATATAAAATGTTCAAAATATTAACAGTTTGTGAAGAGGATAAATGAAACTGGTCTGATTCTTTAACTTATGACTCTTTAAACAAAAAGATTGAAGGTTATGAAAATTAGACTTTATATTGATAATATTTATATCATATGACAAATTTGTGTTAAAGTCTGTACCTTTGAGAGTGATGGCAAATAAATTAGAGAATTGGAAGAAAAAAAAGAATAAATGTCATAATTATGATAACAAAAATTTAAGGATTTTAAAAACATATTTCGTCGTAGAATTAAGAACTAAAAATTGATATAATATGACATTATTTTTAACCATGTTTTCTTGCCAAGTTTATTAGTATATAATCATAATGTAGATTAATTATCCTTTGAATCTTACTCTGTAAAAGCCGGTGACATGTGCATTTTGTCTACCTTTTGCTGACAATCAAATATACATCAATATTGTAATTGAATTGAAAGCAACTGAGATTGGGAATAATATTATTGTTGTATCCATCAAACGCAATCAAATATAACATATACAGCAGTCAATACGGTAAATGCAACTAGGTGACTTGTTGATTGAATATGGCAATGCATTTTTGGGATAAAATGGTTAAATTAGTCGTAGAATCTTAACTCACCATCAAATATGCACAGGAGAATATCACATAGTAGCTTTCCTGGAGCTTTACAGATTGTCAATGTTAAGATATGGGTTTTACACCGTTCAGAAGATGTTTGATCATTATCAGACACAAGGAAGACACATATGGGCTCTATATTAACTGGAAAAACTGAATTTCCAAATTAATGTCTGAAGACCTTGGATGGTTTCCATTGATTCAAACATTTACAGTCATGTGAAAAAGTTAGAACACCCTATGAAAGCCTGTATATTTTTGTGACATTTTTGGATATATAGATATTTAATCTCAATATTTAAAATACTGAGATATTATAGGAATATAACTAAACAATTAAAACTGAAAAAAGACTTTTCAAGATCTTCTGTAAATGTAATTCTACAAAAATGCATATTCTAACTGAGGAAAAAGTTAGGATACCCTACCTTTATTCCCACTTAAAATAGCTCAACTCACACACAGGTGTATCACACCAGGTGCACATGATTAGAAGATCGTTACTCAGCATTTTGAATGAGGCTTGCCCTATTTAAACCTCAGACATTTAGTTTGGTGTGCTCCTGGCCCTTGAAGTGAGAGTGAGCACCATGGTGAGAGCAAAAGAGCTGTCTGAGGCCTCCAGAAAGAAAATTGTAGCAGCTTATGAGTCTGGTAATGTATTTAAAAAGATCCCAAAATATTTCAAAATCAGCCATTCCACTGTTCCGAAAATAGTCTACAAGTGGAGAGCTTTCAAAACAACTGCCAACATGCCCAGGTCTGGTCGTCCAAGCAAGTTCATCCCGAGAGCAGACCGCAAGATGCTAAAAGAGGTCTCCAAACACCCTAACATGTCATCACGGGACCTACAGCAGGCTCTGGCTACTGTTGATGTGAAAGTGCATGCCTCTACAATCAGAAAGAGACTGCACAAGTTTAACCTGCATGGGAGGTGTGCAAGGAGGAAACCTTTGCTCTTTAAGAGAAACATCAAGGCCAGACTAAAGTTTGCCAGAGAGAATCTAGACAAAGACCAGGACTTCTGGAATAATGTTTTTTGGACAGATGAGTCCAAAATTGAATTACTCGGACACCAGAACAGAGGACATGTTTGGCGTAAACCAAGTACAGCATTTCAGGAAAAGGACCTCATACCATCTGTGTAGCATGGAGGTGGAAGTGTCGTGGTTTGGGGTTGCTTTGCTGCAGCAGGACCTGGATAGCTCACAATCATAGAATCCACCATGAATTCTACTGTGTATCAGAGGGTGCTTGAGGATCATGTGAGACCATCTGTACGAAAATAAAAGCTGAAGCGGAACTGGACCCTGCAACACGACAATGACCCAAAACATACCAGTAAATCCACCAAGGACTGGCTAAAACCTAAGAAATGGAGAGTCCTGGAATGGCCGAGTCAAAGCCCAGATCTTAATCTCAATGAGATGCTGTGGGTGACTTGAAACGGGCTGTACATGCAAGAAACCCCTCAAACATGTCACAGCTGAAAGAATTTTGCATTGAGGAGTGGAGCAAACTTTCGTCAGACTGATGCCAGAAACTGGTAGATGTCTACAAGATGCGTCTCACTGCAGTTATTTCAGCCAAAGGGGTAACACTAGCTATTAGGGGGTAGGGTGTCCTAACTTTTTCCTCAGATAGAATATGCATTTTTGTAAAATTACATTTACAGAAGATTTTGAAAAGTATTTTCTTCAGTTTTAATTGTTTAGTTATATACCTATAACCTCTCAGTATTGTTGAAATTGAGATTAAATATTCGAAAATGTTACAAAAATATACAGGCTTTCGTAGGGTGTGCTAACTTTTTCACATGACTGGAAATCTAGCATCTTACTACTGTAAAGTCAAGATCGATGACAAAAGCAAACTTAAGACTGCTTTGAACACCAGGGATGGTTTTTATGAGTTTTTGACATGCCATTAAGTTTATGTAACATACCTGCCATGTTTGACAGCTCAATAAAATTTACACTTAACTTGCTACAACGATATAAACGATAGTTTTACTTCAGTATTTTCTGATATTTAGTGGCATATTTTCATCTTGTTCTTAGCTACAGATATGAATGTGTGACCTACATCAGGATATGTTCACTTCAGGAAAATAAATATTCAGGCATGCACAAGTGTAACTTGCTGGTCATATAATAGGCAGAGATGGAGTTTCTACAAACCTTACTCAGATAACAGTGGTAAGACAGTGTCTTCAGTTAATCTGTGAACAAGTTTAATGTCCACAGTGTATTACCAATGGTTATGGACAACATATTTAAGATAGCAGCATCATTGTTTGCTCTCACCGAAATTGATATGAAATTTAGATAGAGTAAGGAATGTGAATAGCATTTGGATCCTAAAATCATATTCTCGTAGACTTTCCAATGTCCGCATATCTACAATGAGTACATGTTTGTCACGGATACCATTTATAATGGATTTGGAATAATGTTATCATTTTTTCAGAATGTGTAATTTGGTACACTAGTCTTATACTCATGACTCCTGAATGCACATCTTATAAAATGGAGAGATAGCTTCTCATTTTTGTAAAACACTTTCCACACTATTCGTGTAGTAGATAGTTTATCAACCAATTTGACTCTACTTTACTGAAATGACTGATGAAGTTTAAAAATCTAGAATTTATTATAGCACATTGGAGGACAATGTTAAAAGAATATGCCTTTCTCATAGTGCTTCGCCAGACCCACAACGTAAGTCTATCTCAACATTTAATAACATCTTTCAATTTTTTAGAATGCCCTTATTGTGGAACATGAGCCTATTCTTTTCAGAGTGAGATTCCTCTAATGGATGGATGCAATAATTAACACTTCGTGAACTTCAAGAGCACATGAAAGATGAAATTCACCCACTACAAACAGAGAAATACAGAATAGATGCACTCTTATATGGTTAGTTAACAGTGCAAGAAGACGTGCATTTCAACAATGGCATTATCCCTGTTACAATTACATAATACCTAAAATTATTTTACGTGATCAGTTTTAACGAATACATTTTACAATTTAAATGTGTTTTCCATGATATAGTAATACCTGCCAAGCTGTTCAGTCAGTAAAAAAAGAGGGCGTCATTAACATTCAGGTTTTCTAAAAAAGATGTGCGTTATATGAATTCAAACTCAGGGGTTATCTGTGCTATAGAATTCTAAAAGCAAATGAATGAAAAATCATGAATGTTACCAAGATATCAGAATTGGTGGTCACGTGATTATGCGGAAATTCTTGTGCCTTACTCCTAATCAGAGTCTACGGTTTCAAAAGAAGGCTTAACTTCATTTAGTGTAGTATATAAATTCCTAATTGTACTGAGATAGGGAAAGACAAGTATATAAAACGAAACAGCTTTTCATGTGGAGATGTAAAAATTTTCTACATCAGTTTATTTGTTTTAAAAATGATGAACACGTGCATGTACTTGTAAATATGAGAAATAAACACCATCTAAAAATAATTAGTTTTAACAATAATTTTTGCCATTGTTAAGATATTTAAAAATATGTTTTGTATCACACAGCAATATTTGATATTTCTCAGTTATCTTAACTTCAACGCCTAATTTAAGAATATTATAAAATGTTTCTATCACATAGGAATATTTATATTCACTCTGTTAATATAAGTTTACCACTCCAAAAAGAGCTTTATAACATGATTTTATATCATATAAATACTGTTAACTAAATCTATTTATCGTTAAACCCACATTATAAAAAGTATTCAGTCGAGTACCAATTGTTGCAACAAGTTAGTTTGCGTAACTTTAACGACAAAAATTAAGAAATTTCAAAGCATTAACTCCATCAGAAAATAATTAGAAGAACACTTTCATTGGTATACCAGTAGTTAAAAATAATAAATTTGTACTTCAGCTCCCATAGTAATAAGTTTAGGAAATATTTGTATCAAATTAATGGAAAAAAAAAAAAAAGATTCATTAACATACCAGTACTGTATTTACTCAGATTATGTAATTTTATTCCAATCATAATAGAATTAGGACATATTTTTATTAAATTCATTAAACGAACTTTCTCTTACTCAGTTTGTACCAGTCAGCAATTTTATTCCCATAGTAATAAGTTTAGAAAATTTTCGTATTAAATTTTATTTACTCAGTTTGTCCCAAAGTAATAAGTTTAAAAACTATTTGCATTAGATTAATTAAAAGAACTTACTGAGATTATGTAGTTAATTTCCTATAGTAATAAATTTAGAAAATATTTTTATTAAATTAATTGAAAGAAATATTTCATTCACATACCAGTATTTGTAGTTACTAAGTTTGTATTCTTTGATTCCCATAGTAATAAGTTTAAAAAATATACGTATTAAATTAAATAAAAGTTTCATTCACTTACCAGTACTTGCACTTATTCACTTTGAGTAGTGTAATTCCCACAGTAATAAGTTTAGAAAATATTAGAATTAAATTAATTAAAGGAAAAGTTTCATTCACATACCGCTACTTGGACTTACTAAGTTTTTGTAGTTTAATTCCCAGAGTAATAAATTTAGAAAATATTTGTATTAAAATAATTAAAAGAAGAGTTTCATTCACATAACAATACTCGTACTTACTCAGTTTGTGTTGTTTTAGTCCTCTAGTAATAAGTGTAGAAAATGTTCTTATTAATTAAATAAAAGAAATGTTTTATCTGCATTCCTGTATTTGCACTTACTTACCCAGTTTGTGTAGTTTAATTCCTAATGTAAAAATTCAAGAAATATTTGAATGAGATCAATTAAAATAACTTGCTCAGTTTTGTGTAGTTTATTTCCCCTAGTAAAAAGTTTAGAAAGTGTTTCTATTAAAGTAATTAATAGGAAAGAATTATTCAAATACTACAGGGTGTTCGGAAAGTCACTGTGCAATTTTGTAATCACATTATATTCAGTCTGTTTCAAGCCAGCAACTAATAGCGGTGCTTAGAAACAAAATAAGAAGGATCCAGGCCTGTATTCATGCCAACGGGGGTCACTTTCAACATTGTTTATAATTGTCATTCATATTTACCTCTCCTGTATTCTATATTGAAACATGTCTGTTAATAAATATATAAGTGCACAGTGACATTCCAAACACCCTGTAGTACTTGTATTTACTCAGTTTGTGTAGATGTATTTCTATAGTTAAAAGTTTAGAAAATACTTGTATTAAATCAATTAATAGAAAAGTTTCATTCACATACCAGTACTTTTACCAACACAGTATGTATCGTTTATTTCCCATAGAAATAAGGTTATAAAATATTTGTATTAAAATAAATGAGAAAAACGTTTATTTCACATAAGAATACTCGTACTTACTCAGTTCGTGTAGTTTTATTCCCTTAGTAATAAGTTTAATAAGTTTAATTCAAATACTAGTACTTGCACTTACTCAGTTTGTGTAGTTTAATTCCCATAGTAACAAATTAACAAAATATTTGAATTAGATTAATTAAAAGAACTAACTCACTTTGTGTAGTTTTATTCCCATAGTAATAAGTTTAGAAAGTATTCTTCTTAAATTAAATAATGGAAAAGTTTCATTCACATGCCAGTAGTTGCACTTACACACTTAGTGTAATTTAATGCCCATAGAAAAAATGTTTAGGAAATATTTGTATTAAATTAATTAAAAGAAAAGTTTGATTCATATACTAGTACATGTAGTTTAATTCCTATAGTAATAAGTTTAGAAAATATTTGTATGAAATAATTAAAAGAAAAGTTTCATAAATGTAGTATTACTCGTATTTACTCAGTTTGTGTAGTTTAATTCCTATAGAAATAAATTCATAGAATATATGAATTAGATTAATTGAAAGAACTTTCTCGGTTTGTGTAGTTTATTTCCTATAATAATAAATCCAGAAAATATTGGAATTAGATTAATTAAAAGAACTTACTCCATTTGTGTAGTTTATATTCCATAGTAATAAGTTTAGAAAATATTAACATTACAATAATTAAAAAAAAAAAGTTTTATTCACATACAAGTACTCGTACTTATTGATTTCGGGTAAATTAATTCAAATAGTAATAAGTTTAGAAAATATTTGCATTAAGTTAATTAAAAGAAAATTTCCATATACATACCAGTACCTTTTACTTTCTCCATTATTTTAGTTTATTCCATTAGTATTACGTTTGGAAAATATTTGTAATAAAATAATTAAAAGAAGCGTTTCATACAAGTACTGGAACTTACTCAGTTTGTTTAGGTTAATTCCAATTATAATAAATTTAAAAAACATTTGTAATAAATTAAATAAAAAATAGTTTTATACACATACCAGTACTTGTACTTACTCAGTTTGTGTATATTTATTCTTATGGTTATAAGTTTAGGAAATACTTGCATTAAATTAATTAAAAGAAAAGTTTATTTCACTTACCACTACTTGCACTTAATCAGTTTTTAGTTTAATTCCCATAGTTAAAAGCTTAGAAAATATTTCTATTAAAATAACTAAAAGAAAAGTTTCATTCACATACCAGTACTCGTACTTACTAAGTTTTTTAGTTTTATTTCCCTCGTAATAAGTTTAGAAAATATTTGTGTTAAATTAAATTAAAGAACAGTTTATACGTATACCAGTACTTGTACTTATTCAGTTTGTGTAGTTTTATTTCCATATTAATAAGTTTAGGAAATACTTGTATTAAATTAATTAAAAGAAAAGTTTCATTCACCTATCAATACTTGTAGTTATTCCTTTTCTGTAGTTTAATTTCCCTACTAATAAGTTTAGGAAACCCTTGTATTAAATAATAATATTTACTGGTATTCATAGCTTTTAACACTCATCTTAACGTGAACGTTATCACACGAGTAGCCATATCTAATTTGGTCTTCAGAAATGTTTGAACCTTAAATATTTTGGGCCTTTGTCCCACCAGAGGATACAAACTACAAGGTTAGATAAAATTTGTTCTAAAGGCTTATAACATCTGTGCTTTCTTCATGATAAATATCTGATTTTGTTTTTCACTCTTAAGATCTTTTTTCTCCAACTGTAAGCTACCTGTCTGTCAGTATTCAGTTTGTAGGATCTCACTTTTCGTCTTTAACTGTCTTTTAGTGTGATTCATTGTTTAAAAGTGAGGTCGTAGCGTCTTTCACTTACACTCGGAATGTATGAGTCACAGTTCATTACAACTTTTCTTCCTTCCTTTCCTAGTAACGTTCCTAGCTCGAAAGTATGGTTCACCCTGATAGATTTACACATTCAATGTTAAAATAATTTTAATTATTGTTCTTTGGGTCAACGGATGGTTGTTGTAAAATGTAAGTTGCTCACATAATCAGGATGTTGCGACTACAAACAAATACAATTAAACTACACTTTAAATCAGAAATATAGACGTTTGGTCTATTTCAGGATTTTTAAATCCTGTTTGTTTGTCGTTTAGCACAAAGCTGCACTGTGGGGCACTTAACCTAGCACGGGTATCGAAAGCCGATATTTAGAGCTGTAAGGCTTCATTTTCCTCCATCATTCTACTGTGTTATCAGTGTGTGTTTTTCTTATAGCAAAGCCACATCAGGCTATCTGCTGAGCCCACCGAGGGGAATCGAACCCTTGATTTTAGCATCGTAAATCCATAGACTTACCGCTGTACTAGCGGGTGGCCCATTTTATCAGCTTTTAATGATAGTGTTGTATTTGATAGCAATGAAAAAAGTTATTACTAAATTAGCATTTATGTTATCCATAATAAATTGGTGAAAAATATAAATTACCAAACTATCAATAAACGACTGAGCTGTTTTCGTGATAATTATAATAATGTCAGACAGCAGGAGAACTTGTCTACACTTTCTTATTTTTCTAGGCTTATTAAAAGTTCCTCGTAAATTGTGAGTTCCCATTGTCAATTCACCTGAAGAGTTATGCTACTATGACAGGCCTAGTGCTAGTTAATGACGTATAGTTGACGAAATACAATCGTGAAGTGCAAAATTGACGTGTCTCTTATTTGAGATCCGTAAATAAGAAATAAGCAAAACAAAGTAGATATATTTTAAAACATATATTACAGCCTGTGAACACTTAAAGTAAACAGAAATACTGATTCTTATTTAATACTATGATCCGACACAAATATATGAAAACACTGAAAATGTAATAATATAGACATCTAAATCATATAGACATCAAACTCACTGAACACAGAGAGCAAATAAAATTTATCTCAATAGTAACAAAATGTATCAAAAACAAATAGTGACATCTCACAGAACTCAAGCTCAAAGTGCGTACAAGAATGACTGAGATTAGAAAAAGATCAAACACACTGAACACACAGTACATACAAAAGTTACTGACATTACAAATGGATCAAACACACTGAACAAACGGTACATAGCAAGAATACCGACATCACACATACACCAAACTCACTAAACAAATGGTGAATACAGACGTCGAAATCTGTCGCTGAACGTGCTGTGGGAACGTTGTAATGTGGTTTTACATTTCATTATTTTCTAGTAAAGTGTAGACAAAAGAATGGTGCAGGGTGGTGTTAACTAGGCACTTTCCTTCTAGTTTGTCACTTCAGAATTAGTGGTGGCTGGAGTCTGGCGCAAATAACCCTATAAAAGAATATTACGTGAAATTAAACAATAATAACAAATTTTTATGTGAAATATCATAAGTGTTACAGATTTAAGTAAATATGTAACAAATTATTCACATATACAGAAAAGTACATGTTCAACATATCAATATATACAGGACACATGTTTTAAACATAAATATAAATTCATTCTGATCAGGTCAATCACTCACATAGTGGTCGATAAGGAACACATTTAAAGTATTTGAAGCAACTTTAATGTTTTTAACTATTTATGTATCTAATACACACATCTGAAGCCTTGAATATATTGCATTTATCTCCTTGTTTTTCTATTTTGAGACTAATTCTTTGTTGTCATTACGAACTTAAATAACATTTTGTACTGCTTATCTTATAAACGAGCATTAAACTAGTAGTCTTAAATTACATAGATCCAAAACCCTAGCTCCCAAAGCAATTTATAATGACCACGTAACTTCAAGGCTAGTGAGCTGTTTAACACTACCTTAGTATTTTATTTTGGAACTGAGCAACTTATGCTATGTCACCTTAACATCTTTTGTTTATATTATATCATTTTAGCATATTCAGCTGTAACTGGGCAACTTATGCTGTATTAACTTAGCTCCGTGTGATGGAACAGGGTGAATTATGTATTATTAACTTAACTTGTGATGGAACAGGGTGAATTATGTATTATTAACTTAACTCCTTGTGATGGAACAGGGTGAATTATGTATTATTAACTTAACTCCTTGTGATGGAACAGGGTGAATTATGTATTATTAACTTAACTCCTTGTGATGGAACAGGGTGAATTATGTATTTATTAACTTAGCTCCTTGTGATGGAACAGGGTGAATTATGTATTATTAACTTAACTCCTTGTGATGGAACAGGGTGAATTATGTATTATTAACTTAACTCCTTGTGATGGAACAGGGTGAATTATGTATTTATTAACTTAACTCCTTGTGATAGAACAGGATGAATTATGTATTATTAACTTAGCACCTAGTGATGAAACTATGTGTAACATATATTAACACCTTATCCCTTTAAATACTATGTTTGTAATAACACTTGTATTATGTTACACTTCTTCATCTTTGTATTACTTATATATGTTAACGATGCGTAGCTGGTACAAAACGAATATTACAAGCTAATTAGAAGTTAATATCTTTGTCTCTACGTTAATTCATCTTTAAACTTACTTAAATGGCTTAACGAACATTGCAGGCTCATATACTTGTTTCATTATATTGCTACAAATGGTTCTTTAAATATGTAACTAACACGCGACGAATGCTAAACGTTAATATTTTTGTCTCTATATTACATAAGGGTTTTGAAACTAATACGAACATTATTATGTCGTACTAAAAACACGTACGTCCAAGAAGTCTTGTTAAAACTGAAATAGAAACCCTTATAACCTGAGTGCTTTCGAAAAGTAGACCTTTCTTTTTCAGGGGCAATCTGGGAATGCTCAGTATAACTGAACGAGTGATATATAAAGATTTAGTTTAGTAACGTCACAGAGGTCATCGGACTTTCCGGGAAGTGTTTATATCTCAGTGTAATGTTGTAAGCGTCTCATTTTCGATGCTGTTATATATTGTTACAAATATCTCTTAACAATAGCTTACTATCACGTTACCACATTACGATTCAGTCTCGTTATGATTTCTTTCTTTTGATAGTATGTGACTTAAGCAAGGAGTTCAAGCTTGTATCATTAAGTTTTATATCTATTCTATTGTTTTTTAACCCTTTATTTCCGCTTATGCTGGTTAATAGTACAGACATTGCATACGGCAACATTAATGTTTTTAGACGTCCATATATTAGTTTTAGTAAATTAAACAGTTAATGTACGTAAGATAACTGGATTATTGAAATTCAAAAGCTATATTTTATTTATGCTATGCACGAGTCTCTCATTGTTCATTTCAGTCTTGATGTTGCACTGTAATTAAATATCATTTTGTTAATTCCGCTTGAAAGTAATAACAATTATTATTATCTGGTACCTACACGGTTATTAAATGTTACTTTACTTATTTTTTTTAATTTGAAATTGACTAAACGTTGATCTGAATTAATTATAATGTCTTCTATAAAATAGGTTCAGCGAAATATCATCCTTTATTACAATTACACCTCTCTAACAAATTCAATTAAGTTAGCCGAAATAAATTTCCTTTATCATTCCAGGTTCCATTAATGTTAATGTCATGGTATCCAGGAGGTGATTTGATAGACTAGCTTAATTGAGAGTTCTGGACAAAGGAATAAGTCATATAAAAGATGATATAAAGAGCGAGATTAAACCCTATGTCACTTTATTATGAACATGAAAGAATGACTTTACTTACCTTTCAGAAGCACCAAAGCTATTCTAACAGTTATTCCTTGCAGCATTACTTTTAAATAACTCGAGATTTACCAAACTGACAATCTCATTTACGATGATTATAAAAGAAAAGAAGCTTAGATGAATTTTAGAATAATGAATGTCTTGTAAAACATTACGCGTAAGATTAATAATTCTAATTGATTTTAGTTAATTAAATACGAGACTTCTAAGCTATTTTTCCAGAGATAAATGTAGTGAGTTGCAGCGTAGCTGATGTCTTTCTGCTAATTGTAATTAATCGTGGAATTAGAAAAAAATGAAAATTTTTCAACAGTTAAAACAAAGTGGAAGATTGAAACGACAAATTCTCATCTTACTCGTAAAACAGTAATAAATCATTACTTCACGCCTGTCGAAAGTAACTTAGACTCTCACTTGAATGTGTTAAAATAACTTAGACTCTCAACTTTGTGGTGAAATTAAAATGGAAAGTACATTTTTATGTGAAAAAATAAACTCTGGCTTGGTGACTAGTCCAAGTTTTTGTTCTCCAAACAGTTGTAGTCAATGTAGTTTAACGCTGTACATCCTTCATGTTGTAAGGATTCAATGTATTAATTATTTTGAAACCATAATTAATTAAATTTCACTATTTAACAATTTATTAAATGCCATATTAATTGCTATTGCGATTAATATTATTCCAAACAAAAGTGGACAGGAGGGTAAAACGTAGTCCTATAGATAGCGTGTCACACAGCAGAATCATGTTTATGTTCTAATACTGCAAAAAAAAAAAGAGTAAAAAACAAAACAAAGACAAAAACGTGCTTCACACTTTGGGGTTTTGGTTGCGTTGTTGGGGTGACAGTAAAGCTCACTAATCGACCAGCTAAGAATAGCTCAAGAGTTGTTGGTGGGTGCTGTTGAATGGCTGCGTTCTCTCTCTAGTCTGTCAGTTCTAAAAATGGGGCTTGTTACTTCGAATAGTTGAGTAGCTAGCTGTGCGCGAAGTTCAAAAAACAAACAAACAAAAGCGTGACAAATGGATTTTATCGTAATAGGTTAGTGATACTGAAAAGAAACTAAAAGTTTCTGGATAATAGATACAAGTGAGATGAACAAGATGCCATTTAATAATAAAACACATGGTCAGGGTTAACAAGAATATATGAATAAATACACGTTTTATAACACGTGTGCGTCTATTTAAGGTCTCCAGTTGTGACGTGACAAACAATAATAACAGACATTGTTATAACATATAAGCATTAATTTAAGATCTGTAATAATGGTGTTTTAGTCATCACAATACTGTATGTATTTTTTTTCTTTTAGCAAAGCCACATCGGGCTTTCTGCTAAGTTCATTGAGGGGAATGGAACTCCTGATTTTAGCGTTGTAAATTCATATACGTACCGCTGTACTAGCGAGGTACTCAGAGGACTGAAATTCTTGTAGTAGTAAAATATTTTGAAAATATATTTTGTACTTGATTCTCGCCTTTGAATATTTTTCTCGCTCTGGGTGTAACATTTAAATACATACTTATAGTAATTAAAAATGCTATGTCAATACTAGCAGGGAAAAAATTCAGTCTTTTATACGTCTACGATAAATGAGAAAATATTTTTAACTAAGATGTTATTAGAAACTTTTTGTCTGGGGAACTTGTTTGTTTGTTGTTAACCGCAAAGAGATAAAAAATAGGTTATCTGTGCTCTGCTACCGAAAGTATCGAAACTCGAGTTTTGTGTTAAAAACTGTTAAACATACTACTGAGCCTCCAGGGGACCTTTTAAAGGGCCTTATTTTTTTATTTTTAATGCTAAGTTGTTCATAGGGCTATTTATACGATGCCAACCCCAGCAATCGAACCCCCAGTTTAAGATTATGAGCCCGCAAGTTTACCGTTGGGCAACCAATTTTCAATTTTTTTACGATTATGAAATAATTTAGGCTTTTGGGTTTCTGATTTTATAATATCCCTTTATCTTAATATGAAATAAAACAAATTTAACCAGCCAAACCTAAAAACTAAAAATACAATTTATGTTTACGCATACGGTTCTGTGTAAGAAACAACAAAGAAAAACTGATGTTAAGTACATGGCACCATTAATCAACAACACAAAAAACAAAACTGAGACCTATAGCGTGTAGAAGACATAGAATCATCAACTGGTTGCTGTTACTGTTAAGGTTTGCTTTCAGACTTTATTCAAACAAGAATCCACATAATCTTTATAACGTTAACATTAATTATAATACTGAAATGTACTGTAAATATTATAGCCAATAATATTTTTATAAAAATGAGACCTGTTTTATACTAAAATTCACATATCTTGCTAAAGTTTTGAATAAATTTTTGCTAACCAAATAGCATTCGGTTTCGGTATTAAAGTTCATATTTTAATTCAATGTTCTATTTACTGTGCTCTAGATTTTTATGACGTAAATTATTCATGTTACTCTTTCTTTACTTTTTGTGTGCTTATTGTTTTAAAAATCTTAATATATTCATTTTACTTTACCCAACTATGCTTATTTTTTTTTACAGAGAGAGCTCTTTATTTGTTTGTTTTTTGAATTTCGCACAAAGCTACACGAGGGCTATCTGTGCTAGCCGTCTCTAATTTTGCAGCGTAAGACTAAAGGGAAGGCAGCTATTCATCACAACCCACCGCCAACTCTTGGGCTACTCTTTTACCAACGAATAGTGGGATTGACCGTCACATTAAAACGCCCCCACTGCTGAAAGGGCTAACATGTTTGCGCGACGGGGATGCGAACCCGCGACCCTCGGATTACGAGTCGCACGCCTTAACGCGCTTGGCCATGCCGGGCCTGAGAGCTCTTTACATATTTTTAAATTTTCGTAGAAGTGACTTATTAATTATGATTATGGTGGTATAATTTTGTTTTGTTTGTTTTTGAATTTCGCGCGAAACTACAAGAGCTAGTCATCACCACCCACCGCCAACTCTTGAGCTACTCTTTTACCAATGAATAGCGGGATTAATCGTCACATTATAACGTCCCCACTGCTGAAAGGGCGAGCATGTTTGGTGCGACTGGGATTCGAACCAGCGACCCTCGGATTATGAGTCGAACGCTTTAACCACCAGGTCATGCCGGGCTAGGGTGGTTTAATTAATTTGGTTTTGAGTTGAAATACTGTACATCTTTTTCACTCATGTTAGAGCTATTCGGTGAAAGGGGTCTACATAACCGTATAAACCTTTCTTTTTCTGGAAAATAAAAATCCAGTTTTTCTTCTTTTGACCTTTATCAACGGGTTTGCAGTTTCTCCAGTCAAATAAATAATCAGTGGCTAAGCAATTAGCTTTCTTAGCCCGAAAGTACTCTTGTATTATTTCATTCGCTGGGCACGCCGTCAGCAACTATGTGCAGATTGTAGATCACCACTGCAGGTGACTCTGTGCCTCACGTGATAGTTAAAAAACTCGCGAGTTGTTTTTCTTCTTTTGTTATTAGGTTCATTGAGGTATGGGAGATACGAAATTAATTTTGAAACTAGAACATATTTGCAAGATATTTTGAATTGTACCTAAATGAGGGCATTAAAAGAATGACGAAGGAATACATGGATTTGTTTAACGTTTGTGTAGCTGTAATTGATGAAGAACATGGATTGATTTTATGTTTTTATTGTTGTGATTGACTGAGAACATGGGTTTGTGTTATTTGTGTGTAGTTGTAATCAGCGGAGATCATGAATGTATTCAATATACAACATTTTGCTTTATTTTAGTGTAGCTGTGCTTGGCTGAGAATACAAATTTCTTCCTGTAGGTGTGGTCTATTGAGAATTTTTTTATGTTTCTGTAGCTATAATTGATGAAAATCACGAACTTGCTCTACGTTTGTATACTTGTGATCAGCTTGGAACGTGAACTTGTTTTATGTTAGTGAAGGTGTGATTGATGGAAAACGTGGATTGGTTTTATGTTTGTATATTTGTCATTGGTGCAGAAAAACTATAGTTTATGGCTCTCTGGTTATGTGTATTTTCTGTCTTGGTTTAAGTAACCATACCGCAGCATCTCAAACACTGACTTTTACCGGAGTATGTTAGCCTGGCTGTAAATGTTCATTGCAGAATGTTCGTTTATTATTATACTTACGTTAAAACATATACAAGTCTGGATCATCGTTTTTAATTAGATAATTGGTATTTTTTTCTTAAACTGAACTTATTGTTATGTATGATGCCTAGATAGATAAAGTTAAACGAACAATATTTCTTACATGTGTCGCCACTGGTATTCCTTATTTCAGAAATACATTTATTTAATCATATGTTTTTCTCTCGTATTTTCTTTTTAGGATTAACTATATGATCGAAATATTTTATATATATGAAAACAGTTAAATTAGGATAGTAATATAACAACTCAGCTACAGTGGCTGGTGGTTAGCAATGGTTATGGCAATGTTTAGATTCAATTCTGCCCAATATGTATTTCTCATTGGGACTACAATCTGCATACTTTGCATGCTATGCCAATATGTGATGTCCTGTTGATCAAAATAAGCTTTCATAATACGCAAACTTTGGGCAGATGCACTATAATCTTGGAACACAAAGTTATTATCAAACCTTACTCGAGCATATAGCAGAAAGATAATATCCGTGTGGTGTAGGTAGGAGACGACTTTGACGTTTCCTTGCAGAATACGGAGAGCAGTATTTTTTCACCATGCTGAATAGCTGCCCAAACATGTACTGCACCACATTTTGTAGGTTCCCTTTGTGAAAAACTCTATTCCCTTATCTGTTCTCCTGGAAAACGACAAATGCGAATCCTACCATCAGCTGTAATAGACCAGAAGCAGGACTCAGCTGATAATGTAATATTCCAACTGTAGATTGGCATGCTGTCTTGCCTAAGTTACACGCTAACGGTGATGAATTCTCGTTAACATCGGTTTGCAGTTAGCTCTTCTTGTAAAATAACATTGTTTGGTCAGTCATCTATACATTGTTATTCTGAATACCCTGGAATAAATATATTCATGCTACTGCTGTCGAAAGATTTTGCAAGACCTGCTTTGTCCTTGACATGTTAAACTGATTAAAACACCGTCTGGTAGCATTTTTTCGGTATCTACCAGGAGACTTTCCTGGAATAGCGTTTCCAGATTATAGATACAGTGCACTAGGATAATCTGTTGATCTGGTAAAGTTCGTTTGCTTCATATCATTTCTTGACAATTGAAAAATTTCCTGCCCTGTGACTTCTGGCACGTGAATAAGTAGAGAGAAACTGACTGGATAAAGGATTGGTCTGCTTCACAAAAATTATAACAAAAACAAACCCTTTTATACAAAGCAGGTGTTTATGTGCGTTTTGACGAACAAGTGCTTAAAATAACTTAAACAGACCGGAATAACAACTCGCACGTGTTTTTCCGACAATACGCTACCTTTTACTTTACTATTCTAACATTTACTTAAAACTACCTCATGCATGTAAACTATAACATCAACACAGAACAGCATACAAACATTTTGGTCAAGACTGTGTAAATGAGTAAACATTGTAAGAATGAATTACAAAGAGGTTCGTAAGTTAAACAAGACAAAATAGGAGAAACTCGGTCTCGATGATTTAGTAATGTTACTTTTCCTCTGGTATTTTTTCAAGTACTAACGTGATTGGACTTATTACCATACCTCCAGTAATATTTTGTTTTTAGTCATATGTGCACTTAAGAAAATTGCAGCAATTATGTTTATATGCTTTTCGTACAAACTGGTTAGGTATTCTTATTACATGTATTGTTAATTTAGTAAAACTGTTATCTAATATAAAATAGTTTCATTTTTAATTTTGATTAAAATCTCAACAAAATGCATTAATCCACGTAATCATTTTGACTTTCATAGTGGAAGACAGTAATACGACATAAAGCATACAATATGGTACATTTTTTTCAAGATCTGGATTTCGAAATTGGTGTGACGATTTCGAATTCCTGTATTACCTGAAAATATTTCTACTACTTTTGTTATGGTTGTGATAAAAGAATGACAGCCAATCATTTGTCATTGATGGAGGGTTATATAATGCTGCTATAACCTTTGTAGCAGAGATATAAAGACAAAACACAAAACTCGTTCCACTTGTTAGGCCATCCAAGATTTTCTCAACGTCAAAGAAACAGAGACCTCTAACGCTTTTATAATCGAAACTTTACCATAAATACGTTTAATATGCATTTAAACTTTTAACTATTTCAAGGTGCTTTAATGTTATATTAATCACAACTAAACATTTAGCTTTTTAAACTAATGGGTTTACAATATTTTTGGTCGGTTGCAGGTTTATTAGCGTTTGAAATTGTGTTGTTATGTAAATTGTATATTTTTTCTCCAAAATTCAAGAGAATAGATTTTATGGATTTTTATCCTATTTCTGAAACAAAGTTGCAAAAGAAGATCCTATATTTCTGATATTTTTAACTGCATTTTTATTTCAAAACGCTGTTATTACTTGTTAATTAAGAATTAATTAATTATTGTTGTTATTTGAATTTTGGCTTGAGTAACTTCGAAAGGAAAAGAAAAGAACTTTTAAACCTGGCTTCATTAGCTATTCGTCTACCAGCGGTAAGTCTGAAAGCTTATAGCACTAAAAACCGAGATCCGGCATGGCAAGTGGCTTGGGCGCTCGACTTGTAATCAGAGATATGCAGGTTCAAATCCACGTCACACCAAATATGCTCGCTCTTTCAGCCGTTACGTCAATCCCACTATTCGTTGGTAAAAAAAGTAGCTCAAGAGGTGGCGGTGGGTAGTAATGATTAGATGCCTTCTCTCTAATCTTACACTGCTAAATTAGGGACGGCTAGCGCAGATATCCCCCGTGTAGCTTTGCTTTAAATTCAGAAACAAATAAACACTAAAACCGACTTTAGTTTCACGTTCTTAGCATCGTACAGTTAGATTATTGTATGCCTTTGTGCTAAACAGTAATAAAACAAGCAAAATTAATTATCGTCTTTTACGCTTTGAAATACGCTATATCGTGGAATACACACCATAATTTTGAAAAAAAAAATTCTAAGAAAAAATATATTGACTCACAACCTTGACTTGATATAACCTTTATCTTTTTTCAACCTACTGAGTAAATACAGTCAAATACGTTTTATTCTTTACAGTATATAGACAATATTAGTTAAACTGCATGATTTATGCTATTGAAAATACTTGTAGTTGGTAAGTAATGTGATTATGATCTGTGTGAGGCTGTTTTGAGTAAACCGTAAGCTAACGTTTTGCCTTAACCCTATCACCTTTCTCTTGGAAGACGCATAGAGATTTTTCAAGGTATTTTTAAAGAAAAAAAAAAGAGTGCGTCTTACAAGACGTAAAATACAGTAGGTATTCTAACTGCAATGTAAATCAACAAGTTTTCATTCAAATTATTCTTGTTAGAGTGATTACTCATACCTTTTGTGGGATTTTTCAATATACATTTGTTTTGTCTGATTTTCTAAAATGTTTGTTTTCCTGTGGAAAAGCCATATCGGACTATCTGCTGAGTTTCTAGAATGTATTGAAAAACATGATAGATTATGTCAGAATCATTGTCATTACATATTTTTATACTATCTTTAGAATTTATCAGAATTGATTTCATGATCTGGTTTGTAACATTTATCACAATATTTTGTATTTTAATTACATTTTATGTATTATTTTCATGTTCAATGAAGAAACATTTAAAACATACTCTAAGATTTCACATTATTTCCAGAGATCTTTATTTTTAATTGTCCTTTTATTTGTTTATTATTTGTGTAAAATGCATTTTAATTTCTTTGAGCCATGAGTAGCAATGTTGCGTCACTTATCGTAATGAAGGAAATGCAGACGATTAAGCTGGTCCTTGTTTTCTACAGCTGTGGCGCTGTAATCGTGAAGTTTGTTTTCTACAATTTTATTCAAACATCTTTAAATGTGAACTTAGACTCGTTTATATTGTCAACTGAATTTCGTTGTTTAAAAACGAATGAAAGCTATTATGGATCGTTTATGTGTTTGTTTTTTAAATCTCGCGCAAAGCTACACGAGGACTATTTGAACTAGCCGTCCATAATTTAACAGTGAAATACAAGAGGAAAGACAGCAAGACATTGCCACCCACTGCTAACACTTGGGCTACTTTTTTACCGGTGAATAATGGGATTGACTGAACGTTATAACGTCTCCATGGCTGAAAGGGCTAGCATGTTTGGTGAGAGAGGGATTCGAATCCGCAACCCTCAGATTGCGAGTCGAATTCCCTATCATGCTAAACCACTATTATGAAAGGGTAATCACAACTTGTTAATAAACCCACATAAAAAGTCTATATTGGTATAAATAAAGGGTTTCTATGCAGACACGAACTAAAAACTTCAGAAAAAACAACGGGTTAATATGGAGACTTACATATAAAGTCTATACTGGAATAAATAATGGATATTATCTAGACTCAAACGAAAAACGCAAGTAAAAACAACGGGTTAATATGGAGACTTACATATAAAGTCTATACCGGAATAAATAATGGATATTATCTAGACTCAAACGAAAAACCCAAGTAAAAACAACGGGTTAATATGGAGACTTACATATAAAGTATATACAGGAATAAATAATGGGTTTATATCTAGACTCGAACGAAAAACTTAAGAAAAAACAACGGGTTAATATGGAGACTTACATATAAAGTCTATACAGGAATAAATAATGGGTTTATATCTAGACTCGAACGAAAAACTTAAGAAAAAACAACGGGTTAATATTGAGACATACATATAAAGTCTATACTGAAATGAATAATGGGTTTATATCTTGACCCGAAAGAAAAACTTAAGAAAAAACAACGGGTTAATATGGAGACTTACATATAAAGTCTATACAGGAATAAATAATGGGTTTATATCTAGACTCGAACGAAAAACTTAAGAAAAATCAACGGGTTAATATTGAGACATACATATAAAGTCTATACAGGAATAAATAATGGGTTTATATCTAGACTCGAACGAAAAACTTAAGAAAAAACAACGGGTTAATATTGAGACATACATATAAAGTCTATACTGAAATGAATAATGGGTTTATATCTAGACTCGAACGAAAAACTTAAGAAAAAACAACGGGTTAATATTGAGACATACATATAAAGTCTATACAGGAATAAATAATGGGTTTATATCTAGACTCGAACGAAAAACTTAAGAAAAAACAACGGGTTAATATGGAGACTTACATATAAAGTCTATACTGAAATGAATAATGGGTTTATATCTTGACCCGAAAGAAAACTTTATATTGGTAAACACAATGGATTAATATCAAAATTCACATAAAAAGCCTATATTGGTATAAACAATGGGTTTGTTTTCAGACTTACATAAAACTCTGTATTGGTGAAACCTAGAGTTTATAACCAGAGTCACATCAAATGATACGATATGTACAGATATTATTTTAAAACTTGGTTTTGTACCCTGATTCGTATAAAAAAAGAAAAAAATACTTTATTGGTGTTAATCTTGGTTTTGTTGGTGTTAGTCTTGGTTTTGTATTCCGAACACATTAAAGAAAAAGAAATATATTGTTGAAACATTGGTTTTGCATTCCGACCCATATTAACACCACTATATTGGTGTAAAACTTGGTTTCGTACCCTAAACCATATTAAAAACACTATATTGGTGTATAAACTTGGTTTCGTACCCTAAACCATATTAAAAACACTATATTGGTGTATAATCTTGGTTTCGTACCCTAAACCATATTAAAAACACTATATTGGTGTAAAACTTGGTTTCGTACCCTAAACCATATTAAAAACACTATATTGGTGTATAAACTTGGTTTCGTACCCTAAACCATATTAAAACCACTATATTGGTGTAAAACTTGATAAACATGGTTGTCTATCCTGATCCATTTTTTTAAATCAGCTATATCGATGTATAAACTTGGTTTTCTACCTTGAACAATTTTTGAAAACAGCTATATTGGTGTATAAACTTGGTTTCGTATCCTAAACCATTTAAAAAACAGCTATATTGGTGCATAAACTTGGCTTTGTATTCTGAGCCATGTTAAAGATAGTTTATTGTCACATAACTTGATGTTTCATCCTGGCCCATATTAAATGATTATATTAGTGTAAAACATACTTTTTTATCCTACCCAATACTGATAAAAAACAACTATATTGGTATAACACAGGAATGTTTGAAATATCTGATAATCCGAAGGTTTATTAACATATAAAAATTATTTATAGTGACTTTATCTTGTTTGTATCAAATGCTATATGACCAAAACAGAATCTATACCATTTGTAATGAACCTCATTAGGTCTAAAATACATTCATTTGAATCCATATTTGTTATCTAGATATTACAAGTCTGAGGTATTTTAATATTTACACTACTTTATCCAGCGCTCTCTTTGTATGTGAGAAACTATTACAGAAATTGTATTATTTAATAGAAATTAGTCCAATAAGTTTCTGTGAAATTATTTGTAGATACATTTGTAATTCAAATAGGTTAATTGGAAGTCTGTAAAATTTATGTTAAGAACTTTTTTTTTGAGAGAGTGCTTAACAGGGAGCCACTCCAGTTTGTTCTTTTTTAATTTCAATTCGATTTTCGGAGAGAATGGTTACTTGAGAGTCAGTCTCTCTATTTTATTTCACGGCCCATTAGTTTTCACTTTTGGCATTAACCAAGACTTGAAGAATTCCTATTTAAAAGGTATTTCTCCTTGTTTATAGCGTTGAAGCCCCTGCCTATGATTAGAGACTTATGTTTGTTCCAGTTTAATTTGTTCTTCCTTAAGCCTGAAACACGAATACAAACCGAAGTAATATTTTTACTAATGTTTTCATAACTGATTTTAGTTGCTGTGTGCTTGCATGCCTGTCACTAGGTTAGGACACTATTAATTGACACCAAATGAGTGACAGAACAAGGAGACCTAACTTCATTCCATGGATATTGTTACAAACCTACTGAATATTGTTTACATTTTTTTATAATTGAATTTACTATTTCTGGTAGCTTTTGACTGTGAAATGTGAAAAAAGTGTAATGCATTGTGTCATTTCCTTTTCTTTACAATTATAATTATTCATTGTTCGTTATATACATATCTACAGGATCCATCTTGAAGTAATTATACAAATAGTATAGGCGGTTGGTAGTTATTAAAACTTTTATTTAAAATCACAAAACAAATAACAATGTTTTGATTTCCTTAAGTAGTCATCACGTTGAAATGAGTCACTTTTTTAAATATCATTCTTGTTCTCGTTGCCCCCCCAGTGGCTCAGCGGTATGTCTGAGACTTACAACCCTAAAAACCGGGTTTCGATACCCGTGGTGGGCAAAGCACAGATAGCCTATTGTGTAGCTTTGTGCTTAATTAAAAAAACAAACTTGATCTCATGATGATTTCGATTATTATCCATTATCTTATTACTTTAATTACTCCATTTTTCTGATTACATAGCTCATCACTTGTGGTTATAAATTATAAAAATGAACACGACAAAAACTAACAACGTTTTCGTCAGTTATCAAGCGCCTGACGTTTCAACATTGCATACCATTATTTTTATCAGACTGTGAACTGTGGTCTTCCTAATAACATTGTCGTGTTTTTTTTACAGTAAACAATTAGTTCTTTCATTTATGTCAGTGTTGTTTGAATACGAATAATTCAAAATTTATGTTAAGTAAATAAATATTCAAATAATCAGGTCATTTTCTGTGGTTTACTCTATTCGCTAAGCCTAAGTTACTTCATATCTTGTCATAAATGGAACTTTCTGTAAAGTTTAGATAGATGTATAATCTATTCTGTGAGCTTTACTGGGAACAAAAGTAAAGACTAATGGAACTATTAAATAATTTTACTAAGTGTTGTAATTCGCACTATAATCTTTATAGGAACTCATGGTACCAATACCTTCATAAACTAATCCTTTATTCTTATAGGAACTTATGGTATCAATACCTTCATAAACTACTCCTTTATCCTTATAGGAACTTATGGTACCAATACCTTTATAAACTAATCCTTTATCCTTATAGGAACTTATGGTACCAATACCTTTATAAACTAATCCTTTATCTTTATAGGAACTTATGGTACCAATACCTTTATAAACCATGACTTATTGATTTAAACTGATTTTCATTGTTCAAATCACGTGATGTGACATTATACAAGAGGTGGCAACAAGGGATTACTCTGTATAGACAGCTAGAAAAAGAAGAAAAATCACACGAAAAATAAGATATTAATTAGTATATCTTCAAAAGATGATAGTTTTTTTAGAAAACATAAACCTGATTTAGGGGAGGTCATTACAAACACCTTAACTATTATGGTTGAATATTTTAAGGTTCAGGAATTTAACTATTCACCATACGGTTATCATCATTCTCACTGGTCTAATGTAGGTTATCTTCCCTTAATATATTTTAGCGAACTCCTTTATGAGCTGCATTTGTTGTCAAATTGAATTGAAAATTGTTTACATACTTCCTGCTTAACTTGGTCAGAGATTTCAACAGCCACATAAAGAGTAAATAATATTTGTTAAAGGTTCTTGAGATCTTGCAATGTTCCGTAGCCTTTCCAGGATGGTGATTTTCACAGCTGCTAACGTTTTTATTTAACAACTACTGAATAAATATTATTTATATTTTACCTTTTTTGTGTCACACGATGATCTTGATTAGTTTGCTTTAGAGTTTTGTTTTTAATAATTAGTTAGTTGGGGAATTTTGTATGTAACCAGACGGTGTAGCACTAAATCTAAAACCTTGAAGAAAGTTTATCATAGCTTTTTTCTTGATACGTTGAAGTAATTATTCTTGTATTACTTCTTTATAATATTTCAATTAAATTTTCATTAAATATTTTACTGAGGTATGTTGGGATTCGCTTAAAAAATTCAATAAACGTCATCATGTTTTCTAGATTTTTATAAATAAAGAACAAACCCGACGATCTCTAATTAAATTTTTGCTAGTTCTCATTATAGTTTCCCTGGAGAAATCAGATTTGTAAAATCTTGGTCATGGATAATGTTTCTCCAAATGTTTCTGAATTCTGTTTACACAAAATTATAAATAAAGGAGATAATGTATTTCACTTCTCATTTGAAAGAAAAAAATATTTATTTTTACAATCTTATTTTTATTTTCCTCCAAGCAAGCAGAAATCACACTTTATTAATAGTCTTATTTTAAATAAATGTTAAAAAAGAAACATACACTGCTGGCCAAAATCTTTAGGCCAATGAACATAAAGAAAAAAATTTGCATTTTGCGTTGTTAGACTCAACCACTTATTTGAGTAGAGCTTCGAAAGATGAAAATAAGAAAAGGGAAAATAAAAATAAAAATTTTTTTTAGCATTTAATAGGAAAAATGTGAACGCTATGAAATTAGCCAAAATACTGGCTGGTCAAAAGTTTAAGACCACACTGAAACGAAGCGTTAATCGGTAAACAAGTAACGAAATTTAATCATTTGTGTTCAAGCATTAGCGTTTTCAACATCTCCCACTGACATATCCTGTGTTACATTGGGTAAAAACATGGCAAAGGCTAAAAGGTTGACAGAGTTTGAATGTGGCAGAATTGTCGAGCTGCAAAAGCAAGGTTTTTCTCAACGTGCCATCGCTGGTGAGATTTAGCGTAGTAAAACTGCTGTTACAAATTTCTTAAAAGACCCTGAGGGATATGGAACGAAAATTTCAAGTGGTTGGCCCAAAAAAATTTCTTCGGCATTGAGCAGGATGATTTTATGAATTGTCCGGCAAGACACCAGCCGATCGTCGAACCAGATTAAGGTCCTTACGGACGTACAATGCAGCTCAAAATCAATAAGACGACATCTGCGAGAGAAAGCTTTAAAAACCGTAAACGTCTCCAAAGGCCACACCTTCTTCCACACCACGAAACAGTTCGGTTAAACTTTGCTGAGAAGCACCAAACATGGAACGAAGAAAAGTGAACGAAGGTTTTGTTCTCTGATGAGAAACAAAATAACCTGAATGGTCCAGATGGCTTACTGGCACGATAAGGATATCCCATCGGAGACATTTTCTACACGACACAGTGGATGAGGTTCCATCATGTTCTGGGGTGCTTTCTCCTTCCATGGAACAATGGAGCTTCAGGTTATACAGGGGCGTCAAACAGCAGCTGGCTACATTAGTATGTTGTAGAGAGCATTCTTATTGACTGAAGACCCTCACTTGTGTGGAAATCAATGGATTTTTCAGCAGAACAACGCTGCAATCCACAATCCCCGCAGGACAAAGGACTTATTCATGGCAAATAACGTGATTCTTGTAGACCATCCAGCGTGTTCGCCCGAACTGAACCCCATTGAAAATGTTTGGGATGGACGTCAATTCCAAACAGTACATGATCTTCGTGAAGCTATTTTCACCACTTAGAATAACATTCCAGTCAGCCTTCTGCAAACGCTTATATCGACCATGCCAAAGCGAATGTTTGAAGTTATTCGCAATGACGGCCGTACAAATCACTACTGAGACCTCTTGTTGGGCATTTCCTACTCTGTTTAGGACTTCTTTTTGGTGTGGTCTTAAACTTTTGACCAGCTAGTATTTAGGCTAATTTCGTAGTGTTCACATTTTTCCTATTAAATATTAAAATGTTGTTTTTTTTCCTTTTTTTATTTCCATCTCTCGAAGCTCTACTCAAACACAGTTACGACAGAAAGTGTTTATACCCCTGCGTCGTGAGTAGTTTCTTCCTCATAACTTAAAAAGTATCACGATTAGGAAAATGAAAGTACAGTGTATTATAAATAATTTACTAACACACATCTACATAAATATTTATGTAAATTAAACGACAAATAAACTGTTTATAAACAAATAACCAAAAATAGGATTAGCAGAAAGTGTTCGTACAGTTCAAAACGTGTGAAAAACTGATATTCCCGTACAAATTTTGTTTAGTTTGGCGAATAAACAACATTATACCATTCCAGAACTAGACACTGGGTCATAATTATTGGAATTTAGCCAGCAAAAATTTTACTTCCGGCAATTTAGCGCTGTCTCCGTCATTATCTGCTTGGTCATCATGGCGACGGAAACAAGTGTCCAGTGATTTAAAAAAACCGAATTATTGTAAAATATAAGTGTCGTGTGTTTCTTTCCGGTATTGTTACACAACGTAATGTGCCAAAATCTACTGTTCAAAGCGTAATTGTTAAGTTTAAGCTTACAGAATCAACTTCTAACCTCCCTCGTTCCGGACGTTACAACAAAATTCCAGAGAGAACCAAGAAAAAGGTTCTCAGAGAAGTTAGTAGGAACTCTTATTTAACACGTAATGACATACATAAACTGGTAAGGGAAACTGGGGTTGAAGTAAGCACTTCCACAATTACGAACATGTTTCGCTCTTCTGGGTTCAAAGCATGCCGTCCTCGAAGAACTCCATATCTAAAGCCTGTTCATTTAAAAGCACGATTGAGGTATGCAAGAAACCATGTAGATCGACCCTTTACCTATTGGAAAAGTATTCTTTGGTCAGACAAGACTAAGATCGAACTTTTCGGCTGCAATGATGTTCGCTATAGTTTCCGTAAGAATGGGGAACGTAATCTTCCAAAGAACACCGTCCCTGCAGTTAAACACGGAGGTGGTTGATCATGCTGTGTGGTTCCTTCAACTCTTCTGGTGTAGGCAGACTTCACCGCGTCAACGGAATCATGAAAAAAGAAGAGTACGTTGATATATTAGGCACTTATATCAAGAATGATGCTTGGACCTTGCGGCTTTGGCGTCGTTGGATCTTCCAGAACGTCAATAATCCTAAGCACACATCGAAATATGTGAAATCCTGGTTGCAGAGGAACCATATAAGCGTTCAGGAGTGGCCATCGCAGTCACCCGATCTCAACCCAATTGAAAACGTTTGGCATTAGTTGAAGACCAGGGTTCATCAGTGTCATCCGAAAAACTTGCAAGAGTTGGAGGCCTTCTGTAAATAAGAATGGAAGAAAATACCAGTCAAGTACTGTCAAACGATCATGGAGGGCTATGAGAAGAGATTGTAACAAATATTTCACCTGAAAGGATACACAACTGACCATTAAAGCAGACGCACGAACACTTTCTGCCCCTCTATGTTTAGTTATTTGTTTATAAACAGCTTGTTTGTCGTTCAATTTACATAAACATTTATGTAGATGTGTGTTACTATAATATTTATAATATACTGTACTTTCGTTATCGTACTCGTGATACTTTTTAAGTTATGAGAAAAAACTACTCACGATGCAGGGGTACGAACACTTTCTGTCGTAACTGTAAATGGTTGAGTCTAACGACGCAAAATGCATATTTTTTCTTTATGTTGATTGGCCTTAAGAATTTGGCCAGCACTGTATAACATCAAATATCTACCATTAGCATATGGTAATGTGCGTTCAAGTACTAAGAATTAGAATTACCATTAATATGTTTGAGAATAGTTCGAGAATTTCAATTTGTTACCCGATTGAAAGAAAACTCTGGAATTAAACATTTTAACCAAGTAGAACAATACTTAAAGTAATAAATTGTTATGTTTAGCATTACGTATTTCACTTGTTCTTTTACATTAGTAATAGATTGTTATTAATAATAATATTTTGTTTGTGAGTATTCATAGTTATTGAAAGCCTGGTGTTAAGCTGTGATTTTGTATTTTACTTTTAGCCATATCAATTAAGTGCCAAAAGGAATTGAACGCTTATTTTAGTGTTGTAAATCCTTAGACTTACGGTTGTACGAGCGAAAGACAATAAAGTAGAAATAGTTATTTTTATAGTGTAAAAATATCAGAACAGTCGAGGTTTACTTGTTGGTATGAAATGTGATGGTAGAATGACATTGTTGGAACTGCCATCAATCCAATGGAAGGTTTATGTAAAAAAACCTGAAAAGCATCAAAGACCTGGAAACATACACATAAGTAAAGGGATCGTAAAGCAGACAGTTATAAAGGAAAACACAAAAGATCTATGATAAGCTGGAAACCAGAGAACGGAAGATGATCCATAGCCAGTGAAAGATAGATATCTAATGACAAAGAATGTTACTAAACCGAAAATCATTTAGGACATAAATGAACAATCAATATGTGATGAAGAGCAGATTAAAAAAAAAGAGATGAAGTAAATATTTCAACCAGTTACTTAAAAAAATAGAATATTTCACGCTGCCATGTTTTCAAGGGCATAAACAATTTGGTATTTATGTATTAAATTGCAAAGAACTTATAATAATGAAAACGAGAACAGGTGATTGGTTCATAAACATGGAACGAAGTGAAGTTTAACTTGTAAAGACAACTGAATGAATATCATAACCATGGAGATAAAATATAATTGTACCTGTATACAAAAGAAAGTACAACGTCTGAAAATGTGGAAATTACTGATAAATAAAACTATATGAATCACACGATTAAGTTATGGAAATGGGTAATCGATAAAATAATTTGACAAGAAAGCTTAATCTCCAAGAATGAATTTGCATTTATACCTGGGTAATCAATTATAGAATAGGTGCAAATTTACTGTGAGGATTCTATTTAAGGAACACCCAAAAAAGAGGAAGGTGATTCATATATTATTTTTTGAATCTGATAAAGATGTACAATAAACTACTTGGAGAAAGAGTTTGTAACAGTTTGACAAAAAAGAGAAATCCGGAAAAGTGTATTTGACTCATATATAAAGAGTGTCGAGCGTATGTATAAACACTTGCAGGTAAGTAACAAGACTTATCAATAGCAATGGTAGTGCAAAG
Source organism: Tachypleus tridentatus (assembly GCF_004210375.1). Classification (NCBI taxonomy): domain Eukaryota; kingdom Metazoa; phylum Arthropoda; class Merostomata; order Xiphosura; family Limulidae; genus Tachypleus; species Tachypleus tridentatus. The sequence goes on from NC_134834.1 coordinate 175,656,177, forward strand.
AAGATCTATCTTAAGACCATACTCATTCACTTTTGTGTTCGATACACTAAAGAAAGAGATCCAAGAATAAACACTATGTATAATGATATATTAGGTTGTTGTGGTTACATCTAGTGAAAGTCAAAGAGAACTGGAAGAAAAGGTAAGCCAGTGGAAGAGGTTGAGGTTTAGTGTAGTAAAATCCGATGAAATGTAGGTTTTTCTCAGTTGATGTACACAAGAGAGGAACCATTAACGTTCTTCGAGAACCCATACCGTAGTCATAAAGGTGTAAATATCTAGGCCAAATAATCCAGTTTGATTTGAATTTCTCGCAAAGCTGCAATGGCAAGGATATTGGTAGGGTAGGGATTTGAACCTTCGAATATCAGATTAAAAATGAAGTATTTTAACCAGCTGGCTATGGCGGGCCAATAGCAATTCAAAACAAATAGATAAACGTTAATGAAAACATAAAAGCCAGAATAGCAGGAGTGTGGATGAAATGGCGTGAGAGATCTTGAGACAAATGGAATATAACATGTCTGTGGAACTGAAGTGAACGATATAAGGAACAATGGTCCATTCAGTTATAATAAATACAAGTGAATGTTGGTCATTGCTGAGAAAATATGACAGAGATTAGAATGTTGTTGTTGTGCGAAATTATCAGGAAGGTTCAAAATTCATAACATGTACATCCGAGGAAGTGTAGGTGTGACAATTATAACAGAAATAATACGAGGAAATAAAACATGTTACTGAGACCAGAAGAATATGTTTGTAACGAAGTCATGTCGATAAATATCGACAGAAAACGACCAAAAGGACGAACAAATTTACCCCCCACGCAAAAAATAAAAAAGATGGTTTGATTCGGAAGCATTGGATGTTGAAGAGGAGGATGTCATGATGGATCGGAACAAATGAATACAGAGATGTTGTTAAGCGGACCACGAAAAAGAATTGGAACGAAAGCTAAGTTGATTATTAAGTAAAATTATTAAATTTAATGCTAATTTTTTGGTTCTAAAATTCTTGTAGTTTCCCTACCTACCTATAAGTATAAAAACGTAATTTTGGTTTCAGTGATAGTAGTGTCAAAACAATAATTGTAAGAACATAGACACTGTCGAAGTTGTTTACTGTATTTTTTAGAAAGGACTGTGTTAACGTTTGCTTGTTACGACTACAGTCATGTCACGTTGTTCAACGAACATTTAATTACGATAGAATACTTCTAACCAGTATTTGTGTTTTCCTTAAGTAAAGGCCTGGTGGGTTAAGGCGTTCGACTCGTAATCTGATGGTAGCGGGTTCGAATCCCAGTCACACCAAAAATGCTCGCCCTTTCAGCCGCTGGAGCGTTATAATGTTACGATTAATCCCACTATTCGTTGGTAAAAGAGTATTCCAAGAATTGGCGGTGGGTGATGATGACTAGCTGCCTTCCCTTTAGTCTTACACTGCTAAAGTAGGGACGGCTAGCGCAGTTAGCCCTGGAGTAGCTTTATGCGAAATTCAAAAAAACAAACAAGGAAACAAACCTTAAGTAAAATATGCTGTATTATTTCTTTACTGTTATTTTCCTTCACAAGTAGTAACTAAAGTGTGTTATATGTCCAATTTTATTACTTTTGAATTTTAATTTTATTACCGTACTTTTACAAGATATATTATTTTTCATCGTGAGCTTAACATATGTACCTAAACCTAATCTAAATCTCATAAGCGGGCTGAACTTCGTGAAGTATTTTTAGGATTACAACCAAAATCATTGTTGACAGCAAGTGGTGACAAATTAACGTAATAATGCATTCTAATTTCTTTTTAAAGGAATAATAAAAAACCGGGTTTTGATACCCGTGGTGGGCAGAACACAGATAGCCCATTGTGTAGCTTTATTCTCAATTCCAATACAACAACAACAAAAAAAAAAACAGTATATAGAATATTTGTGTGGCAAGCTTAAGACTACATTTTTAATGAAGGAAACTTAGGCAGTCTCTTCAGTTGCTAAATAGGTCCTTATATAAATCTTCTGCCTCATGTGTTTTTAAAGATATATCCTTAAGAATTAATGTATGATTAAAAACTAAATAGAAAGTCCAGAAACCAGAAGTAAGGTATAGAAAACTGTTCAACAATACAATTCTAATAATTCTAAAGTCGTTCAGAAACTCTTAATCTTTAAAATTCTTCAGTTGGCTGACAATATTTATAAGTGTTTGGATAGTCCGTCCTCTTTCATACTTCTTTCAGTCTCCTGTAATGAAGACATAAACTATTTTACTTGAAACATCAATAGACGCATGATTAACAATCACCAGTTCATGATTGTATTCTGCAATTTTTCAAAGTTCTATCTGTGCTTTAGAAATTAATTTCACATTTCTTGTACATTTCATAATTAATACAAAAAACATCCGTTTAAAGTTAAGATGTTGAAGCGCTTTCTTAATGTCCCCAGTTTACATCTGGTGACCCTGATAGAGACTTAACCTACGAATACTTGACGTAGTTCTACTCAAGTCACTAGGAAATAACCCCACACTGGGCATCTATACCTAGAGCTCTTGTCATAACCTCTGACACAATCCACTGATCTCTCTGATACAATCCACTTATCTCTCTGACACAATCCACTGATCTCTCTGATACAATCCACTGATCTCTCTGACACAATCCACTTATCTCTCTGACACAATCCACTGATCTCTCTGATACAATTCTACACTCGAATCACTTTTCTTCTTTTAAAATATTTCTTAAAAAACTTAAGGGTAATCCTACATAATTTCCAAAGAAATTTTGAAACTAAAAATTACAATTATTTTAAGGACTATTTAAGAAAATTAATAGGTATATCAAAAAATTGATTTGACTACAGGGACCGACATGGCCAGGTGGTGGGGCGCTGTACTCGTAATCTGAGGGTCGCAGATTCGAATCCCCATTACACCAAACATGCTCCTTCTTTCAACAGTGGGTGAATCCCACTATTCATTAATAAAATAGTAGACCAACAGTTGGCGGTCGATTGTGATCACTAGCTGCCCCTTATCATCTCTTACATTGTTAAATTAGAGACGACTCGCAGATAGCCTTCGTGTAGCTTTGCGCGAAAATTCTAAACTAAGGCACAAGCGTGACTATACCATGCGCTTTCCTTGTTACCAATTTAATGATCCTTGTGTTTTTTCATTTTTTTAAATCTTTGATATATTATCCTCCTTAGTAAACATTTCTTAATCCTGTAAATAGAAGACAACTTTCCGATTCAGAAAATTACCGTCAATAAATCTTCAAAATCTCTGCGGTTAATAGATTTTATGTTAAGTGTAATAGACAAATTTCCTCTTCAGAAGATTACCGTCTATTAATTTCCTAAATCTCTGCAGTTAATACACATAAAGATAGATAACAACTTTTTTATTCAAAAGTATCATTTCAACTACATCGATAAGCTGGAAAACAATTTCTTCTTTTAAACAGTTGAACAATACCATATCTAACTTAAATAATCATTTGTCTGTGTTTTTTTTTTTAATTTCGCGCAAAGCTACTCGAGGTCCATTTGCACTCGCCCTCCCTAATTTTGCAGTGTATGTGGGCAGTCATCACCACTCACCGCGAACTTTTGGACTACTCTTTTACCAACTAATAGTGGGATTGACCATTACTTATAACGCTCCCACGGCTGAAAGGACGAACATGTTTGATGCGACGAGAATTTTAACCCGCGATCCTCAGATTAAGAGTCGAGCGTCTTAAACACATGACCATGCCGGGCCTATAATCATTTGTAAAGAAAGGTCAAAATATCGATTATTTTATAAACTTACATGACGGTATACGTGTGCCACAATGGTACAATGATATAGTACAATAAACATTTCTCCTCTCACTACCATTTATACACCGACCTAGACACTGGTGCTCATATTGATATTATTGTAAAGCCCCATGAGACACAATACATTACTCCTCTTAAGAATAAACGATTTTCATATTCTTGAAATTAAATGGATTATTTATGTCATTCTCATCTTTTTTCCATTGCCACCACGTTCTGAGGCCTAACATTTGATGAAGTATTAAGTTGGGCACTTCATTCCAAATTAACAACTTCAAATCTTAGTAAAATGATTTATTATCTTACGAGACTATGATAAAATGTCGAAATGCTCTCCTTCTAATGTTTATTGAAGTTTAGAAGGTGTTACGCCAGTCATGGATTCTAGAGATAGAATTCCTTTCAGCTTTACGATAGACACTTATTTGGGTAAACGTCAAACTCTAGGAAGGTTCACCATTCAACTGCTTTTTGATTTTTAATGTGTACTGCATCTTATATCTGGACAAGTGATCCCAGTTTCTTACTCTGAAAGTCAAACGCTCTTGACCACCCACAAATAAAAGCCGGTTGCAAAGTAAATGGTGGGTAGGACGCTCATAGCCCATTGTGTAGTTGCAACAACAAATAAACAGACACAATTCTTTAGAAGTTTGTTTTAAAACAAAAAAAAACACAACTTCTTACAGTAGTGAGCCGAGAATGTCCGAGTGATTAACGAGATGAAGTTCCGTGGTTCCAATAAAACTGTTTCTCACTTTGGAATTATAAAAGTGACAATCAAATTCCACTGTTAGTTTAGATAAGAGTAGTTCACAGATTAGCTATCTTCCTTCTAGTTTATTACTTTAAGATTCTTCTAGAAGGGTTAGCTTTCGTGTAGTTTAATGTAAAATGAAGCAAACAAAGAAACAAATGATTATTTCGGTAGTTTGGGGGATTTCCCATTTATTGCGCTTAATCTTATAATCTGATTAAAATAAAAAATATTATAACCTTTCTTATTTTAATTCGGTTTCGTCTTTTTATGCAGAGAAACCTGTTTTTTTTATATTTTCTAGCCCTTAATTTGAGTAGCTTGAGATTTGTAAAACAAAAATGTAAGGGTTATTTATCAACAGTCGTTCACAAAGAATGAAATGAACCATCACTTGTATAGAACACCTATGGCTCAAAGTACTGTACGCGTTTTTTTGGTAACAGCACAAAAATCAAAAGCTCAAGTGCAATAAATACCCGGCCAGGGCTCCCTGCATAAAAAGAACGAAAAACAAACTAAGATAAGAAATTGTTATCCTGTTTACTCGATGTTTTCATCCCGTTAGTGACACGGATTTCTTCTTTTGTGCTTTTCGTATGAGATAGCACTTTGTGTAAACAGAACTTTCTTTTTGTAACATTCATTATAATTAATATTTGATAAAAACTAGATATATACATAAAATAGAACAAGAATTAACGCAGTATTTAATAAAACTAATTTAATATATTTTTATATTTAGATGTATTCAAAATCACAAACGAAACTTATAATGATTAGTTAGGTACCCTATCTACAAGTGATGTTTTTTTATAATAATCCCAATAATATTGAAGGAGAGGATGTAGGCTAGCTAAACAACATATAATGCACCAAAAATGTTAAACATTTCACCAGACATTATTGATGAAGTTAGCATTAACTAAAGAAAATGTTATTACCTACAAAATACACGATAACTAGTTGTCTGTTTCATGCACTAAATGTAAAAGCTGCTGTATTATTTCTAGATATCAAATGGTGTATTTCATTCTCCAACAATAATCAACACTAAACACCTTTTCTTATTTTAAAGATACTCAGAAACTTATTTAAGATGTTCATTAGTTTCTTAAAACTACCAATGAAGGTATTCATGTTTGTCTTATATGATGTACTAATAACACATTTTGTTAGCGTTCATAAACAACAATATTCACATTGGCTACTCATCTCGATTTTATAAACCAACGAGTCTTTAAATGTGTAAAAAAAAAACGTTTTATAATAACTCATTTGAACATGCAACAAGCCATGATGTCAGTACAGTATAAAAACCACTTTTTTGTTTACAATTCTACTGAAATAAATATCTTTATTTTGACAAATTATCTTGTTTGTAGCATATCAACAAACACAATCACAACACGTATCACAACTTATGGTTTAATATATCGTAATTTGTTTAAAAATAAGATTAACTGCGGAGAATCTGGAAATCAATTACAAATATATCACGTTAAAAATATAAATTAATACGAAGGTATTTTACGTCTTATAACTATTTCACTGCCTTCAAGCGAGGTGTAACCTTATTTCTGTAACAAACATCAATTTGATTCAGCATATACTAGAAAAACGCTTACAAATTAATATACTCGTGTGAATAAAACATCCTTAAAGGCACACGTGCTGAATGTTAACCTTGAAATCCCAAGCTTTTAAACCGTTAATAAAAAAGAAGTGTCAAGGGCATGCTAAGTTAGTATTTTAACATAAGTTTGTAAATATACGTTTCCTCCAATTATAAGCGATAGGAAAACAGTAACTTTAAGGACTCACAGTTTGATTACTGGCAGTGGACTAAGCTAATAGCTCAACGTGATTTTGCTCTGAAACACAACAAAGTAATAATAAAAGACTAAATTATATGCATATTTATAAGAATGAGAACAAAAAGTCTTATTACGTTTGTCGAATATTAAACAATATTATATTGGAGACTTCCTCCCGTTAGTGATTTCTTTGTTAAAAAGATGTATTATTTGTTATTTCTAACAAAAATGGCCCGTAGGTAATAAAGCACGTATCAGTTATTTCATAATACCAATAACTTTATAAAATTAGTATAAAATATCCAATCTAAAATGTACAGTAATCCATATACTGGTCGACAAGTCCAGAAACACTACAGCGATTTGTAGGTGGCATTATAAAAGCGCAGATAACCCTCGAGTAGCTTTGCGAGAAATTCAAAACAAACAAACAAAGCATTATAAAAACACTTCACTCATTTACTTTCAGTAATAACAGAAATGAAAAATGTTGATTGAAAAAACAACGAATATGTAATTACAGATATAATTATTTGTTAATAACTGATCCAATCTATATCAGTATGAAAAACCAGCAAACCAACTACAAAAATAACATTACTACCGGACACAATATACATAAACTTTCTCAAGACCAAATATACGGTTTGCAAATACATTATTTGTAGTTTACGGATCAAAATACCTCTATTACATAAATTACTTTTACAAATATGTGCAGTTAAAAACCATGGAAAGTTAAACACGAGAGTATAAAATAGATACAGAAGTATCGTTGAGTTCAGAATTGAAAATATATTTTATTATGTTATACACAAGCTATACAACTGTTCGTGATATTTGTTTTTAGTTTCTTCTAAAATCAAACTTCAGTTTGTTTTATGTACACAAATATATTTTTCTGCCATTTCTAGAATAGTATTTATCCCTTTATGGTTTTTCTTAACCGTTATTTCAATTCTAACAACTAATACTATTTTGATACATGTTTATGTGCATAATCTAAAACATATTGTCATGAGAAAACGAAATATTAAGACCCATATTTCTAAGTTTTCATAAAAATGAACCTAAGAGTTATTCTTATAACACAGTTTACAACATTTTCAAGCAAACCCCTATTCCCACAAGCAGTACAGTGGTACAGCAGTATATCTACTTACTTGTAACTCTTGAACCCGAGTTTCGGTAACCTTTTAAAAAGGATTTCTACAAAAAATATTAAAATATAAAGTGATTAGACTATCGAAATAAATGTCTATTTAAAGCTAGTTAATACCTGACTACAGATACGTTTAGGTAAGATAGTTTACATACCTATTTTTCATGTTGAATATGTGTTTAAAATGTTAGTTTTGTTTCAGTAATGGTTACTTCAGCCCTCTCTACAAACGTTGTGATTCACCTTTTATATGTACTACACATAAATGTGAGAATAGTGTATTCTTTACTTACAGTATAGCTGCCCTTGAAGTAACATCTTAAATGCATTTTCTACTCAATGATATTTTCGGTCAGTTTTGTTGGTCCTTCTACTTTATTACTTTTGTTTGCGCCTCGATATCTGATAAACTTGTTTAGCTGACAGTTTAATCAGCGATACACATCAAACACAATACAAAATAGAAGTAATAATACTTTCAGGTAAACTTTTAAACGAAACGTACAAGCGTCTTATATATACTGGGATTATAATTTTAATTAGTGTTGAGAATTTCTTAAATAAAATAAAAAAGAGAAAGTGCCGTGAAGATGATTCAAAATTTTACCATTTTAATAAAACAAAGTATCTATCTAGAATCTTATCACTTATCTTAGTGTCTAAACATACTACAATTAGGAAGAATATCTTTTCATCTAAATTCATTTTACCTTTAAATTGAAAGTATATGTATTTAGTAAACTGAATAATATTTGAAAGGACAAAATATAAAAAGGTAATCTGGTGTACGTTTTTATAAACCTTTTCTTACATTATTATTTACACTATCTTATTCAAAGAATGACTGCCCCCACTAGTACAGCGGTAAGTCTACGGATCTACAACGCTAAAATTAGGGGTTCGATTCCCCTCGGTTGAATCAGCAAATAGCTCCATGTGGCTTTGCTATAAGAAAAAAACCCACACACTCAAAGAATTACAGATAATTTGTAATGTTTCTATATAGTTCAGAGTAACGTGTATATATGAGAGAAGGTTTTAGTAATTTTATTAAACCAAGAAGGAATGGAATTAATAGTAGAACAGTGCAGACAGAATTATCATGTTTATGTGGGGTGTTTTTTTAGGCTTCATTAAATTATGCAGAAATAGAATTTGGAGTAGGCGATTACGGTTGAGGTCACCGTATGCATGAGGTATAGACACAACGAGTAGGTGTACACACAACTGTGCATTACAAAGGAGATGTATTTGGGGAATAGATATATCTATTTTCAGATCCCCATTTTAGAAAGCAGTGTTTATTGTTAAATTTTGGGTGTTTGTTTCATCATTTGTTTATAGACACTTAAATTATTGTTACCGTGATTTTTAACACTTGTTTCTGATACTCAAGTTTTGATAATACTTGTTTCTGATACCCAAATTTTGATAATACTTGTTTCTGGTACTCAAGTTTTGATAATATTTGTTTCTGATACCCAAATTTTGATAATACTTGTTTCTGGTACTCAAGTTTTGATAATACTTGTTTCTGATACCCAAATTTTGATAATACTTGTTTCTGGTACTCAAGTTTTGATAATACTTGTTTCTGATACCCAAATTTTGATAATACTTGTTTCTGGTACTCAAGTTTTGATAATATTTGTTTCTGATACCCAAATTTTGATAATACTTGTTTCTGGTACTCAAGTTTTGATAATACTTGTTTCTGGTACTCAAGTTTTGATGATACTTGTTTCTGATACCCAAATTTTGATATCGTAGCTAGATCTGTTACTCATTATTAGGTAAATTTTGGTTACACCATTAAGCTCAAAGTGTCTTTTATACTAGAGGTGTTTGGTAGGTATCATGTATAGTGCAACAGGCTTAACTAACTTGGGCTTAACCTAGCAGTCATTGAAACGACCCGAACGACCATCAAATTCGTTCAGAATTATAAAAACTAACCTTATGCGTAAGTAGTTCAGGCGGATTATTTGAATGTTTTAATTAATTTAAATACTCAGCATTGCCTTTACATTTTACAAGCATAGCACCTTCAAATAAGAAATACCACAAAAAAGTATATTGTACACAAAGCACGAGTTTCCTTCTAGTGTTAAAACAAAACTGTTATTTTAATAATACTTTATCTAAAAACCAAGTTACCGTATATCTCAGAAAACATTTTTGACATTTTTGTTGAGATTGTATCATATCAAAATACTATCAGCACATAAATATAATACCAGTGTTTAACTTCAAATCTTTTAAAGTCCTAAGGAAGCCTCATCAAGCGTTTTTATGTTGAAATATCTTATTGGCTAAAATTCGAGGCTCGATTCCCAGAGGTGGACACAGAAGAAAGTTTAATATGGTTTTGCTCTGAAAAACAAACAAACCAGAAAACACTTCAATACAAAATGTGTTCATTTGGTTTTATTATCAATTTATTTTTAATGTTATCTTACGGTAATAAGTGTTTTATTGAAATATTTGTTTTAAATTAAGCACAAATCTACACAATAGGCAATCTGTGCTCTGCCTAACACGGGTATCGACACCCATTTTCTAACGGTGTGAGTCTGCAGACGTGCTGCTGTTCCACTAGGGGGTTACTGAAATGAAAATACATTCACAAATACTTGCTATTAACTTATTTCATTAATAACCCAGTTAAAACAGTTGCAACTATAATGAATTCACATATTTTTTACATATTTTTTTTTCAAGCCATAAAAGCATGAAAGCCTAACAGAAAATACCGCTACGAGATATATAAGTTATTTTCTGAAATAAGGCTCATTATCATTCGTTCAAGAGTCTCCAATCTTAAAGTTAGACATGTCTTATGTCTTCATTTAAGGCTGAGTGACACGCAAAACTTTATGTAATCCACAAAACAGTGCCAAGTCACTAATGAAACTCAACGACAGTGTAATGTCAGAAGAGCTTAACATATGAGATAAATTACTACAACACATGTTACCACTTAAGTATAGAGTTGGGTATCAGGATGGTGGTTCAGATAATACACACACAAAAAAAAATAAAGAACGTTGTACGAAGAACAGTAAAAATAATGACGCTCTAATGAAAATAATCAACTTAAAGGTAATATAAACAAAATTAATTAACCAAACGTTCAAAGATAAGTGTATAACAGAACTAATCCTACTTTAACTATATATATACTTCCCCTTTACACATAATTAATTTGAGGGGGTAGTCGGGAGTAATGTAGTTGAACTGCAATAACTAGCTAAAGAATGTATAAAAGTTAATAATATACGAGACAGAACACGGTAGTAAGGCTTAAACAATAATGATAAACACGAAAGCTAACGTTACAGTAAGAAAACTGTTATTGCATATATACTTTTCTCTGTTTCAACAACATCCTTGTCAGCTACATCAATTAGCGTAAACTAAATGACTTTCGCAACACATCAGTGTATCATGTTTAAGAAGGGGAAAATAGGAGCGACTTCTTACACATACATAACTGTTTATTTTATTGTTATTGTTTGGGGGGGGGTTCAAAATTTATGTCTAAAGTAAATAAATAAATCTCTCCAGATTACTGGAGTAATCCGCAAGAATGCCGAAATGTTTTCAGTGTTTAATCCTATGAAGCTGGTTGTCCAATCAGAAGTACATATCAGAGACAGACTATATTACATTAGATTTTAAGATATGTATAGCTGAGGTATATTTTAACTGGAGTATAGTTGTTAACATATGTTCTTATACCATGTTTATATCGATTCAGACCTTTAGCATATACTGTCGGTTTATTGACACAAAAATAACAACAAATTATACGTTATTAAAAACCGTAGGTGAAAGGTCAAGACACGTATTATGGGGTATTTATTAACACAAATGTGTTTTCTTATACTAAATCCATATCGGACTATCCGCTGTGTCCACCAAGGGATTCTAAATCCGTAGACTTTCCACTGTACCAGCGGGGGAAGTTAACACAAGGACGGCACATTAACTTAAGTTAAAATCTGTTAACTACGGTTTCATTAATAAGGGTTAATAATAACTACACATTGTTTAGTATATAACGATGTGTTTGTTAGAAAGCAAATAATATATTCAAGTTGGAAAATATAAGTTAAAATAATTATAATGGTATAATAAGCAAGGGTTATTTTCTTTGACCTCACATTCACAAAGAATCGTCTAGAATAACTTCATAAAGTAGGTGCTTGGACAAATATCTTCTTCCTAGTGACATGAACTTTGATAGCACTAAGATAACCCCATCAGGTATTGTTTTATGTTGAATTGGTAAATATGCTGAATCGGTTTAAAATTTAATTTAATTAAAGATATAACCGGACCAACAGCTTGAAGACCTGAAGTACAGTAAATACCATAACACTTTATACAAGTTTCAAAGAATTATCCTCACTTTAAAAAAAGAACTTAATACTTTTTTGATGAATCAGGAAATTTGAAAAAAATTATGCTCTGGATATACGCTACAAATTCTACATCCATCATACATTGTGATTGTCTCTGCTCTCAATGCGGACACGTAAACATCAAAGTTTGTGACATTTCACCTACTGGTATGATTAATGAATCTAACTAAAAATAGATTCTGTTCTATAACTTAGGAGTTGCGATAAAAACAAAGTTTTCAACTCTCAGTTTGATGTTGTTTTACAGGTCTTCTTGGTTCAGTGGAATGTTGTCAAACGGAACCTAATAATGTTTAAAAGAAGTATTTTCAAACAATAAAACATAACATTTAAAATACTCTCTACATTTATTATATTGGCTACTTTTCCCTTTACCACCAGAATTACCAATTAACTATTTTAGGTATACCACTGTTTATCTCTTTCAGCAATTCAACACTCTCAGAAGTAACATTTAACTACAGCACTCGTGTCATTAATTATCATTTTCAACCTTAATTTATAACTGTAAGTATCGGTTAACCGCTCTATATGTGTCATTATTTATCACTTTCAACCATCTTTCACTCTCATAAGTAACAGTTAATCAGTTTATTTCTGCCAATATCTGTTTCTTTTAACCCTTCTTCATCATAAAAAAGTAACAGTAAACCAACATACTTGTGGCATTATGTATGTCTTCCAACCTTGCTTCACCATCATAAGCAAGTGTTGATCACCGAATTAGTGTTTTTTAACCATACTCCAGCATTAAAAGTAACAGTAAACCATCCTACTTATATTATTACTTATCTCTTTAATCCTTACTTCAAAAAATTGATTTACTGTTAGAGAAATTTCAAAATCCGTCCATTTGTTTTTCATATTGTTATTATTCTTTTAAAAGCTACAGAAAATCAGCTATGATTATTTTATTCAAATCTGAACAAATTACTAAAAACACTGCACAGGTCTTAGCATATTTTTGTGTTGATTCTTGGAGGAGAAGGATACATTTTATCAATTTTTTTATCATTAATGACCATTCAAACACCGAAGTCTACAGCTAAAACGGCAAGATATACTGCTCCAAAATCTATGCGCAGCTGCTAAACAAACATTTGTGAAGGTTATAGGGCTTTTTTATGTTTATTATTGAAAGTCGAGATTTCCACTCTCTAATCTTTTCTAAGTTCGTATTCACCCTCAACATAAACTCTTCAAAACCATTCAAGCATCGCAGAAATGTACAAGTCATTTGAGCATTTTTATCCTAGTCAGAAATTCTTCAATTTATTACATGAAACATTATGTATTTATAAGAATGTTTCCAATCTTATAATTATTGATTATAGTTTTGCAGGCTGCTACAGATAAAACGGATACGAACGTTTTACTGAAACCTGGTAAATAGTAACGAATGCAGTATTGAGCATGTCATAGGGTAGTTTTACCACTAACTGAGATGCCTTGCTTTATTTCATCCTGAAGGATTTCTCTATGTCCTTCACTTTTTTTCACTGAAAATAACTAAGAGTTATATTTTTGTGCATTAACTGGAAAAATAATTTGTGCAACTTATAACGTATTATTTGGAAATTGATTGCCACGTTGAGGATTTATCATTTCTCAATTTAACTATTTCGATGAATTTTTTAACAGTAGACAATTTCATAGTAGATTCCTCTAGTCTTGTGAATAGTGATTTAGGCTATTGATTTTCATAATTTGATTAAAATGAGGAGGCGTATTTTAGTATTATTATAATATTAATATTCATATTTTGTCTCACAAGCCTACAGAACAATTAAGGTTGGGTGTTCTGCACCATAACCTACACAGGTTTACTGTAAGTGTAGTAATAAACTGCAGAAAAATAAACAATATTCAACTGAAAGCACTTGCACGTACGTACCTTAAACTTTATCCTGCATAAATGAACGTAATATATCTAAGAAGGAAGATAATTAAAAATTAACAAGTTAAAAACTCCCTAGTTGTAGGTTTGAAAATAAAATTATTGCATTTTGATTCAGCTTTTTTCTGTATTTTTTTGCGACCTCTATTCCCATTTTAAATTAACAACCTTTTATTGTCTTGTCTACACAGCACTCGGACAGGTGGTTAGGGTGCTCGACTCGTAGTCTGAGGGTCGTGGGTTAAAATCCCCGTCACACCAAATACGCTCTTCCTTTCAGCCGCAAAGGCAACCTTCCAAAATAATCTGACGGATATCATAAAACTGGTTAGGGAAGCCATTGTGAAGCCAACAGTGGCTTCAAAAGATTTACAAAGTTTCATGATCGAGATTGAAAACATCCTTATCCCAAAACTCGGCCTGTATGGACAAGTGGAAACAAAAAAAATCATTAATGAAAACAAATTATCTTAAATCACGTTAAATCTTAAATTACTTAAATGTAATTTGCAACAAAGCTTGTAGATAATACTTCAGATACGTGACAGAAGATTGTGTAGTGAGATGAGAAAAAAAATTGAGCATTTTGATCTAATATCAAAGCATTAAGTCAAGTGTAATTCTAACACAGCACATCACTCAGTCAACACCATCTCATCTAAAGGGACTGTGAAGCTTTTCAATAAATAAGGGAAGGTGGATGATGCAAAACACAGATGAATACTTCCTATAGGTAAACCTACTTGAGTTAGCCAAGAGTCTAAAACTGGGTCGAAATTTACTTATAAACAGGATAATGACACGAAACTTAAGGTCAAAGCTTCATTGAAGTGGTTTCAAAAGAAGAAAGTGAATGTTCAGGAGTGTCCCACTTAAGGTTCTGACTTCAATACAATGGAAAATTTATGGCCATATTTGAATATTGTAGTTCATCAACGATCCCGAACGAACTAGTCATAACTGAAGCAACTTTCCCATGAAGAATGGAATAAAATAACACCATTTTATTGTGTAAATCTGCTACAGTCTTGTCCAAAAAGACAGCATGTACATGTACTAAGTACTGACATAGTAGGCTGAATACTTATATAATCATCAAAGTTCAATTTATATATATTTTTTTTACAGGTTTGCTGGCATTCAACCTGCTTTACACATAACAATGTTAAGTTTGATAGTTAGTATTTTGAATGAAAACATTATTCATATTATTCGTATTTCATCAAAGTATGGGGTGAATCACTTTACAAGACACGGTATATCTTTATATATACATATATACAACATTAAACTCACAAATACACCGATACCGATTTTCAAAAAAATGTTGAATTTATCGTTTTGCTCAAAATGTAAATGAACGGAATAATTTCAACCGGAAGTAACTCTCCTTCCAGCAGGAAGTTTGATCAAATGTGTTATTAACACACATCACAGGATCAAAGAAGACACGTAGAAACTTAAACTTGATTCAAAAAAATGGCAAAGAAAATAAATATGAAATTATTTCCCTCTTAAACCTACATTTTCCGAAGCTAAATCTTTAACACATAGAAGTGGGATAAAATAAAATAAAAGTATCACAGCTAGGACTTAGATAGGCTTTACCACTCAAATACAAAGCAGGAAAAACATAATACAAGTCGTGTGTGAAAGAATCAATTGTCTCCTGTGAGCTATGAATCTCTAGTGACGGTTGTTAAAAAATGGTGAATAGCTCAATAGACTCCAATTTCTTATGCAGTGTGATACGTATTTACGTCTAGTGTAATAAACATGCACAATAGCGACCTTATAAAGCTTGAAGATGAACCTTATATGATGATAAAACACGGCAAACTTATGCATGACAATGAAGTAAAAGTTTTCTGAAAAGAACATACGGCATAAGTTCTCAAGAAGTTCTCAACTTCGTCAAAATTCATGAAAAAACTTTTGATAAATGTGTATCAAAGAGTTAAGATGCAAGTTTTAAGCAGAACATATTTCTAACAGCGTTTTATTCGTTATCTTAAAAACTAGTTGAGAACACAGAGTTATAATGTATTGTAAATGAAATACAGCTTACGGCCGCAGAGTGAACTTCGTAGATTTAGACACATAAAAAATTACTACTTTTTCAGTTAAGTCAGATTTGAATGCGCTGAAATAAATTTGATGGACTTAAATATTTCAAAATACCATTTTTTTCTGTACTTAAGTGTTATTTATGGTTTTATTACTCTAATAAAATTTTATAGATTTAGGTATTTTGAAAAAAAGTTGTTTTCATAGAGTAAAGTGAGGTATAAAGCACTTGACCAAATTTAATAGATCTGGATATTTCAAAAAACAAATACGTCTTACAATTAAAGAGTTTTTAATGCGATGAAATAAATTTGATAGATATAGATATTTGAAAAACAATTCCACTGAATGAAAATTGAATGTTCAGAGACAAGTTCGATAGACTTAAACATTTCAAAAGAAAACTGTTCTTAGAGTTAACTGCGGTTTTGATGTGCTGATTCAGATTTGGTGGGCTGGCATGGCCGAGTTGTTAGAACGATCGAATCGTAATTTGAGGGTGGTGGATTTGAATCTCCATAGCACTAAACATGCTTGCTCTTTCGGCTGTAAGAGGCGTTATAATGTACGGCCAATCCCACAATTTGTTGGTTAAAAGAGTAGCCCTAGAGTTAGAGGTCGGTGACAATGACTAGTGCCTTTTCACTAGTCTTACACTGCTTAATTATAGACTTATAGCGCAGATAGTGCTTGTGTAGCTTTGCGCGAAATTGAATATAAACCAAATTTGGTAGGTTTACACATTTAAAAATATCTTTTTATTTCATCCAGTTAAGTAAGGTTTGAATGCGCTGAGCCAAATTTCGTTACACTTATTTTAAAAACTAAATGTGTCTTACGGTTAAGTGAGGTGTATATGTATGGGGACAGATTTGTTACGTTTATTACAATAATGAAATGTTTCTTAAATCTAAATTATTCTTATTTCACTGTACAGAATGGTGGTAATTGTGTACTCTGTGTGTCATCCACAACAAGGAAGAGACGACACTGGAAGACTTCAAACAGATAATTATTGAGTCTTCTCTGCAGATGTTAGCCATGGATGTTGCTCAGCCACCACCAGAAACTGTATGAGATCGCTACCACATATTTATTGTAATTGTCTATTTCACAAAATGGACCAAGACGTTTCATTTTAGTGATAAACTATCATAAATCTTTGCATAAGTGATAGCCACAAAAAGTGAAATGCACAACCTCAAGCAGTGAAATATACCAACGTTAACTAGAGACTCAAATCCAAGAACAAACTATTTGCTGACAGATGTTAGGTGTGGTGAAGGCTTGTACTTCATTTCATCACTCCCTCATTTCTTATTGTCGGCAGAATAGGTAATGGAAAGTAGCAAGTGGATACTTGTAAACTTTTAATACTAATGAGCACTTCTGATTCTGATAATCTCTTAAAGATCAACGAAACAAGGATCAACAAACTATTTATCAAACATCTTTGTGTTTGGATGGGAAATGTTGCTCCTTTCGATAGTGATGTATGGTCCTCTATCATGAATAGAACCCCCTCACAGTCACTAAAACTATTTGCTTGACAATAAATTAAGAAGGCAATAAGATGACAGGAGAAATACTATGACTGAACAATGAAAGAATGAAATGTACAATGTGGCGACTGAATGTGGTTATGGTACTTGCCAGTTGTACAAAGTAAATCCAGATCTTGCGGTATTGGTTTGTACCTGATAAGCCAACAAATTTGTCTTGCCAATGTTGTTAACTTGTTATATTTTTTATTACATAAGAGAAAAATATGTGAAACTATGTGTTTTTAGAACGTTCTCGACAAGATCTTTTCAAATATGATATCAAATCCTGATTTTAACACTGATTTTCTTTATTACTTGAATTTTTTTTATGATTTAAGTGACATATTCTCATAAAAAGTGCTGTGCACCTGCTGTAATGACTTATTCCAATTAGCTTACAGAATGATGAAACAAGTCTCTCTTCAATAATCGCACGTAAAAATGAAACTCAAAATAACACAAACCAGTTTTACTGGTTATCATTTAGTCGTCATTCTCTTGTGCTTCACGTCGATGTGACATGTTGTCAATGAGTTTGTGCAAATATTTCTGAGTGATCGGCTGCCATCCTTTTCCATTATTTCAAAAAGTTCGTTTTCGTGTTTTCATTTCTGATCTTTCTTTAATCAGTGTCACTTAACCAGTAATTTTCAATCGAATTAATATTCAGATGACTAAACTGTTTATTCCATAAAATCAGCTCTCTTATTTTTAAAATATATTTTATTGGCTCCACAAATCCAGAGAAACTTGTTTGATCATTTTGTAGTTAATTGGAAAAAGAAGATCCAAAAAACTACAGCACGCGCACAACACATTTTATGAGAATATGTAACTAAAATCATGAACAGTTCTGGTAGTTACAAAATTTAGTGATAAAATTAGGATTTGACATCAAATGCAAACAGATCTCGTCAACTACGTTTTGAAAAACATATAATTTGTTTTCTCAGCCCAAACGAGCCGTTTTTGCATATAATTTTACATATTTTTATGTTGTTTTCGCTCTTTGGTAAAAACACATCTTAGTTTTGTCGTAGTAAGGACTATCACCTCGCGATAAAATTATAAATAGATACTTCAAATAAAACTGCAATACATAAGATAATTATTTCTTCATTATTCAGGGGTGAGCAAAAACCTTGTTGGCTAATAAAACTGACAAATATATATTTTTATTTATTGTCTTTTATTCTTGTAAATTTTATTTTTATTGTTAAATATTATATGTTTAATTAATATGATACTTTTTTTCACAGCATTGGTTTTGATTGTAAAGATTACTTCACATTGTTAATTTAGTTCAAAGATTTAAACGTATTTTAAATATATTATCTGGATCAGCCAAGTATAACATTGTGTAACACAAATTTTATTCCTGGATAGTATATGTTATTCTTTAATTGCTTATGTTGTAAAAGTACAGAAAATGGCCATTATTCCCTTCAAACTTTGCTTTTGTAAACTGGATAAGGAAATTTAGAAATTAACCTATTTTCTATGTAAAAACAGGCAAATTTGCACATTTGCAGTTACATAAGGTCTAAATAAAAAATACTAAAGTTATATAAAAATGTTTAGAAGTGAGTAGTTTTCGAGATTCGCGACTGTAATATAAATCACTTTCACGTATCAGTCCACAAATATAGTCTTCTATCGTGTTTTCGTTATACGTTCCTTGGTAACGGCGTTCAAAGTCCAGTATATCTCGGTGGAAGCGCTCGCCTTGCTCTTTGAGGTTCACTGAATGAGCCAGGGGAAGAGACGGATACTCATTCCCGTTATGAAGCAGCACAGGGATGAGGCTTCTGGATAAGCTACTAATGAAGAAGTGCCACTCGTTTGGGTTACAAGCAATTCTAATTGCTTTGCACAGACCGGATACATCGTATCCTGGCAGAAGCAGAATCCATCTTGACTAGTGAAGAAGCTTGAAAAATGTCGGTGACGCTTCCTCTGACTTGCGACTTGCACGCTTTCATCTAACAAATCCCACTCCTTGAGCCTAAATGTCAAAAGCTCGGCATCTGACTTTGTTAGACCAAGATCTCTGATAAAGTCGTTGAAGTCTCTTTGGTTGTGGTAACATAAGTTTCTCTCACCAGCTGCACATCTGAAATTGTAATATGCATCTTCAAATTCTATCCTTCTCTTATGATTTACTGCTCTCTTCTAAGGAAGACTGCTTTCTCTCATGTGGAGTGGGTACAGGGAGCTCAGGGCAGTGTGGCACTGGGGCGATGGATGATGGAAGCAATTGCTTGAGTGGTCAGTGGGTTCACGCCAAATTCTTGGAATAACGAACTTGATGGCTCCATTTTCCTTTCTGTACCATCCTGCGAAAGAGGAAAATAAAATTGTTATTACGAAGAATAAATTTATTTAATCTACAACTACTGTGTAAGAGGTTCATGCAAAATATTTTATGTGATATTTTTCTATACTATTGGAAATAAAAAAATGCATTAAAAGATTTTAATGCATTTTATATCATATAAAATCTTACTATTCAAGCAAGCAAAAATTGTCAATCTTACCTTCTAGAGTTTTCTTGTAGTGCTCGCAGATAAAATGAGGTACCCAGGGTTTGTCTTGATTCACGACAAGCATACTGAAATATGCCTTGTAGGCTTCACACATTTTAGCAGATTGTGCCATTGAGTACTTCTTCGCTCTTCTCTTGATGAATTAGCCTCATACACAGCAGGACGTCTGGAGAATACTTGCAGCTTCTTGATGCCATCTCTGATAAAATCAGATAGGTCTATGTATTCACTTTGGCAGCTAGAACTAAACTGAAGTGGTGAGTCCCTGTATATATATTACTATGGAAAGTTCCAGGAAATTCTTCGTAAGTTCTACAACATTCTAGAAAATTTGTCTAAGTTCTACAACATTCTAGGAAGTTCTTGAAAATTATTGTAAGTCGAAAAATTCTCTATCAGCTACTCAGCACTGAATATACCTGGAATGTTCTGGATAAGGAGTAAATTTGAAAATTTCTTTACCCAGGCCACAAAAGCAAAGTTTGAAGAGAAAAATAGGTATTTTCCATTTACTTTAGGCATAAGCAATTGAAAATTAACATTTTCTTCCCAGGAACAAGAAAAAGTAAAAATTTTGTTACATGGTGTAATTTAACAACTATGCCAGAGTCCTTAGTTTAATATTCGTCTTTTAAAATGATGCTCTTACCATAGTGCAGTCATGCAGTTTTGGATATAATATGTAATATATATTTGTATTTTTTATTATTATTTCGAATTTGTTTTATCTTTATTATCTTATTATAACGATTATTCAGAATCGTTAGCTCAGTACATGGCTTTAAGACTAACCTAAGCGTTCTAGGCTATCAGAACTGCATGAGACATTATTGGGTTTATGGCCGACATCGTTAACAGCGAGGGAACCCAAATGATGAAACAATGCATTTTATTCATTATAAGTAACATTGTTTCATGATTTTATTTAATTAGCTATATTTACTCAGGATATATTTTTTTTTATCCATATAGGTTGGTTGCTTTAATCATAATTTAATATTAGTCATTCTTCCTTATTATATACTCAATTTTTTCTTCCAGATGACGTTGAGTTATCTTAGCTGTTGAATTGATTAGGTTGTTGTATTAAAAATGGCGTGCCAATAGTTACATGGCCTCAGCACCAACAAAAAATTTTTTAGTTGGATTCTTATTTCCTAAAGGTTCTTATACACTCTATTTTGGTATCTTTGATCTCTGACCGAAGTGCGCTTGAAATAATGTTCAGTGAAACGTCCGAAAATTTTTTAAGCCAAATGGAGATGTCATAAGTAATGTACGTGATCAAGTACTGAGAGATTGTAGCGCCACCAAACTGCAAGTTGTGAAAATGCATAAATAATCCAATGACGTCGTGCGAGGCACTTTTATCAAATTGTAATAAATTTAATTACATAATACTCAGTAAAATAAACGATTTTGGTAAAATTGTGAAACGAGTAACAGAAAATACTTTCACAAACGTTATGTACATTACTGCGTGATTTAACATGTCGTGTTCTTCTGTAATCTAAACTTCTATTTATTTTAGAAGTGTAACATTTTGTGTTGTTTTATAGTATAAAATCATATTTTCATAGAATTGTATCATGTTGTGTTCTTTTTTAACATAAATGTATAATGATTATTATTTTTCACTCGAGATGACAGTTGGCTGTCTCGCAGACAGAATGGGTGCACACATTCATAAATAATATGTTATCCTCCAGACATAAAAACAGATTAACAAACACAAACCTTGTTGTGTTGTGATGTTGTGGAGACTACAAATCATATTCAGACACACAAAAGTATATAGCAGTATAGCTCCATTGAGATACTGTTTTTCTACATATATTAGCAGACCCACAGCTTTAAAGCATTGATCACGTTTTTGGACACGACAAAGGACACGAACTTCGAATTCACAGTTCCGTGACGCTATTCGGTACGACACACCCGGCTTCGTTACACTGTTCTCTCATTTAATTTTCGTTTTCATTCTGAAATGAAAACACTTAATTTCTTTGTGTGTGAAATTTTGTATCTAGCGCAAATTAGAAGTATGGAGAAACAAGATTAATCGTTACATCAATGAAAGATATAGTACGGTTAAGGACTTATAACTTATGGCTGTATAAATCTCTATAAAAAACGGTTAGGGACTTAAAAGCTAATCAGATTGTTACATTCTCTTACCGCTTGAATTATGCTTGCATTTCATCTATTTTCTAGCCTGACAAAACCAAGTTTTTGTGGCTTTGCCCTTGGACAGTAACTTTGAACTTTATCTAGAGTGCATTACAATGCAATATTTGAACTTTCTAGTACAAAGCGATCAAAGTTTATTCTGGTTTTTAGACACTAAAGAGAGGTGAGGAAGGAAAGAAACGAAGACAGGTCAGAACTGCTTGTCTCGATAGATTGTGAAAGAACATTACACGCAAGGACAATTAATTAAAAAAGGGTTAATGAGGAAGGAACGAGGTGAGAGCCTGCCAATGACACCTGAGCACGTTGACTGTTATTGACTCTTTAAATATAAGAATAAAACTTGTCAGCATCAAAGTTTCGAGTTTCCTTCATCATTTGACCTAATGTAACGAAGATTCCTTGCAATAATATGATCTCAGTTTTCTTAGGTAAGTTTTTTTTTTTTTCCTTAGAACTAACTATAATCTCCAGTAGCGAGATACCACGAATAAGACGAGACAATAAATTAACCTTGACTGAGCAGCTTTCTGAAATATAGGAAACATTGGGTCCAATTTATATGGTAATCTGCTAGCGATCTAGGCTGTAGCGCTGGACAAAAGGAAGAGCTATATATCATATTAACCGTTATGAATATTCGCTTTTTCATTACAACAGACGCAATCCATCACGTCGTATTGTCCTGTAAGTCTATATATGGTACAGACGTTTGTGAGGGAAAGTGGAAACATTTTTTTCTCATTCTACTAAGAAGTCTGACTAATAGCGGTAGAAACGTCTGGAACACATTTACATATTGGTAACAAACTAACTTAATTAAATCTACTTATGACACTTCTTCATACAATAAAGGAGTGAACAACCCGGAAAATTACCTGACATATTATACCTATTTTCTAGTCTTCTACGTTAATGCAAACGGGAGTTGTTTCATAGCGTGCTTAATTAGCTTGAATGGCTTATATAAGGAAGCATAGTCAAAAATTGATAATATTAAACAAAACTAAAACTAGTAACGTATAATAAAAGTAAAAAAAAGTTCTAAAATCTCGTAAATGTTGTTGTTGTAATCAGAATACATACGAATAACCATTAACTGGCAATACTTACTTGACCCTTTAGCTAATTGTTGGATTATATTAGGACTAACAACACATTAACAATGTTTGTTTTTTCCTCTGTTTAATTATTAGACTACCTTAAAAATAATAATTATGCTGATAATATTTGTTTCACACTAACGCTAATTGTTACTTTACCTTACAAATAACAACTTTATTGACGATATTTGTTTCAAACTACAGTTAGTTGTTGGGTTATATTATGCATAAATTTATACAGCCTCTTGAGCTAGGACGTAAACCGATATCATAATAATAGTAGAAATGTTGGAACTTTGCATCAGATACTCAATACTGGAATTTTGTCTCAGGAAAGTACTATTAATAACTTTTCAACTCAGTTTTGACTCAACCATTGAGGTTTTTTCGCTCAATTTCAGTACATAATTTGTCGTTTGGCTTAATTTTTTTTTCGTACTTTATAACTTGGAGACAAGTTCTTATAATCGTGTGGTCCAAGAAGAAGCGGAAGGAATAAAATAATTTTAGTTTTATTTTATTTTAGTTCTAATAAAGCCATACGATGAACTGTAAAACCTGTTTTTGTTTGTATGTTACTCTAATATGACAGTAATAGATCTGCTCCTTTCTTTTCTGTTCTGTTGAACAATGTAATATGTTCACAGAGGTAGAAACCTCAGTTGTTTGTTGTTTGCAACATTGGCGTGATTTAGTATTAGATAACAGAACGGTAGGAATTAATGGTCTGCTTTCCATTTTTCGATGTTAATATATTTTGTAATACTCGAATGTAATGATCACAGAACTAAGATCAGGAGTGAAAAAAAAAAAACGTACTGTGCAACAATGTGACTGCGAGGGACTGCATAACAGCACACTACTTATGTAAGCACCAACGCACCTCACTATACCTACAAACATATCTATAATATTTTGTCTCTATTTAACAGTATTATGCATAAGATTTAATAGAAATTTTCAAAATGATTTAATCGATTTGTAAATTGGTACTGCAATGTTTTAAAATATTTTGGGGCATCATTTTATACTTGAAATTTGTCAAAGCATATGGAAATAAAAAATGAGACTTTTGGGCGTTGTTCCTTATTATACAATTTGATGCAAAGATCTCACAAGAACTCTTTATAAATTAGGTCAAAATGGCCTGTAATTAATATCAAAACTGAGCTTATTTGTAGCACAACACCAAAAAGGTTTTTACAAGGTGTTTTTCACTGGCTGTCTTCTTTCTTTGATCAGTAGTTCTAAATTATGGACGGCAGCAGATATCCGTAATGGCTTTGTTATAATAACAAAATAAGCACAAGTGAAAAACGATACATTATAAGTTAGTAAAAGTGGTGTCAAAACAGTGAAAAACGATATATTATAAGTTAGTGGAAGTGGTGTCAAAACAGTGAAAAACGATACATTATAAGTTAGTGGAAATGGTGTCAAAACAGTGAAAAACGATATATTATAAGTTAGTGGAAGTGGTGTCAAAACAGTGAAAAACGATACATTATAAGTTAGTAGAAGTGGTGTCAAAACAGTGAAAAACGATATATTATAAGTTAGTGGAAATGGTGTCAAAACAGTGAAAAACGATATATTATAAGTTAGTGAAAGTGGTGTCAAAACAAAAGGAAAGGTGGATAAGAAGGTGCTTGGAAAAAATGTTAAATATACAGAATTTAAAATCGCAAATTTTTAAAAGTTTGAGAAAAATAACAGAAATCTACTCGGTAAGGTTAATTTGAAAAATTCTTAATTTCTTAGGTCTTTGATTCACACATAGTACTTAGTAGATCTTAAAGTTATATATTTTTATTTTAATTTGTCATACGTTTTGAATGCTCGAATGTTATACAAGAAAGAGTTAAAACGAAGTCACTGTCATATAAGAATGAGTTACAATGAAGACGTTATTTTTAAGAAAAAAATTACAATAAGGATACTGTCACATAAGAAAGAACAACAATCAAGTCATTGCTACGTAAAAGATACGATAAAGTCACTGTTCCTAAGAAATAATTACGATTGAGTCAGTGTTATATTTGAAAAAAGTTACAAAAAATCAACGTTAAATAAGGATGAGCTACAACAAAGTCACTCTTATATAAAAAGAGTTACAATGAAGTCACTGTTATACAAGTTTTGTTTGTTTGTTTTGGATTTCGCACAAAGCTACTCGAGGGCTATCTGTGCTAGCCGTCCCTAAATTAACAGTGTAAGACTAGAGGGAAGGCAGCTAGTCATCACCACTCACCGCCAAATCTTGGGCTACTCTTTTACCAACGAATAGTGGGATTGACCGTCACATTATAACGCCCCCACGGATGAGAGGGCGAGAATGTTTGGCGCGACGCGGATGCGAACCCGCGACCTCGCACGCACGCCTTAACGCGCTTGGCCATGCCGGGCCTGTTGTATAAGAAATAATAGCAATGAAGTTACTACTAGATGACGCAGATTTACGACCAAGTCAAAGACACTGTTATATAGAAAGTTATAACGAAGTCAGTTTAATATAAGAAAGGATTACAATGAAATTACTACTACATAAGAAAGAGTTAGAATAAAGTTACTGTTAATAACAAATAGTCATTATGGAGTTCCTGTTATATATATATCAAAAATATACAATAAAGTCAATGTTATGTAAGGGAGAGTTTCAACAAAGTCACTGCTACATAAGAAAAAGTTGTAACAAAGTCACTGTTGTATAAAAAAGAATTACATTGAAGTCACTTCAAGATAAGAAAGAGTTACAACGAAGTTACGGCAAGGTATTTATTTACTCCTTTGCAAAACTAGTTTCTGACAAGCGAACTTTAAAGATGACCAATCGGTCTTTAGCGTTATTTATCTATTTATATTTGATAAAGGCTGGTGAGTTTTATTTTCCTTTCAAATTATCTTGACCATTATCTTTATAAATCATCCTAAGTGTAAGGTGTTTTATACTATGGCAAACCAGAACTGAAATATAACGAATTACTCATTTGTTTCTTTCACAGTTTTCATGGTACACACAGCTGCATGTTTCCATGGTATACACAGCTGAATGTTTTCATGGTATACACAGCTGCATGTTTTCATGCCATGGTATACACAGCTGCATGTTTTCATGGTACACACAGCTGCATGTTTCCATGGTATACACAGCTGCATGTTTTCATGGTATACACAGCTGCATGTTTCCATGGTACACACAGCTGCATGTTTTCATGGTATACACAGCTGCATGTTTCCATGGTATATACACAGCTGCATGTTTTCATGGTACACCAACAGCTGCATGTTTTCATGCCATGCATGCTGCATGTTTTTCATGGCATACACAGCTGCATGTTTTCATGCATGCCGCATGGTGCCATGCATGCCTGCATGTTTTCATGGTGCAATGGCTGCATGTTTCCATGGTATGGTACACTAGCTGCATGTTTTCATGGTATACCTGGCTGCATGTTTTCATGCATGGCATACAGCCGCATGTTTTCATGGTACCACCTTGCTGCATTTCATTCATGCTGCATGTTTTCATGCCACATCATAGCTGCATGTTTTCATGTTTTCATGCCATGGTCATACACAGCTGCATGTTTTCATCATGGTATACACTGGCTGCATGTTTCCATGGTACCATGCTGCACACCTGGCTGCATGTTTTCATGGTATACACAGCTGCATGTTTTCATGGTACACACAGCTGCATGTTTCCATGGTATACACAGCTGCATGTTTTCATGGTATACACAGCTGCATGTTTCCATGGTATACACAGCTGCATGTTTCCATGGTATACACAGCTGCATGTTTTCATGGTATACACAGCTGCATGTTTCCATGGTATACACAGCTGCATCCAGCCTTTCCATATTTTGAACTCATGGACTAAGACAAAAGAAGAGGTAGCTGGTAAAAACATCACCGCTAATCCTCGGACAGTTATTGTCTGAGTTAATATTATGATTGTACTGTAACCTCTGTGGTGAGCCAATCAATAGCCCCTAACATGCAGAGCACGTTTTTGTTGTAACAGATCAAGAACCGTAAGCCTTCAAATCTTTTATTTTAGCATGTTGATTACTATGCCGCGCCCAGCCCAATATAACAAAATATATTGAAGTTTCCCGAGCTCTTTGTTTACCTTCCTAATTTATGAACTACACTTTGTGCTTCTCTGTAGTGTAATATGAAATAAAATCCATTTATTATTTAGTAGTTTCGGATATTGTTTTCTAATCTTGAAGTCTGTTTTCCTAAAACGACTTCATATCTAACATTTAGATAAATTACCTCATTCTGAAATATATTCAAGCTTAAACTTCTCAACTCTAAATGGACTAATGCGTCGTAAATTGGTGATATGAATATGTGTGAACAAAACAAAATAACAGATACAGCCCGGTAATAAGTTAGATTAATTATTTCTAATGTCGCTCTTTTTGTGTATATGGATAGATGCATAAATTCTCGGAGAACAGATGTTAGTGAGTATTCTATTTGGTAAGTAGCTAACAGTACTTGTACCAGTTTGAGATAGTCAGTTTACACGACGGAACCGGTTATTACATTTAAACTTCCGTAGATAACAGCGAAAACTTCTAACTCTCTGACATTCATAAATTTAAAACAATATTGAAAATACAGAGCTTGTTCTTCCATAAAAATGTGTAATTAAAAATGTCAACTACAGCCCGTTAACTGAAGTAAAGAACTTTTAAGAACAATGTTTGGGTGTACTGACTGTCAAAAGAATTTTGACAGAACTTTAGAACAATCGGATATTCTGTTTTTGAAGTATTGCGTGGATCATACCGCAATATGGGTAACGCTTCAATGAGCATATAGAAAGTCGGTTTACAACTAAATATATTTTATAATGTGATAGGTTTGTAAAGAATAAAAATCAGTTACTAAATACTTAACTCTTTTAACTCGAATGCCTTCTAGTGATGTATGATATAACATTTTATTTATATGACGAAGCCCCGGAATGGCTAGATGGGTTAAGGCGTTCGACTCGTAATCCGAGGGTCGCGGGTTCGAATTCCCACCGCACCAAACATGCTTGCCCTTTCAGGCGTGGGGGCGTTATAATGTGATGGTCAATCCCACTATTCGTTGGTAAAATAGTAGTCCAAGAGTTGGCGGTGGGTGGTGATGACTAGGTGCCTTCCTTCTAGTCTTATACTGCTAAATCAGGGACGGCTAGCGCAGATAGCCCTCGAGTAGCTTTGCGCGAAATTCAAAGAACAAAACAATTATATAATGAAACTCAACTCTTTATGTCACAAAATATTTCATCTGTTTCTATGTAATTAAAGGTATATTACTCTTTGTTTGTTAAGAGAAACAATTTTCGTAACTCTTCGTTATGTAACACAAATTTCCATAATTCCTTTTCATGCAGCAATGACTCTTCCTTTTATATCATATTTCTGTCATGACTCTCTATTGTAAAGTAACCATCCTTTATTTGCTCTTTCTTACCTGGTCTGAATCATTTTAAGCGTTACTTATATAATAATGACGTATTTACGTTTTCGGTAAATGCTCTTGTCGAGCGAATTTGAGCTGTAAATAAACCGTACCTATTTTATTCCACAGGTAAAGGTTTACGACAAGGGCTGGTAGCAAGAGAATTTAAAAGACGAATAAGAACCTTACTGGTTACATTCCTAAGACTAGTCCATAATTGAAAATATTGCACACGTCCAAGAACCGCGAGAATAGCATCAACTAAAATAGAAAGTTATTAGTGCCAGTTTCTTATCAGAAAATTTCATTACTTAAGCATTATTTTTTCTTTGTTATTTTTTCAGTGCTTTATACTTGTTAGATAGATCGATTCTGTTGAAATAAAAAAAAAACGTAAACTTTTTCACTTGTGGGATCCATCACAGATCGCTTCAGATGAATTTTCATGAGACAATGAACACGAGGTTGTTAAAGCTGGCGGAAGAAAGGCTGTTAGTGAAGCTTGTCGTAGATCAATCTCCACACACGCTACAGGGAAACACCATCAGCATATTCTGAATGAGTAAGCGCTAATCACTGTGTTGTATGACAAAGCCTGCCCGCTGACTTTCTAGTAAGGTTAAGAATTTCCTCTGAAGCAAGTTTAGAAGACCAAGTATCCTTGATGCCTACTAAATCATTTTCCATGATTCGGTTTATTTGTGTACACGCTGATTTAGGTTTTTTAATTATCTAATTTGTAATTCTTGCCTTAATATTTTTTATGTCTTCTCAATTGTGTTCGTTATCCCAGGTTCTTACCTTTAACCTTGCACCTTTCGTTTTCTTCAGTTGCACCCAACACCTGGCTCGTCCATGGTTTCTGTCTACATCATTTACTGGACTCTTCTTTTCTTGTACTTTATTCTAGAATCTTGTATAACTTCTTATCACCCTTTAAATTATGCCATTTTAAAATTAAATCTTTCATTAAGATGCTTTAACCTGATTGTCAAATTATCATCCCCTGTGATATTTATTGGGGTCTTAAATTTAACGATACAAAGCATTCAGTGATGCACGCTTTTTTAAATGTCACCACAGGTCATATAACGACCTTTTATTGAATGAATTATATTAATGTTTTCTTCTCTTATTATTCCTAGTGCGTGTTACAGCACTTTTATTTCCCGCTACTACATTTTCACTTGTCTTTAGTATTTCTTTCTTCCATAGCTACTTTCTCAAACAATGCACCATTTATGTTCATTTGTATTTGAATGACACTATCTCAGATTATTCTGCGTTTTCTTTAATTACCCACTTCACCACTGGTTTTCTATCTATTTACGTTTCACGCTTTATATATTTTCCATTCCTTCTTTAACACCACAAATATTTCATTCCTTTACACGTTACTTATAGTTCTATAGTGTATTCTTTAACAGCTCGCTACCCTAACTTTTTACAAAGCTTCTTTCTTAGCACTTTATTCTATAAGCTTTCATAGATTTTTCATTGCACACCACCTTTGGTAATTTACACGTATATTTTTACTTTCTCGAGTCTCTTACATGCTTTCATTTCTCGCAAAATGCTTTCAGTCTTCCCACATTTTAGCTTCATTTGAATGAAATTCAGAGTTCTCGAACGCTTCTTTTCACTTGAAAGTTAATTGTGATCCGTAACGGCTGAGACATAAGTTATATCATGACGTTAGAATGTTTATCTTCTTCTTTCTTTTACAAAATAGTTGCGAGCCCAGTTATGAAATCCAGAATAATTTCTGGAGAAAACAAGCTAATAAAACAAATTCAACGTAAAGTATATTGGAAATTAAAATTAAAAAAAAAATCATTAGGAGTTAAAGTCGTTCTATAAAATTAAACTTTCGAATTACATAAGTTGATGTAAGTTAAGGAGAAGTGTCACTGTTTATAAACATTTACCTTAAGTTTTGAATAACGATCATAAACAAACAAAACTAAACCGTAAAGTATAGAACCGTACTAGAACATTGAAGATTGTATTATTTATGTTTATAGCTGTCATGATAAATCTAATAGGTAGAATAATGTGGACAAGTAACTTTTGTAAAGGGCGAGATTGGAAATATTCGATTCAATTTTCTCTTCCTGCCTTTGAATTATGCAATGCCGTATTGGCCAGATATGCCTAATGGCGATGAAAGCCACTAGACTCTCTAATTAAATACTTCACTTGGGAATTACTGCTGTACTAGTGCATATTTTAATTTCCTGTAAAATATTATGTTATAAGCATTGCATTAGTCAATTCCGGAGAGAAAGTATTTAAGTGAATTAATTATTCATTAACTCTGATAAAACCTGTCTTTCCACGTGTCATACCCAAGGTCTTGTTGCAACTTTTTAATCTTTTTCATCATTAGTTTAATATTCTACAATAATTTATTAAACACACAAGAATACAGCCGTAAATATCAGGCTGTTTTAATATTCAGTCTAATCTTGTTTACTGTCCTTACCAAAACCATTTTGGTGTTAAAAAATACTAATCGTCTGACAGAAATTTCTGCACGAATAAAATGACTCAATAAACATTAGTTATTAGCATATTTAACATATTAAAATACACCGAAATATAATTAATTGTTCTTTACTGTACGGTTATAGCATTATTCTAGTTCATAAAAATAAGAAAAATATTGATGACTAGTTAAAACATAAAATTATGATTGATATGAGTTGATAGTATAAACATTGAATAAATCATTTGATTAAAGGTGGAATATATCCATTATTTACAATAAGTGTTTAAAGTTGGAATGTATCCATTATTTACAATAAGTGTTTAAAGGTGGAATATATCCATTAGTTACAATAAGTGTTTAAAGGTGGAATATATCCATTATTTACAATAAGTGTTTAAAGGTGGAATATATCCATTAGTTACAATAAGTGTTTAAAGGTGGAATATATCCATTATTTACAATAAGTGTTTAAAGGTGGAATACATCCATTCTTTAAAGCACCTGTTTAAAAGTGGAATAGAACCATTATTCACCATTTCAAGATAAATTCGTTGCTATACATTTCTAATTCGCATTTGTCAACAGTTTTAATTTCTTTACCTATAGAGATTATTCAAAGTTTAAGTAACGCTCTATTTTGCTGTTTGTTCACTTGGAAAAGAGGAAACGTTTAACATTAACCTTGTGAAGCTATTAGCGTTATGATGTTTGCCTTATGTTGTTGTTGGTTCAGCTTCTGCTTTATAGGAAGATCTCTCAGTAAACAAGAGAAAAGCATTACCGACAAGCTGAAATTCTCTCATTTTTAAATAACTTAAAATGTATTTTGCCTTCACTTTCGTTGTTTAATAACTTAAAGTGCATTTAAACTTCACTTTCCTTATTGAATAACTTAAAATACATTTAGACTTCACTTTCCTTATTGAATAACTTAAAATACATTTAGACTTCACTTTCGTTGTTAAATAGCTTAAAATGCATTTAGACTTCAATTTTAGGGCAGACAGTCCATTAAAAATATACTCTGAAATTAATCTTCCATTCAGTTTCAGAATTGAATAATAATAGTTCTAAATTATTTGTGAAGCTTATGTGAAGTTGTGGTATTTTAGTCGTTATTGTAATAATTTATTTGTATTTAAGGTATTTTAAAGTGGTTATGATGCTTGATTTATTATTTCTGACAGTCTTATCCTGTAGTTATGATATGTTAATGCTAACTGGAGCTTAGCTACACTGTACGGCTGATATTATTCGGTTTATGGTTTTTCTTTATGTATAATATCATAATTTCTTTCTGCGACTGCGTGAAAGATTGTTGATCAACTATTTTTTTTCTAAGGTAATTATATTTTTTAATGCTCTTGCAATTCGAACACAACATTTCTAATCACACCATGAATTGAGATGAACGTAAGAGCAACCGCTTTCTGTAACCGATAATGAAATCTAAGTTGAAGCAACCACTGTTTTTTTCATCTCATAATCCACGCTCACTTATTAGTTACGTTCTTGGAAGGAGTTTCTTCTCGTCGTCTAATAGGACTGCTCTTGTTCGGTGAACGCTGAACATACGTAAGTGTCTGGCAAGAGTAAGTGTTCGATTTTCTGCAGAACTTCGTTCTTTTACTGTTTTATTGAGTTTGCCACATATCACGTTGGAAACATTTGATTTGTTTCTTTCTTTCTTTTTTCGCTATGAGGAAAATAAACAAGGCGTAGATTAATCTTACAAAATGTGTGCAGTAGATGGAATTTTGAAACAACAAAATAACCAATGCAAATAAATTAGGTTTGTTATTTAAATTTATACTGTTGGCAAAATTAAGAAACGAGAAATTAGAATGACGTAATGTGGAAAATTGAAACAAAATTAAGACATCGAAGTTAATTTTTTATAATTATTAAAAGAATAATGTAACAAAAAATGAACGAACTACTAAGAGAAAAGCTATCGGCGTCAAACAAGTTGGAGTATGGGAACGTTCCAGAAAGGTGTTTATTTAAAATCCTGTCGGGCACGGAATGATTAATTATACTAACTATTTCATCCTTCGTTTCAGAGTGAAGAATTTAAAATTTTTAAGTATTTGTCTCTTTACTCTTTTGTTCCACTGTCACCAGGTGGTTAGGGCGCTCGACTCGTAACCTGAGGGGCTCGAATCCCCGTCACACCAAATATGCTTGTCCTTTCAGCTGTGGGGGCGTTATAGTGTTACAGTAAATCCTACTATTCATTGATAAAAAGAGTAACCCAAAAGTTGATGGTGGGTGGCGATCACTAGCTGCCTTATCACTAATCTTAAAGTATTAAATTAGGGACAGCTAGCGCAGACAGCCCTTTCACAGGTATGCCCAAAATCCTAAACAAACTTTACTTTTTTATGATAAATTAACTATGGTTTCTTTTTTCTAATATACCTAAGTAGCTTATAAATACAAGCGTTTATCTAACTTTAACTTAATTTTAATCAATATTTATTAAGTTCCGACTAATTTTCCAAGTTCAATAATTCTGTGCTACTAATACTAATCACAGAGAAAACTCACAGTTTCGAATAGCATAGGGCAAACAGTGATATCATCAAAGTAATGTATCTCACTAATATGTGACACACAGATATGTCATCAAAGTAAAATATCTCACTAATATGTGACATACAGATATGTCATAATAGTAACGTATCTCAGAAATAAGTGGCACACAGATATAACATCATAGTGGTTCCCCGGTGAGACAACAGTAAGTATTCGGACATGCAACGCTAAAATCCGGAGTTAGATTTCCCTCGGTGGACACAACAGATAACCCAAGGTAGCTTTACTATAACAAAGCAAAAGACATACATAACATCATGGTGACATATTTCAGCACTACATGACACGTAAATGTATCACGAAAGTAACATATCTCAGTAGAACGTAGTACACAGATATGTCACCAAACATATGTATTTCACTAGTATATGGCTCAAATTTAAGCTATCAAAGTAGCTATGCATTTCATAGGTATATAATCAAAGTAACACGTCTCTATATGTCACACAGCTACATAGTTCACATATTAATGTGAGACACAGACAGGTCAGCAAAGTAATATATCTCAAACAGTTTCTTGACTAAAATATACAACGTAATTAACCTATAACCACAAATCAATACTTTATTAATAGTACTGATGTATTTTATAAGGACTATAGAACATTATTTTTAATAAATTAGATTAAATGTAAATAAGTGTGTCGGGTTGTTAATCATAGATTCGAGGGGTGATGTCGATACAGCCATTCAGCCATGGGAACGCTATAACAGTGGTAGTTACCATCACTATTTGGTTCAAACCCCCCGTAAAATTCCCTAGTGATGGGGATACTACTACTTGACTGTTTCTCCCTTATTAGTAACTCGAATTTAAGGTTGTTTGTTTGCAACATGAAGCAGCACCCGTTGGATAGTCTTTGTTATGCTCACCGAAGGAAGCGAGCCATGAATTCTAATGTCAAGAGCCAACGAGCATTACTATTAAGCCACATAAGAACTAAAATTAAAGGACATATATAGCTGAATCATAGAGTTTTTAACACGGTTCTTTAGCCTATGGGCTTTGAAGGTAGTGTTCAAGTTCTATAGTTACTACCTAATCGAGTCATCAGATATGTTTAAAGGGCAAAGAAGTAGACTACAACTGATAACAAAAGGAAAATTTCAAGTGAGCTTTGTTTTAAAAAAATCGCGTGAAGAAATTATATTAATTTCTCAAATTGTTTAATTGTTCGTTTTGTCTTCTTCAGTTTGTTTTATAGCTTGTTACATCGTTTTAAATTCGTTTAATAGCTTGTTACGTGTTCTAGTTGTTTTGCAGCTTGTTACCTAAATATTTACATTGGCACACACACAAATGTTTACACGAAGTAGCGAAAATAATGTACAGAAAAACCGTCAAAGTTTATTGATGAAAGTCCATGAAAAGGTTTTCTAAATAATTTCTAAGAGTTCTCCAGTGCTTCTCTGCTGTCTCCATGTCCTGGCTGATGTTCTGATTTGAGAAGACCTGGTTAGGAGTCCCAGTGTTTCGAGCGTTTAATTCTTTTTCAGATAGATTTTTAAAATATTTAAGCCACATGTTTAGGATCATTTATCGAGCTTAACTACAAATGGTATACTAGGTGAAATGACACTTTAAACCATAATCTGTCTGTTCGTACTTGATGCTCGTTTGATACATTTTGGACTCTTTTGAAAAATAATGCAGCATCAAAACGTCATGGACCCATCACCACTCTTCACTTGACATTTGTGGCAGTCTCGTCTTTCTTTCTTTCTCTACGTCGATCAATGCAACAATTGAATTTAGCCTCATCAGTAATCTGTACCCTCTTCAATTGTTGGCGAACATTTTTCTTCCTCAACTGAGTTTGTTACTACCATGACCAGTTTTAGTTTGTTACTACCATGACCAGTTTCGGTAACTTCTTGCACACAGTCCTTCCCCTTCCCATAAGATACTTGTAGTTTGTGCGATCTTTTGGCACTGAAAACCCCTACCTGTCAGAACAGTAACATGTAATTTAGTGTTTCAACTGAGGAATCTGGTTGGATAATGTGCGTTTACGTAGACACTGAGATGAAATTTATTGTTAGATAGTAAACCGTTCTCAGTGTGCATTGTAAAGCCACCAGACATATTATTTGGATTGGCTGACAAGCCACCATAAATTACCACCTTATATAACCAGTAAGCTGACCATTCAGGTTGAGCCACATTTTAAGGTGGTCGACATTAGCTGTGCTTAATTTTTACTGATGTTTGTGTCTATTTCAAAGTTTATTTCCACTACTGTATATAAATATATACAAATGTAACTTAACACAACATTAAACTTTGTTTGTTTTTGAATTTTTTGCAAAGTTACGTTATTTGTGCTAAATGTCTGTATTATAACAACCCCAGAGCCAAAAGTGTGACGAAGATATAATTAAACGATTCGAGAGTCATAACCACGAGGCTATGCCAGGCCTAACAGATTCGAGAGATATAAAAAAATAGCATATTTAGTTTCAAAATAGAAATATTGATAGTCCAAACTTATGGGTCCGGCATGGCCAAGAGTGTTAAAGCGTTCGACTCGTAATCGGAGGGTCGCGGGTTCGAATCCCGGTCGCACCAAACATGCTCGCCTTCCCAGCCGTGGGGCATTATAATGTTACGGTCAATCCCACTATTCGTTGGTAAAAGAGTAGCCCAAGAGTTGGAGGTGGGTGGTGATGACTAGCTGCTTTACCTCTAGTCTTACACTGCTAAATTAGGGACGGCTAGCGCAGATAGCCCTCAAGTAGCTTTGCGCGAAATTCAAAAAACAAACAACAAAACAAACAATCGAACATATGAAATCTAGTTCTTCATTCTTCGGGAACAGAAAAAAAAACTAAAACAAGACAGTTGAAACGTGAGAGTTATGGAATATGATATTAATTTTGAATAGCATCAAAAGTATAAGTCGTATTCCATTCTGACAATACATAAACGTTAACGCACAAAGATGAAGAACATATGGATACGTATTTAAAACTCGTTATTGATTGCCATGTTATGTATACAAAGAATACAGTAGTAGGAAAATATTATTATAACAGAAATAATAAAATAATGAAGATGACATTAATATTGTAAAAAAAGAATATATTAAAAATAAAATGAAACTGTACATCTCTGTTGTGTAAGTGAAACTAATGAAATTATAAACATATAAATGTTTATAGACTACAAGTGTGTGTTTGTGTGTTTTCTTATAGCAAAGCCACATTGAGCTATTTGCTGAGTAGATTACAAGTAAAAAATCTCTCATTCTGATATTACGATTGTCTCACAGTGATTAATAATATTCAACACAGTGACAGACCAATCGGTTTCTCTGACTTCTGTATCTGATTCAGTTCTCAACCCAGTTTCATTATCGAAGAAAACCACTCTGTCATTGACAGAACAGTCAGATTGGTTGAAATGTTGGACAACATAAATGGCTTATTTTTTGTACTGGATGCAAGATTTATGATTGTTGAAACGAGCTCTAAGAACCATTTGGATTTGTTCAACTTGCTGACGGTTATTTTATTTTAATACTGGAGGTAAGATGTGGTTGTGTACCTTCTGAAAAGAATTTCTTCAGTAATATTAAAGTGGGTTTAACTGTGTTTCTTGGAGGTAGAGTAGGTTGTTTTCTTGAAATGTCACATTTGATAGAATTTGCTAGAAGGAAGATGTTTGTGATGGAGTGTAATTCACTTTACCTTTAAAAGTTTTGTGTTTTTAGAAAGAAATAGTCAAACTTTCTGCAGATAAAAAGTGATTTTCACGATAATTGAATGAATTAAGACTAAACTGAATCATATTAGAATATATTAATTGTAGAGTTTTTATAGTCTCTTTTCACTAGGCTTTGATTTAGAATATGTGTTTCACATTTTAGTATCTTGACAATGTTGTTAATCTGATCATTTAGTATGTTGTTAAATGTTGTGAAGTGTAAGGTGAAGCTGAAAGAGTGGGAAGCAGCAACTGGCCTTTGGTCAATCTCTAAGGAATTGGGGAATTAAAGCGCTCAACGTTATTAGAAAATGATTTAAGTGAGCAACAACCTTTCTAAATTCAACCAGTACGGAGAGTAAGACGATGCTATATGGTTACGAAACATTTTAATTCAATATCCGGGTAACAAGTGTAAGATTTAAAAGAAAGGAATCGGTTCGTGGATTTGAGTAAGGAATGTAAACAATAGGGATTTAAGAAAGAAAATAAAAATGAGATTGGGATATGTGAAAGAGAGAGAATAAATCAAGAAAGAGGAGAAAGAAGAAAGTTATATTGTCAGTAAGAAAAAAATGTATTCATAAATCTATACTTTATTGGTTAATAGTCATGCTTACTTTGGTAAAAATCAATTTCTGTTAAGAATAAGTGAAGTTCATGGACATAAGAAGAGAAAGCGAAGCGTGAGTATAGCACGATCGTAAGAAAGTGGTGTCAGAAGTGGGATTCTTCAATTCGTCAAGAATCGAAACTCGACAAGGAACGAAAAGTTTGACGTTGTAACCACATCAGTAAAAAATAAATTAACTTCATGAACAAGTACAACCATGAAAAAGAGCAAGTTTTATTTTATCGATTTTGTTTCTGACGAATTCTTGCTGGTTGTAAATTGTGTGTTTCGTTGTTTAAGAATAGAGAATTAACACTAACATAGAGGAGAAATGGAAGTTACTGACAAAACGTCAGTTGATAAATCAATCTAGAGGACTGAGTGTAACTTGGAAAAGAATTAGATATGTAAATTTTTAAATGAGCTAGGAATCAAAACAAATGATTTTTTCTAGTCTT
Source organism: Tachypleus tridentatus (assembly GCF_004210375.1). Classification (NCBI taxonomy): domain Eukaryota; kingdom Metazoa; phylum Arthropoda; class Merostomata; order Xiphosura; family Limulidae; genus Tachypleus; species Tachypleus tridentatus. The sequence continues at coordinate 175,694,857 of NC_134834.1, forward strand.
TAGTTTAGGAAAAATACGATAGCTGCGAGTGGTGTTTGCAAAGGTCATTATGGTAACAACTAAAACATAATCAGAAATGAAACACTTATAAGCTGTGAATAAACGTTTGGAAGTAGAAGCTGAATACAAACTTTCAGAATAGAGTTAAAAGATAGGCATAAACAGATATGATAACATGATGTTGGAGCATTTCTGGTGACAGGACTGGCATACTTGAGAGAATCGTCTATCTACAGCTACGTGCATTTTGCAAAATTGATATACGTGAATTTTTCTGTCCTTTTTAAAATATTGCAAGAACGGAAAAGCGGTAACGAGGAACTATGATGAGGAAGATAATTCATGCATTACCTGGAAAGACATAAGTAACATACAAGAAGATTGGGAGTGCAGAAAAATTAACGTATAATCCAATTATTTCTCAGACATAGGAATTAAACCCACAGAGTTATCGCAGGAGGTTCAGAGAGTTAAAACAACGATAAATGAATTATTGCAAGACTGTGTAAGTTGCTAGTTAAATCTATCGAAGGATCAAACTGTACTGGAAAGGCTGATGTGATGTTGTAACAGCAAATGTTACCAAAATTTTTCAACTCTGAAGTAATATGGCTGAATCAAAAATCAAACCGAAAACGCACGTGATGCAGCGACTTTAGGGAATGAATGTGTAGTAAATAGGAGACCTAGTATGTTTAAAGTAAGTGAACACGAAAATAGTAAAACTACTGACCACAAATAAATAAAATTTGATCGGTGATCCTTGAAGACCTGTCCGCAGAGGTGTTTTGTAAATAAGTAGAAACATTACAAGCTTTCTATTTAAAATATCTATTTTATTGTTTACGAGAAATAAATAGCAATTTATCATTCTTACAATTGTATAGTCAGTTCTTGAGAGGATAAGTACAACATAATTAAAGCTAATGGATATAAGAAGGGAAAATAAGGTACAAACATAACACAATTGTAACATTAAATAAAAAGTTACTTAAAGATAAAACAAAAAAGAATTTTTTTTGTCAGATTCGGATGGATTGGGTGAATTTGGAGCAGTTTTCAGAACTTTCAGTTTTCTATTGTGCGGATAATAGAGTTTATGAAGGAACGGTCTATATTATATAGAAGTCTAAAGGGAGTAATGTTTCGTTGTAACTGATATTAATAAAGTGCGTAATATTCTTGAACTAAGAGAAAATTGTCTGATAGCTTAGCTGTTCGTTAGTCATATTTGATTAGGAATGATTAGACAACTAGGATTAGGTTTATGTATTTTACGTAACAGATTAAATCCCTCTAAAAATGGTAGGTATATTCGTCAGCGTGAATACTTCAGAGAAGTTGTTCAACGTTTTCACTGACACATTGATAGTTTTAGTAAATTGGATCATTGGATGCTGAGCAAGAATATTATATCAGTAGGCTTTATTACGTGTTTTGACTAGCTGGCAGCTTTTGATCAGAATTTTCTCAGTTTTGACTGTTACTGACTATTAAAGTGTGGTGTTAACTTTTGTGCGTGTCTAACACTAACGTTAGCAAAGATTTTTTGTTGTTAAATACATATATAAAAAGAAATACGTGCCGATTCAACCACGATAAACAAACATTTGGTTTAATGCCATAAATAACATTTTCATACAACAAGCCATGAACGAAAAGGCTTACTAAACTTTAAACATTATGCCTTCGTGCAGTCTGGCTAAATCCAGCCCTTGAAGTCTAGAATGAAACACATCAGCCCATCCACGGTTACAAAAACTGGGCCGTTATTAGCTAAAATTTGTTGTTTATAGACTAATCAACTCTGATTATTTCACCGAAACAATGTCTTTGAAAGATTTTAGTTATGAATTGTGTATTGCTTGAATAAAACCATACCAGAAAACGTACTCTGCAAGCCAATGTACATATGTTACTCAGGTGCTGCCAATGTACATATGTTACTCAGGTGCTGCCAATGTACATATGTTACTCAGGTGCTGCCAATGTACATATGTTACTCAGGTGCTGCCAATGTACATATGTTACTCAGGTACTTCCAATGTACATATGTTACTCAGGTGCTGCCAATGTACATATGTTACTCAGGTGCTGCCAATGTACATATGTTACTCAGGTGCTGCCAATGTACATATGTTACTCAGGTGCTGCCGATGTACATATGTTACTCAGGTGCTGCCAATGTACATATGTTACTCAGGTGCTGCCGATGTACATATGTTACTCAGGTGCTGCTTTGTAAAGGTATAATGAAAGTGTAGTGCACTGTGCACGATCTTTTTCTGTCTTGCTGGTATTATTTTCGGTAATGTTTTTCCCACATATGCGATGTACTAATTTTACTTATGAAGCAAGTAATTTATTTTCATACCAATTATTTGCTTTTACTTGTTTGCATCGTTCCTTGAATTGCTATTTTGCTTTTTAATTTTTATCAACACTAACATGTATATCATCACACAAAAATGTACCCAGCTGGTACAGCGGTAAGTCTAGGGATTTTACAAAGCTAAAATCAGGGGCTCGATTTCCCTCGGTAGGCATAGCAAATTGCCTGATGTGGCTTTGCTACAAAAAATACAAATACAAAAATACGGCCAATTTACAAATAAACCATACATGTGATGTTGCTAATGAAACTGATAACAAGATAAGTCAATTATAGTTTACTTTTTCAGTAAGAAATTTTAAACTATTTATTCAATAATATAGTTTGTCTTCGCCGCATTCTGGTATAAATTCTTTTAGTCACTGTTTCTAAAAGAACTAACTTTTTCTTAGCTGAACTGTTTTCACAGTAGTTGTTTTGGGTTGGGATAAATAAGATAACCGAAAACCAGGTTTGGGATCAGGTTATCTTAAGAAAGTTGACTGAACTTCCCACAGTTTTTTTCCGATGTTCCACGGCCTCAATGAATTATGTGTTATACCAGTAGTAACCTTTCAGGCGATGTTTCCCAACCTTAGCGAACTATGTTTATACGTTTTACCAGTCTCAACCTTCCAACGTATTCTGGGCAATGTCGCCGTGCTTATGTTTCTTGTTTGGTGGATTTTTGAACAGTAGTTGTTTTCTGATTGTTTCGTTGTGTATCCAAAAATTCATTGAGTTTAGTCTACATGTGTCAAAGGTTCGCGTTATTTTCGTTACAAATATTCAATGTCTGTCAGTTCTGATTAGGTGCACATTATTTCTAATTCTGTACGCTCAACAGTAAATGCAGAATTATATTTGAGGGAGAAAGGGTTATTTTATAACATCATGGGCTGTTTTATTTGGATATATATATATATATGTTGTTTCTAACAGTTGTATTTGAAAAAAATTTACATTTTATTGTGGTACGTTTCTTCGTGTCAGAAGCTTTAGAATGGAAGAAATAAATTGCTCTTAGAATTAGTGTAATGACGTGGAAAATGTTTGTTTTTTTCATATCTACGAAAGTCACACCGGGACATAAACTTTCCTACGAGATGTTACTGCTGAACCTTTAGACGTGAAAGTTGCCCTGTTTGATCTACTGCCAATAGGAAGTGTTAAAACTCTATATATATATATAAAGAGAGAGAGAGAGTGTGTTCATTCGACTAGAAAACCGCCTCACCATATATTGGTTCATTACTGAGGTTATTGTTCTGAGCATTCTGTAATGGTGAACAAATTTCACACCATTTGTTCTCAGTATTCTTAGGCTCGTCCTGATGTACTAAACAAAACAAAAGAAATCAACGTGGGAAAAGAGTAAATATTAGCAGCTGTAAACGTTTCTTTGCTGAGCTGTGTCTTAACATGTAGTGGCATACTTAGTTAAGCTACAACGTAATGTTTCATAATACATGCTTGATAAGTAATAACGTCCGAATAGAAGAATCATGTCTGAAACACCCTAAAGCCTATGTATTAAATGCAAAGCTATCATGCATTCTGCAACCAGTAAACACTGAATTACCAGAGCGATGCAATAAACATTTCACCTTGATGTATGTAACTATGACAGTAAGTTAGAAACAATGGATTTTGTTTAACATGTCCGGTTCAGCATGTTTAAACTTCTGCGTTTAAAATTATTTAGTAAAATAAATATTTCAACAATTATTTCGTCCGTTATTTCTATCCATTAAATAATCAACTTTATTCATAATTGAACGTTTATACTCGGTTCCAAATAACTGTTTGTTTTGTTGTTAAGCCCAAAACTATAGAATGGGCGATCTGTGGTCTGTCTATTGCAGGTTTCGAAACCTGATTTTAGTGTTATAAGCCTCTACAAGTTAAACATTATTTTAGAACTTTTCACTGTGTGTAGTTATTGCCAATACGTCTTGTGCGTCATAACCAGTGCATGATCTTCCTAACTTAGGTTATACACTTTTATAAAGATGTAAAAACAACTAACCGAGCCCAAGACACTTCTTCAAAACAAAGTAAACATGAAAGCTTGTTCGCAAAAGAAATTTATTAAAACCATGCTTTTTTCAGCGAAAAAGAACGTTGTAATATAGGTTTAAAATCAGTATTCCGAAATAGAATAAGGATCAACCTTGGATTAAAACAACAACAACGACAAAAAGACTACACTGTTTATAAAATGTTTAAGGACTTTCCTAGTGCATTTTCAAGGAAAAGTTCATTAAACAGAAATTGTCTTGTGAACTTACAGCTTCATTGTTCGATATCAAACAGCGATATTTGTTAAACTACTAATGCTAAAATTCATAAAATCGATTTACATTTAATATTTTATAATTTTAATCCAATTTACGAAGCAATTATTTTAGAAAATTCCATACTTTTAGGAAAAACTGTTTCATGAGGGGAGGGTTGTGTTAAAACGGATTTTTTCAAATGTTGCATCAGTTTTAAGAGATCACAGTTTCTGTGTCCACTGAGTCTACTCACAAACACATTTCTACATATGTTTTTGATCGATGACTTCATTGAAGAGTTAGCTATGCACGTACATTCTAATCCTAGACTCCTTGTGTAATTGGATTACGCTTGGAAATCCCATTAATTACAACCACGAGCATGTCAGTAACTCGGGTCAAATCTTATTAGTCGTCAAATAGCGGAATAAGGTACTTTAAGAAAGAGTTTTTGGTTTTTTCAACTATTTGAGCCGATGTTAATAAAGCATTGAAAGAAAATCCTCGGTAAAACAACCATCTTATTGTTGAAGAATATAGTGTTGTTTTTGTATATAAGATAATAGTCCAACTCTATGCAGTTATAAATGGTTAAACATTGTTCGTTTTTAGACCAAGAATAATTACTAACAGCACGGTTGACTACAGAAGCTATATTATTTATTATTTACGCACTGCTATTAATTAATCCAGTGCGGAAATAAAGGTGCATAATAATGGAAATGTACGATTATTATTCTATGTATATTACAAATTAGGCTGCAGTATGGTTATTGTGCTACATTTCAAATATATTTTGGAATATCATTGGTTCATTATAGTTCATTCCGGGAGTGACTGGAAGGTCTGTTAAGACCACTTGAGATATTTTGGTAATGATGATGAACATAGAAGAATCATAATAGTTTTGACGTGCATGAAATCTGATACATGTATAAATAAATGATAATAAAAGTACTTTGTATAAAGGCAAGGACTGAAAGATCTAGTAAGAAGAGACTGAAAGATCTTTTAAGGAGACACTGAAAAATCTCTTAGAAAGGGCCTGAAAGGTCTCCTAGAAGAGATTAAAAGATCTAGTAAGAAGAGACTGAAAGATCTTTTAGAGAGGGACTGAAAAATCTCTTAGGAAGGGCCTGAATGGTCTCCTAGAACAGATTAAAAGATCTAGTGAGAAGAGACTGAAAGATCTTTTAGAGAGGGACTGAAAAATCTCTTAGGAAGGGCCTTAAAGGTCTCCTAGAAGAGATTAAAAGATCTAGTAAGAAGAGACTGAAAGATCTTTTAGAGAGGGACTGAAAAATCTCTTAGGAACGGCCTGAATAGTCTCCTAGAAGAGATTAAAAGATCTAGTAAGAAGAGACTGAAAGATCTTTTAGAGAGGGACTGAAAAATCTCTTAGGAAGGGCCTGAATGGTCTCCTAGAAGAGATTAAAAGATCTAGTAAGAAGAGACTGAAAGATCTTTTAGAGAGAGACTGAAAAATCTCTTAGGAAGGGCCTGAATGGTCTCCTATAAGAGATTAAAAGATCTAGTGAGAAGAGACTGAAAGATCTTTTAGAGAGGGACTGAAAAATCTCTTAGGAAGGGCCTTAAAGGTCTCTTAGAAGAGATTAAAAGATCTAGTAAGAAGAGACTGAAAGATATTTTAGAGAGGGACTGAAAAATCTCTTAGGAAGGGTTTGAAAGGTCTCCTAGAAGAGATTAAAAGATCTAGTAAGAAGAGACTGAAAGATATTTTAGAGAGGGACTGAAAAATCTCTTGGAAGGGCCTGAAAGGTCTCCTACAAGAGATTAAAAGATCTAGTAGGAAGAGACTGAAAGATCGTTTATGGACTGAAAAAAATCTCTTAGGAAGGGCTTGGAACGTCTCCTACAAGAGATTAAAAGATCTAGTAGGAAGAGACTGAAAGATCGTTTAGAGATGGACTGAAAAAAATCTCTTAGAAAGGGCTTGGAACGTCTCCTAGAAGAGATTAAAAGATCCAGCGGAAAGAGACTGAAAGATCTTTTAGAGATTGACTGAAGGATCTCGTAGTCTGATGGTCGCGGGTTCGAATCCCCGTCACACCAAACATGTCTGATCTTTCAGCCGTGAAGCGTTATTATGTTTCGGGTAATCCCACTATTTGTTCGTAAAGAAGTAGCCCAATAGTTGGCATGGGTAGTGAAGACTAACAGCTTTTCCATCTAGTCGTAAACTGCTGAATTAGGGACAGCTGGCATAGATAGCTCTTGGTTAGCTTCGCGCGAAATTCAAAACAAACAGATCAGTCGTTTACTCTATTGTAAAATGGTTACAAAAAGTGGTGTTGTAAATAATGATAGCTGAAATTTTATTCAAACACCAAGATTTCGATAAACAAAACAAGGAAGCAAAATCAAGACACATAAGCTTGCTGTATGAATATTGGCCGATCGAGATATACACTTCTCGCTCTATCTTGTTTGATTGCTTGTTTGAAGTTCAGTAGCCCGCGCTTTACAGTTTTATTTAACACTAATTGTTTTCCTTATACTTAGGTTTAAAATATTCTTGATAAATCTAAATCAATTGCTGTTTTTTAAAGCGTTAGACAGAATAATTTCGAATTTAATTTGTTGCAGATAAACAATCTTTAACAGTCTTAACGATATTTTGACTTATAAGATTTAGCAATATTACAATTATATTTTCAGATAAGAATTTTGTATTAAGTGTTTTGCTTCAGCTAGATTTAAGTCTAATAACATTATTTAACATACAAGGGCTGTTCACAAAATACGCGGGCTGACGTCATAAAACAAAATGTACTTTATTTAGAAGTTACAGGTCTGGGACCCCTTCAAAGTACTCTCCTCCCCAACGCACACACTTATCGCAACGGTGTTTCCACTTGTTGAAACAGTCCTGGTACGCTTCTTTTGTAATGTCCTCCAGCTCCTTCGTCGCATTTGCCTTAATCTCGGGAATCGTCTCAAATCTTCTTCCTTTCAAGGTTCTTTTGAGTTTGGGGAACAAGAAAAAATCGCAAGGAGCAAGGTCAGGTGAGTAGGGGTGGGGTGGGGTGAGGAAGAACAGCGATCGAGTGTTTGGCCAAAAACGCACGAGTTCTGAGGGCTGAATTTCGCAGCAACGCGGTGCATCTTCAATTTCTCGGTCAAAATCTCGTAACAAGATCCAACTGATATCCCACACTCTTCAGCAAGCTCCCTGACAGTCAGATGTCGATTTGCCCGCACCAGGGTGTTGATTTTGTCGACGTGTGGGTCGTCAGTTAACGTGGAAGGACGCTCATCATCTTCAATGAACTGTCGACCATCCTTAAAACGTTCATGCCACTTGATACATGCCGTACGCTTCATAGCAACATCACCGTAAGCCGTGTTAAGCATAGCAAAAGTTTCAGTCGCAGATTTTCCAAGTTTAACACAACATTTCACAGCAAGTCGTTGCTCCTTCAGGTCATTCATTCTTAAATCCGCCAAACGAAAAAATCGCACTTCACTTAAAACCGCGTAGCTAATTCACAAATGAAGATATCTGCAATGGGGAAATGGTGTTGTAATCAGCTGATCTGTGCAAACCTAGCGACACCAAGAGGATTCCCCTGGAATCAACTGGAGCCGCGCAATTCAAACAGTCCGCGTATTTTTTGGACAGACCTCGTAGATATGATTTTAAAATGTTTGAAAGTAACAATAGCAATCCATTTAGTAATCAACTTCTAACTCTTAGATTTTTATAAGTGTGAATTTTATTAATATAACATTTCAGTTGTTCGGTATTCCAATATTAAACCTGATATTCAATACAGCAAGCTATGCCTCATTTCGATCGTTACTTACCTAATGTCGCAATACAACAAATACCTCGCGGGCACACACAGCTTAACTGTTAATAATATGAATATTAATCCTAGTATTTGATAACCAACAGTGTCTATATTCTATTGTTGTATTCAAAAACAATTCAACGTTACTTATATTTAAGGGTGCAGTAGTTTAAATCTAAACTAATTTAGAGTTGAATATATCATGTTTTTACACGTGCAGGTAAGCTGTTTCTATTTTTTTGAGATCACGCGCGATACTCGTGGGAGCTTGATGAATGAAGAATAGTTTTAGTTCTCTCCGATTAACGTTAGAGATGCTTCCTGATCCGACTACGAAAATAATATAATTTAATAAGAGAAACGACGTAGAATATACACGATCCAAACTATATTCATTTTGAAAACAATTACATTCGTCACCCGTACAACTTAAGGAAATTAATAAGAACTCAGTATTATTAATGTCATAATAGCGTAAAAAATTAATATTATTTTGACAATTGTACCCGAATACAAAACGACTCTGTCATGGACGTTAGTGATATTTTCAGATTAATGTAATACAGTCGCTATTAAGATAAATTAGAAATAACGGAGACTGTCAGTTTCCACTGATGAAAATAAATAAAAGAGTAGGTAAAAAAAATGGTGGAAGTACACATTCCATTTCGTTAACTTCATTAGTTAGGGTCCGTCCAATAAGATGGAGAGTTACAGCTGTTTTTCGATAAAAATTCCCTCAGATATAAAAGGAAGAAGTTAGGTTATTCTATTATCTTTACTGGTTCAGCCTGGTACATGTTAAAAATCTCATTAGACCACTTAGAGTGCTAGAGAACGTTATGGATATGACATATCAGCTTCTTTTTAAACAAGCAACACAGTTAAATTCTCTCAATTAAGACATAAAGATAAGTTCTTGTATCTGATTTTTTAGGTTGTTGTTCTTATGTATAAGGTTGAAAGTAAAGGATTGATTTTCATAATGAAATTCAGAAAATTACATCTTTTATTTGTATTCGAAAAAACTGATATATTTTATTTTAAAAGAAAAAAATAGAAAAGGAAAAAATCAATACATTTTACTAACAGAACAACAAATGGAAAACGAAAAAAAAGTTACATTTAAACCGAAAATAGCTTAGCTGTAAAAAATAAAAGATCGAAAGAGAGGATTCGACCTTTTTGTTTGGAATTATGCACAAAGCTACACAATGAGTTATTTTTGGTCTGCCCACTACTGGTATCGAAACTTGATTTCTAATTGGCTGCTTTTTGTCGGTACTAACATATACATAATCACAGAACACATACTAGTACTATCGTTAGCGAAACTGGTGAACATGAGAACAAAATAACTGTAAACCAATTGAAGTTTGTTGTTTTTCTGAGAAAGCAGTTTTAAACTATATATGCAACACTATTAGTTGCTTTAGCCACATTCTGATGTTAATTATTTTAGTGGATATTTGTAAAACAAATAACGTTTTTCTTAATCGTGTTATTTTTACATTCTACCTATTTTTGACAAAGTTATGACGCATTTTTGTTAAAAGATACAATTCAACTACTACTGTACATCAAGTAGAATTTACCATTAACGGCCAACCTATGCGTTCATTAACTAATTACAGTAAACAAGAAACAGGCACATAAATACATTTAAACTCACTCATACCTGAAAAACTGCAAACAAAATGGCACAATACATTGTAGTTCAATCCAAGAAACAATGCAAACAATTAAAAACAAATCTAATAATACAAAGATAATAGTACTGTTTATTGTATGTACATGTAACTACTTCGCAGGGTGTGGATTGGTCTTCCCTAAAATTGGAATGGAAATTTATTAAGCTCATATGAGGTACATGTTAATTTTCAATTTTACACTTTGTGCCTTGCAGTTGGTTGCAATGTATATTTTCTGGTATGGGGCTGTTCATGTAATGCAAAATTCATAACAAATGTTTTCATGGTATTGTTTCGATGAAGCAATCAGAATTGGTCAGTCTATAAATAAAAAAACTCAGCTGATAAAGGTCTAAGTTTCGTAACCAGGGGTAGGATGATGTGTTGAATTCTATATTTCAAAAGCTGGATCTAAACGGACTGCCCTAACCTTTTGTTTTGGAAAGACATAACATTTAGTGTTCAGTAAACTATTTTGTTCACGGCTTGCTGTATGAAACTAATGTTTTTAATTGCTCACACAAAGTCTTCTAACCGCTTAAAAGGTATTTATGGCACGTTTGTTTATCAGGATTGGATCAGCACGTATTTCTTTTTTATATGTGTATTTAATAACAAAATTCCTTGCTAGACACCCGCAACAAGCCGACACCACACTTTAATAGTGAATAGCGGTCAAAATCCGGACAGTTCTGACCAAACGGTGCCAATCAGTCAAAAATACTTACAAACTTTTATATTAGTAGCTGGATGTGAATAAACACAATACACACACACCCTTCACATAGTGAATAACACTGAAAAACAAACAAGTTATATGCCTAGTGCAATATACATTACGCACGAATATATAGGTTAATGAGTACGGAAAATAAACTTCTAATTATTAAATTTAGAAACAAATCGATTACCTTGGAGACAGACGTAATGGCTCTCAACAAAGAGAAACAAATCAATAATCTTGGAGACAGAAGTAATGGCTCTCAACAAAGAGAAACAAATCGATTACCTAGGAGACAGAAGTAATGGCTCTCAACAAAGAGAAACAAATTGATTACCTTGGAGACAGAAGTAATGGCTCTCAACAAAGAGAAACAAATTGATTACCTTGGAGACAGAAGTAATGGCTATCAACAAAGAGAAACAAATCGATAATCTTGGAGACAGAAGTAATGGCTCTCAACAAAGAGAAACAAATTGATTACCTTGAAGACAGAAGTAATGGCTATCAACAAAGAGAAACAAATCGATAATCTTGGAGACAGAAGTAATGGCTCTCAACAAAGAGAAACAAATCGATTACCTTGGAGACAGAAGTAATGGCTCTTAACAAAGAATTACAACTCGTATGCTTACATCGAAAGCCACTCTAAATACCAGCAAGTAACGATTTAAATGCTAAAGCAGGGGAAGCGAGAAATAAAAAAACACAAGAAACCTACACATGAGAATTCCACAAAATTTAGCAAAAAAAGGAAAATTATGGTATTGTTTATTCCTGTAAAAATAAAAAAAATTGAAATATAGATTTCTGTTGCAGCTAAACCCAGTCCTATAAGCCGAAAATCTACTGCTAGTAAACATGAAGGAAATAGTGATATTAATTTCAAAATTATCGGACTAATACTGAGATGATGGCTGAGGTTTGAAAATAAACGCACGCACTCTTTTATTAACAGTTAAGAACTGGAAGACAAATAAAGATCATTATATCTATTATTAACAAAACAAGAACTGGAAAATGAAGAAAATACCATAAATGGAAAATATGATATGAAGTACGTGATCATAGTATCATGAGGGAAAAAATAATAATTCGAAAATTAAAAAAACAACTCTTTCAACAAATTGTTTGTTTGTTTTTGGAATTTCGTACAAAGCTACTCGAGGGCTATCTGTGCTAGCCGTCCCTAATTTAGCAGTGTAACACAAGAGGGAAGGCAGCTAGTCATCACCACCCACCGCCAACTCTTGGGCTACTCTTTTACCAACGAATAGTTGGATTGACCAACACAGTATAACGCCCCCACGGCTGGGAGGGCGAGTATGTTTGGCGCGACGCGGGTGCGAACCCGCGACCCTCGGATTACGAGTCGCACGCCTTACGCGCTTGGCCATGCCAGGCCTCTTTCAACAAAATCAATCGCATTAACTGAAAATGTTATCTTGTATTAATTTAGTTTTGGATAAGAAATATTTCCCGTAATAATTATGTACAACTTATTACCATTTGAGTTATTAGTTTGGTTTATTTGCATTAAAGCACAAAGCTACACAGTTGGCTATCTGTGCTTTGCCCACCACGGGTATCGAAACATTGTTTTCCGCAGATATACCGATGTTTCAGTGGGGGACAGGTATGGTAGAAAGTTTTATTTACAACGAATTTGTTTGGAACTTATTACCTGACATTTGTTAGGTATGTTATGAAATATTTCCCAGTATGTAATAATTGAGTGTGTGTGTGTGTGTTTTTCTTTTAGCAAAGCCACAAAGGCTATCTGCTCAGCCCACCGAGGGGAATCGAACCCCTGACATAATAATTGAGAAAATATTGTATCGTGTCTGTGGTAGAACAAGAGGTAATCCTCATTAGCCTCTGCTCTTGAATTTCTTTTAGATAGAATTGAAGTAAATTAATCTACGAGGTTGTTTTTTTTTCAGCTATAGAATTCGCTCATACAATATTCGATTTTTTATTCATTACGGTCTCTACTAGTTTACTCTCAAATTGAAATAATTTTAGGCAAGACTAGAGTTAATTAATCTATGAGACCTTGGCGTTGTCAAATACATCAATCTAAGAGCTTTGATCTCCTGAGACCAAACCTATAATTATATCTCCAATCAGTCAAGAGATGACATCAGAGCTGTGAGCTTAACCTTTATACTTGAGAAGGAAACAACAACAACCCAGGATCATTCTTTGGGACGACATGCCCCAATTAAAAATATTATGTACAAGGTATTCATTTAGAATATTGGACCTCGCGCTTGTTTTATTATGCTAAACAATTTAATATTGGAATGTTAATTATTTAGCAACACCTCGTGTTTACGGTCATTTTATTTTTCTTATACTGACCGACATCTGTCAAGAAAGTCATTTGGATCAGGTACTGGATCAAATAATTTTGTATAGGATCACTTACATAACATATTACTACAAAATAACGTGTTTTAACACAAATCGTACTCTATCTTAGTGTCTCTAAAACTATATTCAGCTAAAAATGAGACCCTTAATATGTCTGCGAACTTACAACGCTAACATCCGGGTTTCGATACCCGTGGCGGGCAGAGCACAAATAGCTCATTGTGTTGCTTTGTGTTTAACTTAAAAAGACTAAGAATGAAACCATTTGTCTTACTTTGTTTGAGTTCTAGCTTCAGAAATTAAATACTCCATCACAGACAGTATATATTATGGTTGATGCATGCTTCCTGGTTGTTCTGTTTTACTAGAGATAAAAGACTCACGGTGAAAGGTTTTAGTCAAAGAACTTAAATAGAAATTAATCAAATAGTTTTCTTTGATGCTAATTCTTAAAACTAAACGCCGAATGTTGTATGACATTTAAATTATAAACTTCGGGCACATTTCTCTCATACTACCTTAAGAAACTGGAAAGATTTATGGTATATTAATATGGTATACAAGGCGTTGTTGTATCTACACTATCATAAAATTACAAAGGCGAGTGAGCTTTTTTTTTCTTTCCACCGTTAGCTCAACTCCATTTCTTTGTTTGTTTGCTATTAGTTATAAAACATCACAATCGGTTATCTGTGTTATGCCCTGAAGGGAATCAAAAAGCTAATATTTGTTTTATAATTTCACAGACTCGAAGTTCAGACACTAGGAAGCTCTGTGCCTCATTCCGCCTTTCTAAACGTAACGGACTTAGTTTTTAATGTTGGTTTTACCTTATAACATTTATCGTAACATAAAAGACAACGGAATCAGTTTCCAATGTAGGATCTATTTCAAACAACTTATTACAACATAAAAGACTCAAAGTCTTTTTTCCGGCGTATACTCTACATTATATATTATAATATAATATTCATGGGTTATTTTTTTGAATGTTAGTTCAACCTAATACCAGCAATTAATTTTTTTTGCTTTCTTTACAGAAAAGCAGGTTATACTATGTGCTATGTCTAGCTTGTGAAATCGAACCCTTGAATTTTAGCGTTCTAACTTCATAGACTTGTCTCATTGATAACTTTTATCCAAATATATGAGATATTATGTTCTAGTTTCCAGGGCTATCTCCTCTACAACACTTGCCTACAAGTAAAATTGTAAATGTTGGCTCTACCATTCATCTTAAAATATCAAAGACATTTTATTTACTTGTGTTTCCTTGGTTCTACTGAGTATTGAATACTGCAAAGTAGAAGATACATTGTTTGGTTTTTAGTTTCTAGTCTTCCTTATACCAGCTATCGTTGGATAACAGGCAAGATGTTTAATTTTTAGCGTATAGGTTTCCTTATATCATATATCGTTAAATAACAGACAAAATGTTTCATTTTAAGCGTATAGTCTTCCTTATACCATATATCGTTACGTAACAGATAAAATGTTTCATTTTTAATGTATAGTCTTCTTTATACCATATATCGTTAAATTACAGACAAAATGTTTCATTTTTAGTGTATAGTCTTCTTTATACTATATATCGTTACGTAACAGATAAAATGTTTCATTTTTAGTGTATAGTCTTTCTTATACCATATATCGTTAAGTAACAGACAAAATGTTTCATTTTTAGTGTATAGTCTTCCTTATACCATATATCGTTAAATAACAGATAAAATGTTTCATTTTTAGTGTATAGTTTTCCTTATATCGTATATAGTTAAATAACAGACAATATGTTTTATTTTTAGTGTATAGTCTTCCTTATACCATATATCGTTACGTAACAGATAAAATGTTTCATTTTTAGCGTATAGTCTTCCTTATACCATATATTGTTAAATTACAGACAAAATGTTTCATTTTTAGTGTATAGTCTTCTTTATACCATATATCGTTACGTAACAGATAAAATGTTTCATTTTTAGTGTATAGTCTTCCTTATACCATATATCGTTACGTAACAGATAAAATGTTTCATTTTTAGTGTATAGTCTTCTTTATACCATATATCGTTAAATTACAGACAAAATGTTTCATTTTTAGTGTATAGTCTTCTTTATACGATATATCGTTGCGTAACAGATAAAATGTTTCATTTTTAGTGTATAGTCTTTCTTATACCATATATCGTTACGTAACAGACAAAATGTTTCATTTTTAGTGTATAGTCTTCCTTATACCATATATCGTTAAATAACAGACAAAATGTTTCATTTTTAGTGTATAGTTTTCCTTATATCGTATATAGTGAAATAACAGACAATATGTTTCATTTTTAGTGTATAGTCTTCCTTATACCATATATCGTTACGTAACAGATAAAATGTTTCATTTTTAGTGTATAGTCTTCCTTATACCATATATCGTTACGTAACAGACAATATGTTTCATTTTTAGTGTATAGTCTTCCTTATACCATATATCGTTACGTAACAGATAAAATGTTTCATTTTTAGCGTATAGTTTTCCTTATATCGTATATCGTTAAATAACAGACAAAATGTTTCATTTTTAGTGTATAGTCTTCCTTATACCATATATCGTTAAATAACAGACAAAATGTTTCATTTTTAGTGTATAGTTTTCCTTATATCGTATATAGTTAAATAACAGACAATATGTTTCATTTTTAGTGTATAGTCTTCCTTATACCATATATCGTTACGTAACAGATAAAATGTTTCATTTTTAGCGTATAGTTTTCCTTATACCATATATCGTTAAATAACAGACAAAATGTTTCATTTTTGGTGTATAGTCTTCCTTATACCATATATCGTTAAATAACAGACAAAATG
The DNA here is from genome assembly GCF_004210375.1 of Tachypleus tridentatus. Taxonomy (NCBI): domain Eukaryota; kingdom Metazoa; phylum Arthropoda; class Merostomata; order Xiphosura; family Limulidae; genus Tachypleus; species Tachypleus tridentatus. Next base: position 175,710,962 of record NC_134834.1, read on the forward strand.
TTTCATTTTTAGTGTATAGTTTTCCTTATATCGTATATAGTTAAATAACAGACAATATGTTTCATTTTTAGTGTATAGTCTTCCTTATACTATATATCGTTACGTAACAGATAAAATGTTTCATTTTTAGCGTATAGTTTTCCTTATACCATATATCGTTAAATAACAGACAAAATGTTTCATTTTTAGTGTATAGTCTTCCTTATACCATATATCGTTAACTAACAGACAAAATGTTTCATTTTTAGTGTATAGTCTTCCTTATATCAGCTATTGTTACCTAACAGACAAGATGTTTCATTTTTTAGTGTTTGGCCTTCATTCCTTGCTTTTGTTTGTTTGTTTACGAATTTCGCGCAAAGCTACACGAGGGCTATCTGTCCCTGATTTAGCAGCGTAAGGCTAGAGGGAAGTCAACTAGTCATATCATCCACCGTCAACTTTTCTTTTACCGACGAATAATGGGATTGACCGTAACGTTATAACGCTCCACCGCTGAAAGGGCCAGCTTTTTGGGTGCGACGAGAATTAGAGCCCGCGATCGTATTTTTAAGAGTCAAACGCCTTAACAACCTGGCCATGCCAGGCCTTTGGCCTTTGTTATACCATCTATCGTTACATAACTGATACGAGGCTTGATGTTTAGCGCTGCCACTACTTCAGAGCCAATCGTAACACAATAACACACAAAGGTGTGTCTCCATTGTTGACTTTATCATCTTCTCTAATGCAATGGACAAGCTGTTTAATTTCCCTGTGTTTACCTTATACTACGTATAGTAACATAATTTTCCCGTGTTTACCTTATACTACGTATAGTGACATAGTTTTCCTGTGTTTGCCTTATACTACGTATCATTATATAATTTCCTGTGTTTACCTTACACTATGTATCGTGATATAATTTCCTGTGTTTGCCTTATACTGCGTATCGTGATATAATTTCTTGTGTTTACCTTATACTGCGTATCGTGATATAATTTCCTGTGTTTGCCTTATACTGCGTATCGTGATATAATTTCCTGTGTTTACCTTATACTGCGTATCGTGATATAATTTCCTGTGTTTGCCTTATACTACGTATCATGATATAATTTCCTGTGTTTACCTTACCCTACGTATCGTGATATAATTTCCTGTGTTTGCCTTATACCGCGTATTGTGATATAATTTCCTGTGTTTGCTTTATACTACGTATCATGATATAATTTCCTGTGTTTACCTTACACTTCGTATCGTGATATAATTTCCTGTGTTTACCTTACACTTCGTATCGTGATATAATTTCCTGTGTTTACCTTACACTTCGTATCGTGATATAATTTCCTGTGCTTGCTTTATACTACGTTGCAAACTGTTGCAACATGACAGAGAAGTGGTTTGATTTCTGCTATTTTAAATACTTGATAACACCTATCTAAACGTAATAAACATCAGGAGGTTACATCAGTGTAGATTATATCTCATATCATAAGGTAACGTTTCCAATGACTGTTCTAACTGATGGCATCTATTGATATGTAGTGGATAGGAGGTTATCTTTACAGAATTAACTTTTCTATATATATTTCACCTAAAATGCAGTAAAAAAGGCGATCTACTATTTTACTGTTTGATCTAATATCATACCTTGTGTTAAAATCTAATACACAAGAGGTTTGATTTCAAGTCGTGGCTTTTCCTCATGCTAGGTATTTTTAATAAAATATACAAAAAGTTTGATTTCCACTGTTCTTCTGCCTTATGCTACCTATTATATCATATAGGACTGGTAATTTGATTTTTAATGTTCCCATGTCTTATGTCATTGCTAGATATATCTGACTGTTAATTTTAAGTTTGTGCAAGCATGGAGGTGGAAGTGTCATGGTTTGGGGCTACTTTGCAGGACCTGGACAGCTCACAATCATAGAATCCACCATGAATTCTACTGTGTATCAGAGGGTGTTTGAAGATCATGTGAGATCATCTGTACGAAAATTAAAGCTGAAGCGGAACTGGACCCTGCAACACGACAATGGCCCAAAACATACCAGTAAATCCACCAAGGACTGGCTGAAAACTAAGAAATGGAGAGTCCTGGAATGGCCGAGTCAAAGCCCAGATCTTAATCTCATTGAGATGCTGTGGGTGACTTGAAACGGGCTGTACATGCAAGAAACCCCTCAAACATCTCACAGCTGACAGAATTCTGCATTGAGAAGTGGAGCAAACTTTCTTCAGACCGATGTCAGAGACTAGTAGATGGCTACAAGAAGCATCTAACTGCAGTTATTTCAGCCAAAGGGGTAACACTAGCTATTAGGGGTAGGGTGTCCTAACTTTTCCTCAGTTAGAATATGCATTTTTGTAGAATTACATTTACAGAAGATCTTGAAAAGTCTTTTCTTCAGTTTTAATTGTTTAGTTGTATTTCTATAATCTCTCAGTATTGTTGAAATTGAGATTAAATATCTATATATCCAAAATGTTACAAAAATACACAGGCTTTCATAGGGTGTCCTAATTTTTTCACATGACTGTAACTATAGACTGAGTGATCGTGCATTTAGTCATAAAGTGTGTGTAGTGGCGATCTTTAAAGACTTTTAAAATAATATCACTTTTTATTGTATGTTTCTTTGGAATTAACCACAAAACTACACAATGGACTATCTTTGCTCTTCCCATCACAGGTATTGAAACCCGATTTCTAGCGGTATGAGTCCACAGACATACTGGTATGCCACTGGGGACCTCTGCATTGTAATAGCAGAGTAGAGAAGAATAACAGAGACCTGCGATGGTTTTATTTTGTTCACATTTTAACATGTTCTACAGTAATTTCTCTGTGCTAAATCCGAAAAATTATACCCATTTTTCATTATCGTGTACTTTTTTACAAAGTGTCATATGTACTTTTACATAAATTAATTATTTTCATTGAAATTGGGTCACATTTTGTTATACGTAAAATACAGACAACCATTCAGTAGGTGGCGGCAAGGCCAGATAGTTAAGGCTCTCGACTCGTAATTTGAGGGTCGCGGGTTTGAGCACCCACACACGAAACATGCTCGCCGTTTCAGCCGTGGGAGCGTTATAATTTTAACGTTAATACCACTATTCGTTGGTAAAAGAGTAGCTCATGAGTTGGCGGTGAGTGGTGATGACCAGCTACCTTCTCTCTATCATTACACTGCTGAAGTAGAGACGGCTAACGAAGATAGCCCTCGTGTAGCTTTCGCGAAATTTAAAACAAATCAAACAAAAAAAAAAACGAAAACAAAAAACACTGGCTTTAAATTCCTCTACAGCCCAAACATAATAATAACAAAAGTTATTTGTGGTGAACACAATAATAATTTGATCTAAGTAGGAGTTTGTTTTTCTTTCTGATTTGTAAGAATATCCTTACGTGATAGAAAAACTTGATATTATTTTCTAAATTAGCGTAGCTGAATTATGGAAAATCTGTTATTAAAATCAAAACACCTTTTTACGAATTTTAAATTCGCAAGCCTGTGTAATATGTCATCAATTTTGTTCTAGAGTAACTTAACAAACTCATGTGCACTTTTGACGAAAAGTGACGGTTAGTTGAAGTTCTTGATACAACTGTGGCAATCAACAATGTAACGCAAGTAAAATTATCACCAATTGTATTGTATCATCATATCGTCTTGTTAATTGTGTTCTAAATTAACAGAATCAGCCTGATTATATTATTTATATTTCTGTATACAATTGTGGTCGTTAAGACAACCGTGGTCGTTAAGTGTGTAACAAATAATTGTATATACATTTGACTCGCTTTAACATATTATTTTTAAAAAACAGTTTTGCTTGTTTTTTGCTGAAATTTATCGTTAACGGGACACAAATAACTACTGATAAAGAATCTTGTTCATACAAAAATATAAAACAGAAAATTATTTTACTGTAAAATAAGAAGCACGAGGTTTGGTTTTCAGTGTTTTCATGCCTCCTGCACCATAACAGTTAATAGGTTTATCACCCAGTATTCTTGTGTTTTGTACTACCTATTGTAACATAGCAAACTCGAGGTTGGTTTCCAATGTTTTTCTTCCTTATACCAACTAACATAACACACACGTCATTTGGTTTGTACTGAGATGTAGGAGATACTAGTCTCTGTTTACATTTTTCCCTTTCATATACCACGTTGTTTTTTTTTGTTGTTTTTTTACTATTTGATCGATTCCTATACCGTCTATCAAAATGTAATAAATACCAGGTGTAATTTATAATCTTGTTATTTTTTTCATAACAAGTATCCTAATAAAACAGACACAAGGTTTTGTTTCTGATGTTTATCTGCCTCATATAACCTATTATAACATAACATTTATCAGGTTTAACGTTCAGTGTTCCTCTGCCTTAAACCACCTATTGCAACAAAAGAGACACAAGGTTTAGTTTCCAGTGTTCTTTTCTATTATACTACCTATAGTAATATGATTGATATGAGATTATGTTTCCAGTAGTGGCTTTAACTTAATACATTTAATAACGTAGCACACAGAAAGTTTGGTTTACATTGTTGATTTTACTCGCAAGAAATTTGGTTTCCATAATTACCTTTGCCTTATAACACCTATTGTAACAACTAACACGATGTTTTGTTTTCTTGTTTATCTTTACCTTATAACACCTATTGTAAGGTAACTGACATGAACTTTTGTTTTTAGGGTTGCCTCTACCGTCTACTACTCCTCATAACAGAGAAAACGCTATCTTCTACGAAGTATCGTAACGCAAGCCACCTGACTATTGATTTCCAGTGTGTGCTTTATCTTACACTACTTACCGTAATATAACCGACACCACGTTTGATTAGCCCTCTCTCATACTCCCATCGTAACATGTAAGAAGTTTTGTCTCTAGTTCTCTACACGATCTTGGTGCTATTGAAGTTGAATAAAAAAAACACTTCAAACAACATGAAAAAAATCTAATTTATAGTAAAACCACTTCAAACACTATAAGAAAATCACATTAGCTTCTATTAGTCAGTTACAGACACGTATAACGTAGATCAAAACCATTTCCTCAGATAACGTAACCAGGATTCGACCAGTTGTTAATGACGTAAAACCTATATTTACAGACAGAAAGTGCTGCTTTACGAAGACATCTTACTTCCAATACACAAACACTTCTGTAACATAATTTTGTTGTTACTGTATACCTGCCAAATTATTGGTAAACTTTAGAATGAAGAGAAAGATTTACGAGTACGTTTATGTCATCGCTTTGAACGTTTGGATGTCTACAGAGGAATCAACAAACAGTTTTCAATTTATTTTAGTCACTAGTTTGATAGATTAATCGTTGCTCAGGTGTATCTTGTCGTTCCAATCTTTTTTCAGTATCAAACTCTTCAACGTCCTTCTTACTGAAAGTCTGTTACACAGTCGTCAAAATTGTACTAAACCGTAAAGTACCGACAACAGTAAACTTTACAGATGAATTCTTTTATTAGAATTGTCAGTTGAATTCAAGTAATCAGAATCTTTCAATCAGAATATTTTGATGCCAATGTTGGCAGATGCTTATAAATAAATTTCTTTACATTCGGATTTTGAAGATTGAATACTACCAACCCGTAGTTGTGAACTTTCTGTGAAACTAATACAGTTTCAAAGTACATTAATTATCATATCAAGTGAACACAGGTGCAAAAAATATTTATTTATTTCAAGATTTCCTTAGCTTTTCTTACTTAAAGATTATATAATTACCTCAAAAAACACATTCTGTGATATAACAGAAACAGATACGTAAAATACGAGTTAAGAAACGATTCTGTAAAAGAATCTTACAGTTTTCTTCGTAAAGTTCTTCTATCTAATGACACTTTCTTGGATTGTTTTCTTCTTGTATTGCGTTAAGGAATTAGCACATGTGTGCTTTACAATGCAATATATTTATTGGACCATTATAAAATCAAAATAACTATTTATTATTATGTATAAATAATGTATAATATTATTATGTATAATAGTCAGCTAGCGCAGAAAAGTTTCGTGTTATCAGCAATTTCTGAAATTAAAAATAAAGGACCACATTTCGAAGTATAAAAGTTTTGATGTTTATTTTTATTACTTAAAGCGTGTTGGCTTTTTAACCATTTCATAAGAGTTTCGATAAACGCACCAAAACGCAGAAGAAATTTATCTTGAGTATACTTTACCATTTAAAAGGGGACCACATAATCATCCACGATTTGAGTGAAAATATTGAAAAAATGTTTCATCATTAGTATACTAAAAAAGTACATAACTGTTGTGTTGAAGTAATATTACTGTTTCGAGAAAACCGACTATTAAATCTACATATGCCACTTAATCTGTTTGATTAGTGGTCAATGTCCAGCCAATATATACGTTTGACCATAGAAAGTTCTTGCACACTTTGTTATTTACTGTATTGCCCTGATTATTTATGTTCATAAAACTAGCTCATTACAATTTAACACGTCATGAGAAATATTAATATTTAATTTGGAACTGAAAGGTTTCTGTGTTTTTTGCCAATATTCGCATAATTTCCTTGCGTATTGTAAACATATACTTTATTCAGATCCTCTATTTTATTGCAGTATAATTAATTAATTACGCTTTGACTGAAGGAGCTGCTGTCTTTGACCGAGTGTACTTATGGGTATATTGGTGTTGTAAATGTACAGAATGTTTTGACGAGGTTTATAATATGCATGCATGCTGGTATAATTACCACTTGCTTTCAGGCTCTGTAGATATTTAAAAAAATGTCTTTGTGTTGGAAACTATATCTCATCTGTCAGAAAGAATTTGCTAAACTTTTCAAGTGCCAATTAGACAGCATCGTAACAGGAGAGAAATACAAGTGCCAGTTAATCATTTCTAAAGAACTCAAAGAAAGATATTCTTGACCAGTAGAAAATGACCACATAAAATTTCTAAGTTTTAACGATTTGCTCTTTAAGTCTTCATGCTAGAAAAGGCCTGCAATTCAAGTTCAGCAACTCTACACCAGAGAGAAGCAAGAAGGAAAGCTTTATGAAAAGAAGGCAAAAACAACCAGACGTGAAAGAGCAAATAATCTACATTGATTCTATATTCTAGAAATAGATAGTAACGTGAAAATGATGGCCACCGAATTAAAAGACAAAAATAGATTATCTAGTGAAATAGACATATGATGGCCAAATTGTGAAAAAAACAAATTAAATTTCCACTTGCAATACGTATCCTAACTACTCTTTTTTATTGTAATTGCAATTTTTAAATGGTATTTCAGAGAAAATATATCAACTATCTGGGCCACATGAAGCAAATACTACTTTCATTACCTAAGTGCAAACTAAAGATGAAGGACAGAAAAGGGTTGATCAAGGCTTATCAGCAGCTACATAAACGCCAATAAAAATGAGATTATATGATTTGTATATAACTGTATACGACTGTATATGATTTCTATATGCGATAAGGCAGGGTTAGAATGCACAATTTTTTTAACGTGTAAATTTATTTAGAGTTAAAACTGAGTGTTAGATTTATAATTCACTGTTCTTATTAAGATAACACTACTTGCAATATTGACATAAAACTTCTTTCAATATGCTTGTATTTTAAACAATAAATGTCTTCGTTTTACCTAAAAAACTGTTGTTATATATTTTTACAATAATTTCTCTAAAGAAACACTGCTTAACGCGAATTTATATCTAATTCAAGGTTTCTGTTGGTTTGTTTTTTCTTTCTTTCGCGTGTTCTCTCAAAGTTACACGAAGTTTATCTTCACTAATTGTACTCAACTTTGAAATGGTAGACCTAGAGAACAAATAACGAATTATTCACTCGTACAACCATCTCTTGTGATACTCGTTTCTGATTGAATAAGCACCTGTGACTCAGCAATAAGTCTGAAGGCGTATACGCTAAAAATCATGCTTTGATACCAGTGATTGGCACAGCATAGAGAGTCCACTGTGTAGGTTGGCGCCTAACAAATCTACCAACTATCTAACCTGTTTGAATAGTACAATTTAGCTGCCGTAGTTATAACACACTGGTAACAACAAAATGTGGATCGCAATTTTTTTACAAATAGGATATGAACTTTCAACTCTCCGATTTGTATTCCAGTACTAGTTGAAGGTAAAATATCCATAGCTATCCCTTGTTTTTTATTGCTTATCTTAAGAACCAAACATATTGTTAATTTTAATACATGTATATGAAACATTCTTTCCTAAGTTCTCTTTGTATGTCTCCCTTTCTGACGTATAATAATTAAAAATCTATGGAAACTATGAGTGAAGCTAGGTTAGGTTGTCAATTAATGATAATCTTCAAATTTGTAACTAAGTCATCCGACTATGGAAAAGTATCTAAAAAAGTCACCAGCATTTTGATAGCTTTATTCAACTTTGGATTAGTTCGGGTTTGTTTCTTGGCTTTAGATAAAACACAACTAGGACTTTTTTTATTATGGACAAGGAACCAAGTAGCTGCAATCGCGGCTTCGAATCTTCATCACTAAAAATGTTAGCTCTATCAGCTCTGAGAACGTTATAATTCAATAGCCAATCACACTATTCGTTGTAAAGGAGTAGATCAAGATTTGGGTGGTGTTGACTTGATACCTTCCCTCTAGTCTGTAAAGCAGTCTTCGAGTAACTTTGCCTGAAATTCTAAACAAACCAAACAAAGCCTCGAAGAAACCAGAAAGCAGTAAAGAAACATAAGGCAAAGACACCCCAAACATATGATGGAACAGTGAGGAACCTACACCAAGTCCTGGCATGGCAACGTTCGACTCGTAATCTGAGGGTCGTGGGTTCGAATCCATGTCGCACCAAACATGCTCGCCCTTTCAGCCATAGGATCTTTATAATGTGACGGTCAATCCCAATATTCATTGGTAAAAGAGTAGCCCAAGAGTTGGCGGTGGGAGGTGATGACTAGTTGCCTTTCTTCTAATCTTACACTGCTAAATTAGGGACGGCTAGCGCAAATAACCCTCGTGTAGTTTTGTGCGAAATTCCAAAACAAACAAACGAACAAACCTACACCAAACAACTCATTAAAAATGACGGATCTCTAACGAGCATACAGCAAACAAAAACCTAATAAAACGAGACAAAATTGAGGAATATATAAACCCAAAAACTCCCTATGGAATGATGAAACAGTAAGAATATGCACAAGAAATAACCTATGAAATGATGAAACAGTGAGAAACATGTACCAAAAACTCCCTATGAAGTGATGAAACAGTGAGGAATATGTAAAAAAAACGCCCTATAAAATGATGAAACAGTGAGGAATATACATAAGAAACTCCCTATAAAATGATGAAACAGTGACAAACAAGCACTAAAAACTCCCAATGAAATGATGAAACAGTGAAAACATGTACCAAAAACTCCCTATGAAATGATGAAACAGTGAGAAACATGTACCATAAACTCCCTATGAAATGATAAAACAGTGAGGAATATGCAAAAAAATCCCTATGAAATTATGAAACAGTGAGGAATATACACAAAAAACTCCCTATAAAGTTATGAAACAGTGACAAACATGCACAAGGAATTCCCAATAAAATGAAGAAATAGTGGCAAATATAGACCAAAAACTAACTATGAAATGATGAAACAGTGGGAAACGTGGATCAAAAACTCCCTATAAAATGATGAAACAGTGAGGAATATGTAAAAGAAACGCCCTATGAAATGATGAAACAGTGAGAAACATGCACCATAACCTCCCTATGAAATTATGAAACAGTAAGAAACATGAACCAAAAAACTCCTTTTGAAATGATGAAACAGTAAGAAACATGCACTAAAAACTCCCAATGAAATGATGAAACAGTGATAAACATGTACCAAAAACTCTCCATGAAATGATGAAACAGTGACAAACATGTACCATATCCTCCCTATGAAATGATGGAACAGTGACGAAAATACACAAAAATTCCTTATGAAATGATGAAACAGTGAGAAATATGTACCATAACCTCCCTATTAAATGATGAAACAGTGAGAAACATGTACCATAACCTCCCTATTAAATGATTAAACAGTGAGAAATATACGCAAGAAACTCCCTATCAAATGATGAAACAATGAGAAAGATGCACCAAAAACTCCCTATGAAATGATGAAACAGTGAGAAACATGTACCATAACCTCCCTATTAAATGATTAAACAGTGAGAAATATACGCAAGAAACTCCCTATCAAATGATGAAACAATGAGAAAGATGCACCAAAAACTCCCTATGAAATGATGAAACAGTGAGAAACATGTACAAAATCTCCCTATGATACGATGAAACAGTGAGAAACATGTACCATAACCTCCCTATGAAATTATGAAACAGTAAGAAACATGAACCAAAAAAACTCCTTTTGAAATGATGAAACAGTAAGAAACAAGCACTAAAAACTCCCAATGAAATGATGAAACAGTGAGAAACATGTACCAAAAACGCCCTATGAAATGATGAAACAGTAACAAACATGTACCATATCCTCCCTATGAAATGATGGAACAGTGAGGAATATCCACAAGAAACTCCCTATGAAGTGATGAAACAGTGAGAACGATGTACAAGAAAAGTCTCAAAGAAATAAGATAGAAGTAAGAAACATGCAACTAAAAGTGTGGAAGAGATGAGGTGGAAAAAAAGTACAAACAGTTGTCAGAGATACTGTACGAAACTTTGTAAATTACACTAAAATGTCCTGGGGGAAAGTAGCATTGAAACGTGGAGAAAAGATGATTTTTGGATAATAAGTGAGTAGAGAATAAAAGTTAGTTCAAAAACATTACCGTGAAAATAGGAGAATACATATAAAAATATATGCATAAAATATCCCGAAAGAATGAAGAACTAGTGAACAAACATACAATAAGCTCCTGAAAAAAATAAGAAAGTATTATATAAATATAGAGTATTGGAAATAATCGTTGGAACAGTGAGTTAAATGAGTGGATCCTTCTCTATTTTACGAAAACGAATGTATTTATATTTTACAATGTGACTGGCTGTCATCCAATTATTTAAACAATACCACAGAAGTTCAATATCTATACGCTGTTAGTCGCACTATTCTCAACACTAGTGTAATTGATACACGCATGGCTTTCAGAACAGAAATTTCACATGATAAACATGTATAAATAAATTTATTGGCTGTTATAGACTACTACAGAACACATATTCAAACACAACTCCATCCTCCAATGGGATTAGTATGGAAACTGCAAGAAACTAAATGTAAATAAAAGAGTTTACAACAGAAAGCTCTTTAAAATTTACTGCGGATCTTTCCAACGACCTAGCTATAATTAAGCACACACATTTTATTCACAGAATACTTAGACACCGATTAATACGAACTGTTATCAACGTTGTTCCACACACAACACTGTTTAGTAGAGATAACCAGAACAAAAAAGTTAAGAAAATACGATAAAATATCGACACAGCATTAAAATATTAATAAATAGAAAAGTAAGTAAAAAAAGGAAAAATATTCCTGAAAAATTGAAGAATTAATAAAGAGAAAATTAAAGCAAGACGAAAATCTGTAATTAATCAAACAGTAGTAAAGGTTTCATAATATTTTATGGGTTTTTTTTAGTGTATTATTTTATTAACTAGATAACAAAATAGAACAGTGTAAAATCACAATATGTTAGGATATTTTGTGTTAAAATCATTTTTCAACACAAGTGGTTTAGGGGTAAACTATTTGTTTGTTTTTGAATTTCACGAAAAGCAACACGAGGGCTATCTGTGCTAGCCGTCTATAATTTAGCAGTATAAGGCTAGAGGGAAGACAGCTAGTCATCACCACCCACCTCCAACTCTTGAGCTACTCTTTTATCAACGAATAGTGGGATTGATCGTAATATTATAAAGCCCCAACGGCTGAAGGAGCAATCGTGTTTGGTGCGACGGGGATTCGAATCCGTGACACTTAGGTTACAAATCGAACGCCTTAACCACCTGACCATGCCGGGCCCAAGAGTAAACTGAAGGGCTTATGGCACAGAAACTCCGAATCCGATCTCTAGGACTGGAATGGAACGAATAGCCATCTGTGTAGTCTTGTATTTAACAATAAGGAAGAGAAAAATATTTCGAATGTTTTTTGTCGTTATTATTTTATACTATTTTTAACAATTTGAAATAAAAATATTCATTAACTTAGGTTCAGAAAATGTTTATTGTGCATTTTATGAATCAAAATGGTTTTATAAAATTCTTATATATTTATTTAAACCAACAACAATTTAGAATCTCCAAACCATTAAAATTTTGTTTATTAAGTTTTTATGTCTGTTGTAATTCACCATACGGTAGCCTAAATTAATGTAAGTATGTGGATAACATTATCAAATTGCGACTAATTTATTGTTCGATATTACACAGAGGTAGAAATTGTTTGATGATTCTATAGGTATATTACAGAATTATTTTCTTTTTTGACACATGTAAAAATTCCAAATATTATCTGTGATGTAGAGGCCAAATTAATTTTCTATAAAGTGCATTAGACTCTTACGTCACAGATGATATTTTCAAATTTTACCTTTGGTAAAACTGAAGAGAAACCTGTAACACACACACACACACACATATATATAATCACTGAACGTTGAGTTTATATTAAAATATGTGATAAATTCTATGGATCTGCCGATAGTCTAAACTCATAATTTAATTAGTTGTTTTTAATTAAAATAAAAAGATTAATAAATAAAATTGGTTAAAATAACGTTGTTGTGAATGTGCCAAGTATAAATAATTGCGATATCAGGCAAACTAACCTATCAGTTTTCCAACGTTTCTGTAATAATAGCTCTTGCATGAGAAACTCGGAAAATGTAATAAATATATTGAGCTGTTGAAAGTATGATACGAAAACAAGTCCTGGCGCACAATCTCTCTAATCCCTGCACGATTTAATCCATAGCTCTCTGGTTAGTATGGTCCACGAAGTTCATCTCCTTGGAAGAGTAATACATTCTTTTCTAGACAAAACTGATAGGCGGTTATACACGTGTGAAGCGTTTACATTAAATTAGAATGTTCTTCAAGTGTAAAGGTATGTAGGCCTGCAATCTCGTAACTCTCTTTTCTTCAACAAACTATCAATCTTAAGATTGAATTTATGGTAGAATGATTAATATGCACTATCTTGCAAAGTTGACAAACAATAAATTATCTCTTCTTTGAGCTCGTTTTCAATTCTTTGCTAAATTGAGTTTCAGCAAACTTTAAAAACCGACCTGGTGTATACAAATACGTTAAACATTTAGCAGTGTATCGATTAGTACTTAATGCTGCGAGAGCTTCTGACGATTATGGTATGGTACCCTGATTGAATAACATCTTTAATAAATTGTTTACTGCGTATATTCTGAGCAACAGTAATTTAAAACGCCTGTAAAGCTTCATATAGCTTTTTCTTCAGCTGATATCAACCACCGTTATTCTTGGTATCAGTGTGTACCACAGTTATACCAATTAAGAACCCTTCTTCAAAATGCTGGCATGTTTTTCTTTCTTTTCGTACTTTCAACCATACTGAAGGTGATGGTTAATTCTGTAGTATTGAAGAATTGTTAGCGATTTTTTTTCTGAATAAACAGAATAACTTGAAAACACAAACTTTTGTGAAAATAAAACTGTATAAAATAATAAAGTGTTAAGATATTTTATGTTAAAATGGTTTTCTAACGTAGCGGTAAGGCTTCGGATTTACAACGCTAAAATCAGGGGTTCGATTCCCCTTGGTGAACACAGCAGACAACCCAATGTGGCTTTGCTATAAGAAAAACACATACACACACACAAGCTTCTAATGTAATAGTAAGAAGCAACTTAAGAAACATTACTGCGTGAGGTGTGTTAATAATAGTAATTTTAAATTCTAAGGTGATAGACTAAGGGGAAAACACTATTCAACATCACTCATCATCAAGTCTTAGGCTGTTCTTATTAGACTGAATTAATGTATATGACCAGATAGTTACTCTTATAAAGCACCTACGTCCCACAAAGAGCGAAACGCAGTATTTCTTGGCCGTCGCTAGACGTGAAGAACTTAACCTCAGTTCTGGTACGCCATATACGAGGCAGCTCTCACGTCGACAGTGAAATGATGAAGTTAAAAAAAGATAAAAATAAAGAGAAATAGTGTAAAATGTGAATTAGACTCTTCTCGATTTCATACATCCAGTGACTACGATGCTATATAGTTCTTATGGATGTTGAATGTAATTACATGATATAAGTGATTTAATATTTAGTGTATGTAGTGTGATGTACTTGAACATAAGTCATCTAGCAGCACCAACTGAAAATAGGACTAGCATTTATTCTCATATATTTAATTTTCCTACTTTTAGAAAGCAAAAATGAATCGAACGGTTTTGCTAATGTGCAAGAAACTAAGCCTTGTCTCCTTTGTTTCTATTAAAAACAGTGGAAGAACACTGCTTCCCTTCAAATCATGTAAAATAGCGTTCAGGAAAAGCCAATATAGCACTTCAAGTTTTTAATAAATTACTTAAAACTATTGTTATTTATATATTGTCTCTTATACTATCTCACCCACACACACAATAAAGTCATTTCACTTGGGGATTTCGTTAAATTAAGTTTCCTAGAAGTTCAGTGAATCAATCACGATAAATGTAGCCCAACTTTTTCAATTCATTTTAATACAACTCTTGCTGGAGTTTTACTTACATCGACACCAGTACAGCGCAAGGGGGTTCTTTACTTACCCTTGATATCCCGAGCCTACAGCGGTAAGTCTACGGATTTACAACGCTAAAATCAGGGGTTCAATCCCTTCAGTGGATTCATTAGATAGCCCGATGTGGCTTTGCTATAAAAGAAACACACACACTTACTCTTAATTATTCTAATACTTGCTCCAAAGTTTACAAACAAAATCATTGTTCTATCGTGCAGAGCATAGGGAATGAGTAGATTAAAAATAGGTCGTTTAACCAAAACGTTGACCAACTACATAACATATATATTGTGTAACCGAAACGTTGACCAACTACATAGTATATATATTGTGTAACCAAATGTTGACCAACTACATAATATATATATTGCGTAACCGAAATGTTGACCAACTACATAATATATATATTGTGTAACCGAAACGTTGACCAACTACATAATATATATATTGTGTAACCGAAATGTTGACCAACTACATAATATATACATTGTGTAACCGAAACGTTGACATATAATTACAATTCTCTTACTCTTTCCCATAACTCATTTCTTATTTTTATCAGATTTTATCACAAACAAATTGCATTAGTATCAAATAACTTCTCCAAAAACATACAAAGATTTAAAAAACAATATAAAAAAAATCCAAATATAACTTCCTAAGATAAATAGCGTTACTTGAATATGTTGCAGAAATGCCAATAAATGTTCTTGGATCTCAATATGTGAAATTACTTTTGTAGTTCACAAGAAGAACAGACTTTCTTTTTTCCTGTTAGGGTATGTGTGGTACAAATGCCCTTAATATTATACTGTTTACAGAATGTTAATTTCAATGCAGAAATGGCTCACTTTATCATTTTATCAAACTGTGACTCAAGACAGTTGGTATGGGATTTAAAATTTTTTATTAAAATAAAGTAGAGAATAACATATCGATCTTCTAGGTCATTTATTTACTTTTTAAATATTAAGAATAATTTTCAGAGTAAAATAGTCTAATAAAATTCGTGATGACGAAAAAGATACTTGACGTAAAAATGTATCTCAAGATTCTCAACTTGTATTATTTCAGGAAATAATTGAGCATGAGGATTTAAAAATTTTCTGTTGATGGATCGAATAGTTTTTAAAAATCTTCTTATGTTTAATTTATCTAGAAAATTCTAAATATTGTTTGTGCCTATTTGTGGAAAATATTCTTGAATTTTATTTGAAAATAATTTACTTAACATATTCTAGAGTGTTTATACTAATACTTCATCCAGAGTGATCGAAGTGATAACTTATCTTGAATAATCTTAAAGATTTATGGTGATTAGATTATTAGATTATTCGGCATATTTAAAACTGTATTTATGATTAAATTATTTATCATGTTAAGCAACTACTACTACCAAAATATTCTAAAATTCATGATTCAATAGTTTTTCCAGACAATTTTAGAAAAGTTTCGAGAATAGTTGAACCATAATATCCTGTAGAAACTTTTCTTTGGTATTTTATCTATAATATTCTAGAATGTTCCTATATCTAGTGCATCCAGAATGTTCTACAAAACCTTTTATTGGTTAATTTATATAGACGTTTCTACAGCTTTATTATAACGGACTAATTCAGAATGTCCTGCAAAATCATGTTTAGTTACGTTATCCATATATTCTAGTAAAATGGTTCTCAGATTTTAGTAACCCGAGAACCCGGATCCCCAAATCGAATTATGTTTTAAAAGATGTATTCCAAAATTAAGTGTTTTAATTCCTACACACGTAATTGACGATATATATTGTTATTTAATTTCTATACACGTGATTTGACTATATATATATTTTATTTAATTCCTATACACGTGATTTAAAGATATATAATTTTTATTTAATTCCTATACACGTGATTGACGATATATAATTTTATTTAAATTATATACACGTGATTGACGATATATTATTTTTATTTAATTCCTATACACGTGATTGACGATATATAATTTTTATTTAATTCCTACACACGTGATTTTACGATATATAATTTTAACTTAATTCTTATATTCGTGATTTTACCCTATATAACTTTTATTTAATTCCTATACACGTGATTTTACAATATATATTTTTATTTAATTCCTATACATGTGGTTTTACAATATATAATTTCTGTTACATGAATACATTTTAAATGTATTTTTACGAAATTTCGGACACGAATGGCTGATCGCTAGGGAACCGCAGACCTAAGTTTGAGAAACGCTTTTCTAGAACCTTTTTATGTCGAATACATTAAGAGTGTGTTACGAAACGTTTATTGGTTACATTGTCTAAAAATTTCTAGATAGTTTTAATGTCAAGTTGATTCATAATTTTCTACAAATATTTTATTTTTTAATTTTGGGTCTGCATCGCCAGGTGGTTAAGGCACTCGACTCGTAATCTAAGGGTAACGGGTTTGAATCCACATTACATCAAACATGCTCACCCTTTCAGCCGTGGGGGTATTATAATGTTACGATCAATCCCACTATTCGTTGGTAAAAGAGTAGCCCAAGAGTTGGCGGTGGGTGGTGATGACTAGCTGCCTTCCCTCTAGTCTTACACGTTTAAAATTACGGACGGCTGGCACAGATAGCCTTCCTGTAGCTTTGCGCGAAATTAAAAAACAACAACAAAGTAAACAGTTTCTTAATTTCAAGAAAGTTTCAGTTTGAATCTGATGTAGATTAATGAAATGCACAGATATATATATATATATATATATATAGAGAGAGAGAGAGAGATACATTAAGGACTGTATAACCCGTTAAATATATTATGAAAATTCGCCAAAAAGAAAAGTAGAACGGTATATATTTTTTTTATTTAATTCCTATACACGTGATGTGACGATATATAATTTTTATTTAATTGCTATACATGTGATTTAAAGATATATAACTTTTATTTAATTTCTATACACGTGATTTAAAGGTACATAATTTTTATTTAATTTCTATGCACGTGATTTGACGATATACATTTTTTATTTAATTCATATACATGTGATTTGACGAAAAATATATTTTTATTTAATTCCTATACACGTGATTTGACGATATATAATTTTTATTTAATTCCTATACACGTGGTTTTACGATATATAATTTTTTATTTAATTCATATACACGTGATGTGGCGATATATAATTTTTTCTTTAATTCTTATACACGTGATTTAAAGATTTATATTTTATTTAATTTCTATACACGTGATTTGACGATATATATTTTTTATTTAATTCCTATACACGTGATTTTGCGATATATATTTTTTATTTAATTCCTATACACTTGAGTTTACGATATATACTTTTTATTTAATTCCTTTACACGTGATTTTACGATATATAATTTTTTATTTAATTTCTATACACGTGATTTGACAATATATATTTTTATTTAATTCCTATACATGTGGTTTTACAATATATATTTTTATTTAATTCCTATACATGTGGTTTTACAATATATAATTTCTGTTACATGAATACATTTTAAATGTATTTTCACGAAATTTCGGACACGAATGGCTGATCGCTAGGGAACCGCAGACCTAAGTTTGAGAAACGCTTTTCTAGAACCTTTTTATGTCGAATACATTAAGAGTGTGTTACGAAACGTTTATTGGTTACATTGTCTAAAAATTTCTAGATTGTTTTAATGTCAAGTTTATCCATAATTTTCTACAAATATTTTATTTTTTAATTTTGGGTCTGCATCGCCAGGTGGTTAAGGCACTCAACTCGTAATCTGAGTGTAACGGGTTTGAATCAACATTACATCAAACATGCTCACCCTTTCAGCCGTGGGGGTATTATAATGTTACGATCAATCCCACTATTCGTTGGTAAAAGAGTAGCCCAAGAGTTGGTGGTGGGTGGTGATGATTAGCTGCCTTCCCTCTAGTCTTGCACTGTTAAATTAGGGACGGCTAGCACAGATAGCCCTCGAGTAGCTTTGTGCGAAATTAAAAAACAACAACAAAGTAAACAGTTTCTTAATTTCAAGAAAGTTTCAGTTTGAATCTGATGTAGATTAATGAAATGCACAGATATATATATATATATATATATAGAGAGAGAGAGAGACATACATTAAGGACTGTATAACCCGTTAAATAGATTATGAAAACTCGCCAAAAAGAAAAGTAGAACTCATTAAATCGAAATTATCATTTTAGAAGAAACTTATTCATGGTGTGATACTAAGATTGTCTTAGCTACATTGTTCTAATGAATAGGCTCTCAACAATGAATTACCCACAATTATTCTAGTCTAGTAGGTGTTGAAAGCAAATTGAGTTTTAAACTCTTGTTGAATAAAATACGTACCTAAATGATTTCTGTGCCCTTTACTTCTCAAATTGTAATTAAGATATATCCTTGCCTGTCAGGAGCACCTGCTTTCTTATTCATGGAACTCCTATCTGTTAGAGTACTGATTTCTCGCTTTCATAATCCCAACCCATATGTAGTGTACAGTTACTATCTAACGTGGCGAGAGGCTCAAACTAAGAAAATCGGTATATGGATCAGAGTGTTGCTATAGTAACAAAACACAGTCTAATAAAGATATTAACAAAATACAAGTTAAAACACGTCGTCTAGAATCACTTTTTAACACCCTACATTTCGATTGAACAGGTCGTATTATGAAAATGTACATCACATGCGCATGCAAATGAGAAAATTACATAAAAACCCGAAATAATTGACACATATATAATAAAAAAAACAGATGTATTTGATGTTATCCTTCTTTCCAGTTAAAACGAAAACGTGATAGAGAGTACACTTAACATAAAACTCGTCCACAGAAATTGTGATTTATTTCCAATTTGTATTCTGTAGCCAATGAATTACACGATTAATTTTATTACTTTCCACAGGTGTATTTTCTTAACTTCTATCAAGCCACCTAGTGGTTTAAAATTCTAAACAGTATAATATTAATATTGAATGACCTAAATAATGCCAACTAACATATTAATGAATAAGGAATGGCATTAAAAACACCAACAAAAGGAATATAAACATGGCATGGTATAAATAACATCAACCAATATAATAATATATATTAAAGTGAAATGGCAAAAATAACACCAACACCTATAATATCAACATGAAGTGACATAAATAGCATCAACCGATATAATATCAACGTAGAATAGCATAAATAACAACAACCAATATGATGTGAGATATTTGACCACCAGATGACACTGATGAAATAAGTTAGTAACTTTACAGTAAGATTAATGTAAGATCTCAGGTGTTAATGAGATCATAACTATGGGTAACTTTAATTTCATGCATATTTATTATGAAATGCTAGAGCCAAACCATTAGGGAGAAACGTTTTCGAAATTGTTCAGGATGGCCTTCACCAATTACACAAAGAACTTATTAGAAAGAATGCTATTTTAGATTTATTATTAACTTCTAACATAAAAATTGCAAAACCTCTAGGTTTGTTTCATTTTTACTTTGGCGCAAAGCTACACGAGGGCTATTTGCGCTAGCCGTCCCTAATACAGAAGTGTAAGACTAGAGGGAAGGCAGCTAGTCATCACCACCCACCGCCAACTCTTGGGCCACTCTTTTACCAACGAATAGTGGGAGTGACTGAAACATTATAACATCCCCACGGCTGAAAAGACGAGCATGTTTGATGCGACGGGAATTCGAACTCCCAAACCGCAGAATACAAGTCGAGTGCCTCAGCCACCTAGCCATAAACCCCTAGGTATAATTGAACATTGCTCTATTATATTCAATATTTTGCTGCATATGGAAATAAGCAATAATAACATTTTGGTTACAAATATTAAATAAAACAACACAAATTAATTTTTAAACGATGCTAGAAAAATTATTTGTTGTTAATTTGGTAGCTGAGGTATTTGGAGACACTGATCAGATGTGGAATATTTTCGAATATAAATTTGTAAAATTCAAAGAAAACATTATTTATCAAAAGAAATGGGTAACGTTTTCTTGTGTTGGTTCAAAAAGGATATAAGAAAATAAAATTTAGAGAAATCATCAAATATTTCAGAAATTTAAGTTGATTAGTATAATAGGAGGTTTAGAATATTATTTAAAGTTGACAGAGTTGGTCGAACAGAATATTAGGACACAGAAAATGGTGTACAAAAAAGGTTGGCTGGAAATATAATGACTAATAGTAAGGATTTATTTTAGTACATTAGGAGTAAACAAACTGTTGGATAGGGGGCAGGACCCTTGAGGGATAATGAAGTAAGGCTCGTATTTTATAATTACAAGATGGTCGGTTTATTGAACTCTGCTTTTCCTTCAGTTTTTACTAATGAAAATTTAAGCTGAATTCCACATTTTGAGTAGCTGGTAAATTGAAACAAGGCCGTAAAAAATAACTGTATTAATTCTGAGCTTGTTAAGAAAAAATTGGAAAGCATAAAGAATGATAAAGTTCTTGGGCCATATAATGTTTCCCCAAGTGTTTTGAATGAGGTTAAGGATTAGATATGTAAAGCACTTGCTACTGTTTTTGTCAGTCCTTGTATAGTGATTAGGTGCTAAAAGTTTGGAATTTAGCTAATCTCATTCCTCTTTCCAAGGGAGGTAATAAAAATTGTCCGAGTAATTATAGATCTATCAGCTTTACAGCAATTATGGAAGAGTTTTAGAAAATTTGACAAAACGTGTTTTCCAAAGTTGTTTAACGAAGCAAAGAATTTTTTTGGACAGTTAATAGCGTTTCTTTAAGAAACAGGGGGATGTTATTTATATAAACAGATGATTAACTGTATTGGAGACAAACACATTGAAGTTAAAATGTAGGTTAAACAATCACCAAGTTTATATATATATATTTTATTTATTTCAAGAGGGTAACGTTTCGAGATAGCACTCTTTATCAGATCGTACAGCTTACAAACATTCATTTGAAAAACTCATTAAATTATTTATATCTTTCTGTAAAGCACCAACATTCTCTTTGCAGCTAGTAACACCCAACACCTCAATATCTCCAGTAAGTTTATGTAATTTATTGTAAGCTGTATGATTTGTTTTGTTATGAATGAAATTCTGTCAAACCGGAGTAACGTCACATGCGAGTTCAATCAAACTGGACTATTGTCACATATAGGGTACCTCAGGGCTCATTCTTAGGAAGTTTGCTTTTTTTCACTTATATAAATAGCAAAGATCAAACTCTTGTCAATAAAGTACTTAAATTTACATATTATTTAAAGGTCTTGAGTGTTACTGGCTATGAAGAGGATGTTACTACTTACAAAAGAACTTTAATTATTTAATGAGTTGCGCAAATAAATGGCAATTGTAATAAATGCAAGATATTAAATGTAGGTTATCATAATTTTAATCATAAGTATACTTTTGATTGAAATAACCCTAACATGCAATATTATGAAAGGAGAATATTTTGATGCGGTGGTAGATCAGTCTCTAAAGCCATACAAGCAGTGTGTTGTTACTAGTGGTAGGGCAAATATAATTTTAGGTTATATCTACAGAAATATCGAATACAAGTCTAAAGAGGTTATAACTTGATTGCATCACTGGTTAGTCCACATGTGAAATATTGTGTTAAATCTTGGGCTTATTACTTTAGGAAAAACATTAAATTATTGAAAATGGATCAGAAAAGAATTGTTAGAATGGTGCTTGAGATGGAAATGTTGTCATATCAGAAGAGGTTAAGATCTCTGAAATTTTCTCTTGAAACAAAAGGAAGAGTTAGAGAGAATCTGATTATAGATTGTGAAGGGAATTGACAATGTTGAAGTATCATCTTCTAAAAAATATGTTGCAAGTTAATGAATAGAAAAGTGACTAGAAGCACTTAAAGTCATAACTTAGTGGCGAAGAAAACCTAAACCTATAATGATTATAATGGGTTCATTCCTCAGTCGAATGCTCTCGGTCATAATTCCAGTAATACCTGATAAGGCTAGACCATTCTTGGAAATATATGTTGATACTAAATACCATATGTTAAACTAATAATGCAAAATAATCTATATACGTATATATATATATATAGAAATGAATATTTATGTTCAAAGTAAAATTTAATTAAGCATTATAACGAAATATTGGTAATTTAAATTATCTTATAATTAGTATAGGAAATAGAATGTAAATACAATGTAGTTTTATAAATTCATTTAATAACAGAAAATAAAAGTACAGAAAACATTTACGATTTTGGAAAACGTATCTTAAGTATCCATAATTTACATTAAGGATGAAGATCCCTGAAATTATTATGGTATTACTTGTTTTAATTGTTATATTTTTGTAACGGTTAGAAAGTTAAGAATAACATAACGTTGATAAATTTAGATAAGCATGTTTCCTACAAGCTGTCCATATTGTAACACCACATCCAGTTACTACTCCGTCATGAATTTTTCCAATCTCAGATCAATGTTTTTGATAATATATTCTTTTTGTAGCCTTGTTGTTTGCATGCGGATATATCCACATTTGTTTTTGAAGGAATATGTGTTGTATAATAACATAAAGAAGGTTGGCAGCCTCCGAAAAGCACGGTATTAGAAAACTGGTTTAATTTATGCATTTTAATTAACCAGCTCAGCTACTGTTTTCTGGTTAACAGGAATTAATAGAAGCAAATAAGTGTTCTGCTCATGTTAGCTGTTTTTCCTAAGAACGACACTTTGGATGAATGATTTATTGTTAATAGCTGATTTAGAAGAACACTTATTCCTTTAACAACGTTTTCAGACTTAGGGTGGACGAGGATTAATGCCCTCAGCTATAATGCGACACTATATATTTCGAAAGAGTTTTTAGATCTTTAAGTAAGTGCATATTTAATCAGATCGATATGTTGGCAGACGCCGTCATCTGTAACAAAATTATGATAAAATATAACTTATCATCACTGTGTGCTCAACCTTGTTTCTTGTTTTAATAAGATTGAAAACCGTTTTCTTCAACATTTGTTTAATCTTATATCAGTTCATAATATTGACGACAACCCCTGTCTAACAAAAATCTTTGTTATGCATCGAGCTGACGTCAGTGTCACTGCTGATGGATCGTGACACGGCGGGGAAGGAAAAGTTGATTCAATCCACGGTCAACTTAAGGTTCACGTCGTTCTATTGTTCCAGGGATAGAACGTGAACTAGTGATTAGTGTTTCGGCTGTAAACAGAAGGCCAAAGATTCGAGCCGCGATATACAACTGAACACACTCTACGCTTCCAGCTGAAAGAGCGTTATAATTGTGACTTCTCTGTTTGGTTTATATCTTTGTTTGTTATTACGCACAAAACTACACAAACACGGGTATCAAAACCCAGTTTCTA
The DNA here is from genome assembly GCF_004210375.1 of Tachypleus tridentatus. Taxonomy (NCBI): domain Eukaryota; kingdom Metazoa; phylum Arthropoda; class Merostomata; order Xiphosura; family Limulidae; genus Tachypleus; species Tachypleus tridentatus. The sequence continues at coordinate 175,735,113 of NC_134834.1, forward strand.
GAACCATAAGTCTGCAGACATACCGGTCTCTGTTTGGCTGCTTTCTTCAGCGCAAACGTACGCGATGATTCTCTATGATCTGTTCATCATGGGGATCGAACACCCAATTCTAACATTACCAATTTTGTAATGTACTTCTATGGTACCGAGAACAACAAATGAAAAATAAATTTTACTACTCACGTAGAAATAACTGCGTAAGCAGTAGCAGTTGTTGACTGATTGCCTTCCACCTTTGATCATCAGTCTTAAATTAAAATTGACTATATCTGAGCTTTGGTGTCTATAACCTGACCGCGTACCTCATTTGTCATATAGGGTGTCGAGCAGCTTGAAAGAAAATATGCCTTGCTGTCTTTATCTTTGAAAGTTATTCTTATTTTATATATCGTATTTATAAGGCTATGAAGAGGATTTCCTAATAAACTGAGTTTGCAACATTGTAAACACTTTCTGGGATTTAGCACCTACGATCTACTTTTCGTACGTTTCAAATTGTATGTTTTTTAATTGTGTTTTAGTGTAAAGTTACACATATCTGTTTATATCGATAAAAAAAGAAAGCATTCATCGCCAGCTTTTGGGCTACTTTTTTTCTTATCAAACAGCGAGATTTGATGATCACTTTTATAATACACCAATGGCCCTAAAGCACAGGGTGAGTTTTTTTTCTCAAACAAGACACGAACATTGAATCACCAACTTCTTAGTACAGGAACTCTATCCACTTTGTTATGCCAGCTCAGCTTAAAGTCGAGGAACATATATTTCAGTAAGTGCGCGAAAGTAAACAATGGCAAACAACACTTTGATTTATGTGAGTTCAACAGTAATACATGTGCATGACGTCAGAAGATCTTCGTCTTAATTTTATGTACTCTCGGTTGAATACACTACTTAAATTCGTTATTGTTTCGTGGCATAAAAATGCTTGTAACCTGAAAGACTGTGAATAAATGTACGTAGTTTATGATCACTCCTTCGACGCAGTCCGAGTTACAAATGTGTAACCTGTGTTTTCTTATTTCAGCATCTTAAGTCCAAATAGTAGAAGGTTAAAATATTTGATAAAAACATTAATTTGATTAAATCTTGAATTATTTATTTTAAACGATTATTCTAAATATATTCCACATGATGTTAAAGAATAGCAAAACTCGTTTTTTGTCGATTTTTTGGTTACATCATACAAAACACAGAGAATTTTAAAAGTGCAAGAAAATTACTCTGAACAATATCCTATTCATAGTCTTAAATTTTACGTATCCAATCAGATGCACTGTTAGTATATAAATACAAAACCATTGCCTTCAACATGCTATAGCATTATTAAGTGTATACTCTATTCTTCACATAGGTTTCCAGTGAAGGTTTTAAGGATAAAGTGTTGCTACAAATTATTATGCTCCTTGTAACTCTGAGTATTTAAGATTTAGTGAAATTGTTTGTTTGTTTTTAATTTCGTGCAAAGCTACACGAGGGCTATCTGCACTAACTCTTCCTAATTTTGCAGAGTAAAACTGGAGGAAAGGCAGTTAGTTATTACCACTCACCGCCAACTCTTGGGCTACTCTTTTACCAACAAATAGTGGGATTGACCGTCACATTTATAAGGCCCCCACGACTGATAGAGCGAGCACGTTTGTTGCAACTGGGAATCGAATTCGCATCCCTCAGATTACGACTCGTTAACCATCTGGTCATGCCGAGCCTATTTAGTGAAATACCTTTCATATAAAGGTGCTACATTTATTGGGTGTTTGGTTGGTTTGTGCACAAAATTTCATAACGGACCATCTGCGCTGTGCCAACCACATGGATCTAACCTTTTAACTTTATGATCCCTAATTATGTGGCTCCGAGAGAAGTCGTATATATTGCAAAACAATTTGGAAGAAATGGACTTGTAGGTAACAAAAGTTAAAATAGGGAACTCAGAGCAAGAATTGTGGACTTATCTGTTCATAAAGGAAAGCACAAACTGCGCTAACCTTTATTTATTTCACTTTTTGATATTAATGAAAAAGAAATGATGAATATTGAGAGGTTTGTGCTAAATCATTCCCATTTATAAAAGCTTGAGGGAGTGTAGGCTTACTTGGGGTATTCTGGAAGGGACAGAAATATCAATAGTTATTGTATAGATTTGCATTTGACTTTGAAAAAACAAAAACAAATATAAAAGAAAAATACAGATGTGAGCTAAAATGTAACGCTGTCACGCCGTTATGCTATTGCATACAGTACAGATAATCTCTATATTTGTATCAACAGTAGGCATTAACTAGAAGAGATGTAATTACGTTTTAATGAAACGAGAAACTGCTAATACACCTTCACTTATCTAATCTAGACTGAAGCATCTATTAAACACATGGTTATGAGTTGCTTCTAACCATGCTAGTCGTAGGCTCACTAGCTTGCTTAAGTTAGTCAGTTGCGTATTATCTTAAATAAAGTCAAATAGTACAAGGTCAGAACAAATTTCACATTAGTCATTTTGCAGCTACGAGCTCCAGATATGTATGAACTATTTGATTTTAACCTTTCCAGAATTTTCAAGGAGACGAGAGGATAACGTGCGTTATATGGATTAAACAATGCCACTATGATGAATGAACTGCAGTTGTGGAATCGAAATAGATGGAATATTTGTAGAAAGGTTGTGCCGGATGCAGAAAGTATTTGTATAAAATTCTGAAAAAAATAATATCAAATAATCCCTAACATTCCGAATAATCGCCTCAGAGAATATAGTCCATATTTTTTATTTAAAAAAAACCTAAGTTTATTTTACCGAATTTCAAAAACAAAGCACGTATTTACATATACATGAAAATTCTTCTGTATTGGCCATCCAAAGCAATCTCAGCAGCGGAACTTCAGAGCTCTGATGAGAAAATAAAATTTTACGATGATATGTATTCTTGTCCCTAAAATTCAATTTCTCACTTAAAAGCACTCGTGAAGTTAAAATTTTAAATGTTAATGTTTTATAAGTATAAAAACAACCTTCCGTTGTTAATAAAGATCACAGAAAGTTAAAAATTGTGTATTTTTAACTTGTAAAGTAAAACACATAATGACAGAAACTAACGTGATTATGACAGAATGCCAATATAGAGTCTAGCACGGAAATAAACACGGCTATGACACAATGCTGAAGCATAAAAAGCTAACTATTAAACTAAATTTCTGTAATTATGGTATGTGAAGAATATGAACAAGAAATTTAACCATAAAAGTAATAAAAACAGTTTGTTTGTTTTGTTATTATGCACAAAGCTACACATAGGGCTGGCTATCTGTGCTCTGTCCACCACGGGTATCTAAACCCGGGTTCTAGCAGTGTAAGTCCACAGACATACCACTGCAACACTGTGGAGAGGGATAGAAACGGTGGAAATCAATTTGGTATCTCAGCATGGATTCTAATCAGACTGACGAGACGAGAATGCTAACATAACGTTTATCATGTTGTTGGAGAATACTTGTATTAAGTTTATCATGCTATTGGAGAATACTTGTATTAAGTTTATCATGTTGTTGGAGAATACTTGTATTAAGTTTTGGGTAGAATGTAATTCAACTAACAAAAGCAAATATTAGTATGAAGTTAACTCGGGTCAAATCTATGTAACTATATATGTCAAAATAACTGGATGAATGTAACGCAGAAATTATTATAGTTTCTATTAGTCATTAACCAGAGACAAACACTCCAAACTGTTTGGACAAATAAAGTGAATAATAAATATGTTGAAAGAGAAGCAAACAAACAAACAAAATATTATAGCAAGTGGCATTTTTTGTTACTACAATTCTCGATTGAAACAGCAGTTTGAAACTTCCATTTGTTGTTATAATACGCAATACTTATTGTACTGTATTCTTCTCAGCAAAATATTTTATAAATAAATCCTTACATAAAGATTTAAAAAATATTTCACGGTTATAGCACTTTTGAGCCACTGTACCTACCGTGTTACCAGACCATGTTTTAGAAGTTCGAAAGCAGGGAAGGACAAAATCCCTGCATAATGTTAACGTATCAAATTCGATTATAAGGGTGCAAAACATCTTTGAGTTTACTAAGTCATTAGAGTCCTTATTTTAGTATTAGTTAGATACAAGAGTTAGTATTAAAAGTTTTACTAGCATCTATCAAGAATATAAAACGACATTTAGCGTTTAGTGAAGATCTGAGACCATAAACGTTTAGAAACATAAAATTGGGAGAGAAATTATTGATAGTTTTAGTTGAAGGGTTTTATATGGTATACTATGGTGGCTCTTTAGATAAGTAAATTCATAGCGTTTACAGTAATTGTGACATGATTTAGGTGGTAGTATAAAACCATTTTAAAATGCCCAACTTTAGCAGACCATTGAGATTAGAGCTTAAACAGAATTGGACTTTACAACTGGTTGTTCAGATAGACGAAGCTTCACAGCTGTAAACTTTGAGCAGGAATGAACCACTGATCGTGAATACAAACGAGTAAGCTGCCATCAAATACCTAAAGAAAACAATCTGAGATGAAACTAAAACTCAACACTTTCATTATGGGTTATATTGCTTACAGTCGATTTGTATGTATTACGGTGGGTAACAAGAAATAAATCGTTTAATGTGAAAAGGATCTTTCGGGTTGTTACACTGTCGTACCATCAACAATGCTTTTAGAGGATAAATATTGCAACAAAATTTACATAGGCATTCAGATGTCTCGGTGGAAATAACACACAACTAAATGATCATGGAAACTTTATTTGGAAGCTTAGGTAATGTTTCAACAAAACGTATCTATTCTTTTGCTCAGATAATGCTGGTCTCAGTTTACTACAAACAGCACGCGTTGATTGTCACTTAAGTCGATTGTTCAAGATTACGCAGGAAATATTTCGAGAAAAGCTCATATTAAAAACGATGATTAAGTGATGTTATTATTAAATGATAAGGAAATCAAAATCAAGAAGACCGATTAAAACACGAATCAAATAGTCCGTATTATTTCATTACCCATAAATCTCCCGGCATACAAACCATCGCTTTTCTTCTTAGACAAGTACTAGTGCAAAGTTAAGTGTTACAAAAAGAAAACAATAAACAGATTTAAGATAAAAACCTGATTTTAACAATACATCAAATAATAAGAAATACATATCTTGAAATGCATTGAAACATTCTGATGTATACATATTTCAGTTGAGAAATTTTCAGGATATTTATCTCACATTTAAAAATCGCAGAAAACATTTGGGAAGTGGGTTGATTTTAACTGGAGTCATTAAAACTTAATCTGCATCTGTAGGTAATACATCCATACTATTGTAATTATTGCTTTACAGTAGGTGTTCATTCATGGATAGATGCGTTTCTATAGAGATAAACTGCGTCATAATAATATATCAGAGCCTATCCTTGCTTTAAGGCTTATCATTTTGTTGAATATCACTGAGAAAAGTAATCATTCTGATGTGATTTCGATGTGTTTTACAAATTTTAGCGAGTTAATTAATTTTTAATTAAATGACGTTGTAAGCGATTCACATATAAAAAGATAACTTTTTATACTTTTAGCATTTTGAAGCTCAGTAGGTAAGTAATTCTAGAAAGTTGTGCTTAGTTTTTACAATAATTTGAAAGAATGACAGAAACTAAAACATGACTAGTGTATTTAAACTTCTTACCTTCTTCTGTGTCGAAGGTCGTAGATTACTTAATCCTATAAAGTATTATTCACAACAGAGCCAACTTGCTCCAACTATTTGTAACATTGCAGAAAAATCAATCAACTGTAATAGTGTCCACCTATTTAATCAACTGAAAATTCCTTTAAATGAAAAGAGCTTAAAACAGACGACTTCAAAAGAATTTTTTTTTCAAAATTTAACGATTCAAACATGAGCTCACAAAACTCACATTGCGTTATAGAAAAACGTAACCGACCCATAATTGTGTGTTTTTATCTCATCTACGTGGTCCACTGTTGTTGTCTCGATATTCTTGATTTTTGCTATGGTAACTAAAAACAATCCAATGGCGTACAGGGGCTAACTTCATTTTTGGATTGTTTTTTTTTTATAAGAGATACAATATCTTAATCAGTTAAATAAGTCAATTGTTACCTTCCACAAAGCAGAGTGTGCAGTTACAATTAATGAGATTATTGGATATTTAATAATTAACAAGTAGGAAGGAGAATATTCCCTAAAATAGTTATGTATATATTTTTGTCTATTTTTCATAAGAGTAATAAACACAAAGAGTGATATCTTGCAAAAGGGTATTATACACTATTATTATTTCTAGAGACATAATAACCGATTTAATTTTTCAACTTTGTATTATTACAGGAGACATTACTACCTATAAGTAATATTTCTCACTTTACATTATTCTAAGAAATATTATTAACGATACAATTTTCTTCATTTTACTTTATTATAAAAGCTATTATTAACGAAATCATTGTTTAAATAAATGACTTAAGGTTAGTGCCAAATATTTAACTAAGTAGCTTTAGATTAGTGATAAATATCTAATGAATCAACGTAAGACTAGTGCCAAAGATTTAACTAGATAATTTTAGATTAGTGTTAAATATCTAATGAAACAACGTAAGGCTAGTGCTAACGTTCTTTTTTAAAATATTTTGTGAAAATATTTCAGCATTCAACCCAAGTGAAGAGAACAAATGAGTTGTTTTTTTCTTTTCAAGTACCTAGAAGATTAAACACTCATACATTGCTATAACTTTTTGTAGATTTATATTACAGATGACATATAAGCACATTTTGACTTACTTGTACAAAGTAACTTAATATGCGCGTTAGCTGATACAGACGCCAACATTTTACTATAAACACGATAATTGATTCATTTACTATATTCTTGAAAACTCACTTTATAACTCACGAACGATGCTTAATGGAACATTATACTTGTTTAAGATATATTTAAGATTTTCTTGACCTTAACATCAGGCGTCCTCCAGTTAACATCGAAATTAATCGATTTAGAATATTATAAATATATCTGAAAATATTGCTCCTTCCTATATTGTGAAGTTCCAAGCGCAATCCTGACGAAAGAATATACATTTATTTTAATAATGAGTGATGTCGAGAAAACCCACTTGTAGAGAAAAATATATATGTAGAAACGGCTCGTATGGGTTGAGAAAATTTTTTACGTAAAGAAGAGAACAACGTTTCGACCTTCTTCGGCCATCGTCAGGTTCACCTTAATAAATTGTAACCGACCGAAAGCTGACCACATGTTTGAAAGGGGTTGTGTAACTGAGTGTCGGGATTAGACGTTTGAATATATCATTTTATATTATGTATTTTATTATTATTATTTATCATATTATTTTTAATATAGGTATGAAGGTGTTCCTTTGTATTGGTTTATTTTGGGCTTGAGTTGTTGTATAAGTAAAGCTTCTTTAATTTTGCGTTTGTTTATGTGAACCTAAAGATGGCCGAAGAAGGTCGAAACGTTGTTCGCTCCTTTACGTAAAAAAATTTCTCAACCCATACGATCCGTTTCTACATATATACATTTGTTTTATTCTAGAGTGATCCATCTTATATCCTTATCTGTTATATTATCTATGAATTGGTAACACGTCAGCAAATCCACCGACTCACGAAAAACCTCAACTAAAATAACAAAACAAATCTTTCTAAAAGTTTGAGTTATATCTCTTTCTTCTACCTCTATTCTGGAACTTTGCTTTCGATACATCTTTCTGATGTGAGACGCTGACCTTAGACGAGGCAGCTCCAATGCTTGATAGTCTTTTTATAACGCTCAGTTGAAAAGCTGTTTGATGTTGTTAAAACAGCTGGTTTTATCAGATGTGCAAAAAAACAAAAAACGAATAGTTTGTTGTTGATTACCGCATTCGTACGCTCTGGAAATAATTTAAACCTGAAACTAGTGTGACTTTTGTGGTACGTTCCCATCATAATTCATTGGTTTCTCGATTGGGGAGTACAAACTGGTCAGCCAAGTTCTGGAATTTTATTTGGTCATTTCAATGCTGCAGTAACAGGTGGCCAGCAGTAGCAATAACAGACGAATGCGAAAGACGTTTTCCTCTTTCATATTTGGTAGTAAGGGGTGTTTTTGATTGGAACTCTCGAGTCGAAACAGAGAGAAGTATGACTGACTTCATCCTATGAACTTTCAGATGTCTTATTTTGTGACTACTGTCCTTTTGTACATCAGTGATTTATGTTCTACCTTGTTGATATCTTTCTTTACGTCACTTTTGATTTCGTTTATCATTACATCCGTATTATGTTATTTCAGTTTCGTTATTACAACCATTTCACACTTCTTAATTATAGTAATTTTTTTGCTCATATCTGATAGTTTGATCAATGCTGTCTTTAATCAGATTTTTTAACGTTAATTGTTTCTTAAACAGTACGCCTCTTTCTTTTAACTTCTCTCTTAAATTCCTGACTTCCACTTCTTTGTGTTCTTTTAATTTTTAGTTTCCTTTTGTTTTTCAGTATCTCTCTTCTTGATCTTTTTAAAGTTTTCTGTCTTGCACCTACGCATATTATCTTAGTAATTTCTTCATCTCAAAATGCTTAAATTTCCCTACTTGAACTCGTTAGAACTGTCTTCAACACAGTTGAATTTAAGTTTATTCAAAGTTTTATTGTATTTTATGTAACTGATACCTAAGTTATTAAACCAGGTCTTCTAAAGTTGTTCTCTCGTTTTTATAAAAAACTTTTTATGAAACTAATTGATTCTTCAGTCCACGTGAAGACAGCAAATTGTTTTATTACTTCTTTTAATGTCTCTATAAGCTTAAACATTTGTACAATGACGTAAGTTATCGTAGGCATACATTAAAATGGCTTACAAAATGTTCTTCACTTATATAAGCAAAATTACTTTACTTGTACAAAGTAACTATATGCGCATTTGCTAACACAGATCCAAACATTTTACTGACGTACACTAACTGATTCATTGTTCACTTCTTGAAAAGTCTTACTTTATAACTACACGTTTCACGGAACAACGTATATAAACTTTGTCCTCGTTCTACATATTTTTAGAACTTGGTTGATCTTAATATAACAATTGTACTGACTAACATCTGAACTAAACAAAGTACAATATTATAATTATAGCTTTAAAAAGATCTACAGTACTGTGTAAAATGTTAGGATAAGAGAATATTTTATCTTTTTCTTGCATTTATGGAACTAATTCTTCCATGCCATTAGAGAATGTAAATTTCAACACTATAATAATGTTTCACTGATCTCTATTGACAAGTGAATGGATCTGGGTGAGAACACTTATCATTCTTTAGAATTCCCATACACTTGTAACAAGGGTATGTGATAAGGACTTTGCTTGAATGAGTATACTGATTAAATTTAGAGTTTCAAGTAACTGTCATGGTACCTCATGCAGTGCCTTAACTATACAGAAAGAAGCTAGCAAGGAGCTAATATATAATACCAGTATATGGTAGAAGAAATCAATTTAATAGCACTCCACCAATACCCCTAGATAAAAACAGTGTTTAACATTGTATATTAAGTTTTGTTGTCATGTCAGGGCTCAAAAAAATACTAGGAAATTATCAGTAGAGCAAAGAGTTCGCATGAAAGCTTTACGTGATGCTGGTTGCATTCTCAGACAAATTGCTGCATGCTTGAAATGCTCCCCAAACACTTTGAAGTATACCCTAGATCATGAGACCGAGAAAGAGATATTTGAAAACAGAATTGTTTGTTTTTGAATTTCTCGCTAAGTTACACGAAGGCCATTTGCGCAGGCCGTCTTTAATTTAGCAGCTAATCATAACTACTCACCGCCAACTCTTGGGCTACTCTTTAACTAACGAATAGTGAGATTGACTGTAACATATAAGACTCACACAGCTGAAATGGCGAGTATGTTAGGTGTGATGGAAATTCGAACCCACGAGCTTCAAATTACGAGTCGAGCACTCTAATCACCTTGCATTGCCGATACCTTGAAAATAGGAAAGGAAGAGGCGCAACTCCTAAACTGAATGATACCGATGTTAAGTATCTTTGTTTATACAGCCTTCAGGACAGAAGGAAGACTGCCACTGATATCAAGTGTGAGGAAAACGACCATGTACCAAATGACAGAAAAATGTCCAGATCTACAGTATCAAGAGGATTCAACAAAAATGGAATATCTGGTTGTGTGGCAGCTAAAAAACCTGTACAAATATTCTTCAAATATTCGCCAGAGACTGAAATTTGCTAAATTATAAAGTACAAAAATGGACTATTGGTGATTAGAAAACGGTGTTACGGACGGATGAATGCAAGTTTGAAATATTTGGTTCAAAGTATAGATTGTAAATCAGGCGGAAGAAATGTGAAAAATACTTATTTCAACACAAAGCACCTACCATGAAGCATGGAGGAGATAGTGTAATGGTTTGGGTGTGTTTTTTTATTCTTGCTGAAGTGACAGAAGACATTTGCAAGATAGATAGAATACTACCATGAAGATAATGACCGCAAACTTTCATTCAGCCTATGTATAAATTAATTAGATAAGAAATTAGCTGTCGGAATTGCTGAAATGACGCAATGACCCCCACAGAAACTCGGTCTCAACCCAGTTGAACAGAACTTGGGTTCGATAGATCAAAATATTGACAAATCAAATGTAACTCTGTAAGAGTGTATCAGAGATTTTGGGAGTAAAATCCCAAAGCGCAATAATGTCGTAACAATGCCTGAAATACTGTCTCAATTATTAAAACAAAAAGGGTGACACAAAATATTAACTGTTTACTGAACCCAAACACTTTCACTGAGTTTCTGTTGTACTAAATATGAAGATTAATCAAATGTTGATGTTTCACCTAAGATTTATTTTCCACTGTTCTTTGAAAGTAACCTGAAATCTAATTATTGACTTTGTTCTAACACTATTGCACACTACTGTAACCAAATGGTTCAAGATTAAGTATATAATTAAACAGTTCGAGGCTTATGCTAAAGGTATAACAAACCGCTTGAGACTAACGTCGAAAATATAAACATCTGCAGGCTAGTGCTAGTAATTTAGCTAAATGGTTTGAGCCTAAACAATGAAAGGTTAGTGCTAAATGACTAAAAGTTTTAAATGCAATGTTGAAGGTTTAACTCGAGAGCTAAACTATTTTGTTTTGTCATGCAAGTGAGAAAGTATTTTAAGATCCATCGTATTTGTAGGCTTCCTTGTGGTGTCATAGAAATGAGAAATAAATTTTTAACTAGTTTTGTGTCTATTAGAATGCTTATTGACGTTATACGGATAACAGGTTACTGTAAGGTGCTTTAATCCTGTTAGACAGTTCTGTGATGTCATAAAGGTAACAAATTACAATAAATTTAAGTTGCTCTGTGTTGGTTTGGTTACTTTCTGATGTCGCACAGATAAAAGATAATATTTAATGTAATATGTTTTAGATATATTAGACTGCTTTATAACAGTTGGAAATTATATATTGAATACAGCCTATGGGATTAATCTCTAATACAGCCTGTGGGATTAATCTGTAATACAGCCTGTGGAATTAATCTGTAATGAGGTTCTGTTAAGAAACGTTATTACTTTTATGAATTGTACGCAAGAAATGTGGAATATTGTTAGAATATTATGTATGGTTGTTACGTGATATATGTAGAAAAATATTTTATAACTGTTTTCATATAGCAGACCAGTTTGTATAGAAAACTTAGTTGAACTTACCCGAGTATAGCAGAGAGAAACTTAAATGTAGCATGAAAATCTCGAACATTCATGTTTCTAATGAGCTTCAGTTTTTATTTTACGCACAGAATTCTGGATACGAGTCACATATTATTAGGAACATGTATTGATTTTAAGGGATCATTAATAAAGTCGTCACCGGAATGGAAAGAGGATGAAACTTATTAAAAGTTGATTCCCAAAGGATATGAATTTTCATCAACAAATGTGTAAGCTTACAAATACATAAGCCTCTGATATTAAGGTAATATATATCAAGGCGTGAAGGCCAAGCTGTATTACACCTCAAACAGACGAAAATGCGCGGTTAAGGCAAAAATGTTAACACTTCTTTCTTCAGGCAACTGATTTTACTGACTTTCTTGTTTGCAGATAGAACCTAGACTTTACATTGAGAAAATAAATTGTGCTAATTTTCTTGTTTGCAGATAGGAACTTAGACTTTACATTGAGAAAATAAATTGTGATAATTTTCTTGTTTGCAGATAGGACCTAGACCTTACATTGAGAAAATCAATTGTGCTAATTTTCTTGTTTGCAGATAGGACCTAGACCTTACATTGAGAAAATCAATTGTGCTAATTTTCTTGCTTGCAGATAGGACCTAGACCTTACATTGAGAAAACTAATTATGATAATTTTCTTGTTTGCAGATAGGACCTAGACCTTACATTGAGAAAACTAATTGTGCTAATTTTCTTGTTTGCAGATAGGAACTTAGACTTTACATTGACAGAACTAACTCTACTAATTTTCTTATTTAAAGCTAGGAATCCTTCCTTAATGCTTCTTGAAAATAAAAGTCGTGGCCCAAAGTTGTATTTATTTCAACAAATGTAGATAAAACAGAAGTTTAAATAATTGAAATACTGAGATCTGGGAAATTTAGGTTAAGTTGTAGTTTAAATTTCAATAAAATATATTTGATTGATGGTTTATCTACTGATATTATTGTACATTATAACATTATTTTTACTGACGAAGAGAGGTACAGAAATTGTTTTTAGAAGAACAAGAATAAGAAATACAATATTGGTAAATTATTGAAAAGAAAGTGCCTTAGGTTTGAATTCATGCTGAAATCAACGTAAAGAATTTAGTATCTTAATGACACAAGGAAAGTCGAACAGCTTGAAAGATGTCAAATTTTCAATACCTTTTATATTATGAGTACACACGGATATTTCAGCTCATTACTGCTATGAACGCGCTGATCGAACTTTAAGAAAGTGAAAGTTTGTTTTTGTAATTATAATTTGATACAACCTACTATGATAACATTCAAACTTTGATGAGTCCGATGATTACAAACACTCAACCAGTGTGGAAAACTACATCTCGAGGGCTATCTGTGCTAGCCGTCCCAGCTGTCAGTCATTCGCACGCCTTACGCGCTAGGCCATGCCGGGCCTTCCAGGTGTCAGTCAAAAGAACATTTAACCAACATTTTGTACTAAACCAGTTACAACATTACTCTCGAATATGTTGTGGTAGTATATGAATGTTCCGATTTGGAACGGTTATTACTTATGGCATTATGAACATGTATCCGGAACCTGAATAGGACAGTAAATGAAGTCAGTGCGGTTACAAATTGTTCAAAAAAGTCGGTCGTTATTCACCTGAAAGTAAAGTAGATCTATTGTTGAAATAATTATTATGTTGTTAGAACACAGGAAAGAAAGTTAGTATTTTGTTCGTATTCTGATGACAGAAAGCCAGACTTTATATTCAGAGAAGTAATCATGACGACATTGTTTTACATGCGGAAGAGAGTTAAAAACGAAATCTGTTACTTTCTGATAAGAACCAATATGAGGTAATCATAAAATTACTTAAACGCATTACTATAAGTAGGAACTTTATCATTATAGACTTATGTTACTGAAGGTGGTTGTAGTTTGTATATCTAGTGAATAGTAAAACATTTCAGTGGTTCTAACATTCTCAGGAACTTCTTGTAGTTACCAGTTCTAGTGAAGAGTGAAACGTTTCGGTCACGTTTTCAAGAATCTCGTGTAGTTAGTAATTACTGTAAATAGCGAAACGTCTCTGTGATTTTAACGTTCCCAAGTACTTTGCGTATTTATTAGTTGTAGTGACATGAAAAATTACTTGATGATTATTTAAAACTAAAATAACCCGTCAAAATGAACAGATTTGTGTAGATTTTATAGTTGCTAAAATTAAATTGCTTTTACAACTATAAGGCCAAATTCTAATTTCATCAAGATGGAACATTTAATTAAATATAAAATTTTGAAACGTAGTTGTAAGAAGTTAAGAAGGAATTGGTATAATTACTCTGCACACTTTGTCCAAATATTCAGTTAAATATTTAATAGATATTAGTATTGTTTCTTCAAGTATTAGAACTAATTATTTGCTGAAGGAACAGGATAGAACCATTCAACGTTATATTAAACTAGATGAACGTTCAATGGTCCTTGAAAGTGTTCTGTTTTAAGAGAAAATAACACGAAATTTAAGAGTGCTCTTGAAGCTCATACGTCATGCTGTGTAGCCTAGAGGGTGCATGATTATTCTCGTGACGTTATATTAGTATCTACTGACTTACTGAGTGACAGACAAAACACTATTGTATAGTGGCGTGAGTGTTTAAAACATGTGACACTTCCAGGACGCCTTTGACCTTTCGAGGAAATAAGATAAAATAATACCCTAGTTTTTATGCTAAACACAAGTGTACATATCTGAAACAAGATTTCGTCCCGTGTTAATAAACGTTGGTAAAAAATAGTTAGTGTTAAGAATAAACCTTGTGTGAGTTATGTTTAAAACTTAGAATGTCTTCTTACGGAGACATGTAACGAAGATCTTGCTTGAAAAGGAACTGCTTCGTAACTAACTTGGAAATTCTGCTTTCAGCAAACCAAACAAGGAAAACCTTTTAACTCTTCATCATATATACATTTTAGAAACCAAACATTTCTATAAACTATATTTCTAAGAAATAACCTTATTTTAAAATGTGTTGTTATTTTCTAAAGTATTTCATTTTAAAATGTTTTTTTTTATGACCAGCCAGTTCTATTCATTTTCTTTAAAAATGGAAAAGAAAAACAAACGAGCACAGAATGAAAATCAATGTCTTTCCATCGTTTCTCTGTAAACTGAGAGGCTGAGGTCTCTGTTAAGAGGTCTGTAAAGGGTACTTACAAAGTATGATAAAACATACAGCGCTTCTATGCTGATTTTCATAAGTATGCATAATATTTGTAAATGTGCATTATATGAAAATTCTAACAAATTATGGATTATTATTCATTAGTGTACAAAGTCCAATTTATTCACTAAGAGGTCCAGATGTGTAAAAATCAATAGTAAAGAAATTATCATTCAATCTATTAATATTTAATTAAATAAAGTTATATTTAACTACATCGCTTTTCGTATACTCTTTGCTTTCTTAGTGCAAAGTACAACGACAACAAGTGTGTGGCGCCATCTACAATAATCTAAGTGTAAGATGAGTGAAAATTCCTGGCATAAAGAATATATTACAATTAAACGCTTTAAATAAACCACTGATTAATGTTTGGTTAAGGAAATATAGCGTAACTTAAAGTGATGTTAAATAAATGTAAGATTTATACAGTGAATTCTAAGTACTGTATCACATTTATTATAACTAAAGCTAGTTTTATCAGTAAAGAAAACGGCCCGGCATGGCCAGGTGGTTAAGGCACTCGACTCCTAATCTGAGGGTCACAGGTTCGAATCTTCATCACACTAAACATGCTCGCCACTTTCAAGCGTGTGGGCGTTATAATGTTACGGTGAATCCTGCTATTCGTTGGGAAAATAGCCGCCCAATAGTTTGTGGTGGGTGCTGATGACTAGTTGTCTTCCATCTAGTCTTACACTACTAAATTAGGAACGGCTAGCGCAGGTAACCTTCGAGTAGCTCTGCTCGAAATTCAAAATAAACCAGTAAAGAAAATAAACTTAGCCTAAATTTCATTCTGTTAAACTGAATTAACATAATTTAAGATACAAGCCTCAGATGAACTTAATGGTACCATTACATTACGTCACATTGTTTTGTATACCAGAGAGACATGAAACAATACTAAATTATTAAACTATCTGACGGTAGTGTAAAAGGTGCGGACCATGTGTCACGTTGCCAAAGGGTACTACATTTGTGTCGACCTCCACATCCAAATAGAGTTGTCGTTTTCACACATATAAAAAATAATAATAAGCACAATATTCATACAGTATTGTTCACACACACAGAGAAGCGAATCCACACAAACTTAGTTTATAAACACAAAACAACAATACTTTAAATGATCAGCTCAATTATACCTTTATATCTATTGCCTATTTGTATATAAATGATCCTGACAAAAGACGCTTGACACTAATTCATTCAGAAAGAAACATGTATTTAAATATCACCCAAGATTTAAAACTTACATATTCACTCTACTTTGACTTTATGATATCATTATAATTAGATAAAATGCTTGATTCTACACGGTACTAAATAGTTTTATCTTACATGAGTTTTGCAAGAGTGGCGCTAGAGTTACACATGTGATTATGTCATTAATATCTAGGTTTAATTGCGTTAAACCATTATTTTAACGATAATTTTACTGTACGTAGGATTTCGACAGATCTTCTGTTATTCCATATTTGAATGAGATGACATCTTACCTTTTATTAAATAATAAATACGTTCAAATCATTATTATAGAATAACAAGAGTCTACATATTTTAAGGACTGAGCTTCACATATCGACAACAGTAATAAGCATATTATATACAATATCGTCCACACATTTACACACCCAGACTAAAACAGTCCTCGTGGTAATTTTGATGTTGTAAGTTCACATCCGTTAGTCCTCGATGATTTTCTTACATTGAGATTATCTGGGAAACAAATCTAATAAATCAAAATAATCTCATTTTCAAGTGATTATCGTCTCAACTATTTTAAAATAGATATATTCTCACTTGAAATTTGAAATATCTGTTTTAAGACAGTCAAAGAATAATCCCTTGATTTATATATAAATGTGCCTCACAAAGCCAGGTGGTTAAGCCACTCAACTCGTAATCTGAGGGTCACAGGTTTGAATACCCGTTACACCACACATGATCGCCCTTTCAGCCGTGGGAGCGATATAATGTTACGGTCAATCTCATTATTTGTTCATGAAAGAGTAGTCTTAGTGTTGGCGATGGGTGGTGATCACTAGGTGCCTTCCTTGTAGTCTTGCACTGCTAAATTAGGGACGGCTAGCACAGATAGCCCTCGAGTAGCTTTGTGCGAAATTAAAACGCTATATAAATGTAATTTTATGATTACAATTCTCAATCTCTCTTCGGTATTGTTCAATAGTGTAAAATGAGTTCGATGATTTGTTAGAATAGTAAATTTAAAACAATATAGTGTACATAAAGTTAAGTTTTTGTGCCGATTTTTATGTGATAAGATCATATATGTTATTATAACAATGTTTCAAAACTTTTGTCAGTTTAGAAACAATAAATAAATTTTCGGATTCTGAAATTCGAAATTACAAATATGGCACGTGATTGGAAGCTTTTAATATCTAAATAAAAAACTGTTTGTTGCAGACTGAACATGTGAACGAGTTTATCAATAGAACCTGAAAACAACTAACTCTGTTATCGTTCGAGTACATAATTTGTTGTATTCGGTATTGAGATCTCATACTTTTCACATGTTTATATATTATCATAAATTAGAACTGAATACTGTTTACATTGAATTTTTGTTTTTTTAAATTGACATCTCAGCATCGTTCACAGTACGTAATAATTTTATGTGAGCTGAAATCTCCCATCAAATACTGAAGAATAGTATACCATGAGCATACATTTAGACAGACAACTATCTCTACGCTAAAACTAAAATGTGGAAACTATACAATGAACCTTAGTAGAAGAGTTATCAAATGTAGTATGGCCCACGCAGTGGTATGGGCCTTCTATCAAATTAACCTTTATTTACATTCAGATGCGAAAAAAAGGAACCCACTAAACAACAACAGTAGACATGAATCCTCAAACATGCAACTTATCACATCTTAAACTACTATTAATCACACCTACAGCATATTTTAAACTACTGTTTACTTCCCCTGCAGCATAATATAATCATCATTCATTATCTCTCCAACATATCTTAAACTAACATTCACTACCCCTGAAGCATAATATAATCATCATTCATTATCTCTCCAACATATCTTAAACTAACATTCACTACCCCTGAAGCATAATATAATCATCATTCACTATCCCTCCAACATATCTTAAATTAACGTTCACTACCCCTGAAGCATAATATAATCATCATTCACTATCCCTCCAACATATCTTAAACTAACGTTCACTATCCCTGCAGCATATATTTAACTGCTATTCACCACCCCTGTAGCATATATTAAACAACTGTTCACTCCTCCTGTAGCATATCTTGAACTACCATTCACTACCCCTGTAACATATAATAAACTACCGTTCACTACCCCGGCAGCATATCTTAAACTACTTTTCACTAACCCTTACAACGTATCTTAAACTATTATTCACCACTCCTGCAGTTAATCTTTCTAATTTTATTTTGGTGGTGGGGGTAGAGTAAGGGGGAATGTGGTTACTGTTAACAAAAGAGAACACAATTCAAATATACAATATTACAGATTATTATCGTCGGGATCACAGAAAGTAAATATTTTCCCTGGAGATGGCGTTTCATATCAATCATAACGAAACTTACAGTTTAACAAAATTGTTTGATAAAAGTATAGCGTAAATTTACAATGTTGAAATCTGTATTCCAATTAAAGAGCAAACCAAACTAGTTTCTATACATTAATTGCTTTGTTTTCATAGGTACCAAAGCGTTCCTGAAATTTCAAAGCTTGAGATGTCTTGGTGAAAAACAAACAATGAATACTATTATAAGAATTACAATTGCCTATAATTATGCCATTACTGCCAAACTGTGATCGTACTAACCAAAATTCTTTCCTTTGTTTGTAGTTAACACAAAGATACACAATAGGCTATATGCGCTGTACCCACCATGAGCATAGAAACCCGTTTTTCTAGCAGCGTAAGTGCACGGAATACTTGTGAAACATATAGTTGTCTTTATTTTCTTTAACCCTATAAAAAATTAAAAATGAAATTTTCTCTCCAAATTCCAGAATGTGAAAATAAAAAAAGACTGTCCAATGAACATAGTCTATTGTGTGCCATCTCGTTTAGAAACAAATAAGTATTGTGTATTATACAAGAATTAACCTTCAAACACGTTTTCAATGTAGTGAAAGGAACCCTATAAACAACAACAGTAAAGATTACTTAACGTTGCAACGTTCCACATCTTAAACTACCATTCACCGCCCCTGCAGCATACCTTAAGCTATCATCCACCGGCTAGCACGGGAAATCTTAAGAACAAAAAGAAAAGTGTAGGATATACACTAATCGATATTTATCATAGCAAATGTTTGGCAACACACGATTTATACCAGGAGTCTAACAAGCAAAAACAGCGAAACATCAGCAGAGAACTTTATCAGAATCTACGAAACATACGTACGCTCCGTAATAGAATATGCATATATAAATGTAGCGCCGAAACGCATAAATAAATTACAAGATGTACAAAACTCGCTACTAAATACAGTATATGTACAAAGTACTCAGCGCCACCTCATCAAAATTTCTGCACAAATACCCTTCTGTAGAATTCTACAAAATTCGCTAAATTATTTCGCGTAAAATTTACGTGAAAATGACCTACTGTGTGAATTAAAACTCCACTGCATACATAGATAGTCCTAAATACCTCTTAACATTTTATCAGAGATAATTATTAATTAAACCATCTAATGCTAAACTAAGTAAGACACAGTATTAGATTTATGGCTATGTAATAACACTGTAAGGGTAATATGTGAATGTCCTCGATATGCAGTAAAACTAATGTAATGTGATAAATACACGTGGAACCGTAAGAGAAAAATCTACTTATCATAGATTATCAATGTATAACTTTGGTATTTTGCACAAAACTACACTAGGGCTATCTGCGTTAGCCGTCCCTTATTTAGCAGTGTAAGACTAGAGGGAAAGCATCTAGTCATCACCATCCACAGCCAACTCTTGGGCTACTTTTTTACCAATGAATAGTGGGAGTGACCTAACTTTATAACGGTTCCGGCTGCAAGGGCGAGCATGTTTCGTGCGACTGGGATTCGAACCCGCGATCCTCAGATTACGAGTCGAACGCCCTAAACACCTGACCATGACGGGCAATATCAATGTAGGTACATACATATATATTGCCCTAACAGGGATCAGAGTTAATGGGGGGATACCCCGACCCTCATATAGTATTTAAATTTATATTTACCCGAAATAGCAACCATCTAGCAGGTGATGTAAGAGGCCCTATGGAACATGACCCTCCCAGGTCTATAAGACCTAAGTACCACTAAAGAGACGAGAGCAAAAATAGAGATGTAATATATAAGATTTAAGAAATTACGTCACTAGTAACACCAAATAACTTGGACGTGTGGTACTTAATACTAAACAATTCATCGGCTATTCACATTCTTGTTATTCAGGAAGTAATTGCCACTTTTATAAGGAGGCACTAGAACATTGCAATGTTACTTCTTTCAGAAAGTGTTCTGGTGGATCACATGCAAACCTATAACGCTAACATTTGCTGTTTGTTCTTCGCAGTGCGATCAGTAAGAATAGGCCATTGTGTGGCAACTTAAATAAACCATGCTATGTTTAGAGGAAACTCTAAAAAAAACAAGCAAACAACAAACATGAGTTTGCAATAAACGCGTGTCGTTTCTATTCAATAAGTTTTGAGGAGGGGCGTCTTCTTTCAACTTAGTTTGCACAAAAAGCTGGCTGAGTTACAGTTTTATCAGTTTGCTGTCCCACAGATTATAATTTATTAAAGACTTTCCTAACGAGGTTTTTTTTTTATTGTTGTTCTAGCTATTCACTTGTTTGCACATAAAGCTAGAATTTGTTTTAAGGAATCTTCACGGGACGTAAACAGCGAACAGATACGCAATCACTTGGTTTCTAAGCCTATTTTAAAACATTCAAAAATCTAGCTCAAAACCTACATTATTCGTTTTCGATTGTTGATTAATAACATTATCATTTATTCATTACTCATCAAAGCATCTAAATTAATAACATTCTTATGCTGTTATTTATCAGTATGTAGATTACAATACTTAAGTGTTTATTTTTCAAACCATGTAGATTTATAATATCATTATTCACGAAAATATTAGTTTAATAAAATTAAATAATTTTGCACTAAATAACCTTCATTAATAAAACAATTATTTAATTATTGTAGATCGAAATAGATCAGCCGGTGGTTCACTGATAGTTTGAAGGTTTAAACTCTAAAACTAGCGTTTTGATACCGGCGATTCAAAAGCAAATCAGTTATAATCCATTGTGTTGTTTTGCATTTAACAACAAACAAACAGTTTACAATACGTCATTATAAATAAAATAATATTGTTCACTATTGTAATGACACTATTTACCAATACCTACGATTTATAGTGTATTTTGAATACATTGCCTGACACATTCAAATTTAAGGGGCTTTGCACATTTTAAAGTGCCCACTTTTAATTTTCTGTTTTTGTTGACATAAAATCCTTATGATTTTTTTCAGAAAACTCTTTTTTTATTTTTATAAACGTTATACTAATGTGTTAAAAATAATAAAATATAGATATATAAGGGAATACATAATTACTTAATTGTATAAATAAGAATTAATATTCATTACTAGACTGACAACTCTTATTACCACGTGCAAACCACCGCCGCAGTATATCTATCGTCAATGATGATAAGTCTTAGGGTTATTTAGTCTTAGTCGGTAATTAATCTTCGCTTAATTTGTTACAATTAAAAATCGCTTCCTGTTTCTGACATAATTGCTATTTACCACACCCATCACTTGCAAATATGATAAAGTGGATTTCTATTAATTACATTCCTGAGATGAAATCTGGTTCAAAGGGAATTGTTGAAACGTAATAAATAAATGAATACACAATACAAGCTACAGTGTTCTGTTTTATTTCTGAGTATGTTGTTGAAGATAATAAACTATTCTTAACTACAGTTACACGTAGTTCTTTCTTGATCTACAATAAGACTAGCTAGGGATTTTGTTTGTTTGTTGGACTTTGCGCACGGTGTATGTAGTAGTCCTCCCTTATTTTGAAGGTTAGCCCACCCACTTCTACTTCTTTTGTCAGATCAAATTTTGGACTTTAGCAGCTACTCTTATGACAGGCCCATAACCTCTTTTCTTCCTCTTTTATTTGGTTTTGGAGAAAACCAGACGAATAACCTCAAACTTACAGCATCGTTGTCTAGCCAAATGACCGCGTTCGACTTTAGTTAGAGAACAAAAGAAAACAAATGGAGGAAAGAACAAAGATAACTTTATATTTACAAATGCGTTTTCATAAGCCTATTTCAAGAGAATACGATTTGCTTTAATAATGTCACTCACGACGTGTTAACTCTGAACCTAGTGCTACATGCTGAACCTCAGCGCATTATATTACTCTCTTGTCAATCTTGTTAAAGTATGATTGCACTGTTTTCAAGATGAAAATATATAGGAAAGGTATCGACTTTGAACATTAACATAAGCTTATTTCTTTTTTTGAATTTCACGCAAAATTACACGAGGGCAATCCGGACTAATTTAACAGTGTAAGTCTAGATTGCCCTTGTGTAGTTTAGCGCCAACCCTTGAGCTACTCTTTTACCAACGAAGAGTTAGCGGTGGATGATGATGACGAGCTGCCTTACCTACAGCTGAAAGGGCAAGCATGTCTGGCTTGACGGTGATTCGAAACCGCGCCTCTCAGATTGCGATTCGAGCGCGCTAACCACCAGGCCATGCCGGGCCCATTAATATAAGACAAACATATCGTCACTTGGCACGAAAAGAAAAACATATAAAAATTTTATTAACTGAAAGTTATTTCATTACATACCAATTTAATTATTACCACTTAAAAGGCCCTGGCATGGCCAGGTGGTTAAGGTATTTGAGTCGTAATCCGAAAGTCGCTGGTTCGAATACCCATCGCGCCAAACATGCTCGTCCTTTCAGCCGTGAGGTGTATATAATGTGAAGGTCAATCACACAGTTCGTTGAAAAAAAAGAGTAGCCCAAGAGTTGGCGGTGGGTGGTAATGACTAGCTGCCTTTTTCCAGTTTTACACTGCTAAATTAGGGACGGCTAGCGGAGATAGCCCTCATGTAGCTTTGCGCGAAATTCAAAAACAAACAAACAAACCACTTTAAAATATTAAATATACTTTAAAAACAGTAAAGGTACTTTCAGTAGCAGGATATAGAAATTAAATTAAACAAGTAAAATAAATTTAAACATGAAATAAAGACAATTAAGTTATTAACTTAACTAAAAATATCCACTTTTGCATTACTTAACACGTGCTTTATTTAGTGTTTTTTAAGAAAATTCTAGAACGTTATATTATGTTTGTTTTTGAATTTCGCACAAAGCTACTCGAGGGCTATCTGTGTTAGCCGTCCCTAATTTAGCAGGGTAAGACTAGAGAGACGGCAGCTAGTCATCACCGCCCACCGCCAACTCTTGGGCTACTCTTTTACCAACGAATAGTGGGATTTACCGTCACATTATACGCCCCCACAGATGGGAGGGCGAGCGTGTTTAGCGCGACGCGGGCGCGAACCCGCGACCCTCGGATTACGAGTCGCACGCCTTACGCACTTGGCCACGCCAGGCCCGTTATATTATGTGTTTTAGATAATGAATCATCTCTGTATAGCTTCTGCGACTAACAATACGATACGACTAGTTACCCGCATAGTTGGGCATTTATAGGATGCCAACTCAGTGGGTAGTCGCCGTTAGTAATACAGGCCACGTTTTTTGTTCAACTATAGATATGATTGTGGGTAAAACAAAATTTAATAATTATCAGATATAAGTTTTTTTATCAACTCTCAAGGCTCCTATTCCAATCATAACATTTTGTATATCCTGACTAATAACTGTTTCATTTTCAGCCATTTCTTTCTCTTACATTGTTTTTGATATCCTAGTTTTCTGTTTGACCAGCTTTATTGATCTTTTATAAACTTCTAATTCTCTCCTCATACAGTAAATTTAAATTTATGATACTTTTCATTAATTTTATCCATAAACTATTTTTGATCAAACCTGGTTTTATTCTTGCAGCCACCCTCTTATTCCTATAAGGAATAATTTTATCTTCAATATTTAAAATTTTATCTTTAATTTTTTCCATATTAGATCATTGTTTCCAAATAATTCAGCTGCCAAATACATAACATATAATTATTGTTGCATCCCTCCAAAATTTACTTTCTTGAAACTTGTGACCAAAATATAATTATTCCTTATCTCTATTTGCAGCAAAACATCGAACCCAATACAACAACGATCATTTGCACCTAAATGTTCTTCTATTTTCACCCTCATGGCCATTTCTACACTTAAAGTTAACGGTAAATATATTTATAATAAGTTTCTTGAGTAACTGGAGAAGAAAGCCATCCTCAATAGTTTATAAAAACTTTTCTCCCTTGTGGTTTAACTCTTTCATTTCCCAATTCATATGCCTGAAATTTATTTATTTATTTATAATAAGGTTCTTGAGTAATTGGCGAAGAAAGCCATCCTCAATAGTTTATAAAAACTTTTCTCCCTCATGGTTTGACTCTTTCATTTCCCAGTTCATATGCCTGAAATTTATTTATTTATTTATAATAAGGTTCTTGAGTAATTGGCGAAGAAAGCCATCCTCAATAGTTTATAAAAACTTTTCTCCCTCATGGTTTGACTCTTTCATTTCCCAATTCATATGCCTGAAATTTATTTATTTATTTATAATAAGGTTCTTGAGTAATTGGCGAAGAAAGCCATCCTCAATAGTTTATAAAAACTTTTCTCCCTCATGGTTTGACTTTTTCATTTCCCAATTCATATGCCTGAAATTTATTTATTTATTTATAATAAGGTTCTTGACTAATTGGCGAAGAAAGCCATCCTCAATAGTTTATGAAAACTTTTCTCCCTCGTGGTTTGACTCTTTCATTTCCCAATTCATATGCCTGAAATTTAATATAACCCACAATTACTACTTCATTAACAACTGAAATCTTAAGCTTAATGTAATGTTCCTCACTAATTTGTTCAATATCATCTGTAACAAATCCCACTGGAAGATTTTTTTTTTTCCTTTTGAATCCGTTAACATAAACCGAAATGGATTCAGTCACCTTGCTATCCCCAACTTTAACAGAATGTAATTCATGTTAGGCATATAAATCCACTCTATACCTATTAAGTAATCTGTAACCTTGTATTTCAGAGAAATTTTTATTATTCTATCTCATTTGTTTTGAACTACATTTAAGTTATTTCCATTATATCAAATTCCTTTATTCCTACTAGCGCCCTAAAGTCGTCTATGTTATTTATTATACTTCTAGCATAACAAGAGTAGCAGTTAAGTCAATTCCAAGTACTACTTTTGTAATTATTCTCTATACTAAACCATTCTTTACATACTAGTTGTTGTTGTTGTTTTTTGCATTTCGTTTATGCTAATCCTTACCACTGTCTATTCCTAATTTAAATGTTTCCTTGTAGCTGAGTTACTAGCCCTTGCAAACAAGCCATTCTCCAACATATTTAAATGTAATCTATGCATTCCAAAAATCCCCTTTTCCAATTAAACTGATCTCTCAAGTTCAACCAGTCACTCTGCTTATCGTTACATACGAGCCTAAGCCTAGTATTTAGCCGTAGTGATCTACTTATAATTTTATCTCCACAATTAATTCTTGGTAGTGTCTCTGACACAAATACGTTATGATTCTTTTCTTCAAAAGCCTTTATTAACCCCATCTACTTATCAATTATCTCCCCTGACCGACCTTTCCAG
This sequence comes from Tachypleus tridentatus, assembly GCF_004210375.1. Classification (NCBI taxonomy): domain Eukaryota; kingdom Metazoa; phylum Arthropoda; class Merostomata; order Xiphosura; family Limulidae; genus Tachypleus; species Tachypleus tridentatus. The sequence continues at coordinate 175,760,968 of NC_134834.1, forward strand.
CTTCTACATACGCCAAAAAATGCATCTTTCTTACCCCCTTAAGTATATCTCTTGTCCCTTAGTTACGTTCTCCATCCGTAGCGTAATCTGATTCTTTTCTCCCTGTTTAACCCACAGACTATTCTATCCACAGGCTTTGGCAAGGAATCGCCTATAACTATAACCTGATTTTTATATATATCCTTCTCTCACTCTTTTGTTTACCTTCCCTTCAATAGTTTTTAATTACATAAGCCAAGGGCTGAAATATGTTGGTCAATAGAACATGCTCGTTACAATAAACTCCACATCAATTGTTCATTGCTGAACCAAACTTATAAACCTATTCCGCTTTCCTCTATAAAGAAAGAGTTAGCATAGTTTTGTTTAATAATGCATATTGTAGTGAAAAATAAATGTCTTTAAAAATATCCAGTGAAAAAATGAAAACTTGCAGAAATATTCAGTGAAGAGATAAATAAATTTGTAGAAAGATGGTCGTGGTTATTGAGCCATTCTGCTGAAGCAGTAAAGAAGTTTGTAGAAACATACAGCTGATCAGGTGAAGATATTCATAATAAATAAGATTATTTGTTGTCAAGATATTTTCACATTGTTAACCGGAAACAACAATTCAATCAACTTATATTTTTTCAAGTAATAATATTATTTATGAAAAAAAAATACCAAGGAGAAATTAATTATTGTTGTAAGACATAAGAAGAGAGGTAAGGGTTACCATAAATGTGAAATACAGTATTAAAAATGAGCTTTAAGAAAAATAGGAGAAAAATATTTCACACAAAATGTACTTTTATCCTTACAGACCTTCCTTATCGGAAATAGCATCTTTACAACTGAGAAATTGTAATAAAATATTTGGAAACCTAATTCTTAAAAAATAAGTGAATATTATCCATAACTTCTACATTTCCGTGATAGTTTTACCGTCTTGAAATATTTTTATGTCCTAGAGTAATTCCTTTACGATGACTACGAAACTCATGTCCGTTATTCTCCATCTGATTTTTTACAAAACAACATATGTACTTTCAAATAAGGGAACTATTTACATTAAAATCGGGTTACATTATTTTATGCTCATAATTTCGATAAGCACTAGCTACAGATGTCTTTATACTACTTTTCCAGGTGGATTCCTGTACGAGGAGTGGGAGATCTCCCAGAGAAGGTACTGAGCTGTCACTATGCCTCCTCCATGTTTACCTTGCATGATAACCCGTGAAGAGAAGTAGAGGATCCTAGTGGTTAAGAGGAGAACTACACCACACCAATTTGGTCTTGAATATCTTCAGAAATGTGGTCTTCAGGTGCCACAAGAGTAAATTAGCAGTCCTTTTGGGCTAGATTCAGCTGAGCACTAGTGTTGGGCGTACTCTAGGAATATTGTGGACACTTAATCTGATGCTGGTGTTTAGGCGTAGTGCTGACGAAACCTTTCTTTGCTGCGGTGTTCTTGTTTGGCATTGTACTGCGCTCACTTGTAGGTGACCATGGTGCGTGACTGAACCATTTTTATTATGGCTCCTCCAAATCGTCAAAAAGTAAAGTAATAAAAATTCACTCATTATTAAACACGACTCCTTAAAGACTCCGACCATCAATCTTCACATCAGATGACTTCTGTACCTCTTTTTTTTCATTTTACATTCCTTGTCATAAAAGTTTAATATAACATGCCTCCTTTTCTTATTCGAAAAGAATTAAACAAGATTACTGGCTCCTTAAACGTCAGTCAATAAGCTATGTTATGGGAATATCTTGGTGGAAACATCTACACCAAATTTCTGCCGAAATTTAAGGTTATGAAGGATATACCCATTGGAATTACTCCCTATGTCACTTTCATTTCTTCACGAGGAGTTATCATTAAGAGGGATTTGAGAAATGTCTCTAAGTCGGAGATCCTAGCTGGTTTCTCCTGTCAAGGAGTTTAAGCAGTCTGAGATATCACTACTCTTAAAAATGGAATTGTGCTAATGTTCGCATTTTAACGTTTACATATCCCTGTTTGCATTCCTCTGTAAAGCAGATTATTTTCATTTCTATATATTCCTAGCCCTCTTTGGGATTTTCATTGTCAACGGTTTAGTATTCAAAGACACCTGGCATGGCCAGGTGGGTTAAGGCGTACGACCCGTAATCTGAGAGTGGTAGATTCGAATCATACATGCTCACCCTTTCAGCCGTGGGAGCGTTATAACGTGACGGACAATCCCACTATTCATTGGTAAAAGAGTAGCTCAAGAGTAGGTGGTGGGTGTTGATGACTAGCTCCCTTCCCTCTAGTCTTACACTGCTAAATTAGGGACGGCTAGCGCAGACAGCCCTTGTGTAGCTTTGTGCGAAATTCAAAAACAAACAAACAAACCACTTTAAAAAATTAATAAAAACAAAAAATCAAAGGCATCTTGTCATGGTTCTTTAAAGCGTGTTTATTGTTGTGGCAAAGAATGTGACACCTGCGGGAGTCAACTGGACCTTAACAACTCTAATAGTGGAGAAAGAGGTACAGTGATTAATAAATGTCAATAACATTTCGTAACCAGAAGCTTGGAAGTTATTGTCTCATGCTGTATCTCGGACATATGTCAATGCTACTGTGTGTGTCAGAGTCTTTTTCACACCACGTAACGAATCTTTTGACATCCGTGGACAAACGAATTGATAAATCAACGTTTGATGGTGTATCTGTCTCTACATTTGCTTCCAGTGCGGTTCAGGTCAATTCTTTCGTGCTGGACTTCTGGTGCTTGGTCGGGCTTATATTCTTCAGCCCCAATATGCAAAACGGTTATCGTTATCGTTGGAAATCGCTGAATTCTACTTCAATTGACGGAGATCTGCTCACTCAACCCAGAGCAGGATGTATGGAACTCAAGAGACCTTCGTCTAATAAAGAAAATAGCGTGGACGTAAATAGAAGATTCTCCATCCAGTTCTCCTTAAACTAAATACCAATAACCGCTTAGATACAATTGGGCAGTCGATGGTTTTATTCTAATATAGATGACATTAACATCTTGGTAAATTCCTATTATCCATTGTGTTTCTCTTTACATGAAACTTCCAGAGACCTGGTGATACTATTACGTTTCAGCAGTTTTATTTATATTCGACTGACAGGTTGTGTGATGGACGAGTTCATGGTGGAGTAACACTGTTGGTGAACCAGTATGTGGTCACCTTGTCTGTTCCACTTGATACATCTCTGGAAGTTGTAGGCATTCGTGTATTCTTGAGTCATACCAACACTATTTGTTTTCTTTATCTGTCATCTGGAAAGATTTATGATCAGTCGGACCTTGATGATGTCCTCAAACATTTGTTGTCTTCTTTTCCATCTTCCATCTGAGATGATGCTGATATTTATGGGAGGGATCGTTCCGTGGGTCGAATGTTTTTTATCTCATGACATGTTATTCTTCAACACTGGTTCTTTTACATAGTTTCATGCACCTAATCAATCTTTTACTTTTACTGATCTCTCCATCTGCTTCTCTTCACTTATCTCTCACTTTTCTTTGGGGTTGACAGTGACCCACGGGGCAGTAACTATTTTTCTATCATTTTGAGGAAGATTGGTCGTGGTCCATGCCACCCGATTCGCATGTTACATTGAAAGTTGGACCAGGACAACTAGTCCTTATTCACCCTTCTCTCGGAAATCGATCCTGATGTCGTTAATCAACCATCTACTAACGGTTGCATGAAAGCAGTAACTGATTACATTGTCCATGCAGCTGTTCGTTCTATAATTAAAACCTCGACGCGTTTCCCATTAGAACCTCGTCCATGGTAATCTCCAGCCTAATAGCAATTGTCAGAAGCGACTGTGGGATATCATTTTACAGCGGTATCGTGTCCATGGCAAACATAAAAGCTAAACGGAATATTGGATTAAGTTTACAACTATCATCTCTTCAACCACCAGTTACAAAGTCATACAGACAAGATACAATGGTCAATTGAAGGTATGATTCTCATTCTTTCTCCAATAGCCAGGAATTTGCTGATGGACGGAACATTACTGGTACCCTCGACAAGAACTTTGTTCACCTTTCCAGCACTTCTGTCTATTCCCCTGCTTTTTTTGGGTCTCAGACAGGCCATCGCCTCTTTCCTTTGAGGCAGATCGTCTCTACGCTAGTCAAAGCAAGCTACTTACACAGATCAGAACATATTTGTACCTAATAATGACAATAACTGAGTAAATACATAGTTCAAACAACATTATTTACAATGATTGGAATACATTTTTCATCATTTTTGTACATTCGCTGTTAACGATAACTTTGCTTATAAATTGTAGTCAGATTAAACGTTTTTCATTTATTTTTAACTTCAAAATTAATTTAAACTTCTTCAGCATGAATTTCGGTCATAACATTCAAGTATTTGTGTGTGTGTGAAAAAATTTCCAAAAATATATTCTCAGTGAAAATTTATAATTATTGCCATAAAAATGAACAATATTCGGGGACACTGAATGAGTTTCACAACATATCCGTAAGAGAAGAACAAGGGTCTAGTTATGTGGCAATACCAGGAAAGCAATGATGAATAATGTTAGGAATAACATGTTTGACTACTCAACATTTTGGCATCCTACCAAGAAAAGAAGCCTTATTTGATTTTGGATTTTCGGTTTGTTGAATACTGTAACCATCTCCCAGGACACATTATGTTAGCTGAATAAACGTTCCTCGTGCGCGTTCTGCAAAAGATAATTTATTTACCACGTTTTCTGCAACTTATCTTTTTTTATAGTAAAACTCTTTCGAGCAAAGTGTTCAACTTTTTACATAACTGACAAACTAAACACATATATAAGTTTTAGACTGGAAAGCTTTCCAGTTGTGTCAGAGTTGTTTTTCAAACCTTTGTTTGTATTCTGTGTTTCATGCATGTATTGTATTCACAATGTCTTGTAAACAAGATGTCTGATATACACTAGTATTTTATCAATGCTTGTGTAGCAAGTCGTAACAGAAGTTATATCACTCGAAGTAACTTTTGATCATTCCGCATAAAATATCAATATGTTTATCACCTTGGAGTGTTTTCTATCAATTGAAACACAATTCTTTACCTATATTTCTTAACTGTAACTCTAATTAACGTGTTAACATGACATAAAAGGTGTTAAAAATAACGAAAGGTTAATTACAAACTCAAGATGAACAGTTCAGGTTATGTCCCTTTATTTTATGCCAACTTAATGAAACCGAATCTAGCAAGCTTCTTATATCAATAGCTGAAAATAAAATATATTTTCATTTGGAAATCAGTTATAGAAAAAGGATTACCTAAAAGACTCCAAAACCTTGTTGAAGAAAACACCTATATATCTAAATGTAAACATTTATATAACAATAACATAACACAAAACTGGATTTGTTATTTATCTTTGCTGTGTTTGTTTTTTCTTTTGCACAACGCTACTCGAGAGATATCAACACCAGCTGTACCAAAGTTAGAAGTAATTTACTATAGGGAATGCAGTATAAAACATTCACTTTTAACTACTGGCTACTTTTCATGAACGAGTAGCGGGTTTAACGAACAATTATAACTCCCCTAAGACTGAAAAGGTATCATGTTTTATTTCGGAATTCAAACCCAATGACTGCAAAAATAACACCTTACCAAATCCCTTCTCACTGGGATCCTAATACTTCACTATTACTAACTCTACGAGTTAATAATATAGCAGTTCGCAGGCCTGTAATTCACTATTCTGTAGTTCACAAACACGTAGCTCACAAGCCTGTAGTTTAAAAACCTGTTTTTGTTCATAAACTTGTAGTTCACGAGAATGTAGCTCACAAGTATATGCTTCACGAGTTTGTAATCCATCAATTTTTGTTCACAAGCATATAGTTCACGAGCCTGTAGTTTCAAAGGCTGTAGTTCACAAGTTTGTAGTTCGCTAAGCCTGTATTTCACTAGCCTGTTTATCTTCACAATCTTGTAGTTCATCGCTTTTTGTTCACAAGCGTGCAGTTAACAAGCTTGTAGGTCATAAGTCTGTAGCTCACATGCTTGTAGTTCACAAGCCTGTTTTTGTTCACTTTTCTATTTCACATGCCTGTAGTTCACAAGCCTGTAGTCCATCACTTTTTGTTCATTAGCCTATAGTTCACAAGCGTGCACTTCACTAGCCTGTAGTCCACAAGTCTCTTGTTCGCAACCCTGGAGTTCACAAGTTTGTTTTTGTTTAAAAACATGTCGTTCGCAAGCCTGTTTTGGTTTACAATCCTTTAGTTCAAATCTCTGTAGCTAATAAGCCTGTAGTTCGCAAGTTTGTACTTCAAGCCTGTAGTTCACAAGTCTTTAGTTGATAAGCCACTTTTTAACAAGTCTGTAGTTCATCAGCTTATTTTTGTTCATAAGCTTGTAGTTCAGAAGCCTGTAATTCACTAGCCTGTAGTTAATCAACATGTAGCTCGCAAGCTTGTATTGAACCACCTTTTTCACAAGTGTGTAGTTCCCAAACCTGTAGTTCACAAGCTTGTAGTCCACCACTTTTTGATCACAAGTAGTTCACAAGTCTGTTTCTGTTCACAAACTCTTCGTTCACAATCCTGTAGGTCATAAGCCTGTAGTTCACAAGCTTGTGCTTCACAAGTCTGTTTTTGTTTACAAGCATGTAGTTCATAAGCCTGTAGCTCACAAATTTGTAGTTTAAAAGCCTGTTTTTCTTCACAAGCTTGTAGTCTACAAGATTGTAGTTTACCACTTTTTGTTCACGAGTCTGTATTTAACAAGTTTGTAGTTCACAAGCCTGCTTTATTCTGCAAGTTTGTAGTCTACCACTTTTTTCACAATCCTTTAACTAACAAGCCTTTATTTAGTTCACAAGCTTATAGTCCACAATCCCGTTGCTCACTAGCTTGTAGTTCACAAGCCTGTAATTTACTAACCTACTTTTATTCCTAAGTTTGTATTTCACATGCTTGTAGTACACCAATTTTTGTTCACAATCCTTTAGCTAAGAAGCCTGTATTGTTCACAAGCCTTTATTTAGTTCACAAGCCTGTAGCTCTCCAACTTGTAGTTCACGAGCTTTTAGTCTTCTAAAATTTGTACATATTCATATGGCAGTAAGGCTTTCGCAGACTATACTTTAGTAAATATACCTATACCCACATCTTAACTGTAACAGTAAAAATACTTGGATAAGTTTACCTAAAATTAGTTTCATTATTACGAGATTTCAAGGTTAATTAAACTTTAAAGTTACCATAATGTAATTTAATTAAAACCCAAATTTCTAATTAAAATTATATTTTGAAACTTGAAATCCACGTTTATTTTCAGTCTCTTTACATATAAAAGTAATGAACACCAATTAAAAATAATTCAGATCATTCATGATATTACGGTATCTCACTTTAATCAGTCGTTTTTGTGTGTGATAAGTTTTACTCTACGAAGCAGAAAGTCACAGGAACAATATGTTTAGTTTTTTGAGTTTGGAATAAAAACTACTGTTTGAATTTATTTTGATACACACTTTATAAAACATTTAGTAATTGTTTTTATTTTGTTCTTTGTTTGTAATTAAGCACATGGTTACACAACGAGGTATTTGTGTTGTGCCCGCCTTCGTATCGAAACCCGGTGTTTGGTGTTATAATATTTCACACTTATCAATGTGTCATTGATTGGCATTGGTAGTTCGAGATTATCTAATTTTATACTGGGCCCGGCATGGCCAAGCGTGTTAAGGCGAACAACTCGTAATTCGAGAGTCACGAGTTCGAATCCCGGTGGCACCAAACATGCTCACCCTTTCAGCCGTGGGAGCGTTATAATGTGACGGTCAATCCCACTATTCGTTGGTTAAAGAGTAGCCCAAGGGTTGGCGGTGGATGGTGATGACTAGCTGCATTCCCTCTAGTCTCACACTGATAAATTAGGGACGGCTAGCGCAGGTAGTCCTCGAGTAGCTTTGCGCGAAATTAAAAACAAACAAACAATTTTATATCATTTTTAACATCAACGTCAGTAATAACGTTTTAAAAACAATTAAATTACATCAATAATGAGGTCAGTCTTAATTGGCTTAGGTTAATAATGGTTCTTTTCATCAATTCTTCTGTTGTTGATAGTGCTCAGTTTCATAATTACAATAAGGCACTATTACCTAACACTGTAACAGCGAATCAGATACACATACACACCTTGACAAACTGTATGCCCACCAGCGTACACAGAACACAAACAATATGTTGAAACTGTACCTGAAGACATGACAGTAATGTGATCTAAACATATTGCTGAGATTTCATATTCTTTAGCCAGGTTTCTCTGAAAATCAGTTATTGATTTCGTGATGTGTTCAGAAGAGAAAAGCTTGCTTGTGAGTCTTCATCAACGGTAACACCTTGTTTGTTATCTTTTCCACAGTATCAAAATATGTGCCTACGTTTATCACATTGTTTTTTGGTATTGGAGGGTTCTTTTTCGTAAATACTGCTGTCCTAAACACTTTGCTATGTGACTTATTTTCTTTACGGGGAAATGGACCAAGAATTCTTTGTTCAGAATTGTGTTTCCTCTTACATTACATCATTTAATAAAAATTTCTCTATATGGAGAGATATTTCATCAAAAAGGAATTTAACATATACTTTCAACTATGAATCTTTACCTGATGAAATTGCGATTTCTAATATTAGGGGATTCGTTGTGAATCACATATGTGTATGTGTGTGGGTGCTAATGGTGCCACCTTTGTTATCAATAGCTTGCAACTGCTACAACAAGTACAAACCATAAGATAAGATCGTTTTAAGATCTAAAAAAAAAGATGGTATTTTCATCATTAAATAATTTATAATTTTATTTAGTAACGGATAAATTTGACGAAATTCGAAATTTAATATTGAATAAAATAACAACACCAACAAACGTTAAACACTATGAGACCACAACAAACACTTAATAGTTGGACGTTTTGGAATTTTCAGCAGAGCATGTTAAACAAGACAAAATATAAGGTACGAATAATACAACATTTATAATAGATGAAGAGCATGCAATATACATTACATTATTAAAATTTTATTTCGAAATTATATTGGCAATCCAGAACGAACTTTACTAAGGTGAAGTTGTATTATTAGTCACAGTTGAAAGTCAACTGCTGATAAATAAAACGTTCCTCAATTAAACACTATAAATTTGATAATCCAGGTGAGATCATTTTGAAATTTTAAAGGCTTTCACTAGGTTTGGTCGGCCCACTTTTCATTTGATGTCAATTAATGATATGAAATAAAAAGCGGGCTTCAAACATATTGGAATTTATTTCTCTTTTAGTTCTGTTTCAAGAATTGTTAGAAACTCAGTTTAAAAATACTGTTCGTAACTCAGTGTAAAAATACTATTGGTAACTTTGTTTAAGCACACAATTGGTAAATCAGTTTAACAATGCTGTTGAAAACTCAGTTTAACAATACTGATGGTACCTCAGTTTAACAATAATGTTGGTAAAACAGTTTAACAATATTGTTCGTAACTCAGATTAACAATAAGTTTAACAATACTGTTGGTAACTAAGTTTAACAATACTGTTGGTAACTCAGTATAAGAATAATTTTTCTAAATCAGTTTAACAATACTGTTGGTAACTATGTTTAACAATAATATTGGTAAATCAGTTTAACAATACAATTGGTACATCAGTTCGTAACTCATTTTAAAAATACTGTTGGTAACGCAACTCAGTTTAACAAAACTGTTAGCAATACTATTGGTAATCAGTTTAACAATACTGTTGGTAACTCAGTTTAACAATACTATTGGTAAATCAGTTTAACAATACTGTTGGGATAATCAGATTAACAATACTGTTGGGATAATCAGATTAACAATACTGTTGGTAACTATGTTTAACAATAATATTGGTAAATCAGTTTAACAATACAATTGGTACATCAGTTTAACAATACTGTTGGTAACGCAGTTTAGCAACACAATTGGTAATCAGTTTAACGATACTGTTGGTAACTCACTTTAACAATACTGTTGGTAACTCAGTTTAACAGTATTGTTCGTAACTCAGTTTAGCAATACTGTTGGTTTTTCAATTTAACAATACTGTTTGTAACTCAGTTTAAGAATACTGTTGGTAAATCAGTTTAACAATACTGTTTGTAACTCAGTTTAAGAATACTGTTGGTAACTAAGTTCAACAACACCGATCATAAGACAAGTTAACAATACTGACAGTAACTCAATTTAACAATACTTTTGGTAACTCAGTTTAACAAATTGTTGGGAACTCAGTTTAACAATACTGTTGGTAAATCTGTTTAACAATACCATTGATAAATCAGTTTGACAATACTGTTGTTAAATCAGTTTAACAATACTGTTGTTAAATCAGTTTAACAATACTTTTGGTAACTCAGTTTAACAAATTGTAGGGAACTCAGTCAACAATACTATTGGTAAATCAGTTTAACAATAATGTTGGTAAATTAGTTTAATTATAATGTTGGTAACTCAGTTTAAGAAAACTGTTGGTAACTCAGTTTAACAATACTGTTGGTAATTGAGTTTAACAATACTATTAGTAAATCAGTTTAACAATACTGTTGATAACTCTGTTTAACAATACTGTTGATAACTCTGTTTAACAATACTGTTGGTAACTCACTCTAACATTACAATTGGTAAATCAGTTTACAATACTGTTGAAAACTCTGTTTAACAATACTAATGGTACCTCAGTTTAACAGTGATGTTGGTAACACAGTTTAACAATCCTGTTGGTATCTCGGTTTAACAATTCTACTGGTAATCAGTTTAACGATACTGTTGGTAACTCAGTTTATCAATAATTTTCGTAACTCAGTTTAACAATACTATTGGAAAATGAGTTTAACAATATTATTGGTAAATCAGTTTAACAATACTGTTCGAACTCAGTTTAACAATATTATTGGTAAATCAGTTTAACAATACTGTTGGTAACTAAGTTTAACGATACTATTGGTAGATCAATTTAACAATAATGTTGGTAACTCATTTTAACAATACTGTTGGTAACTCATTTTAACAATACTGTTGGTAACTCATTTTAACAATACTGTTTGAAACTCAGGTTAACAATACTAGTAGTAACTCAGTTTAACAAAACTGTTTGTAACTCAGTTTAAGAATACTATTGGTAACTAAGTTTAACAACAACGTTCGTAACACAGGTTAACAATATCGTTGGTAACTCAGTTTAACAACACTATTGGAAAATCAGTTTAACAATGCTATTTGTAATTCAGTAAAACAATACTGTTGGTAACTCAGTTTAACAATTCTGTTCGTAACTTCGTTTAACAATACTGTGGGTAACTCACTTTAACGATAATATTGTTAACTCAGTTTAACGATATTGTATGTGAATCATTTTAACAATATTGTTGGTAACTCAGTTGAACAATACTAATGGTTTATCAAGTTAACAATACTGTTGTAAACTTTGTCTAACAACAATATTGGTAAATAGATTGAACAATAATTTTGGTAACACAGTTTGACAATTCTGTTCGTAACTCAGTTTAACATAACTGTTGGTAACTCACTTTGACAATACTATTGGTAACTCAGATTAACAAAACTTTTAGTAACCTAGTTTAACAATATTGTTGGTAACTAATTTTAACAATACTATTGGTAAATCAGTTAAACAATAATGTTGGTAAATCTGTTTAACAATACCATTGATAAATCAATTTGACAATTCTGTTGTTAAATCAAATTAATATTTCTTTTGTACTGAGTTTAACAATACAGTTGGTAACTCAGTTTAACATTACTGTTGGTAACCCTGTTTAAAAATACTATTGGTAAACTAGTTTAACAATACTGTTAAAAACTCGGTTTTACAATACTGTTCGTAACTCAGTTTAACAATACTATTGACGACTCATTTAACAACACTATTGATAACTTACTTTAACAATACTATTGGTAAATTAATTTACCAATACTGTTGGTAACTAATTTTAACAATATTGTTCGTAACTCCATTTGACAATACTGTTTGCAAGTCAAATTAAAAATACTATTGGCAAATCAGTTTAATAATACTGTTGGTAACTAAGTTAAAAACTCTATTTGTAAATCAATTTAAGAATAATGTTGGTAATTTAGTTTAAAATACTGTTGGTAACTCACTTTAACAATACTATTTGCAACTGACTTTAACAATACTATTGGTAACTCAGTTTAACAATACTGTTGGTAACTCAGTTTAATGATACTGTTGGTAACTCAGGTTAACAATACTAGTAGTAACTCAGTTTAACAAAACTGTTTGTAACTCAGTTTAAGAATACTATTGGTAACTAAGTTTAACAACAACTTTCGTAACACAGGTTAACAATATCGTTGGTAACTCAGTTTAACAATGCTGTTTGTAATTCAGTAAAACAATACTGTTGGTTACTCTGTAGAACAATACTGTTGGTAACTCAGTTTAACAATTCTGTTCGTAACTTACTTTAACAATACTGTTGTTATTTCTGTTTAACAATACTATTTCTAAATCAGTTTGAAAATAATGTTGGGAAATCAGTTAATAATACTATTGGTAACTGATTTAAGCAATACTGTTGGTACTCAGTTTAACAATACTGTTGGTAACTCAGTTTGACAATACTTTTGGTAAACTTATTAAACAATACTGTTGAAAACTCAGTTTAACAATACTGTTCAAAACTCAGTTTAACAACACTGTTGGTAACTAAATTGAACAATATTGTTCGTAACTCAGTTTAACAATACTGTTGGAAACTAACATTAACAACACCGTTCTTAAACGAGATTAATAATACTGTTGGTACTCAGTTAATCAATAATGTTCTTGAATCTGTTCAGCAATACAATTGGTTACTAAGTATAAAACACCGTTCTGAACACAGGTTAACAATACTGTTGGTAACTCACTTCAACAATACTATTTGCAATTCAGTTCAACACTACTATTGGTATATCGGATTAACAATACTGTTCGTAACTCAATTTAACAATACTGTTGGTAACTGAGATTAACAATACTATTTGTAAATCAGTTTAACATTGCTGTTGGTAACTCAGTTTAACAATTCTGTTCGTAACTTCGTTTAACAATACTGTGGGTAACTCACTTTAACGATAATATTGTTAACTCAGTTTAACGATATTGTATGTGAATCATTTTAACAATATTGTTGGTAACTCAGTTGAACAATACTAATGGTTTATCAAGTTAACAATACTGTTGTAAACTTTGTCTAACAACAATATTGGTAAATAGATTGAACAATAATTTTGGTAACACAGTTTGACAATTTTGTTCGTAACTCAGTTTAACATAACTGTTGGTAACTCACTTTGACAATACTATTGGTAACTCAGATTAACAAAACTTTTAGTAACCTAGTTTAACAATATTGTTGGTAACTAATTTTAACAATACTATTGGTAAATCAGTTAAACAATAATGTTGGTAAATCTGTTTAACAATACCATTGATAAATCAATTTGACAATTCTGTTGTTAAATCAGATTAATATTTCTTTTGTACTGAGTTTAACAATACAGTTGGTAACTCAGTTTAACATTACTGTTGGTAACCCTATTTAAAAATACTATTGGTAAACTAGTTTAACAATACTGTTAAAAACTCGGTTTTACAATACTGTTCGTAACTCAGTTTAACAATACTATTGACGACTCATTTAACAACACTATTGATAACTTACTTTAACAATACTATTGGTAAATTAATTTACCAATACTGTTGGTAACTAATTTTAACAATATTGTTCGTAACTCCATTTGACAATACTGTTTGCAAGTCAAATTAAAAATACTATTGGCAAATCAGTTTAATAATACTGTTGGTAACTAAGTTAAAAACTCTATTTGTAAATCAATTTAAGAATAATGTTGGTAATTCAGTTTAAAAATACTATTGGTAACTCAGTTTAACAATACTGTTGGTAACTCAGTTTAATGATACTGTTGGTAACTCAGATTAACAATTCTGTTGGTAACTCAGATTAACAATTCTGTTGGTATATCATTTTAACGATACTATTCGTAACTGAGTTTAACAATATTGTTGGTTACTCAGTAAAACAATACTGTTTGTATCTCAGTAAAACTATACTGTTGGTAACTATGTTTAACAATAATGTTGGAAAATCTTTTTAACAATGCTATTGGTAAATCAGTTTAACTATACTGTTGTTAACACAGTTCAACAATACTATTTATAAATCAGTTTAACAATACTGTGGGTAACGCAGTTTAAAAGTACTGTAGTAACTCTGTTTGACAATACTTTTCGTTATTCAGTTTAACAATACTATTGGTATCTCAGTTTAAGAATACTTTTGGTAACTCAGTTTAACAACACCGTTCGTAACACAGATTTACAATAATGTTGGTAACTCAGTTTTAAAATACTTATGGCAAATCAGTTTAACAACAGTATCGGTGAATCAAATTAACAATAATTTTGGTAACACAGTTTAACAATTCTATTCGTTACTCAGTTTAACAATATTTTTCGTAACTCAGTTCAACAATACTGTTGGTATCTAAGTTTAACAATACCATTGGTAACTTAGTTTAACAATACTGTTCGTAACTCGATTTAGCAATACTGGTGGAAACTAAGTTTAACAATACAGTTGGTAACTCAGTTTAAAAATACTATTGGTATATTATTTTATCAATTTTATTGGAAAATCAATTTAACAATAACGTTGGGAACTCAGTTTAACAATACTGTTGGTAACTAAATAAAACAATCTTTTGATAACTTTAACAAAGTATGGGAACTCATTCAACAATAATATTGCTAAATAAGTTAACAATACTATTGGTAACTTAGTTAAACAATACTGTTGGTAAATCTGTTTAACAATACTTTTGATAAATCAGTTTAATAATAGTGTTGTTAACTCAGTTTAACAATACTATTTCTAAATCAGTTTAATAATAGTGTTGTTAACTCAGTTTAACAATACTATTTCTAAATCAAATTAACAATACTGTTGGGAAATCAGTTTAAAAATACTATTGGTAACTCAGTTAGACAATACTGTTGGTACTCAGTTTAAAAATACTGTTGGTATCTCAGTTTAATAATAGTTTTGGTAAACTAGTTTAACAATACTGTTGAAAAATCAGCTTAACAACACCGTTTGTAACTCAGATTAACAATACTGTTTGTATCTAGGTTTAAGAATGCTATTGGTAACTCAGTTTAACAAAACAGTTGGTAACTCAGTTTAAAAACATTTATTGGTAAATCAATTTAACAATATTATTAGTATCTCAGTTGAACGATACTGTTGGTAAATCAATTCACCAATACTGTTGTTAAGTAAGTTTAACAACACTGTTGATAAATCAGTTTAACAATACTGTTGGTAACTCAGTTTAACAATACTTTTGGTAACTCAGTTTAACAATACTGTTGGTAACTCAGTTTAACAATACTTTTGGTAACTCAGTTTAACAATGCTATTGCTAAATCAGTTTAACAATGATTTTGGTAACTTAGTGTAACAATACTATTGATAACTCTGTTTATCAATACTCTTTGTAGTTGAGTTTCTCTTTACTTTTTGTAACTATGTTTAAGAATACTGTTGGTGATTCAGTTTAATGATATTACTGGTAAATCAGTTTAGCAATAATGTTAGTAACTCAGTTTAGCATTACTGTTGGTAACTCAGTTTAACAGTACTGTTGGTACCTCAGTTTAACAATGCTGTTCGTATATCAGTTGAACGATAGTTTTGTTAACTCAATTTAAAAATAATGTTGGTAACTCAGTTTAACAATACTATTGGTAAATCAATATAAGAATACTGTTGGTAACTCAGTTTAACAATGCTATTGGTAAATCAGTTTAATTATAATGATAGTTATTCAGCTTAACAATATTGTTTGAAGTTTTGATGACGCTTGTTGGTCGGTTCAGTAAAATTAAGTTTATTGTAGCTGCCATTAATTTATAAACAAGTAATTTTTTATCAAATGGATTTCAATTATTTTTATTATGAGACTAAAATCAAATTAATATTCTTTTAGTATCGTTAGCAGTGTTAACAATTTATAATTTAAATCGGACACAGATCAAAATTTGATCCTTGTTATTAGTTCAGATATCGGATGAGGATGTCTTAAAGTTTTACATCAATACCGTTTCAGATTTATCATCATCATTTTGAAGGATATATTCTGGTCCTACCACGATATGAATCATTTTCGCACATTATTAGGTACTGGATACAAGAAAGAAAGCTACGTTGAGACGTCAAAATAACGTATGTTTTTCTAGCGTTTCGTGAGTTGTTACATGGGTTTATTGCTGAAAGAAATATTATCAAAAGAGATTATTTTACTGCAGTTCCAATGAAATATGAATATGATCAGCTTTTTTCATTTTTATTACAAACTTTTTTGTTTTGTATACGTATTTGTTATGGAGGAATTAACAATGGTAGTTTAGTTAGATTTCCTCATCAGTATTATGGTATGTGTCACTAGGCACATTACAGCACACTTTCAGTACGCTTTATAAACAGTCTTTACGATTCTTGCCGGCCTTATCGATTTTCATTATCTTCTGGGATAACAATAAATCTAAATTAACTGAAGGAAAGCTTTAGATATTGGACAACATTTTCCTGGGTTTAGAAAAATACGTTGCTGATACTTAGATTATGCAAATACAGTTATTCCAGTTGAAGAATTAGATTCATTATATGAGAATAGATAATAATAAAATGAATAATCAATTTGTTTTACTCCTTACTGTCTTCAGAGAAATTATAACACAATGGATCATGCCTGTAATGATCTAATTATTGTAATTAAGTAAACAACTTGATCAAACGCTTCATTCCGAGATAGAGCATTATCTACAACTTAATGCCGTTCCTTAATTAATCTCTACTTCATTACAACTGTAGTTGGTTGTATAATAATCAATACATTTACACTCATTCACAAATCGAATTCTTTCAGGTGAACTAAACATTTTAAACATTTTGAACAACCGTTTCAACATTAATACAAAGAATAGTTTAGAGACTTTTGTAGAAACTCATTAAATTAGACACTGTTTCCATTCGATAACTTGAACTTGAAGAAGACTCTGAATCTAAAATATTTTGAAAGTCGAGATCCACTCAGAGTAGAAAGTCTGTGGACATGTCATTAAATTAAGAGGTGTGGTTTAGGACTTACCCTTTATCCTTTGCATTCGGTTGTGCTCGTAAAAACTGTGATATGGAACAACGGTGCATAATCATGGCCACTCACTCGATCGATCAAATCGAAAGGCAACACGATAAATGGAATATTGTTAATATAAAGGTTAGAACTGTTCGTTATAAAATTAAAACTTAACATATTAAGAAATTCCATGATTCTCCATTTAAATAAAGTGTTACGTTTAAAATTAAAAATCGCATGATATCATTCAAACATATTAAATAAAAACATTGACGAAAATCTTCTATCTTAGAGTAACAGATGACAAATTTAGGAACAGTACAAATCATTTAAATTAACAAGATCAAGATAAAATCAAAATTGAAAATATAAAACTACAGTTTTGTTTCTAAAGCTATGAGAATGATGAGTAACTAAAATAATGACGACTACAGCAATATGATTCGATCAAATCGGGTTATTTTTATTATTATATTGTCACAACTCATATGGTTCTGAATTATGAAACTCCCTTGATAAAATAAAAGAGAAAAGAAAAATCGTAAAGGCATGAAAACAAAGAGGTGAAATTTAAAAAAAAAAAACTTTATCGAATTAAATCATTTCCACGTGATGACGAGAAACCCACTTGAAGTAGAAATGTATTCTCAAGATGGCTGAAGAAGGTCAAAACGTTGGTTTGTACTTTATTTTAATTAAAGTTTTAATACCCACACAAGTCGTCTTTAGAATACAAATATTTTCCTCATATTTTCAGACGATATCGCTTGCACTACATTCATTTGTTCGACGTAAACAATGAATTAAATTAGATAACTTGGTTTATAATAACCATATTTATATAAAACTATACTCTTTTTTATTTAAAACAAGGGCCCTCTATGGCCAGATGGGTTAAGGCGTTCGACTCGTAATCCGAGGGTCGCGGGTTCGAATCCCGGTAGTACCAAACATGCTCGCTCTTTCAGCCGTGGGGGCATTATAAAGTGACGGTCAATCCCATTATTCGTTGGTAAAAGAGTAGCCCAAGAGTTGGCGGTGGGTGGTGATGATTAGACTAACTGCTTTCCCTCTTGTTTTACACAACTAAATTAGGGACGGCTAGCGCAGATAGCTCTCAAGTAGCTTTTCGCGAAATTCAAAAACAAGCAAACAAAATTTAAAACAAAAGCATTATCAGATTCGAGGAAATATTATAGGAGCCTTAGAAACTACACTAAGTTCTTGATTAAAAGAATACTAAAGCAATTTGAAAGTGCAATAAGTATATAACTAAAGTAAGGAAGTCCTTATAAGATATGAATACAGAGAATTACTTTGATACAATTATTAAGATATTTCACTTTAATTTGTATCTTACTCTTAAGGAGTAAGAAATTTCCTTAAAATTAACTTAAGGCAAAAACAATCAAAAACTGGTAAATATATACTGGGCTTATATTCTATGGGCAAATATTATACCATATTATCTTTTCGAATACTATTGTCCTCCAGTATTTAAGTGATGAATTTACTATAAAATATTGGCTTCTTTCGATGAACAATGAGCAGATGCCCCAATTTATATTTGTGCTAAACCAAACACACTCTCAAACACTATTGTTTCATAAATGTTGCAATTTATTTTCAGAATCAATTACAGGTACGTTTTCCACATTAAGTCTTCTTGTCAAAAAGTATGGATATGTTAAGTGTCTATCGTATTAAGGTCCATTTCATTAACAAAGAAAAGCTTGGAGTAAATCTATTGTTCCAACGTTTTTTTTTACTTTCATCTTTACTTTTTTCATCTATTTTCTCAAACACCGGTCTTCCAACAAAAACACTGCATTATAATTGTTTGTTTTCTTAAATGAAAACTAAAACTACCATGTCATACGTAATTAAATGCAACTCGTTCAATACGTACTAATATATCTTTTTAACGAAACGTATGCCCTGATTGAATTCGATCGAAGAGTCTTTGCTTTTATTTAAAATTTACAGCAACATAATGGAGATAATGTGTTCTCAAATACTTTAGCTTTTTGTATATCTCATCATGAAAGTTAACATTCGAAGATAAAATGTAGGACAGGAAAAGTCGAAACATGCCTTTACAAAGATACCTATTGGCGAGTTACTCTTATAAAATTAGAATCTTGGAAATGTAAGAGGGAAATAAACTAGCCCTATAAAACTTGCTTCACTAAATTTTTTTCTTTGAAGTAGAGGCGTGACCATTAGACAACAAGAACGTGTGGAAGTAAGTGATTATCTGGTTATCTCTCTTTAGTGATATGTTTCAGGCGTTGATAACTAGAACTTCTTGTATTTGTTTATCAATGACAACAGATGTTAACTGGGTGTGGCTTTCTCTGATTACTGTCATTCGAAACAGTAAAAGAAGAGGCGTGAACCACACACAAGAAGAACGGCCTTAGACAGGCTTGGCTCGAACCTAGTGACAAGAGGTTATTGTGAACATCTTATAGGAATGATATTGTTAACGTGCAAAAAGTGAAGGCTGTGTTGATCAACAGAAGAAAATACTGTTTAAACGGGAAAGTTGTGCACAATCAGTGTCACGCTAACATTTAACAGTAAACCAACATGATCGTATGAGTGTTAAAATCTGGGCTCTGTGATGTCATTATTAGGTTATGGAGTTTTGAAATTCTGCTTATTTATATGACAACAACAATCGCTCGGAATTTTAATTCAGCTGCGTAGTGTAATATCATGTTTTACTCACATAGTTTTATATATATCTTGACGCGTGTGAAAATATTTTTACTTGTTATATATTCATATATATTGTTTTCCATATTCATTGATTTTGCATATTTTTAAACTTATAAGTTTTCTGAAAATCTGTGTTTGACGTGCAGCACTGCCCGAAGAGAGAACTAATTACCACATTTTCCTTCTACAGCGTGTGTGTAATGTTTACCGAATTCTTATCCAATTATTACTAAGAATTTTTTTATATTATAATCTTTATAAATAACTAAAATTTTCTTCTATTTCGAATGAATATTTTTTTTATTTTAACGTGATAAAAGGTAGTTTTAAAATAGTTTGAATAAATTTCTCTCTCTTAAAGGAAGAGTGGCTCAGCGGTATGTCTGCGGGCTTACAACACTAAAAACCGGGTTTCGATACCCGTGGTACGCAGAGCGCAGATAGCCCAGTATGTAGCTTTGTGCTTAATTCAAAACAACAACAACTTAAAGGAAGAAATTCATTGACCAGGTTTGTTCGACTTCACTATATACTTCAAGAAACTCATAAGCAAGATTTCAAAACAGACAAATTGACTAGAAAATAACTTAATCGAGACTTATTCCATTTCCCAACGTTTTTAGAAACAAAAAACTATTTTGAGGACAAAGTTTCACAACTTACGTTTCGCTTTTTGTTGGTTGGATTTAATTTTGATTAGAAAATATTTATTTAAGACAACTTCATTTTCGGTCAAGAAATGTTTGGCTAAGACTTTTACTGCTTTAATTCTTGTTAATTCAGAGACTGTTTGGATAATGCATTTACTGTTTTACTTCTTTGCTATTTTTTATTTCACCCTGAATGACTGCTTCACCAAACTTCTATTTAAACTAATAGAAGAAATGCAATGTTAGAAAAAAAAAATGTTTCCATAAAAACAGCTTCTAAATGAAATCTGAAATGAAATTAGATGGCGATTAATCTATTGTTCTACGGGTCATTACCTGGTCCCTAATTTCTTGCTGTATGCATGATTAGTTGATCTACAAACATTTATTTTATATATCATTAACCCTAAATTAACGTTCTATTAGTTGCTAACCAGAGTTAATAAATTTGTTATAACTTATTTATTGTTTCAACTTTGCCACAGTTCATTCAGTCTGTTCGTTGGCATCCGTTCAAAAAGGATAATTCGATATTTTCCTAAAATACATTTCATGTTTTATAGAATTACCTTAATGAAATATAATTTTATTTTTTAAGTACCTACGTTGTTTCGGTCATCCACGTTCGTAAACCTGTAGTCATGACGAAATTTCTCATAAATCTAACAGGAATGCATAAAATCTGAATAATCTATTAATATTACATACTATGCAGCCGGGTGAAAAGATATAATTATAGTTTCTGTCCCTGATTTGTCAGACTTCTTAGGCATAACTGTTCGTAATTAAAATCTTGATTATTGTTCGAAATAGACAAACTCATGTTTTTAAAAGCTACTTTCAAAAGCTGTCAGATGGTACTCTGAAGATTGTGGGTTCGAATCCCCGTCACACCAAACATGCTCACCCCTTTTAACTGTAGGGGCGTTACAATGTGACGTTCTATTCCACTATTTGTTGGTAAAAGAGTAGCTCAAGAGTCGGCGGTTGGTGGTGCCGACTAGATGCCTTCCCTTTCGTCTTACACTTCTAAATTAGGGACGGCTAGCGCAGATAGCCCTTAAGTACCTTTTCTCAAAATTTAAAAAATAATCAGCAACAGTTCTGATTAAGCACACAGAAACGCGAACCTGGATGAAATTCAACTTTTAAAATCGCGTGCTCTCAAAGTGTTAACAACAGCACTTTCCTCCTGTTTTATTTCTTAAACCACTCTCAGGATGTTTCATATTTTCATTAGTTCAGTTATTGTGTTGATGAGGTTATATGAAAATATTTAATAATTAACTGAAAATTAACCATAACAATAATTAAGAGTGACTTTAAATTTATTCTTTGTTAGTATGATGCCCTGGTCTCTTGAATATTTTTAGCGTCAATGTTCAATTATTAATTTATAATTTATTTACAGTATAACAAATATGTTATAACAAAATAAATAAAAAAACTCGAGTCTTAAGTCGCTTATTATTTGTTTTATTTTTGGAATTTCGCAAAGCTACACGAGGGCTGTCTGCGTTAGCCCTCCCTAATTTAGCAATGTAAAACTAGTGTGGAAGCAGTTAGTCATCACCTCCCACTGTCAGCTCTTGGGTTACTCTTTTACTAGCTAATAGTAGGATTGACCAACACTATATAACTACCCCTCTGCTGGAATGGTGAGCGTATTTAGCGTGACGGTGATTCGAACCCAAGACCCTTAGACTGGGAGTCGATAGCCTTAACCACTTGACCGTGCCTGACCCTTATTATATGTTAGCAGTTAACAAAAGTTACCTAATTAAACCAAGTTAATTAAACTATTTTAATTAAACTGTTTTAGAATCAGCTTCTTATGAATATGTGCGTAATTTGTAACTGAACGAAAGCATAATTGATTTGAGATAAAACCAATTATCGAAATAGGTCATTCATACTCTGTCCGCCTCAGATATCGAACCACTATTAATGTCGTAATCCTGCATATATGCCTTTGAGCCACTGGCAGGATGGTTGTTAGTGGGAATAATAACAGAACTATGAGAAGAACTTCTGTTAGATTAGGTAAACGGTTTCAAAGATGTTTTAATAAAATCCGTTAAAATGGTAATGATCAACAAAACCAGAGGTAATATAAAACTTATGATCATCACACTCAACACAATGTATTAAATTTCGGTTAAAACTTAACAATAAAAAACAATTTGTTTCTCAGACAAAAATAGATCTTTTACCTAAAACAAACATCTGCAAACTAAAAACTAACCGCATCACAATAATGTTTTTATATAAAAACAAAAACAAAGAAATTTAAAAAAAAAATAAATTATATTGAAAAATATTAAACATATTTTCATAACTTGTTTTCTAAAGTATAAAACAAAATCTTTTATACAACATTTTTATAATGATTGTGGTGAAAAAATTAGAAACAAAACAACAACTTTTCTGTGACAAATGTGTATGGAAAGTCTGTTCTTAGGTGAGATGGGCGGTCCACATTTGTAAACATTACACACTTTTCCTTCAAATTTATAGTTAAAACTGACAAAGCAACAACTTTTCTTCATTTTGTAAGTGTTACCAGCAAAAATCCAAAACACTAATATAATATTTATTTTACTATATCGCTCTATTTATAAGATTCATAGGTCGAAACTACAACTTTTAACCTCTGCGAGCAAAGAAAACACATAACTTCGCCTAAAATCCATGTATACGAAACAAAATTTTATTGTGTACATATAACACTATTCAATCATGCAAGAATACAACAGAAACTTCGTTCGTGTAAATAGAGGAGCGTTTAATGATCAGACAGGTACACAGAGGAAGCCTGGTTCATGTTAATATTGTAGCGTTAGCAAATTAGGCAATGCACAAAAGGCAC
Source organism: Tachypleus tridentatus (assembly GCF_004210375.1). NCBI lineage: Eukaryota > Metazoa > Arthropoda > Merostomata > Xiphosura > Limulidae > Tachypleus > Tachypleus tridentatus. The sequence continues at coordinate 175,784,464 of NC_134834.1, forward strand.
TTTCTTCAAAAAGAAATTGCAAAATTAATAATAATCAGTTAAACAAAGAAGAAATTTTGTTCGTGTAAATACAGCAGTGCTTGACAATCAGGTAGAGAAACAAAAGACACGTAGATCATGTAAATTTCACAGTGTTTAATAATCAAGTTGGTACAAACAAGACACTTGGTTCGCTCAAAAACATTCGGGTAAAAACAAAGAGGATAACAGGTTCATATAAATATGTCAGTGTTTAATAATCAGGTACAGACACGAAGGATACTTTGTTTGTGGTAACAGGTTAGAGTTTTATTATCTAGAAGAGACAAAATGGACACTTTGTTTCTTTAAGTTTAGCAACATTAGCGATCAGTTAGAGACACAAAAGACACTTGGCTCGTGTGAATATAACGATGTTTAACAATTACGTAAAGACAAAGCGTACAATCGTGTATGTGTGGTAGTTTTTACATATATAATAGGTAGACATACGATACTTGGTTCGTTTGAACAAAGCAGTATTTAACAATCAGGGAATTAGATAGAAGACACTTTGTTTGTATAAATATAACAGGGTTTAACATTCAGGAAAGCACAGCGCTGTCTCTTAGTTTGTTTAAATATAACAGTGTTTAAAAATCAAGTATGTATACAGAGAAACTTATAATTCTCAATAAATCTGCTAGGTACTTAAGGGACATTTGGATCGTGTCAATATAGCAGCGTTTAACAATTAGAAAGAGACACAGAAGACACTTGGTTTGTGTAACTATTACACTGTACATCTCTGAGATAGAAACATACACAGGACACTTGGTTTATGTAAATATAGCAGTGTTCTAAAATCAGGTAGTCTTTGTTTGTACAAGTTTAACACTGTTTAACAATCAGCTGGGTAAACAGAAGATACTTGGTTTGTATAAATATAGCAGTGTTTACCAATCGGGTAAGAACACAGTAAGCATTGATTTGTATAAATACAGTGGCGTTTGACAATCAGATAGGTACACTCAGGACACTTGGTTCGTGTACAGAAGATAGTGTTTGAATAGCAGCAGGAGAAACAGAAGATACTTGGTTTGTGCAAATATATCAATGTTTAACAATCACTAAAGAACACAGCAGGCACTTCCTCTGATCGATTAACCACCAATTAAGTACAAAAAAAACTTTATTCGTGTAAATATAGCATTGTTTAACAATAAGGCAGAGAAACAGAGAACACTTGGATTGTGTAAATTTGACAGTTATTAACAATCAGGCACACACATTTAGGATACTTTATTCCTGTAAACATACTAGTATTAAACAATCAGGTAGAGACACAGTAGACACTCGGTTCGTACAAATGTAGCAGTATTTAACAATAAGTAAGAGATACAGATGATACTCGGTTCGTATATTAAACATAATAGAATTAACAATAGGGATATATTCAGTAGGCACATTGTTTGAGTAAATATAGCAACGTTTATCAGTTAGGTAGGTACATTTGTGTCGTACAAACATCGCATTGTTCACGTAAGTATAGCATGACTTAATATTAAGATACGTACAATGAGAACAGTAGGTTCGTGTAAATACGAAAATGGTTGAATAGCCGCTAGAAAAACAGAGAATAGTTGGGTAGTGTAAATAGAGCAGTGTTTTAACAATCACGTAGAGACAGGAATGAAAGCTGCTTCGTTTAATCAGGCGAGCATGTTTGGTGTAACGGTGATTCAAACCCGAGACCCTCGGATTACGAGTCCAGTACCTTAACCACCTGGCCATGCCGAGCCTAACAGCGTTTATGAGCCTGAACTATATCATAGAAGATACTTGTTTAGTGTACCGATATTTTAACGGTGAGGTAGAGACACAGAGGATACTTGGTTCGTGTTAATATAACACTACTTAATAATCAGGTAGAAACCAACGAGTTTGCTATAATTTTTACTTTTATACTTCTTCCATAGTAATTTATATCTCAATACATTGGATTTATTTTCACTTCTTCTACTAATTTAACCGTTATACTCTTCCCATTGACTTTACTTTTATACTTCACCACATCGGTTTCAATTTTTTCTTCTTTTACTAATTTAATCGTTATACTCTTCCCTTAGACTTTACTTTTATGCTTCACCACATCGGTTTCAATTTTTTTCTTCTTTTACTGATTTAACCGTTACACTCTTCCCTTAGACTTTACTTTTACACTTCACCACATCGGTTTCAATTTTTTTCTTCTTTTACTGATTAAACTGTTACACTCTTCCCTTAGACTTTACTTTTATACTTCACCACATCGGTTTCAATTTTTTTTCTTCTTTTACTGATTAAACTGTTACACTCTTCCCTTAGACTTTACTTTTATACTTCACCACATCGGTTTCAATTTTTTTCTTCTTTTACTGATTTAACCGTTACACTCTTCCCTTAGACTTTACTTTTATACTTCACCACATCGGTTTCAATTTTTTTCTTCTTTTACTGATTTAACCGTTACACTCTTCCCTTAGACTTTACTTTTATACTTCACCACATCGGTTTCAATTTTTTTCTTCTTTTACTGATTTAACCGTTATACTCTTCCCTTAGACTATACTTTTATACTTCACCACATCGGTTTCAATTTTTTTCTTCTTTTACTGATTTAACCGTTATACTCTTCCCTTAGACTTTACTTTTATACTTCACCACATCGGTTTCAATTGTTTTCTTCTTTTACTGATTTAACCGTTATATTCTTCCCATTGACTTTACTTTCTAGTCTTCTTCATACTCTTAAAATTTATATATTTCTTCTATAGGCTTGAATTATAAACTTCTCTTCTATGGTTTAATTATTTACGTCCTAAATAGACTTTCTTTATTCTTCGCCCATGGGCTTTTTCTTTATATTTCTTCCTTAGGCTGTACTTCCTTCCTCGGTATTACATTTATAGATTATGGATAGACTTTACTTTTAAACTTCTTCCCAATGGTTTACTTTTATACTGCTTTTACTTTAATAATTATCCCATAGATTTTACTTTTATACTTCCACTACATACTTAAGTTTTATACTTTTTCCATAAGCTTCACTTTCATACTTTTATACGGTTTTTACCTTTACATTTCGATCATCCATTATACTTTTCTGCTTCTTCTGTAAGTTTTAATTTTGTACCTCTTCAGTTCTATATTCTTTATACTATTTTGGTTTAAACCTCTTCCTCAGGCTTTACTTTTATATTTCCCCCTTAAACATTTTTAATAGTTTCATTATATATGAACAAACATGCTCGCCCTTTCAGCCGTGGGGGCGTTATAATGTGACGGTCAATCCCACTATTCGTTGGTAAAAGAGTAGCCCAAGAGTTGGCGGTGGGTGGTGATGACTAGCTGCCTTCCCTCTGGTCTTACACTGCTAAATTAGGGACGGCTAGCACAGATAGCCCTCGAGTAGCTTTGTGCGAATTTTAAAAACAAACAAACAATCATTATATATGTAACTTTATAATTTTTACTTTTATACTTCTTCCATAGGTTTTACATTTATATCTCTTCTCTGTATTTTACTCCTAAATTTTCCCATAGGTTTTTACATTCCAACACTTTCCACAGACTAATTTTATTCTTCTTTTATTGGTTTTACTTTCACACTTCTGAAGTAGGCTGTATTTTTATACTTATAAAAAAATCAATATCACGTCAGTAATTCTGATGAAAATAGTTTGGTATTCGGCGCTTTATGGTTAAATAATAAAACTACTAAACATAAATAAATGCTCTAATACATTAGATCAGCCTTCGCCGGTTTTGTTTATTTTTTAACTAATTTAATTTTGCCTTAACCTTCAATTTTCCTCATTTATTTCTGCAGGTTTAGTGTGAAATTATATCTCAAACATTCACAAAATCCGTCCAAAATGTTTAAATTTTCTCCATGGGCTTCACTTTTATAATCTTATATTGGATTTATTATCATATCACCTCCATAGCATTTACTTTTATACCTCGTCTGCAGGATTCAATTTCATATTTCGTTTATTGTTTATATATGTTCATTTCTTCCGTATGCCTTAAATTGATATGTCTTCCAAAGGCTTTACTTTTATAGGTCTTCCATGCATTTTATTCCGCAGGATTTCCTTCTATACTGCTTCCATGCATTTTACTTTCATACTTCTTCAATACAATTTTCCTTTATACATCTCCCACACACTTTATATTTATTTATTATACTTGTTTTATAAGATTTACTTTTATACTTCCTTTACAGTTTTTATATTTATACTATTTCCATCGGTCTCACTATGTACGCTTTACATGTAACTATTCTTTATGGGGTTTATCTTTTGTAACCCTTTTATAGGTTTTACTTTTATATTTCTTATTATTTTATATTTATACTATTTCCATTTTAAGCTTAAGAATAAAAAATATATAAAAAGAAAACATCTTGCGATATGAAAGAAAAACCAGAGTAATCAGAAACTTTTACTTCTCTTCACCCTGGTAAAAAGGTTCATGTCAAACTAGGCTTAGTTTATTTAACACATACAATAATAAATGGTTGAGAGATGGGCAGGAAACTTTCGACCTAAGCGTGGTAATTTATGTTGTTTTTTGTGCAAGTTTTAGATTTACACATCGTTTTCTCTTTTGGCTTTACTTTATATTTCTTTTATTGCCCGGCATGGCCAAGTGGGGCAAGGCGTTCGACTCGTAATCCGAGGGTCGCGGGTTCTAATCCCAGTAGCACCAAACATGCTCGCTCTTCCAGCCGTGGGGACGTTATAATGTGACGGTCAATCCCACTATTAGTTAGTAAAAGCGTAGCCCAAGAGTTGGCAGTGGGTGGTGATGACTAGCTAGCTGCCTTCCCTCTAGTCTTACACTGCTAAATTAGGGACGGATAGCGCAGATAGCCCTCGAGTAGCTTTGCGCGAAATTCAAAAACAAACAAATTTATTTTATTGGTTTAACTTTTATAGTTCTTCCACAGGATGTACTCTTATACTAGTAAAACAGTTCAAAAGGGTGGTTGGAATTTTATGAAAATAGTTTGATGTTCGAAACTTTATGGTCAAACAAACAAAATATTAAACATCTGAGATGCTTAAACATGTACGATCTGTTTTCGACCATTTTTTATTTATTTGTTTAAATTCATTTTACTTAGCCTCAACCTTCACTTTGCCTCCTTTACCTTTTCTCGGATATGGTTGACTTTATCTCTCAGAAATTCTCAAAATCCATCTAAAACTTTTATGCTTCTCTATAGGATTTAGTTTCAAATTTCCGCTACCTACTTTACTTTTATCATTATTCCATAGGCATTAATCTTATATCTCTTCCATAGGATTTTCTTCTATATTTCTTCCATTGGCTTTACGTTATATTCCTTCGATAGGCTGTACTGTTATTCCAAAATCATAGTAAGTGTTATACGAAAAAAAAACGTTTAATCTTCAACGCTGCATGGTCAATGAATCAAATTATTGAACACCCGTGGTAGTCGAATGTAAGGTTTTACTCTTATATTTTTTCTTTATATTTTATATTAATATTTTATATATACTATATTTTTATATATACTTAAGAGTATACTTCTTTCAAAGTATTTACTTTTGTCCTTCTCCCATAATATTTATTCTTATGATTCCTCCATACGATTCAGTTTCATACCTCTTCTGTAGGCTTTACTCTTACACTTACTCAATAGGTTTTATTTTTATATATCTTCCATATATTTTATTCATAGAGGTATGTCATAGTTATACCCTTTTCACACGCCTTACTTTTATAGTTTTTCTATAGGTTTTAATTTTTTATACTTCTTCTATATATATTTTATTCTATATCACTTCCATAGCATTCAATAACATACCAATAATATAGGCTTTGCTTTTATATTCTTTTCTATAAGCTTCCATTTTACACCTGTTCCCATAAGTTTCAATTTTATATTTCTCCAGTTCTAGTTCTCCCATATACTTTATTTTTATACTTCCTCCATATAATTAACTACTATAGTCCTCCTGTATCTCTGCTGACCCCCTTTTATTGCATATCCTGCTCTGTCAGTTATACCCTTCACCTGTGACCATGGGTAGCTATTTACCTTCGCAGACTATTCTATTTGAGTGTCTTATCAAGGAATCACCTATAACTGTAACCTCTTTCTATTTACATCCTTGTCTTACCTTTCGATTTGTAGATAGGCTTTCTTGTAAAATAACATTGTTACTTCAGCATCCTGTCCCGTGTTCTAGATACCCTGAAATGAATGTGTTCACACCATTCCTGATGTAAGATGTTGCAAGACTTATTTCGACATGTTAACCTTATCAAAACATGGTCATCTCAGACAATAGTTCTTCAAGGTCTACTGGTCTATTTTTCTTGAAAAAAAGTTTTATGTAACCCAATGATATTTCAGAATTTTGGATACAGTTCACTTTGTGCACCCTACTGTTCTGACATTGTTCGTTTCTTCATACCATTTCTCGAACAATTTGACGCCGTATAACTTCTTGCACGTGATGAGGAATAGCTCTATTCCAAATACAGGAAAACTGTCTGAACAAATCTGTTTTAAAAAATATTATACCAAAAACACGCCTTTTTATACAAGACAGGTGTTTATGTGTATTATGACAAATGGTTGCTCCTAACAACTTACACAAACCAAAATAACAACACATACATGTTTGTCCGATTATACAATACTTTCTCTGTTAATACTCCGGCATTTACTCAGTTAATACTCAGTGCATGTAGACAACAATATTAATACAGAACAGTATGTAGACATTTTGGTCAATACTGCATATAAATAACAATAAATAGTTGCATTGTTACGAATGTGATTCTCGTGTTTCTGTGTCAATATTTTGATAATATATTTGTAGAATGTAACACACAGATTCAAAACTTTATTATTGTAAAAAACAAACAAAAAACACACCTTTAGATTGCTTTCTTATGTTCAGTAAAATATCGTACCATAAGAGGAAGTTGGGCTCTGAGCACTCAGAGAAACTAGTGATACCAACGATAACTAATATAGGATGGCTGTTCGTGTAGGAGGCCAGTATATCGTAATTACTTTATCAAAAAGCAGCGGCCTATTACCCTATAATTAGATATAGTCTTAGCTTACATTTGTTCGCTGTTGGTTTAATGGTGAGATGTTTTATAGGTTCTCCATGTCGGTATTAGCGTTTCAGCTTTCTTCGTTGTTACGGGGATTGAACTGTGCACAGTATCCTTTCAAAATACATTTACGTTGTTCAACTGGCTTTATCTAAAAAGAAACAAAAAAGGACGTTTTTGTGCGTTACAATTCTCCGCTGATCCGGGCAACGACTGACAATCACATTACGAACACAGTAAATGCATTTTATGCGCTTTATTGTTCATTGTGTTTTAGAGAAGAGTTCGTGCGCTACACACATAGTTGATCGTTACAGAAACTCTAGGAATTGTCAGCGTCAGCCTTTGATAAACTAAAATTAAATTTAGGAAATGTAAATTAAGTCTCTCAAACTTTCTAAAGCGTGATTTGGTTATCTTACCAAAGAATCTCGAGTTTTAAACTATTTAAATACAAAGTTAAAAATAAAAAAATAGAGATGAAATTTACTTACTCTAACATTTGTGAAAAGTTTATTAGAACTATAATAAGGAAATTTAAAGGTCTTTGCTTTGAAATAATACATAAAAAGAGTAAAAAAGGAAAACGAAAATGACACAAGGGAATACCAGTCGTATCGTAGCTTAGGGTTATCCTAGATTAATCTTGCCTTAAAACTTACTTTTGATAGATGCATTAGATTCATTAGTCCTTGTACAATATTTCAATCGCGCAGGCGTCACTCAGCATTGCTTAACTGAATTATGTAGTTTTTTCTCTTTAAGCGAGATTAAATTAGAAAAATTTAAGGACAAATTATAAAATAACTAATTCCCTTTATATTTTTTATTAATATGATACTAGTGGGCAACTCAATTTGAAAAATTAAGTCCTTGGAAAACGGAATAAAAGCCTTTTTATAAGTTCATGCTCTTAACGTATATAATCAAACAAGATGAGCTATTGTCTTTTTCGTAAGAGATTCGCTGAACTACAAAATTAGGGATTATGTAGTAATAACGTTTTTATATCTATATATATATAACGTAATACCTGAATACGTATATTCCAACATATTTTGAAACTTCTGCTTTGAAGCGTTACTAATACTTTTATACTTAATACTCGTCACGTGGTAACTGTTTAAAATCACTATAAAAACTTTCGTGGAATACTGCCTTATCAAACATTCAGAAAACACTTCTTACGTCTTGAATGTTTGTGAACTTACTGAGCTTCTGTTTACCATATAGAACACGAATGGGTATAGGTATATACGTACCTCTGGCTTGAAAAATAATAAAAATAAACTCTCCAAAATTCTATTCTAATTAACTTACAGGGAATGTCAAAGAAATGTAATATTTGTACAGTGTAAAGGCAACTATATATCAGTATATTACAATAGCGCCTTTATAATATCAGTGAGCATTAGTGAAACAAAAAACAAGTGAAATGAAAGTACTTTTTGTTTTCTTTTGTTCTATTAGTTTCAAGCAACTTCAATTATTTATTGCAAATGTAAAGAAAGATCCTAAAAGTTCATGTGCTAACTCTTAACCAAATCAGTTTATAACTAGCTCCCTCTTTCAGAGACGCAATATAATTAAATTTATCATAGAATAAAATCATGCGTTAGTAGTTACATAATACCTACAAAAAGAGAAACAATAATAATATCAATAAATGAAAAAAATCTCCTATTAGTTCCTTTCCCAGTTGGTAATAATATACTCCGGGCCTTAAGATCGCTTTTTCATCAGAAATCTAATTACTTGTCTGAGATTATTGTTAAAATTTGGCTAAAATATAAATTAGAATACAGCGTTTCAGGTCTAAAAAACGTTTTTGACTATGTCGATTGATTCTAGATTATATTCGATGTTAATTATATTTACTTCTTACTTAATATTTGTTTAATAATGGAATATTACTTATACACAGACCCACACATAAAGTTGTTATGTGGACAGTCTTAATCAAAATATTTGCACACTGTTCTGCATTGATTTTGCTGTCCACGTGAATGGAGTATTGTTGGGTAAATGCCCGAGTAATAACAGAGAAAGTAGCGTATAAGAATACAAACATATACGAGTTGTTATTCTATTCTGTGTTTGTTGTTCTGAGCGTTTGTTGCTCAAAACATGTCTACACAGCGGTTTTGGATACAAAAAAAGGTGTGCTTTTTGTATAACGTTTTTCGAAACAGATCAACGCTTTATTCAAGTAAACGATCTATGTACTTGACGTAAAGTCATTTCTCGTCACGTGCTACAAGTTACAGAACTATCCAGAAATGCTATGAAACAAACACATTTGTTCCAAGATATTCAGAAGAACAGTAAATAGGAGAATGATAGAACAAGGTTATTTTGCAAGAATGGTTACCTTAAAATTCACATTTAACAGAATTCACTGCCGCTATCTTGTTACTTGGACAAGACAGCATGCCATCTTGCCGTTTATAACATGACGACATGTCATCTTTTCAGATAAGTCCTGTTTCTAGTTTGCTAAGGCTGAAGGAAAGATTCATTTCGTTCTGAAAACAAACAAGAGAAAACTGTCTTTCCCACAGGAGGTGGTGCATTACATGTTTGAGCAACTGTTTGTCATGGAAGAACTGCTCTTCATATATTCAAGGGAAACCGTAATTGATACTTTCTACAGACATCGCATGGATACGATATTTTTGCCATACGCTAGGACATAATTTAGTAATAATGCTGTGTTTGAGGATGACAATACCACTGTCAACACTTCGCGTATTTCATAGGAGTACATTGACCAAGAGGACGTTACTAGATTGTGGACGTCCAACAACGTTTCCAGATTGTAATCTTGTGAATAACTGTTGGCCTGAATTAAGTTCAGCAATTACTAATCACAACCATAAAAACTGTAGCTGAGAAGTAGCGCCTTCTATTGACAAATTAGGATAAAATAATGGTGAATTACATTAATAAACTCATTTGCAGCATGCCCTGAGGAGAGTCAACCAAGTACTGAATATTTAACATGAACTGATATAAGGTTTCAGACGCTATTTATAATAAGTTTATGGTATATTTTGTCATCATAGTAATGATATGTTGTGATAGGTAAAATGCTCAACAGCGTATTTTTCTACAGGTGTCTAACAAAATTGTTTGCTGTTCCAATAAATCATTCCTAATGACCATAGAATTTGTCTCATTATATAATTTACATATGTAGATGTTTAATATAAGATGAATTTCTCAGTTTGACAATGCTAAACGTATTTACATACATTTTTATAATACTGATATTATTTATTACAAAATAAGGAAAGGTAGACTCACCAGATAGCCCAATGTGGCTTTGTTATAAGAAAACGTTTTGGCTAAGACCTGAGTAATAAATTCATGAGACTTAAACAGAACATATGTGCATTTAGTCTCGTATAAATCTATCAGGCTCCAACATAATTACAATTGTAATGCGTGATATAAATATATATATATAGTCTCAGGAGCTTATAACATGGACTAACTGTGAAATTCTATAAATTTGTAACAATCCAGCGGAGTTGCGTCACGGTTTCTTTGATGTAATATAAATTTGTTGGAATGTCTATACGCCGTAATGGATTAGATTGGATACACCTTTGATTTTGAATGATTGTGTTGAGTTTCTTACACTTGGCATGACTTTTCATTAATTTAACAATATGTCTTTAAAGATATAATAACTGCATTTTGCTAGTAATTTGTTACTTCGTTTAAAAAATATACTTAGTTTATTATTTAAAAAATTCAAAATTAAAACAACGAAGTAACGAAAAACTCAGCGTTTTAATGAGTGCGGTCTAGAAAACAAACATTATAATATTTCAGGTTTAAGGTTTATTACCATTGCAATTCAGAAAAAAAAAATATTCATGAATATCCTATACGTATTGAGTTTAAAAATAACATGCTTTTGTCGGTCTATAAAAAAAGCTGAAAAACAAACAAGAGTCATTTTGTCAGATTACTCTATCTTTATTTTTGATTTGATTTGGTGTCTTTATCTACAACACCCACCCTTGCTGTAGGCTATTGTGTACATTTGGGTCTCTTCATAAACTCATAGTGTATGACACGAAGTAGGTTCACAGTTAAAGCCATTGTGCTGCCATCTCTTATAATTTTAAACACTTATTACATAAAGACCAATGCGATGATATTTAAACTCATTTTTTAGAAAATAAAAGTTTTGAGATGGCTTGATTGGGTAATGAAAAAATGTTATTATAAATAGATATGCGTTTCGACAAGATTTACAATAAAGTTTTATCACTGCCCACTTAAATCTTCTGAAAACGTTTAATGTATGACTGTTTAATTATATTAACTAAACTAATATTCACTTTAGTTTTAATATCATGTACCGAAATAATTGGTTGATGAATATATTTTTGTGTTTGTAGAAACACAGTATTTTTAAAACAAATATCACTCTTAGTATTAAATAAATATTTTACTGGAAAGTGCATCAGTCAGATAGATATATTTAATTTTAAATAATTATCCATATTAAAGATAGTATTATTCGAGTTTTATAAGTAATGAAGTGCTCATAATCGATGTTTATCTGTTACTAAACAGTGTATTATTGCAATTTTGTTGATAATTACAAAGATAAATTTGTGTATCGTTTATTTAGGTAACAATTCAGTTATTTTGGAAGACTTACAAAGAGAAAGATATTTTAACTATATGGATAAAAAACTACTTTTTAAGAGGACAGCAAGGAAAGAGAGAACTCATACGAGGTCTGTTCAAAAAATACGCGGACTGACGTCATAAAACAAAATGTACTTTATTTAGAAGTTACAGGTCTGGGACCCCTTCAAAGTACTCTCCTCCCCAACGCACACACGTATCCCAACGGTGTTTCCACTTGTTGAAACAGTCCTGGTACGCTTCTTTTGTAATGTCCTCCAGCTCCTTCGTCGCATTTGCTTTAATCTCGGGAATCGTCTCAAAACATTTTCCTTTCAAGGGTCTTTTGAGTTTGGGGAACAAGAAAACATTGCAAGGAGCAATATCAGGTGAGTAGGGGGGATGGGGAAGAACAGTGATCGAGTGTTTGGCCAAAAACTCACGAGTTCTGAGGGCCAAATTTCGCAGCAACGCGGTGCATCTTCAATTTTTTCGGTCAAAATCTCGTAACAAGATCCAACTGTATCCCACACTCTTAAGCAAACTCCCTGACAGTCAGACGTCGATTTGCCCGCACCAGGGTGTCGATTTTGTCGACGTGTGGGTCGTCAGTTGACGTGGAAGGACGTCCAGGACGCTCATCATCTTCAATGGACTGTCGACCATCCTTAAAACGTTCATGCCACATGAAACATGCCGTACGCTTCATAGCAACATCACCGTAAGCCGTGTTAAGCATAGCAAAAGTTTCAGTTGCAGATTTTCTAAGTTTAACACACAATTTCGCAGCAAGTCGTTGCTCCTTCAGGTCATTCATTCTGAAATCCGCCAAACGAAAAAAATCGCACTTCACTTAAAACCGTGTAGCTAATACACAAATGAAGATATCTGCAATCGGGAAATGGCGTCGTAATCAGCTGCTCTGTGCAAACCTAGCGACACCAAGCGGATCCCCCTGGAACCAACTGGAGCCGCGCAATTCAAACAGTCCGCGTATTTTTTGAACAGCCCTCGTATATGTAGATAACATTGATTTTTTTACGCTTTTTTCACCCACTACTAAAAACACAAAATGATATTCAGTTTGTTGTTTGGATATTTAAATAGTGAACACTACAATCTAAACTATTTTAACAGGAATACCAACAAACTGCAAGTGCTAATAATTTTGGTCTGGCATGGCCAAGCGCGTTAAGGCGTGCGACTCGTAATCCGAGGGTCGCGGGTTCGCATCCCCGTCGTACCAAACATGCTTGACCTTTCAGTCTTTGGGGCGTTATAATGTGACGGTTAATCCAACTATTCGTTGGTAAAAGAGTAGCCCAAGAATTGGCGGTGGGTGATGATGACTAGCTGCCTTCCTTCTAGTCTTACACTGCTAAATTAGGGACGGTTAGCACAGATAGCCCTCGAGTACGAAATTCCAAAACAAACAAACATTTCTTGAAACAATATGTGCAAAAACAACTGAATACGCTAGGATATTCAATCTTATGAGATAAGATCTTAAGGAAACTGGCTTTGGATTTATGAATTGTGTGTCTGGCAATTTTGGTAAGCAAATATTCAGAAAGAATATTACAACCAGAACATTCTGGCTAAGTCTTTTCGTAAGTGTTAGTAAGTCATCTGTTAATTGTTGGGAGAGCGTTGAGAACCAGGACTGTTAGGAATTTACAGCATCTGAGTGTCAAACAACCGCAACATGAATCTTTTTAAAGGATCTACACTTTAACAAAACTCCTGTTATGGATTTCATAGGTTGTTAGTTTGCTGAAAATAATATTATAAAATTTGAGTTAATATGTAGATTTTTACCATATTATTTTTACCACCCTATGTATATAAAGATTATCGTTGTACATCTAAACAAGTGCTGTAAAAGCATAAAAAATAAGAGATAATACCTTTCAGACATTTTCTCTTATTAAGAGCATACATATAACTTGTTTAAGTGGCCCGGCATGGTCAGATGGTTAGGGCGCTCGACTCATAATCTGAGATTCACAGATTCTGATTCTCGTCATAACAAACATGCTGCCCCTTCAACCGTAGGGGGCGTTATAATATGATGGTCAATTCCACTATTCATTGGTAAAAGAGTAGCCCGAGAGTTGGCGGTGGGTGATGATGTCTAGCTGCCTTCCCTCTAGTCTTACACTGCTGAATTAGGGACGGCTAGCGCAGATAGCCCTTGTATAGCTTAGCGCGAAATTAAAAACAAACAAACAATTTCACTAAATCTTAAATACTCAGGGTTACAAGGAGCATAATAATTTGTAGCAACACTTTATCCTTAAAACCTTCACTGGACATACTACAATTAGTAGTTTCTTTTATGAAATTCACTTTAATTCTTTAACTAAGTTAGTCGAACGAGTGAAATATCAATTTAACTACATCCAAGTTGAGGAGATTTTCTGCCCTCATTGTATGCTGGACAGTTTCATCATCTTGAACTTGGAGAAAATATGCTGAGAGAACTTTGAGTGCTGAGATAACGTATTTTTAGCCCATACCAAACTATCTTTTCCCTTGAAGAACTGATTTTTAACTCTAAATTTAAATTTCTAAATGTCATTTCTTCAGTATTTTTACAAGTAGTGTACACAACTATCTACAAGTAGTTCTGACACATCACTGATTTATTTCTGTAACTTATAGTTTTCTTCACTTTTAGCGCTACACCCTTCTCTAGTAATCCATCCCGCATCAAAATGCCGATTATTGCTTCTAACATAGCAGCAGCATCAATTTGTCATTGTCAAACTTAGGACTATTCCTTCCATTTTCTTCATATAAAAGGTGCTGTATCCAGAAAATTCTTCTTCGTTTTTTTTTCAATTACTGTAAGAATTACATAAATAAATGCTTAATATTTCCAACTGTTTTACTTCAACTTACCTGCTGTTTTCTTAACAACTCCTAATAATGTTAGATTTTGTTTGACTATATTGAAACCACATCACAATTCCACCATAATAGCTTGCTCTGCACTTTTTAATTTGTGTATATTTCTCCCACTTAAACTGGGAGAAGTTATTGGTACAAACCAAGCAGTCTAGACATAAAGAAATTATTTTATGTTTCGTTAAATTATCGTGAATTTCCCAAACAAAAACCTTGAAACTGGGTCATGAGCTGAAAATTTCTCTGAGCCTTCGACAGTCAAATTGGTTATTAAATTTTCAGCTTCGACTCGTACTAGCATCTGGTCACCTTCATGCCTAATATTGACCTTAAGTAGTTATTAATTATATACTCAGATAATTGTTTTTATATTTCATGAATGTTTTATTATTCATTACACATCGTAACAAAAAGTTATAGTTAAACCTTTTTTGGTTTCTAACAAACATTTTTATAGTAACAAAATTGTTTACAAACTCTTTGATCATCTGGGAACTCTGTTGGGTGTAAAAGCCTGTTCAGTTTAACATTTATTAGTTGGTTTATTTGGTGATTTAATCTTTAATAATTATTTAGTTTTCATAATGTTAGTAATAAAAGTCAATTATTTTTTTAGAAGCGATAGTTATGACAAACATCGTTTCGTAACTTTCTACGAGTCGCACATTCCGTTGTAGTTAAATTGACAATCACGCAGTCATACTTCACTTTTACTAACTTACTAACTTCTCTATATTTGCACGTATTAATAATAAACGACAGAGAAACCGGAAATTATCTATCCCTCTAGTAACAATACTAAACATAACGAGAAAAACGTAGAAGCTTTCAGCTAGATGACGTAAACAATATTACAAAAGCCAAGTACAACAACTGCAACATCGGAACATTTATAAAGTAAGAGTTTCACTGTTTGCATTGTTAAAACAGAGATAGAGAAGAATAATTATTTTTATCAGTTGGATTCTAAAGTAATTAAATCAGCCTCTGTAGATGTTTGACGAAAAAGAGAATATTTAAACTCTATATACGACTATGATAAGTCGTATATATTCTTTCCTACATACGTTTTTTCTTGTTTATGAAGATATTATTTTAAAACAAGTGGATTACTTGCTGTCCGTTTATTGTTGAAATATATCGCCAACAAATCACAGACACCTATTGTAGAGAATCTGACGGCCGTATAGAAACCCAATAAACTCCATGGCAGCATTTTGTGAATACAGAGATAACTATATTTATAATGATCTATGCATTAAACTTCAAATTTAGAGGCTCCATGTTTTGTAAGAAACATCATTTGTGTATAAAGATTCCTTGAGTAAACATAAGTAGATGTGATCTTTTATTGAGTCACCATGCGATACTGTGTCCGATATACTGGTTGATATGTACCAGTCTTCCATAGGTGCAGTCAGCAAGTAGTATTGTAACAAAATCTGAATAAATTAACATGAACTGTATAAATGGTTTGGTTAATATGTAACAAACCACCCGAAATGCACACAGAAGGTCACTGTAACAAAACGTGGAAAATAAGCATGGTCTTTATAAATCATTAAAATGTATATCACTTGGTGAGATTCTTGTTAGGGTTATCTTCCATGTTTATCTGATGTATTGGGGTTGTCATAGTGGTTAGGGCTAAGTAGAGTGTTATTATGGTAAAAATAGTTTTGCTGTCGTCTTTTCTGTGCCTGTTTTGGTTTCTGGCGCGTGCTCGTTTTCGACGGTGACATCTAGGGTGATGTGGATAATTTATTACAGAAAGGAGGGATATTTCAGTTTATTTCCGTTCGTGATTACTTTTATTTTCGTGATATCGTTCGAGTAACAGAAGCGAATACAGAATATAACTAGCACTGTCATTGGTTGCTATGGTTATCAGGCAACCCGCTAAATGGTGATAAGAGACACTGCAAGTATGCGGTGTTTAAAACATAACGTTGAAATAGACACGTGAATGCCCGAGAATGTTTATGTTTCTAATATATACATAAATGTAATATATACAAGAGCACAACATTTCATGGAATGAAAGGAAATTGCTTGGTACGTTGAATGTGGTTTGTTTGGTGAAAATAACGGCTACCATGAACAGCAATAAGAGGGACACTGGAAAACATTTTGCGTTTAGTTTTGAGCTAAAAAATTAATAAACGGGTTCTCATCAATTGAAACAGTTGGTTTAGGTGTACATCCTATCAATAGAAAAGAAACAGTTGGTTTAGGTGTACATCCTATCAATAGAAAAGAAACAGTTAGTTTAGGTGTACATCCTATCAAGAGAAACGAAACTGTTGGTTTAGGTGTACATCCTATCAAGAGTAAAGAAACCGTTGGTTTAGGTGTACATCCTATCAAGAGAAAAGAAACAGTTGGTTTAGGTGTACATCCTATCAAGAGTAAAGAAACCGTTGGTTTAGGTGTACATCCTATCAAGTGAACAGAAACAGTTGGTTTAGGTGTACATCCTATCAAGAGAAAAGAAACAGTTGGTTTAGGTGTACATCCTATCAAGAGTAAAGAAACCGTTGGTTTAGGTGTACATCCTATCAAGTGAACAGAAACAGTTGGTTTAGGTGTACATCCTATCAAGAGAAAAGAAACAGTTGGTTTAGGTGTACATCCTATCAAGTGAAAAGAAACAGTTGGTTTAGGTGTACATCCTATCAAGTGAAAAGAAACTGTTGGTTTAGGTGTACATCCTATCAAGAGAAACGAAACTGTTGGTTTAGGTGTACATCCTATCAAGAGTAAAGAAACAGTTGGTTTAGGTGTACATCCTATCAAGTGAAAAGAAACAGTTGGTTTAGGTGTACATCCTATCAAGAGTAAAGAAACCGTTGGTTTAGGTGTACATCCTATCAAGTGAAAAGAAACAGTTGGTTTAGGTGTACATCCTATCAAGAGAAAAGAAACAGTTGGTTTAGGTGTACATCCTATCAAGAGTAAAGAAACCGTTGGTTTAGGTGTACATCCTATCAAGAGAAAAGAAACAGTTGGTTTAGGTGTACATCCTATCAAGAGTAAAGAAACAGTTGGTTTAGGTGTACATCCTATCAAGTGAAAAGAAACAGTTGGTTTAGGTGTACATCCTATCAAGAGAAAAGAAACCGTTGGTTTAGGTGTACATCCTATCAAGTGAAAAGAAACAGTTGGTTTAGGTGTACATCCTATCAAGAGAAAAGAAACCGTTGGTTTAGGTGTACATCCTATCAAGTGAAAAGAAACAGTTGGTTTAGGTGTACATCCTATCAAGTGAAAAGAAACCGTTGGTTTAGGTGTACATCCTATCAAGAGTAAGGAAACCGTTGGTTTAGGTGTACATCCTATCAAGAGAAACGAAACAGTTGGTTTAGGTGTACATCCTATCAAGTGAAACGAAACAGTTGGTTTAGGTGTACATCCTATCAAGAGTAAAGAAACCGTTGGTTTAGGTGTACATCCTATCAAGAGTAAAGAAACCGTTGGTTTAGGTGTACATCCTATCAAGAGAAAAGAAACAGTTGGTTTAGGTGTACATCCTATCAAGAGTAAAGAAACAGTTGGTTTAGGTGTACATCCTATCAAGAGTAAAATATGGTGGACACAACTTTTTCTTCACCGGTATTTTTGAAAGAATGTAATGCATTTGAAGCATTTGGAATAATTTGTAGATTATAAGACTCAGTTGTAAAAGGTAAAGTAACTGAGCTGCCACAAAGTGGCTCACTGATTTATCTACGGGCTCTCGATGCTGAAGATTAGGTTTCGATAACCGTGGTGAAAACATCACAGATAGCCTGTTGTGTGTCTTCGTGCTCAGCAACAACTAAATAAGATACACCTTTCATTCATAATAACAAAAAAAACATGGTGCGACCACTGTTTTTTAGAAGCTTAGGTGTAGAAATATACTTGATTGGTAGAAGTGAATCATTATTGAAGGTAGTAATTTTTTCTTACTTTTAATGTTAGTTACTTTTAACTATATAATTGTAAATTAAGTTTTGCCTTAGACTTTCATTCGTAGTATTCGGGTTTAAATTATATTAATTACTTTTATTTGTAAAGTTCTGGCTTAAGGTTTCTGTTATTTACTTTAATTTGTAGTGTTATGGCTTAAGGTTTCTGTTATGTATTTTAATTTGTAGTGTTATGGCTTAAGGTTTCTGTTATTTACTTTAATGTGTAGTGTTATGGCTTGAGGTTTTTGTTATTTACTTTAATTTGTAGTGTTATGGCTTAAGGTTTCTGTTATGTATTTTAATTTGTAGTGTTATGGCTTGAGGTTTTTGTTATGTATTTTAATTTGTAGTGTTATGGCTTAAGGTTTCTGTTATTTACTTTAATGTGTAGTGTTATGGCTTAAACTTCTGTTTAAGGTGTATATCCTATCAAGTGAAAAGAAACTGTTGGTTTAGGTGTACATCCTATCAAGAGAAAAATATGGTGGAAACAATAATCATGTGTCCTTCTTCTTCGAAGAAGGTCGAAACGTTGTTCGCTCCTCTACGTAAAAGTTTTCTCAACTCAAACGAGCCGTTTTTACATATATGGTATAAGGTTTGTTTTAGTTAGTTTTCACTATAGAATTGTGTCGTAAGTATTATGTCAGTTGATTCTTTGTTGTGGCTTATGGTTTGTGTTAGTTAGTATTATTTGTTTTTTATGGCTTATGGTTTATGGTACTTTTATTTGTTTCGATGTGGTTTAAGGTTTGTTTTAATTACGTTTTAGTATAGAATTGTGTCTTAGGTTTTATGTCACGTGCTTTTTTGTTTTCTTGTGGCTTATGTTTTGTATTTGATACTTTTTACTATCGAGTTGTGTATTACGTGTCATGTCAGTTGCTTTTTTTGTTATAACTTAAGGTTTGTGTTTGTTAATTTCATTTATTTTGTTATGGCTTATAGTTTATGTTACTTACTTTTGTTTTGTCGTGGCTTAAGGCGTATGTCACTTACTTTTATTGGTTTTGTTGTAGCTTAAGGTTTGTGTTAATTACTTTTATTTGTTTTGTTATAGTTTAAGGTTTGTGTTAGTTATTTTTATTTGATTGGTTATTGCTTAAAATTTGTTTTGGTTACTTTTTTATTACAGAGTTGTGTCTTAAGTATTGTGTCAGTTTATTTTTGTTGTGTTGTGGCTTAAGGCTTGTGTTGTGTTCGAATACAACATCCTATACACTACATGGACCTTCGATAATCGACCTTGTTTTAACACTCATTCGGAGAAAAAGAGATATGTAACCTCTGTATACCAACACAGTGCAGTGCCCTCATATAAACCATATGAAAATTTCTATAAACACAGAATCCCCAATTTTAATGCTGTTTTCTCAAAATACGTTGCCACATTCGTTGCTGTCCTAAGGGAGGAAATCTAGATCCTCCAAGACATCAGCTGCAGTTCAGCTATAGTAGTACCATATTAATCATCAGCTCCAGTTCAGCTATAGTAGTACCATATTAATCATCAGTTCCAGTTCAGCTATAGTAGTACCATATCAATCATCAGCTCCAGTTCAGCTATAGTAGTACCATATTAATCATCAGTTCCAGTTCAGCTATAGTAGTACCATATCAATCATCAGCTCCAGTTCAGCTATAGTAGTACCATATCAATCATCAGTTCCAGTTCAGCTATAGTAGTACCATATTAATCATCAGCTCCAGTTCAGCTATAGTAGTACCATATTAATCATCAGTTCCAGTTCAGCTATAGTAGTACCATATCAATCATCAGCTCCAGTTCAGCTATAGTAGTACCATATCAATCATCAGTTCCAGTTCAGCTATAGTAGTACCATATTAATCATCAGCTCCAGTTCAGCTATAGTAGTACCATATTAATGATGCCCATAATTTTCTTAAGTGGCTAAAATAACAAAAATTACACCTGAAAATATTCTTGAAACAATTAATTTAATATTGTCTGATTGTAGCATCACTTCCAGATAAAGGGGTGTGACCATCTGGGAGAATAACCAATATCATGGATATGCGCATTATAAACGACAATGATGACTTGCGCAACGAGAAATTGTGACGTAAAGAAGACATAATGTTTAAAGAGATCTTATAATAATAGTACTTAATGGTGATGATCTATGGGGAACTTTAAGAATCTATTGTCATTCCTATAAAACCACATTGTGAATGCTGTGTATCTAAAGTAGTGCTGAAGTTAGTTCCTTCTGAATTAACCGTGGCATTAAATTCACTTTTCAATTTAACAAATTTAGTTTTGCTGAGATTTTCGTCTGAATTTTATTTAGATTAGATTTTAATATTGCTCTGCTTTACATAAATAAATACTTTATGCTCAAGGAGGTACTTTATTTCGTTGGATATTTCTCTAGATTGCATCTCCCTTAAAACGTTTTGGCCAACGTTTCGAGCTGGTGTTTCAGACTTCTTCTGGCCAAACTGGTTAAGTTGGATACGTGAAACATTGTTGAAAGACTGCTGTAACTGATAACTTAGTGAGCTGAATCCTAATACGTGTAGAGTAAAATAGTAGCTAATACTGTGGGGAAAAGACTACTTCTAATCATTGTAGAGGAGAAGACTTCATTGAAATCTGTGTGTTGATTGTAGTTTTCGGATGTTTTTTTTACAACTTGGTAGAAAATACTTCTTAAATTTCCTAGTTTTCTTGTGTTGTGAGGCATCGATAGTTCGCATTGCTGTATCCCATGTTGTAATCGTGCTCTGATTGGGTCAATTTTTCTTTGATCTTCTCACGTAGAAATTAATTTCTTATTACTAATCTGAATAGCAACATTCTGATCATGTTATTCGGTAAGTATAAGTTCCAATAATAACAAAAGCAATAACCACACAATCTATAGAATTACAGCAAATTAAAACGTACTTTTATATAAATAACATTCAAATTTCTGTGATTAACGTGTATCACACGTGTTGGGTAAACAAATATATTTTAAAAATTGTAAGTAACCTTTAACAAGCTGAAGTTTTTGTGTTTACACTTTATAATAGCTAAAATGTTTATTTTTTGCAGTGAATGAGATATTTACACAATAGACTGTTTTTGCTGTGCCCACCACGGGTGTCAAAACTCGATTTTTAACACTATAACTCTGCAGACATGGTTGATAGGCGTGAGGAAAAAGTAATGAAAAACAAAGCATTAAATAAATTTAAAAAATTAAGATGTTTTAAAACACCTCTAAAACGTTAACATATTAAATAAATTAAGATGTTTTAAAACACTTCTAAAACGTTAACATATTAAATAAATTAAGATGTTTTAAAACACTTCTAAAACGTTAACATATTACATAAATTAAGATGTTTTAAAACACTTCTAAAACGTTAACATATTAAATAAATTACGATGACACTTCTAAAACGTTAACATATTTAAACATATTAAATAAAAAGCATTAAATAAATTTAAAAAATTAAGATGTTTTTAAAACGTTAACATATTAAATAAATTAAGATGTTTTAAAACACTTCTAAAACGTTAACATATTAAATAAATTAAGATGTTTTAAAACACTTCTAAAACGTTAACATATTAAATAAATTAAGATGTTTTAAAAACTAAAACTTCATATTAAATAAATTACGTTAAAACGTTAACATATTAAATAAATTAAGATGTTTTAAAACACTTCTAAAACGTTAACATATTAAATAAATTAAGATGTTTTAAAACACTTCTAAAACGTTAACATATTAAATAAATTAAGATGTTTTAAAACACTTCTAAAACGTTAACATATTAAATAAATTAAGATGTTTTAAAACACTTCTAAAACGTTCACAAGACCACATTAATGAGACATCGTTATTCAGTAAATAAATAAAGATAATAAATGTAACTTCTTGAAAGATTGTGTCAAAATTTATTGTTTTATAAACATGTTTAAGCTGTTTTCTTGCTAAAGGAAACAAATATTATATACTCTCCTATAAGGAAAATAAAATATTTATTTCAACAGATGGCAGCATTTGCACGAGCTAAATATACAATGAGATTATGTATATATCATGTCCTGAAGCATTGCTCTGACATGAAAATTCACTAATAAATCTATGCAAAACATTTGAAGAGAGCAGTAATTCACATTAATTAAATACTCAATTTATTCAAACTGTTGGTCAAATCGAAAATTTTATCAAACCAAACAACGAACTTACTAAATATCCATTATATTTAAGAAAATTCACTAATAAATCTAAAAACATTTGAAGAGAGAGTAAATCGAAAATTTTATAATATATCCATTATATTTAAGATAATTAGACTTGTATGTTTAATGTTATGTACAAAAATGCTCACTGAGCGATCTGGGCTCTGCCTACCACAATTATCGAAACCCGGTTTATAACATTGTAGGTCCTCCGACATTTTGCTGTGAGGCTCGGAGTCAAGAGATTTTACATCTCAGACAGTCAGTCTAAACACTCTAGTAAGTAGAGAGGAAATAAAAGTACACTGAAACATAGACGGTAATTTCAACCCTTATAGTGAATGGGAAATAAATTCCAGCATATAAAAGATAAGCAGTATATCCAAACAAATAATATCCGTTTTAATACTTTAACAGTTTATAAAGTAAAGAGGTACTTTTGAAGAGGGAGAGTACATTAAGACAGTTTATACGTGTAAGTGTTTTAAAAGTAAGATAGCAAACCAAAACGTTTTAGAAGAAAGATAAAAAATCAAAGACTTTAGAAAACTGACAGTATATCGAAACATTTTAAAAGTTATCCAGAATATCCAAGTAATTTAGAACATACACAATAAATCACATCATTTTAAACAATATGTCCAACATCTTTAGAGGACAGAAAGTAAATTTAAACATCTTAGAAAGTAAACAGCACATTCAAATGTTCCAGAACCAGATAATAAATCCAAACATTCATGAAATGGACAGTAAATTTAAACATTTTAGAATGAAGACAGTATATACAAATATTCCAGACACGAAATAATAAATTCAAACTATCTAAAAGATGGACAGTAAATTTGAACGTTTTAGAAAGTAGACAAGATATTCAGATATTCCAGAAAGCAGATAATAAATCAAAATACCCTAGAAGTTGGACACTAAATTTAAACAATTTAAAAGCTATACACTATATTGAAATATTCTAGAAAGCAGATAATTTTCTAAAGACTCTTGACGTTGGACAGTAAATTTAAAGATCTTAAAAGGTATACAGTATATTAAGATATTCCAGAAAGCATATAATAAATCCAAACACTCTAAAAGATGGGCAGTGTACTTAAACATTTTACAAGGCAGAAAGAAATTCACATATTCCAGAAAGCAGATAATAAATCCAAACACTCTTTACGTTAGAAAGTAATTTTAAAGATCTTAGAAGGTAGACAAGTATATTCAGATATTTCAGAAAACAAATAATAGATCCAGACAGTCTAGAAGATGGACAGAAAATTTAAACAATATAGAAAGTAAACAGTATATACAAATATTCCAGAAAGCAGATAATAAATCCAAACACTCTAAAAGATGGGCAGTAAAGTTAAACATTTTAGAATATTTCAGAATGCAGATAACACTATGTAAGACAAATTGTGTTCCTGGACAGGATGTGTTATTTCTTTATTGCTTGTGTTGTAAAAGTACATAAAATGGCCATTATTCCCTTCAAACTTTCAAAATTTAGCAATTAACCTATTTTATTTCTATGTAAAAAACGGGCAAATTTGCACATATTCATTTATGTAAGGTCTGAATAAAACAACATATGAATCAGGATTTACATGTATTTATACTAAAGTTATACAAAAAAATGTTTAGAAGTGAATAGTTTTTCGAAATTTACGACTGTAATGTAAATTACTTTCACGTATGAGACCCCAAATAAACTTTCCCATCGTGTTTTTGTTATACGCTCCTTGGTAACGGCGTTCAAAATCCAGTATATCTTGGTGGAAGCGCTCGCCTTGCTCCTTTGAGTATGCTCCCATGTTCTCCTTAAATGTATCAAGATAAGCGTCAAGGATATGGACTTTCAGGGACATCCTGCAGCCCATTTTGCCGTAGTTCTTCACCAAAGCCTCAGCCAGTTCCAAATAATTTTCGGCCTTGTGATTGCTCAAGAAGCCCAAGGAACTGCGACAAAGCTGCCCCAAGCTTTTTTTTTCCTACTCAGCTTCTTGAGGAATTCTGTACACTCCACGATCTCCTTTATTTGTGGTATGACGAAGACACCAGCTTTGATCTTTCCCTCAGACAGCTTAGGGAAGAAGTCTCGAAGATACTTGAAGCGCTGCAAACTCCTTATCAATGGCTGTGACAAATTGTTTCATAAAACTCAGTTTTATGTGCAATAGTGAGAACAACACCTTCTGGAGGTCCGCAGTATATTCAAATATTTGAGAAAGCAGATAATTATTCCAAACAACCTAGGAGTGGGCATTAAATTTAAAAATCTCAGAAGGTAGATAGTATATTCAAATATTTCAGAAAGCAGATAATAAATCCAAACACCCTTGGAGATGGGCAGTAAATTTAAAAATCTCAGAAGGTAGACCGAATATCCTATTACTTTAGAAACCAGAGGATAAGTAAAACATTTTAAAAGATAAGCATTATATACAAACATATGCAGTAAACGCATAAAGGCGATCAAGCTAGAAAACATTTGGGAATGTGAAGAAACAGTTTAGATTTAGATTTCTATAAATTATAGACCATAGAAACATTTAGATTTTTGG
Organism: Tachypleus tridentatus; assembly: GCF_004210375.1. Lineage (NCBI taxonomy): Eukaryota > Metazoa > Arthropoda > Merostomata > Xiphosura > Limulidae > Tachypleus > Tachypleus tridentatus. Next base: position 175,809,847 of record NC_134834.1, read on the forward strand.
AATAATAGACAATATTTCAAGTTTTTGAGAGTAGTGCCAAAGACCCTAAGTTATCGAGGATATGACCTAATATTTTATGGTTTCTGATGTGTAACCAGACATTTTAGAAGCTAAATAACGTTTATATTTTTGAAGGAAAAGACAAACATTTTATTTTTACAGTATACAGTCAAACATTTTCAAAGAGAGACAGTAGACTCAAGAATTGTTAGCTTTTTCACTGTATGTACAAACATTTTATGTTTTTGAAAGTACAGGGTGTTCGGAAAGTCACTGTGCACTTATATATTTATTAACATACATGTTTAAATATACAATACAGGAGGGAAATATGAATAACAATTATAAACAATGTTGAAAGTGACCCCCGTTGGCATCAATATAGGCCTGGATCTTTCTTATTTTGTTTCTAAACACCGCTATCTGTTGCTGGCTTGAAATAGACTGAATGAATGCTGTTATCGCTGCTTTCAAACCTGCACAGTGACTTTCCGAACACCCTGTATAACCAAACATAGCGAAACACTTCTGGTTTCATGTGTGAAGTACATAATTTTCAGAAATTCAGCAAATTATTGAAAGTTGTATTTTTTTATTCTAGCATATAGAAGGAAGATGTCAAAGTGGAATACTTTAGAATTTTGATAATATGGCTAAACCTTCTAACATTTTGAAATTGTATTGTACAACCACGTGTTCCAGAATGGAGAAAACGTTTCCTAAGTATTTTGATATGTTGCTCTTATACTTAAACATTTATTAGAAAATTTGTATATCCAGCAGCTAGCTTCAAGAATTTATTCTCTACACGATAAACTACAATATACACTGCAAATTAGAACATTTTAAAAGCCAAATAATAAAGATAAATAATTTAAAGCACAGAAAGTTTAGGCAAAAATAACAAACAGTTAGCTTTTTAGATGTGTGATGATTGTACCAGTGCACTGGAATTGTGTTTGTAAATTATTTGCATATTAATTAGTAACTACAGTGTAAAATAACATCGGTACGTAACAAGTGCTTTGGGACATATGTATTATATAGACATGAGTTTAACAAAATGTCACTGGTTTAATACTATAGATATCGCCAGTATGGGGACTTTCCTTTGCTAGAACAAATTTGTTAATAAATTTAAATAGCATGTGCTGAAACAAATTGAGTGAATCAATATTACTCTATTCTCATAATGAGAGTTCACATTACCTAAAAACATATAATATTCTTTGTACTAGGATTTAAATACGTATTCAAATGTTAGTTAAAGATCACGAAAAGTAACTCAAACAACATAAGTAGACGTTTTAACTGTGGATTACCACCGTTAATTTAAAATAATTTAACAGATATAAATGAATATTAATGTTTAAAAAGTTCTGAAGTTCTTAATTTTCCTTTGCTTTTAATTCAATAGATGTCGCCACTTTAATACCTGTTATTCTGCAAAAAAATCACTATTCAGGGATTTTATTACTCCAGCATACCACACATAAAACATTTGTTGTTTTTTTAAACTTGTCTTTAATATCTACGTATGTTCTACATGTATGAAATCATTGACTATTAACCTGAATAATATAAGAAGATAACAGACCAACGTTCCGTTGAAAAAGCAGTAACTGACTAATTGTTATTTAAAATTAAGTGATCATAAATTAAGTGTAAAAAATTACGATATTAAACGGTATTAAAAATCATCTGTGTTTTATTACCAGAACAAACTGTACTGATTTAACATAATAAAACTGCACTGAACGTTTAAACAGAACACACAAGGTTTACCTTAGCAGAATAAACAATTTTGAACAGTAATAACAAAGCATGTGTTGTATTAAAAAAACAAAACTATAATGAAATGTTTCAACAGAACAGACTAGTGTTGTATTAGCAGAACGAAACTATACTGAACGGTATTAACAGAACAAAATTGTATTTAACAATATTAACAGAACATATCTGTGTCATATTAACACAACAAAATGGTATTAACAGGTATTAACAAAACATATTATTGTTGTTTCAACAGAACTAAACCGTATTGAACAGTTATGTAGAACACTACAGTTTTGCATTTACAGAAAAAAAATTGAAATGTACTTACAAAACATATCCGTGTTTTATTACCGAACAAAATTTTACTGAACAAATTTAAATAACACATTCGTGCCATATTAATAGAACAATTCTGTATTCAACGGTATTAAAAGAATACATCTGTTTTGTATTAACAAAGCAAAACTGTGTGGAACAGTATTAAACGAAAAAATAATAAAATATACTAGATCTGTAATTTCTCGGTCTTTTAATGTATGTGTCAACTGGTTCTCCTAAAAATGAGAAAAACAGTATAATTTTAATGGTCAATTAACAGAAGAACATATTTATGTTGTATCATGAAAGCACAACTGTATTTAATGGTATTAGCAGGACATATCTGTTGTATTAACAGAGAAATATATAAAATGATATTAAAAAAACATTTATTTGTAAACAGAACAAAACTGTATTGAACTGTGTTAGGAGAACACATCAGTGTTGTATCATGAGGACAAAAGTGTATTGAATGGTATTAACAGAACATATCTTTTGCATTAACAGAACAAGCCTTTGTTGAACGATAACACATTTGTGTTGAAGGATATTAACAGAACACATCCATGTTGAAAGATATTAGGTTAAGACATAGGGAGCTAGTCTCACAATCTGAGGGTCGCGGATTCAGATCCTCATCACACCAAGCATGCTCGCCTTTTCAGCTGTGGGAGCGTTATAATATGACGATCAATCCCACTATTCATCGGTAAAAGAGTAACCCAACAGTTGGCGGTGGGTGGTGATATCTAGCTGCCTTCCCTCTAGTCTTTCACTATTACATTAGGAAAGGCTAGCGAAGATAGCCTTTGTGTAGCTTTGCGTGAAATTGAACAAAAACAATAAGAGATTTATTTAAATGTATTTCAATAAAACATATTTTATTCAAGTATATGAAGAGAACATTCGTGTTATAGGATATTAACCAAATAATGAAATAAAATAGTTCTGAAAGTTAACTTTTGAGGATCTAAATAGTCAACCAAAATTAAAATAAAATCAACTCCAAATACAAAACAATAGACCAACTAACGATAAGAAGAATTTGTGTTGAAGGATTCAAAAATCAGAGAAACTTGAGTTGGTAAAAATTTTCTCATCAAACTTTGTATTCCTTATAATATATTTTCAGTTTTTTGTCGTTTCGTTTAAAGTGTTGTTATAAGTTGTCTATATTGAAAGGTGATCATTAGCTAGTGTGTTTATCAGATAAATGTTTAAACAAAACATCAATCACCGAAGTGTCGTCTTTCAGTTCAGCCATTGTTATAGAATAAACGATATGAGTACGTACAAGTTACATCAAAATTACTGGAGTGCCATGTCCAAAGTATATTTATAGGTCTCATCTGTCCCTAAAATTAGGCAAACATGACCAACTGTATTGAAAAGGTTAATCTGAACTTTTGTTTTTCTTGTCAACTTACTAAACGTCATTTGAAATATTATCTCCCTAAATGTCTCCCGCTGGTACAGCGGTAAGTCTACAGATTTACAACGCTAAAATTAGGGATTCGATTCTTCTCGGTGGACTCTGCAGATAGTCGGATGTGGCTTTGCTGTAAGAAAAACGCACTTTCTCGGGTGGTAGTTTAAACTAAAAAGTGTTCTATGAAATTTTAGGCTTAAGAGTGTTTTGTTTGTTTCAGAAAGTAACATATAATAAAAAATAAGTTAAATGCTATGCTTATAACAGGTGTATTTATGCAACAAAGAACGAACATAAAAGCTGTTCGAAAATAGAACAAGTAAGTTCAAAAGTTTTTCTATATAAGAAGTGGGTAAGTTTCTGAAAGTGACGTTGAAATAGCCTATATGTTACTGCTTCTGACATTTCTCGTATTCGACGAATAATAAAAACAGCAATGGAAAAGTTTCGTAATGAACAAAGAAAAATTCGTCAACAAATCTAAAGACAAGTGGACAGAGACTCATGGTTAAGTGGTGCACGAGAAGCCTTCCTAACAGGCATGATGACATTACGAGATGGCAAATGACCACGTGAGGGACATCGGTAATTTTCAGACAGACAGTGGCAATGATAACATGACCCGTGTTTTAAGAGAAAGTTCGTCCAGTGGTAAATTACGTTGTCTGAAATTAAGAGAAGGAGAAATATTTCTAACAAAAGAAACGTTCCACCTAAAGTGATTTTTCAGAAATTTAATAAACGACTAAAAAGTAAAAGGAACAATTGTATACAAAGACAGGACAGAAGGTTAAGTCAGAAAAGTTAAAGTTGTTCCTTTTCTTCAAATACGCAATTCCAGAATTTTAGGTTTAATATAATACATCTGTATTAGTTTAATGTTAGGTTTAATATAATACATCTGTATTAGTTTAATGTTAGGTTTAATATAATACATCTGTATTAGTTTAATGTTAGGTTTAATATAATACATCTGTATTAGTTTAATGTTAGGTTTAATATAATACATCTGTATTAGTTTAATGTTAGGTTTAATATAATACATCTGTATTAGTTTAATGTTAGGTTTAATATAATACATCTGTATTAGTTTAATGTTAGGTTTAATATAATACATCTGTATTAGTTTAATGTTAGGTTTAATATAATACATCTGTATTAGTTTAACGTTTTCGACCATAATGTTTCGCGGATAACAAAGAAAGTTCACTCTTATAAGTGTAGTTTCACATCCTTCTAAGTCTAGTTTTCTAGATTAAAACCTAGACTGTGTATTCAGTATATAATAAAATGAACCCAAAATATATAATCAGTATGTAATAGATCAAAACCCATCTTATGTATTCAATACATACGTGATCAAAACCCAGATTGTGTATTCAGTATATACGAGGTTAAAACTTAGATTGTAATAAAGTTTTAAATATATATTTTGTTCACCGTATTTTAAAATGATATATTTATAACCCGTATTTTACATTAAGTTCATACTTTGAAACTTCAGTTCATATTAGATTGTACAATTACACTATTTCTATCCAGAAAAAAAAGCTCTAGATTAAATGTTCCAAGGTTTTTATCCTATTTCATACTATTACTTTCTATGATCTAGACTTTCAAGTAACGCTTGTACACGTGGAGTAATATATTTTAGTAAATAGGAGCCCTTCGTTTTATGTTGTACCAATAGGGGTAAATGAACTTTAGCAGATACATGTGTCTGGACATTCATCAGTCTCTAAACGGCGTTGATATATGTTCATATATAACAACGATAAATCAAACCACTTTGATAGAAGATGTCGTCTTGTGGACATTCTGAGAGTATGTCAGTAAAACTTCTTAATTTTATCGTTTAACTATTATATTTACTGCCATCCTTCTGAAAGTAATATAAGATGGCGTAAGCACTTCCCTCCAGGTTGCGTTTAAATGCAACACGATGGCGCAAGGACTTTCCTTCAGGTTGCGTCTAATTCCAGTATTATTTATTTTGGTATCAAGGTGAGCTTTTTTTTAACATACCTAGACAAAAATTGGCAAATTAGACATTGACTTTCACAAGTAACGAGCTTGTTATACGATTTTGTGAGGCATTGAAAACTTTAATTTTTCATGACTGAATAAGAAACACTTTCACTTGTTTGTGTTTATCCGCAGAGCCCACGTTTTAAAGATTACATAATTGGACAGTGAAGAATCCAGACTTCACAGCTTTTCCAGTTACTTGTGTCTATCACATCCCCTCTATTTTCCTATCGTATGTGAAGATCTAATAACACTATGTGACAACATTTTTACTTTTTTCTTGTTATTCGACAGAAAGTGTTATTTCCCAATTGCTTATGCCTAAAGTAAATGGAAAAGACCTATTTTTCGCTTAAATTTTGCTTTTTTGACCTGGGTAATGAAATTTTCAAATCTACCCATTTTCCAGAACATTCCAGGTAGATTCATTGCTGAGTAGCTGATAGAGAATTTTCTCGAACTTACAAGAATTTTCAAGAACTTAGGAGAATTTTCTAGAACTTTCCATATACACATGTATATATACAGGGCTCACAACCCACCTCTTTAGTTTAGTTCTAGCTGCCTACATTAACACACAGACCTATCTGAAGCATTCTTCAGTCATATTTTGCTGTGTATGTGGCCAATTTATCAAGACAAGAGCGAAAAAGTACTCTCTGACAACAACTGCTAAAATGTGTGAAGCCTACAAGACATATTTCGGCATGTCTGTCAGGGATAAAGACAAACCCTGGGCACCTCATTTTACCTGCGAGCAATGCAAAAAAATCTCTAGAAGATAAGACGGACAATTTTCTCTTGCTTGAATACTATGATTTTATAATATATAATTTTAGACCTTTTAAAATTTAAATATATTTTAATTATTTTTTTAATTTTCCAATAGTACAAAAAATATCACATATAAAATATTTTGCATGAATCTCTTACACATTAGTTATGGATGAAATAAATTTATTCTTCATAATAACAATTTTATTTTGCTCTTTTGCAGGATGGTACAGAGGGGAAAAGAGAGCCACAAAGTTCGCTATTCCAAGAATTTGGCGTGAACCCACTGACCACTCAAGCAATTGCTACTTCTGCATGGTGGACCCTTCCAAATGTTAGGCTGGCAAGAATACATCTGCTATCATGTATCCGGACCTTCCATCATCCATCACCCCAGTGCCACACTGACCTGAGCTCCCTGTACCCACCCCACCAAAGAGAAAACAGACATCTCGAAAAACTACTCAATTCTAAACATTTGTGTTCATTTTTGTATAACTTTGGTATAAATACATGTAAATCTTGATTCGTATGTTGTTTTATTCAGATCTTATGTAAATGAAAATGTGCAAATTTGTCCGTTTTTACATAGAAAATATGTTAACTTCTAAATTTCATTATGCAGGTCACAAAAGCAAAGTTTGAAGGGAATAATGGCCATTTTCTGTACTTTTACAACATAAGCAATAAATAACTCGTACTACATAGTGTAATTTACTGCCACTATTATGATTTATTGTTTTACCAGAACATCTTTGATGTTCCATGTATTTTCCTCTCTTGCCTAGAGATCTAACACTTTACTATCATATTTAATGTTCCATCGTTTTATCACGACATTTTTAATGTTCTAAGTGTTCATATGTCCAATATGGTGTCCATCAGAACAGCAACAATGATCATGCACTCGACAAGGGATTTCAAATGTCAATCAGGAGAAGGTTAAGGAAAGATAAAGATGAAAACACTAACATGAAGAGATTACACTTTGATGTACACATGACAGACATCAACCTTATACAGTTATGTTTTTAACTTACAACAACAGCTGAGCGCCAAGGTTACATAGATTATTTTGTGGCCTTGTTTTTGATTTCCACCTTCAGGGTTATCTCCACTTGTATCAGGGAGTACAATGTTTTAACTCATAATCTTATGTGTGGGGTGTATGTGAAGACTGTAGAACAGGAGGATAAAGTGGTATAAAACAACCCAGATGTCAAGATCAGTGGCAGTTCTCGTACCTTCAAATATCTTTTCGCCATTAAGAGTCAACAACTTCTGAAGAATAAATATCCCATAGTGGTGGATTAGTGATAGTGTTAAAGCCTATCAACCAAACCCAGGACCAATTAGTTTATATGAGGCATAGCACACTTTACAGAGGAGAAAAAGTGTATGTAATAGATCTTGTATTTCATACAAACGATTACTTCCAAAGTATGTGACGTGCAAAAAAATGGAAGGAACTATGCGGCACAACCAATATTATAATCACTTCGAAGCTGGCACTTTCACAAATTTATAACTGGCACAGTATTCAAAGAGAGGACGATATGAATCATTTATAATGAAGACAGTACCCAATTCCATACGGATAATCATATATACATTTATCTATGTCGCCAATTGAATCAAAAGGATCACTTTTGTCTTAAATTCCGTCTAATCATTATCCTACAAGGTATCATTGGCATGATCGCAGAGTTAGAAACCTTGCCTCTCAGATTAACTCACCGCTATCATCATCGTTATATGATTGTTACAGTGGAAAAAAATCTTGGAAAATACTACAAAGTTAGCAACTGATGACTTTGAAGCTTTTTAAAACACCATAGCTTTAAATGTGGGAGATCGTACAATAGAACACAGATGTCCATTCTCGTCAATAAAGTGCTCAGAATAGGCATCAGTGTAACATGTATAAGAATGTACAAAAAACAGAATATGCAACTTAAAGCACGAAAGCTGATAAGCAAATGGAATTACCATCGACACGGATTGTCAAAAGTACCATCTTTTTGCTAGTTCTCTTAAGTGTCTGGACCATCAATCTAACCTGCCATGACATTCTAATCAGATGGCTGGACTTAACCTTTACTGATGCTAATGTGTTATAAAAATGAGAGCCTAGCAGAACTAAAATAAAAAGCAAGTCCAAATCATCCAAGGAGCAAAATGATGGCAATACATGAACAGTGTTAAATCCTGTCACAACTACAGTTATGTTCTGCAAACTGGACATCAGATATGCTCATGAGTACATTATTCTTTCCGGCACTGTTATCCATCCGACAGAAACAATGAAGCACTTTTGGTTAACCTTTAAAAAGCAATAGAAGTTTACCATTCTTTTTACCAGTATGATAATGAGAGCTACCATAGGCATAAGTACCCTGAACATTGCGTTTCAGTTGAGATAAACCTTGATGAAAATTCTTTGAATGAGTGTAACTGTGATGAAATTAGTTTGTATTTCTATTCTGAAAAACAAATTTAGAAGAGAATTATTCAAGTGAGTTTAGAATTGGTGAAATTAATTTATATTTCTCCCGAAAAAATTTTAAAAAAATTTTTTTGACTGAACCTAGAAACAGTGATAATAGTATTTCTAGTGAGAAATAGTGAAGAGCACTTTTTGTCTTAATGTAATATTGATTAAATTAACTTGTATTTCTACTAGAAAAAAATTAGAAGAAGACTGTTTGATTGAGCCTGACAGTTGTGAAACTAGTTAGTATTTCTATTAGGAAAGTCTTTGAAAACTGTTCCATTTAGACTAGTAGAAACGAAATTAATTTATAGTTTTATTGGGAAGAGTCTTTGAAAAAGTATTGAGTTAGAATTGTAAAAGTGAAATTAGTTCTTATTTCCAATGAGAAAATCATTTTAAAAATTGTTTGACTGAGCTTAACAGCAATAAAATTATTTCTTATTTCTATTGTAAAAGCCTTGAAGAAAATTGATCGACTGGACCTAACAGCAGAGAAATTAGTTTATATTTCTATTGGGAGGAAAACCTTGAAGAAAATTGATCGACGTATTTTAGTAGCAATGAAAACAAAAAAAGAGTTGGATTTTTTCCAATAGCGAAAAACCTTGAAGGAAAGATTGCTGAACCGAAAACCAGTGAAGAAGCTCATTTATTATCCTTCAAAAGGTTATGAAATTATTTTTTATTATCCTGCATGAGTGTATAGAAATCCTATTCATTAATCTCTATAGGATTACAATTATCTTATTTTTTATCCTGAAAAGTGATATTAAAATGTAGCTTATGATGCTGTATGGGGTTATAATGATCGTGTTAATTAAGCTTCATGGGTAAATAAAAATATTGCTTTTTATTCAACACTGATACATAAGAAAATAATATTATTTTCCTGTCTGGGTACTTACACTTCTGTTTATTATCTTTCATAGGTTTATGAATATCTTCGTTTTTACCTTGCATAACGATGTAAAAATCACGATTCTTTCGTTTGACATGTGTTGAGAATTCCATTTTTACTTTATACAATGTTTAAGAACATTGTTTTTAATGCATTGGATTATAACTTTCCTGTTTTATATCCAGCGTAGGATATAATAATTCAATTTAGTATTCTTCATGATCATATAAAAATCATGTTTATTATTTTATTTGCATTCATTAGAATATCATTTATTATCATGTATTGTACCAAATATTCTGTTTATTGTAATGCAACAGGTTATTAGAATCCTGTTTGTCTTCGTACTTGTCTTTATAAACTTATATTTATTTCCCTACATTAGTATGGAAGAATCAAGTTTATTATCATGCATGTGTAAGATAATTATGTTTATTATCCCGCATGATAATTTAATAGTGAACTTTTATTATCACGGTTAAGTATATAATATTTCTCTTCATCATTTTTCATTGCTATATATAACAATTCTTTTTACTATCCGATACAGCTATAGAATCAAATTTTTACCTTAAAAGTTTATGTAAAGGTCCATTTTTATTATCCGGCATGAGGTTGTTAAAATCCTGTTTATTATCCTTCATGGGTTTATAAGATTCACGTATAAGTCTTCATAACAATATCAAAAGTGTACTTATTATTTATCATTGGTTCATAAAAATCCTATCCTATATCCTCAATAATTATTCTCAATTTAAACATACATTGGGTGTACAAAAATGTTAGTTATCCAACAAAGGTTTATACAAATTATTTTATGACTCCGCATGATATATATCAATACAGTTTATGTTATTGAAGGACATTCTGTGTTTCTGCTTTACAATGATCACACTACGCTTGAAACATTGTACTTATTCTAATACACAGCATTCCATGTATAAACTGACAGAGAACTGATTATAAATGTTCTCTTTATTGTTATACATAACAAATGATTCTATTAAACTTGAACAGTATCTAAGAATCGTGTTTATTATTTTGCCTATCCATTTAATAATATTAGTTATTTTGCATGGTTATATAAAATCCTGTTCGTTATCCAGCACGATTTTATAAGAATACCATATATTATCCTGCACGAGTTTATAAGAATCCTATTTATTATCCTGCATGATTTTTATAAGTATTATGTTGAATAACTTGAATGGTTATATAAGAATAAGTACTCTTATCCTTTGTGGAGTTTTAAGAATGTTGTTTATTACCTTAAGATTTGTTCATTATATATTATGGATATATAAGAATTCTCTGTATTATTCAATACAGTACATAAAAATATTTTTTATTATTGTGCATGAGGTAATACGAATCTTCTATGGGAAGACTGTTATATACCGTTGATTAGAACACTGCATTCGGTTATTATAATTGTGTTTATTACCTTGTATAATCTTTAAGAATTCTGTTTTGTGTTTTGAAATGTCTTTTATTCACTCAGTAATTATTTTGCTGCTAACACTGCTAGTTTCTTCTTATGAATAATTTAAACAAATTAGTTTTTAAGCACTAAGAAATAAATGTAAAGCCGAATTTATCACTCCATTTACCACTTGTCACTAAGTCATACTGTTTTCAAGTAATTTCATCCATTTAAATAATTCACAAGAATAAATAAGTAGCATTAATCATACATATTCTTGAAACTACTGTGTAAATGACATTTCAAAACGCCATATATAATATGTACTCCACCACTATTTGAAACCTTGTCAAGGGTTACTGATGAAGGTTGTAATTCACCAAAGCCGGTATAACTTAATGAATCAAATGATAAATTGGACTTCAAGTTTATATTTAGTAATCCTGTTTAGTATCATACATGTTTATACAATAATTAGGTTGTTATTATATACGGGTATATAAAAAAAAAACACTTTTTTATCATCTTATAATGATGGATATCAATCATATTTATTATTTTACGTAGATATTTAAAAACTTTGTACATCAAAAGTATGGTATTCTGAATGGATTTACGAGAATCATTTTTATTATTATGGCATGGTTATACAATAATCAATATTAGTATTATGCATGGTTATACAATAATCAATATTAGTATTATGCATGGTTATACAATAATCAATATCAGTATTATGCATGGTTATACAATAATCAATATTAGTATTATGCATGGTTATACAATAATCAATATTAGTATTATGGCATGGCTATACAATAATCAATATTAGTATTATACATGGTTATACAATAATCAATATTAGTATTATGGCATGGCTATACAATAATCAATATTAGTATTATGGCATGGCTATACAATAATCAATATTAGTATTATGGCATGGCTATACAATAATCAATATTAGTATTATGGCATGGCTATACAATAATCAATATTAGTATTATGGCATAACTTACAATAATCAATATTAGTATTATACATGATTATACAATAATTAATATCAGTATTATGGCATGGTTATACAATAATCAATATTAGTATTATGCATGGCTATACAATAATCAATATTAGTATTATGGCATGGTTATACAATAATCAATATTAGTATTATGGCATGGCTATACAATAATCAATATTAGTATTATGGCATGGTTATACAATAATCAATATTAGTATTATGGCATGGCTATACAATAATCAATATTAGTATTATGGCATAATTTACAATAATCAATATTAGTATTATACATGATTATACAATAATCAATATTAGTATTATGGCATGGTTATACAATAATAAATATTAGACACACCTGTCATGGTTATACAATAATTAATATTAGTATTATGGCATGGCTATACAATAATCAATATTAGTGTTATGCATGGTTATACAATAATCAATATTAGTATTATGCATGGTTATACAATAATCAATATTAGTATTATGCATGGTTATATAATAATCAATATTAGTATTATGCATTGTATTAGAAGAATCCATTTTACTATTATGCATTGTATTAGAAGAATCCATTTTACTATTATGCATTGTATTAGAAGAATCCATTTTACTATTTTGCATGGGTATATAACAGTCAATTTTATTTTCCTTCATCGGTGTATGAAACGTATGTAGTAATCTATATGTTTAAACATGAAAAATGTTTATATTCTAGATGTTTAATATATGAGAATATAAAATATATTATAAAATAATATAAAAATAATATAAAAACCATATTTATTATTCTGCATTGTTATATAAAAGTTCTGTTTATTGTCCTTCATGTGGTTATAAGCATCAACTTTACTTACTGTATGTATATATAATAATGATGTTTATAGTCCTCCAAAAGTATATAACAAGTCCTTTGTTGTATTTTGAGTGCAGTCATAAGAATCCATTTCGTAATCCTATATGGAAATAATTGTATACAAGAATCGTGTACATTTTCCTAAACGGGTTTATAAAATCCTGTTTTTGTTTTCCTTGCCTGATTGTTTGCTATTGTTTCAGGCTTGAAATTCTGTTCGTCCAAACTGCAGAACAAATGCCAAATTGATGGTCAGCGAATTATTGTTCTGCCTATATTTATGTATGTAAGAGTATTATTTAGTTAAAACTAATATTCGAAAGTAGGCTATTTAACTTATAGCAGGTGCAGATAGCCATATTGCTCTGCACCATTCAAATATTTAAAAAACGCGAAAACTTGTAAAATGAGCTTATTAGCAACATAATAATGTGCATTATTTCGCTCAAAGTAATAAAAAACAATATAAAACACATTTAAATGTTATTTAATATTACTCTAGCATTAATACAGATATTTAATAATATGTTCTCAGCTGGAATACGGCGCGGATTTTAGGATTTGTAAACAGACTTTTCATCAATTCCTCTAGTAGCTGCTTGCAACATTCTTACGTCAGCAAGCCAAATGACTTTCTGTTTGTTTACGTCTCGTGCATTCTCTTTGGATTTTATCTATTTGAATATTTTACCATCTAAATACAGATATGCACCCAAAACCAATAAGTACTGTAAGCTCACAGACCTGTTACAACACATTTATTATATGATAATATTTCTATACATTTGACTCAAGGAAGATGTATTATTGTTTTTTTAATTCCATACATTCAATAAGTTTTTAACAATCACTAAAAGTAAGAAAGAGACAAATCCATCTGTGCTTTTATGTTTATACGCGAACGATTATATAAAGCAATTGGAATATGTATTCCAAGGGTGAAATAATGATTTATATTAATTGCACTGGACAGTTTTTCAAAACTATGGATGCCACTATAGCAACCTTGGAATACCTAAATGTTGCTTCATATCAGCATTATTATATACACTGCAACATTTGAAAACCGTCTTCATAGTAATATAATTGCACAAAACGTTGAAGATTGTTTTCCTAGCAATATCGTTAAACATAGTAATTTAATATTCTTCCTTCCCTAGAAGAGTAGAAATAGCTGATATTTGAGTATGGGTATGGCCACTAGAGAAAATTTAAGCACCGTCCAAAGTACAAAATCGCCTCCCTGCAATTAAGGAGTCCCGTCGAAGCACGTTTGTCAGCGCGCAGTCCAGTAATTTTTAACCACTGAATCTTGGAAGACTGTTTTAGTTTAAAACAACCTACTGTTATTTTCACATATATTATATTAATTAGCTACGCTATTTAATGATTAATTGTAACTATTATTAAAACTTCCTTTAAATGTTTCTCAGAACGCATTGTGCTGTTTGTCCTATTACCATAAGTTAGGGTCGATCAGCGATTGACATTTTGAATCAACAAGCTGGCAAATAATATCCATATGGTAAATAAGATAATCCATCAAAATCTATATTCTCAAAATAATTTTGTATTAAATATGATATTTATTACAAAATAGGAAAAATATTAATACTTTCAAAAACAGTAACTGAGAACGAAGCCTGTGAAATAGCCAGTTGGTTAACTTTGTTTTTCAGGAATAATGTTGTATTATGCTATCAATATTACTCTTGTTATAAATATAACACTTGAAACATGCAATTCCTATATCAAAGCTGTCAAATATTTTAAACAACATGAGTTTTAATAAAAACAACAGTTAGTTGAAATGTACGTATAAAAATATTGATTAATCATAAAGTTTTGTTTTTTATATATAAAAACCACGTGAGCACATGTGATTTGTGTTCGGGATTTTTTATTTTAAATAAAGTTTTAACGTAAAAAATAATTTAGAAATTTAATTGGTTCAAGGGTAACAAAAGCTCTTGTAAAGCATCGTTCAACACAGCATGATTATGATGTTACTTGGAATTTCAAATTGTTACAATTTATTTATTTTTTGTGATACATTGAAGCTAGTTTAACTAAAGTAATGGAGAAAACATTTAAAGAATTAAAATGTTGCGGCTCAGCATGTCCACGTGGTGAGGGCACTCAACTCGTAATCCGAGGGTCGCAGGTTCCAATCCCCATCACACCAAACATGCTCGCCCTTTTAGCCGTGAGGGCGTTATAAAGTTATGGTCAATACACTATTATTTGGTTAAAGAATAGTCCAAGAGTTGGCGGTGGGTGGTGATGACTAGCTGCCTTCCCTCTAGTCTTACACTGCTAAATTAGGGACGGCTAGCACAGATAGCCCTCGAGTAGCTTTGTGCGAAATTCCAAAACAAACAAACAATATAATTAGCCTACCGTTTTTCTATTTGCAACACTGGCCTGGCATGGCCTAGCGCATTAAGGCGTGCGCTTCGTAATCTGAGGGTCGCGGGTTCGCGTCCGAGTCGCGCCAAACATGCTCGCCCTCCCAACCGTGGAGGCGTTATAATGTACGGTCAATCCCACTTTTCGTTGGTAAAAGAGTAGCCCAATAGTCGGCGGTGGGTGGTGATGACTAGCTGCCTTCCCTCTAGTCTTACACTGCCAAATTATGGACGGCTAGCGCAGTTAGCATTGATGTAGCTTTGTGCGAAATTAAAAAACAAACAAAACAGTTAAGATGTTGACAGTTGTAATCTAATTATTTGACAAAAGGTGGCGTGTTTATATATGAACGTGCTATCTAGAGAACAATAAATCGATTGATAACATACGAGGCATGCAACTCTAAAACCGACAATAAAATTTGGTTTGATTGCAATTCCACACAGTTCTACTGCAGGGATAGCCATTCCTAATTTAGCAATAGTTAGCTTAAGAAAAGACCACCCAGAGCCAACTCTTGGAATTCTTTTCGCTACTTAATAGTGAAACTGACCTTCATAATATTACGCCCCTACGGCTAAAAGGACATGTTTTGCAAAGAGGACTCAAATCCCTAACCAGCAGATGGACAAGTCGAGCGCCCTAACCATCTGGCTATGCCAAACCTGGCAGTAGCATAACATAGGTTTCCAGATAACGAGAAACCCACTTGAAATAAAAACGTATCTCAGAATTGCTGGCACGTGTACTAACACTTTTATTGATGAACAGAGAACAACGTTTCGACCTTCCTAAGTCATCTTGGGGTTAACCTGAAGATGACCTAGGAAGGTGAAAACGTTGTTCTCTGTTTATCAATAAATGTGTTAATACCCATACCAGCTGTTCTGAGATACATAACATAGGTTTGTAGTTACGCATGAGCTATGTGTGCTCTACCCTTGTAAGACCGTAGACTTGCCGCTGGGTAGCAAATAACGCAGGATAAAGCATTTTGATTTACCACCTATGTATCCCTTGACTCCCTAATGTTTTTCCATTGCGCTGAACACGAACATCAGTTTGTGAGTCATTAAAGAAATGTTTATATCATACTTCATCAGCAACGTACTGATGTTTAATGGTCTTTTTCCTTGTTGGAGATAAACATAACTGCTTATATCATCAAGCAAAACTCGGAATTTTTCTCTGGTTCTTTCAGAAATAGTTTCATCACTTCATGAAACTAATACCAGAAATATTCGCATTTTCTGATTATTGTGATTGTTTAAAATAGTCAGAAGTATTTATAATCATGTCGGAGCCTATTTGTCTGAATTTCATATAACATTTTCTTTCTTGTTTTTCGATAAAATTCCTCGTGTGACTTTATCAGTTCAACATCATTTCTCTCTTTCTTGTTTATTATTTGAATTTGTTGTTGTTTCAGAATTTTGTGCAAAGCCACACAAGGCCTTCACATAGCAATCTTTAATTTCCAACTGATAACGTAGAAGGTTAAGAATCAACAACATCAACACCGCCAACATTCGGCTACCCGTGTCTGATAATTGAATGTACCCCCACTTTTATAGCGTTTTAATTCTTTCAAAGTAGAGATACCATGAGTCCTAGTGACTATGCTACACTTTTACTGAAAAAATATTTATGTCAATTAATCACCATATTATAAATTGTTATTGTTATTTGAAGTTATGATAGAGATATTCTATCATAAAAACCTCATCAGAAACCTCTTCCAGGTTTTACATATCAATGAATAAAATGTCGGAAACTTCCCTTCACAACTTGAGGCCTTCACTTATTAAAATATCTCTCTATGACTTGAAACTGTTTAATCAATTTATACCTACCAGTAGATTTAAAATATTACAACATTCTCTGTACTTTTCTTTATCGTCTATATTGTAAAGTAGGTGACATCTTCATGGCTTCCTACGTCGTTTCGATCTTTCACTAACTACTTTCTTTTGTTCGAATGAATAAATGTATCTTAATAAAAGTATGAGCCAATATAAATCAATTTAGGTTCATTTTATTAGAAATCGTGAATTACTCCACTGATGGAAATATATATTAACGTCTCTCTCATTCCTTGACCCAGTTGTTTATAGATATAAAGGAAACAATATGAAAATATTGTAAAAATTCTTTATTATTAATTTAAAACAAATAACTAAAATCACGCATACATAAGAGAACAAATACAGGTTTCGTATCTTCTAGAATACTCTCCAGTTTATGAAATAAGACTCTCTCGAAAAACATCTTTTAACAATGAAAAATTTCTCCTTTCGTAATTCGAGGATCATGGGTTCGAATCACCGTCACGCCAAGCATGTTCGCACTTTCAGCCGAAAGGGTGTTATGTGAAGGTCAAACTCACTATTTGTTGGTAAAAGAGTAGACCAATAGCTAGCTAAATTGGGGACGGCTAGCGCAGAGAGCTTTCGTGTAGCTTTGTGCAAAATTAAAAAACAACAACAAATAAACCCTCTGTGTGTTACGTCAACTATGTAACACTTATTGTGTATGTAAAATGGTGAAACTCAGCATACCACAATAATTAGTATCTGAATATGGCTTGTACCAATGAAAATTGGAAGCTAATAAAATTTGACATTTTAAATTAAAGACTTGTGTTAGTAACCAATGAAAGTAAATAAAGAACAATTATCGATATTTGTGTAAATGTTTTAAAAGCAGCAATAAATAAATATAGCTATGACTTGCAGTAGTGTATGATAAAACTGAATTATCAACAATAGTAGATATATGTAAATTCAACTTTTATAGAGATTATGTAGATACATGATCAAACTAAACACGGCAACTGTTTTGGCCATGTTAGACGGAAACATTATTCGTTTAAACATGTTCTCCGCTACACAATCACCTAGTTTACCGTCCATGTTTTAGAAATGTTTTAGCAAATCAGACGATATATACAAGTCAAGATGTGACAAAAGGAAGTGGAGAATAGTTGGTCTTGACACACAGAACCTTATTCCATCCCATCAACAATGACAATCACGCTAAATGCTGATAAATTAGTCGACATCGCAAACGGAGATTAGACCCAAGTTAGGACTATAAATAAAAATTGAAGTCCCACAAGTTAAGAATATAGATTTCTTAAATTACTTAGCCCTCACAACATTTTTTTTCACCGCAAAAAAAATGAGACCTGATAAAACCGTACAAGTATTTTGTGGCCGGCTGGGTGCACAATGTCAGACAGTAAAATGTGGACAGGACTTCCAACTGCACAGCTTACTCGAGAGTAAGTCGAAATTGTTTTTAATGATAGGCCTATTTTTATGTTCTATTAGTTGCTATTTACAGACCAGATATTCTACATTGTATTGCATTTTAAGTCATACTGACCTGTAAGACACCTTCTTCAGCACACATGTTTATATATTTTACACAAATAAGCCTGGATTTTAAGACCATCTGTCCTAACAAGCCACATTTTAGATACATTATCACTCACTGGCCCCTTCCACCTAGTACTTCTTCTATGGGCGTGTATCATAACGTTAAGATTACAGATTTTTACCAAGACCTGTGCGATATAATCGTGACAAGCAGCTGCATGTGGAGATTTGTTCTGATGGAGAAGTAAAAATATAAAAGTTGGATTATAAAATAATAAAAAAACTGTACAGGATGGCCATTAAAGATAAAATTAATTACTCGTAGTCATTAATCATATTTAAGAGTAATTAATTCCAATTAAAGATAAAAACAAGACGTATTCGGCTACTTACTTTATTTATAATTCCATCCATCTGTATACTATGTCGATTAATATGTTAAAATGTCTCTATTTCTCTTCACCTTTTCATTGTGTATTTGCACATTTATTTTGTGTTGAATATTTAGCTGGAATTCAATCCGTGATTTTCCAAATCTAGTTAGGTCTAGCGTTGAAAATGAACGAGAATTTTCATGTTTTTTAATTGCCTTGACCATATTATTCAAATCATCAAATCCGCTTTAGTTCCATTTTTCAAATTCACTGTTAAATAATAAACACGGCTAGCAGAAATCTCCGCAAGTAAGAACAAGCAGTTAACTAAGATGTCCCGTCATAACGGTGTACTCAAAATATTCGAAGGCACTGCTTTGTTCTTCCAGTCAGGCTTAGAGCTGGCATCGGTCTACTATTAATATGTTGCTTTCTTTATCACTAAAACTATTTGTACCAAACTTGTTTACTAATAAGCTTTCAATAATACAGTTACATTTTTTATTATATTTTGAAGAGTGACACTTCACAAAAATATATTTACATAAAAAATAACAGTGTCACTAAATACAAAACACCTGCACATCACGTGACATCGGAGAGGTAACAAACAGCCAAGAACGAGAGGTGCAGATCATCGAAAAACAAGTTCCCAAATATTGCAAGAAAATTTGCTATGAATTTTTTCTTATTATGGTTTATTTATTTATTGTACATCTTAATTTAAAAATACTAATTATGAAACGCTAGTTTACTTAAAATTTATTTATTTTGCTTGTTTTCAGTTTTAAATAATTTAATATGTAGATTATAAATTGTAGGTAAGTTCCAGTTTTGCGTGTATTGGGAAGTAAGATGGCCAGGTAATTGCTTCCTTTATGCCAATATAACATTCAAGATATGTTTGTTTTTTTCTTTTTAATACAAGTATGAATTTGAAATCTTTTATTCAGAAAATTGTTTATGTAAGAGTATTTTATAGTTTAAAGAATATGGTATGTAATAAAGATGTTTTTAGTTAGAAATAAAGCATATTCTAGAATCAACTAAAATCAACTCAAAAAAGGAAGCATTTCGTAAGTTGTACGTAGTCCTGACTCTTCCTAGCAATGCGTACAAGGTGATTACTGATTACCTACGGTAAAGTGCTTCCATATAAATCAGATGCAAGTTTATAAAGTTATACTGAGCTGATAGTTAAAAAATATTATTATTTTTAAACATATATTGAAGAATCACTGCTTCCCTTGCTTCCATAGACCACACGCCTTTGGAGACAAAGGTACCTTGTACAATAAAACCTGTCTAAGCTGGAGATATCAAACCTTTGCAGTATTATCATAAGATTTCTCTTATAAAAGGCCCTCTTATGGCAAAAACTGCTTAACACGGACAGAAAACTTTCACCTACCTCATATATCAACAAATAGGATTAAAACCTGCATAAAGCGGAAAAATGTTTTTGATTGAATATTAATTTCTTATTTTAATTAACAATTTCTTATATTAATAAATTCTTATTTAATTAATAACTTGTTTAAATATTAATAAATTCTCGGACATTTTCGTACAGTAAGTATTGGTTAAATATATTCTCTTATTTTTTCTGCCCTCATTATTCCGGAGGTTACTATTCGAAAGAACTATTGACTGTACTTTTGGTCGCATTTTGCTGATGGAAAACTATAAAAACCATGGGTAATAGGTAAAAGTGAAGATCCATGCTGTTTCTAAAGTTTAAGGAAGAATCAACTTCCTGTAGAATGGAAAACGAATAATAAATCGTGGATGACAAGTGCTATATTCCAGGAAGTTTTGAACAAATTAAACAAAGAATGGAACAAAAAATAGGAATATTGCACTTTCCCTAGATAATGCAACTTGCCATCCAGAAGTTCAACTTTCAAATGTTCGTTTAGTCTTTCTGCTTCCATGTACAACATTAGTTCTACAGCCACTAGAGAATGGAATTATACAGTATATAAAATTGAAATACAGAAAACTGACGCTTCGGGATATTATTGGAAACATTGAAAGAGAGCATCTGAAATGACCAAGAAAGTTGACGTATCAGATGCAATTGCATTTTTAAATCATTCAATCAAATACGTAATAAAGTGCTTTCGAAACTGTAGATTAAATTCTTGATAATGGCGGAGATTGTAGAGAAGTTATTTGTTATGACGATTCTAGTGAAATCCAAACTCTGATTGAGAAGATTGATGCAGATGGTTCTGTGAACCCGGAAAGTTCTGTGAACGTTGACAAGAATGTTTTAACAGAAACTGATGAACTTGATTTAAAATCTGTAATAGAATCTCAAGATGGTAACAATGTGAGATATTCAGAAGATGAATAAAATAGAAAAAATAGTGAGGCAATAGAACTTCCTACTTCATTACAAGTGTTAACGTATATTAACTATTAAATTGTATGCATAAATAAAGGGAAAAAATGAACTTCATGAAAAGGCCGTAGAATTGGCGTTCTCCTATATACGCATGAGAAAGTTCATTAAAAAAACGAAACAGTTGAAACTGAATAATTTCTTCAAATAAATTTGTGTAAGATTTTGTGTACATATGTATATTTTGAATCTCTATTTTTGTTCTTATTATAATAAATATAGCATAAACAGTATAATAACTTTATTCACAAACGTCTTACTTCCCTTGAATCAACAAGTATAACTTTCCGCTCAAAAATTATATATAATTAAGGAAATGGATGTTCACTGTCTAAGCCGGAAAACCTGCTTAAGCCGGAAATTTTACTCGGTCCCGTGTTGTTCCTCTTTAAACAGGCTTTACTGTATATACAAGTAGTATTAACTATATATAAAATTGGAATTACATAGTCTCTGGTACAAGGATGGTTCCCAAACCAGTTTGTTCGTTTTAGTGCCGCAGTCCATTTAACTCTTTTCACTGGATCGTTTGGAAACCTATAACTCCGGATTATTTGTCTGTCACGTTAAACACTTGATCTCAAATTCGAATCCTAGCAAATTACATTGTGATTACTATATTGTCTCTGTGATACATTCGAAATGGCGTTTTACTTTACGGCGTGCTGGAAATATATGCACGACGTCACGCTTATAAAATCTCTAAGGGAACCACAGAATTGGAACGACCACAACAGAAACTATATTTACATGTTACTTTGATTGGTAAGCAATTAATATAAAATGGGCAGCAGAAGGTTCAATTGGTTAAAACAATTTTGAATATTCAAATCAGCAGGTGAGTTCAGAACTAACGTCGATTATAAAGTTGTGATGTAACGATACGTAGCAAAACTACATTTTAGTTGTGATGTAACGTTACGTAGCAAAACTACATTTTAGTTGTGATGTAACGATGCGTAGCAAAACTACATTTTAGTTGTGATGTAACGATGCGTAACAAAACTACATTTTAGTTGTGATGTAACGATACGTAGCAAAACTACATTTTAGTTGTGATGTAACGATACGTAGCAAAACTACATTTTAAAGTTGTTTGACGTATTGTAGGTAGTGTGATGTCACCGAAAATTGATATATTTTGGAAAGGATATGCAATAGTCCTTTATGATACAAAATATTCATTTACTCAGACAATAAATATGTGTTCAGAATGAAGGTTAAAGGTATATCCATTGTACTTAATGTTCTTAGGAGACAAAGGAATACCGATAAATTTGGGGCATAGGACCATCCAGGAAGAGTACTGCAACAAGTCATATCTCAGCCGTAGTGAGCAAAGTGTGTTGTTTCTTGTAATCCACGAGCACAAGAATCCGTGTTAGCATTACCGGATAAAGCATTACCGGACCTAGCGTGAACATTGTTGTGATAAACCATATTATTATGTACGTGGGACTTATATAACTGAAGAAAAAGTGGAGGAGAATTGACATATATAAATATACTTTTATAGTTATGACTTGTGAGTGTGTTATGTTTCCTTATATATAGCAATGCCACATCGGGCTATCTGCTATGTTCATCGAGGAGAATCGAACTCTTGATTTGAGCGTTGTAAATCCAAAGGCTTACCGCTGTGTTAGCGAGGGACTGATTTCTGAGCAATAAAGGTGAAGACTCTACCATGGTATCTTCAACTGCATGTGATTTGTGGTAATAAACTATCAAATTGAAGATATTATAATGAAAGGTATTTCTATGTTGTCTGTACCAAATTTGGAACTAAAGATATTATTATCAGTGCATGATGCTAAACATAGTATGAACAAAAATATAAAATACCCATTAGAAATGATTGATTAAGTTCGTATTAAGCATTTTCGCTTTTATGAATACCGCGTTATGCTAACCAAACAAATTGTTTTTGTTTCTTTCTTACGTCGCATGACTTACTGGCAAGACTTAGTTCTGTTTTTTTCTTGCGTTGATAATTTTTAAAGGGTATTATAAAAATTATAGGGTTTTAATAACACTGATAATGTAAATATAAAAATCTAAGAAAATTAGTAAATGTTTGTTTATTTTTTAATTTCACGTAAGGCTACACGAGATCTATCTGAAGTAGTCGTTCCTAATTTAGCAATGAAATACTGTAAGAAATTCAGCTAATCACCTGTTACTTCCACCCATCGCCAACTCTTTGAGTACTCTTCTACCAGCGAATAGTGGAACTTACCGTCAGAATAAAACGCCTCACAGCTGAAATAGTGAACACGTTTGTTGGAATTGGGATTGGAGCCCTCGACCTCCAGATCGCGAGTCAAGCGCCCTAACCACCGATAAAATTAATGATGAAGTCAACAAAATCAAACAACATTTCATCCACACCAACAAATTTCCTCCAAAAATCGATGACAAAAGTATACGCACACACCTAGAGCAACAGCACAATCAACTACAAACAAACGATAATAAATTCCAAGATACAACAAACTACAAACCTTACACTGCTGCATACCATATATGTCCGACATCAGCTAAAAAATAACAAATATTTCGAAAAAAACTTATAACAAAACACAACATTCCAGTAAACATCATATTTATTCAAAAACCAGGTACAAAACTAAAGTTCACACTATGTAAAAACTACACTGACAAACGCAACACCAAAATTATTTATACAATGCAACAACTGCCACGACTTCAATGTTATAGAAATAATCAGAAAAATGGCAACCAGATTCAAAGAACAAAAAATAAAAACATCTTTACACGTTTTTGAAAACTGGAAATCAAATAAACACAACATAACCATAGAAAACACCCAGATATAAAGTAGGAAAACAAATATAAACAAACGCAAAATCAAAGAAGCCCTACTTATACAGAAACTAAAACCTAACTTAAATCAATACAAAAGAACACCAGTAAGACCAGGTGATTCGGGCGCTCGACTAGTAATCTGAAGGTCATTGGTTCGAATCACCACACATGTTCGCTCTTTCAGCAGAAGGGGCGTTATAATGTACTGTCAGTCCCATTATTCTTTGGTAAAAGAGTATCCCAAGAGTTGGCGGTGGGTGGTGATGACCACCTGCCTTCTCTCTAGTCTTATACTGTTAAATTTGGAACGGCTAGCGCAGATAACCCTCGTGTAGCTTTGAGCGAGATTCAAAAAACAAAACAAACCTTTACTACTTAATAACCTCACATCTAACTGCGGCACCCCCTACAATCTCGTCCCTAAGACATATGCCCGGCAACGGTCAGTTGCAAACACTCTCTTTGTATACCTGAAGATGACCTAAGAAGGTAGAAACGTTGTTCTATACTTTATTTTAATTAAATCAACAATAAACTTATTCAAATCCTTGTAGATGGTTGAATAAAACACATTACAGGAATCACTTGGAAATCAAATACAAAGTTTTTATATGACATGTGACGATTATTGTTTTAAAATAAAGTCCAAAAAGTCAGAAGAGATAGATAAGCTAAAACTAATAAAATGAATCAGTATAACGATGCCACCTTTTGATGACGTCATTGGTTGTCCTGTCCTTCTCAAACGTCTGCTGAAACCAATTCTAATGAATAAGAAAGTTTTTGTTTTGAAATATTAACTATTGTCCAAGATAACAGTGAGCAAAGGCGCTATAGATATATATTTTATTATCAGAAAACTTCATCTTCCTATAGTGACCTCGACCAAAATTTACGCAGTGAAAGGTGTAGTAACTCGTTTGAAAAACGCAGTACAGAATAACATAAAGCTATAGCTATTTAAAAACACTACGACAACTAGTTCCAAATTTGGTATCAATTTCTAAAATCTTTGTTATTGGCCCACGGACTAATATGCAATTTGCGTTGTGAGGAACTGAGCAGAAAAGACCGCAATATTGAATTCTTTTATTTCAGACATGTATCAGTGAACAATGAAACTTAAGATGACCTTATATTAATACTAGTATAAAATCCTGTCAAAAATGACGAGAAACAATTGTTGAATAATTAAGCAAGTGAAACGTGATTATAATCAATAACATGTAATCGATTATAATCAATTTCATATAATTTACCTAGTGCTTTAGCTAGGCCTCAGGTTAGGGTAATTTATTAAATTACACTGTAATAGTGGTATAAAAGCCCGTCAGAATTGATGGCTTGTTTGTTTACAGTGAATGACAAAACTACACAAATGGATATCCACTTTCTGCACACCGCAGGTATCGAAACCCAGTTTCTAGCGTGTAAGTCTGCACTTGGATGGAGCGCAAAATGACGGGAAATCATTGCTGAATGAATAACAAAAAATATAATCTTTAACTAAAACGAATTTTTCTGTAGAAAAAAAATGCACCTAGTATTCACTTAGTTCATCAGTCTCAAAGTAATTTTCTACTCTTTCTATTGTACAAACGATTTAACCTTTTTACCATTCTGTGTCACGTAACGTCACACTCTATTTTTTAAAATAGGAGGATCCATAAAGGCCGAAATCTATTTATCCAGATAGAATATTTCGATTGCTGTCTAACCGTTTCAATTTTAGTGAATGAGGTAAGGGTCCCGTGAGGCGGGAAAGAGTTCAGTGAAACCTGGTAAGCATAGTAAGCGTTGGCATAATAATTCTAAATTAAAGACGTAGTGTGAGATCATCTAGCCTAGAGACAAGTGCCTAAAATTGATCACGAAAGTGAAAATACCGATTCAACTTTAAACGTAAATAGTTTCTGAATTGAACTATTTTCTGTTATATCACCAACGTTTTTATTTAACAAAAAATCAATAAATATTTTACCCATTTTATTGTCTACACATTTCATCTTATACTATCTTAGACTAATAGTAATATTAGATAATACTTTTGTTGCTTATTGGTTTTTATACATATTAGAAGTTGTAAATATTTTTCCACCAATAATCTTTCTATGAATACACACGAATTAATTTCAAGAATGATCTCAATGTCGATTGGCTTACAAATTAATTTACCGACGTTTGACTACCTTGAATGCACTTTTTGCCTCTTTTATATTTTAAAAAACGCTCGTATGGATAGAGTAAGCACTAGTATAGGAGCGAACAACGTTTCGATCTTCTTCGGTCATCGACAGGTTTACAAAGAAAAGAAGAGGTAACGGACTGGAAGCTGACCACATGTTTGAAAGGGGTTGTGTAACTGAGTGTCGGAATGTAGAGGGCGTGCTTAGATGTTTGAATATATAATTTTATATTATTTAATTTATTATTATTATTTATTATATTATTTTTAATATAGGTATAAAGGTGTTCCTTTGTATTGGTTGATTTTGGGCTTCAGTTGTTTTGTTAAGTAAGGCTTCTTTAATTTTTATGTTTGTTTTTTATTTGGTATTTGGGTGTTTTCTATGGTTATGTTATGTTTATTTGACTTGCAATGTTCGAAAACGTGTGAAGGTGACTCAAGCCCAAAATAAACCAATTCAAAGGAACACTTTATACCTATATTAATAAATATATCCAATATCTAAGCACGCCCTCTACATTCCTACAGTCAATTACACATCCGCCTTCAAACATGGTCAGCAACCGGTCAGTAAACCTTTCTTTCTTTGTGAACCTGACGATTACCGAAGAAAGTCGAAACGTAGTTCGATCCTCTACTGGTGCTTATTAGCCGTTTTTAAATATATAATTTTCTCTACAATTGGGTTTTCTCGTCATCACGGTTTCTGCCTCTTTTGTTGGTCAAGCTTTATTGTACTTTGTTTTACATATTTCCATTAGCTACAAAACGAATGTGAGGTTAGAGTAGTGTTAGCATCGTTTGCTCCGTCCTTTTTAAGAAGCTATACGCTAGTAAAATATATTTAGTAACGAAAACCTTTTATTTTGCTTTATATTTTAAGGCCAAGTAGGTCATATATGTGTTAAAACACTGAAAGAATAGTCATTAATTAAAAATATTCATCACTTACAAATTTATAAACGATGACTGTATGACGTCAGTAACATTAGACCTACTTTTAAGTCTAAATTAGGCCTACTATATAAACGTAACAAAGGGCTTAGCTGAAATTCTACTTAGAAAAATTTATTTTACTTTTGACTACAACTCAATGCCGTAAAACTTTAGAACTAAGCTGTTTCGCTGCTATATCACAGAAAGTGTAAAAGTATATATAATAAAAACAATGCATAATTATTGAGCAGCAGTTGAAGTTATGTCCCCTTGACGTAAGTTATGCAAATTTATGATGAATAAGAAGTCATTTTTGGGATATGAAAGTTGCTTCCCTTTAAAGAAATGCAAAAAAGCTCATAAAAACTGTAAAATGCAGAACTGAAAGTTTGTATCTACCAAGGCATGGACCTAATTAATCTATATAATGCAACTTACATTATTCAATAAACAAAATAAAAATACTACAACAATATTTATATAGAATTATACACGTAAATTTCTCTAAGCTAAAATACTTTTATTTGAAATCTTTTGGCCATCTTACCGGATCCTCCACTACATTTTTGCCCGATGAAATCATGTCTAATTCTACATATTAATTTACCTACGTTATGAGTCTTACAAAATAATTATACAATAGTTATTACGGTGTGTACGCCTTTTACAAAATGGAATAATGATTACAATTACAATGTCATAAAACATTACTGTTAGGCCTATTACGTTTTTAAACACTATATCATTCATATAGTTCCTTAGGAATTTTTAAGGATTATAAGAGTGTTTAATTATTTCAAATGTTATATTAAATAGGTCATATAAATGTATTTGTTGTATTCTAACCGGCATGAAGTGCTCTGGATTGAGTAAAATACGTCGTCGGTAATGGATATGACAACTATATGTTGTGGTGGGAATGCTATTATTACACACTATTCTAATTATTGAAAATCCCTAAATGACTAGATAATGAGAAAAGTTTATTATGATTCTTCAAACTAAAAATAAATCTTTAGAGTTTGGACTCGAATCACACGACTAGTGTTTTGCCACTGCAACAACATGAAAATATAAGAAAATGTCTCGTTGAAACTGAAGACACTATAATGTTCCATGAAATTAAGGAAATAATACATGCAGCACATGCATTTTAATGTAGCTTGCATTACTGATACAAGAACTGAAAATAAAACTTATTAATGTTAGAAATGTCTACCGATAAAACAATAAAATACTGTAATCGTAGTTACATGAGGTCATCCACGTAGTAAGAAAACTAACTACAGACACATTAGTTAATCAGCGCATTCTTATTTTAGAGCTTACAATAACCCAATCTTGAAAGTAACTTAATCATAAATTGTAGGTAAACACCAACATAAAGTTTTCAGGTAAAACTAATATTGTCCTTCAATTTGAAATTGTATAATTGTTTTGTGCTTGTTGATAGAGTCACACGAGACAATGAAAATGCGTTTCTCATTTTACTATAATTAACACATTATTTACCTTTATTATGGTCAGTGTCATTTGACCATAATTAACACATCATCTACATATACTATGGTCGGTATCATTTTACTATAATTAACCCATCATTTACTTCTGTTATAGTCGTTATCATTTTTACCATAATTATCGCATTATTTACTTATATTATGGTCGATATCACTTAACCACAATTAACACTTTATTTACTTCTATACAAAACGTTCAAACTAACAACGTACTTAGAATATACGACGTTTTAAAATTTGTGAGGTTATTACTCAGTATAATTATGAAGGATTCCGTATTTGATACCAGTCACTTCACAGTCATAGCGATTTTAACTGATTAGTTTCAATGGAAAATGTATCTTGATATACTTTACAACTTGTGATTTACTCGATTTAAATCAATTAGAATACAGAACAACAGAAGTCTTACACTCCATTGCTGGATTCTTCATTAGGCAGAATGTTGACACAACGAAAATTATACCCTGGTCCTAGTGTCGAAAGCTTGCTCCAAATAAACTTTAACGTGTATAAAAATCCTATTCTAGTATACGTTTATAATCATTCATTCATTACATTTTTTTAAATGTTAAACATACATAGAACATATAATAGGTTGCCTTAATTTATAATTTATAAAATTTATATATAAGCATTAGTCCTTCCAAGGCTTACATTGGTGTTTGGAATTTATGCTCCTTTGAACAAATTTTTTATAGTCAAATTATTACATTCGACTCTGAAAAGCAGCTCAAATATCTTGACGCTTTGCTCAGTCACCCATGTTAGATTACATCCGTAAAACGTCGAGCTAGGAAAGATAGCAAACAAAGTGGCATGTTTAGTTTTGGCAGCAGATATCCCTTCCTTTTAATAGCTGCAAACCTATGGTCTGGTAAAGCTAGTCCCAAGGTACTCTCTGGTTGCTCTTCGACTGCAAAGAAAATATCTTATATTTAGTTCTTAATATGATTAGATCACTCACATTCTGTTTATTTGTTTGTTTATTGTTAAGCACAAAGTTACAGAATGAAATATCTGTGTTATGCCTACCACGGATATCAAAACTCGTTGCGAGCTTTGAGACTTTCGGCTGAACCACTGAGTGGCAGGATCTGAGATAGATGCTACATGGCGTTCAGTTAGTAGGTTAAACAATTTTATATACCGCACATACTTGGTTTTGTATGTTTTTATAATTTTGCGCTAAGCCACATGAGGGCTATCTGCGATAGCCGTCCCTAATGTAGCAATGTAAGACTAGAGGGAAGGCAACTAGTCATCACTACCCACTGCAAACTCTTGGGCTACTCTGTTACCAACGAATAGTGATATTTACAGTCACATTATAACACCCTACGGCTAAAAGGGCGCACGTGTTTGGTGTGACAAGACTTCGAACCCACGACCCTCAAATTACGAGCTCCCTAAATACCTGGCTATGCCGGGCCTCACAGACTTGGAGTGAGAAA
Source organism: Tachypleus tridentatus (assembly GCF_004210375.1). NCBI lineage: Eukaryota > Metazoa > Arthropoda > Merostomata > Xiphosura > Limulidae > Tachypleus > Tachypleus tridentatus. The sequence goes on from NC_134834.1 coordinate 175,840,364, forward strand.
CTGAATATTTTTGACATAAGATTAACATAATTAAAATTTACCCATGTTCGTTAAGTTAAATCAAAATAAAATGTGCCTTAGTTTCAGCTACATATTTTTTATTCGGTATTTGAGTTATTATTACGTCAAAAAACAACAAATTGTAGATTACTAAGCAGAGGTGTATAGTACACCAAAAATACTTCGTTATTCCAGGATCAAGTATTCTAATAGCAAATACGGAAAACATTACCTAAATATAAAACTATTGTTTTATATTCTTTGAGTGCTAAGATGAGTATCCCACTGAACACACTTTCAGCTAAAATCCGCTATTTAGTTAATATTCGGCACTTTCAACTGATTTTCGACTCGATATGGCCAGATAGATAGGGTGCATGACTCGTAATAAGAATGTCATGGGTTCGAACCTGCGTCCCATTACACATGATAGCCCTTTCAGCTGTGGGAGCGTTGCAATGTGATGGTCAATACAACTATTCGTTTGTAAAAGAGTTGCCCAAGAGCTAGATGTGGGTGTGGAATACTAGATGTCTTCCTTCTAGTCTTTCACTGCTAAATTAGTGACAGCTAGTGCAGATAGCCCTCATGTTGCTTTGCACGAAATTAAAACAACAAAAATGAAACTGACCGTTGTTCCGTTCTCTGGTCAACAATTTCAACTTAGAAATAAACCAGTTTGAAAAGTTGGGTTCTCTGACTTGGTACTTTAGTCTGTGAATAAAAGTTTGGGTCATGAATTCTACCTTTCATTACCAAGCTTAAGCTATGTGGAGATATTTTCCAAGACCTGCCTACGGTAGTGTAGCTTAAACGTAAAAAAATATGCAAGCAAAGTTTTTGAATAATAGAAAACACATGTTATTCAGTACTTTTTATTAAGTAATAACATATTATTGATCCAAATCAAATCCTGGAGGATGAGAAAATGGAAGTAAGAAAATTATGAGACTTACAAACTACGCCACTTATAGTTCTCACTAATTTCCAACATTATAAATATTTTAGCTTTGTAGAGGTAAACGTTTGCTACCTCTGACACTACAAAAAATACCATACAAACATTCTATAAACAGTAATAAAAATAAATCCGAATTTTCTAAGAATGAACATGCCTTAAATTCACTTGTACTGTCACTTTTTAAGACCGAACATGCTTAAGATTCACTTGTACTGTCACTTTCTAAGACCAAACATGCCTTAGATTTACTTGTACTGTCACTTTTTTCCAAAATTAATTAGTTTTGAAAGAGAATTTTGTTTTCCGGGCTTAAAATATGGAATTTCAAAGTCTATATTTTCAACTAGATATGTAAACGCTGTATAGGATATTGTTAATCATTTGCGCTTGAACAAAAGTCCAATATTGGACTCACATTCCAAAGACGGAATTTTCTTTTTGAAAGGATTCTTGTTTTTTACATTAAATATTTTAATAGTTGAAGCTGAAAACGTTCTTCCCACTAAGAATTTAATAAATTGAAGAATATAATGTCTGTACGTCATTCTTTTGTGTTTTAGAGCTTATCCAGTTCGCAACTCAAAATGAAAAAAAATATATTTAAGAACGGTTAGCCTGGCTTCAGAGCTGTTTAGTGAATGAATATATTAAAAAGGCGGGAAGCCGCTTGAAAATGTGTGTGCTTATATAGAATATATAAACCGAACAATATATAGTGAAACAACCTAGACTTGTTCATTGGCCACAAAATACGCAATTTTACTTCAGTGACCTAGACATTATGCATCATATCCATGTAAGAGAATATATTATTTTTCCGAAATATTGGAAATAGAAAAATTTAATAAAATCATCATTACTTTTGCCCGTTCGTTTCGTTAAGCCTTTCTATTATTAATGGAAGCTGTAGTTTGTTAACTTGACATATTTATATAATTATAAAACACAGTATAATTTTAATTCTTAAATGTAATATAGTTCGAATACTTATGCTGAAATATTTACTTGACTTACAAATTGGAAAAACAAAATTCGTCTTTTTTTTTCTCTGTATAAAACTTTGAAAGATGTATATTTATGGTGTTTTAAAATGTCTTTCACCCTTTACAGTTATTCTACAAACGTGATAATTGGGATTTAACATTTATATTAATGTTTCAAACATCTTATATGGCGAAATAATTCACAATAATAGCAATAATGCTGCTGCATATTCCCGAAATTCCTGTTTATAAATATAGCTTCCCTGTGTAAAAGACGTATCAAAATGCCACACACATGTAATGTACATTGAACCATATATAATGTCTCGTCTCATTATTTCAGTTTGTTATTGTACAGGGTTAGAGGTGAGAGATGGAACGTCCCGAAACAGGTACAACTCAGTGACCAGTGGTAAAATGAATGTTTGATTGGACTTCACATTTAGGCATTTTAAACACCTTATAGAATAAATAATTTACCAAAAATGAATTAATAGCATCAGTGCTGCACATTCTTGAAATATATTTAAATATAGGATCATACGTAGAGTAAAACCATACATATAATATAAATCCTAACACTGAGGTGAGCGCTGAATTATCCTTAGCTTTCATCAGATTGCTGTTGAAGTTATTACGTTTTGGTAAGTTAGGTTTACTCGAATCTTTTTTACTTGTTTATTTTTCTTTCTTATACATTCATTGATATTTGCTGTGTCATGTTTCGATATAAATGCCTCAGAAATTTCCAAGGTGTTTGAGTACTGAGAGATGTCCGAAATTACTGTTCTTTCACTCAGTAACTATCATGCTAAACTGTATCACAAACCTGATTACCATCCCTAAACCTTTTACTTGTATTAATGTCCAATATAGACACAGACCTCCCTTCTATTTTCGTTTTTGTAAGTCTCATTCATTATTCACAGATGTTATTCTTTTTTCTGCTTTTCTTGCTACAACTTCATCTACTGCTTTGAATGTTAGGCATTCTATTTCTTCCTTGTTAGACCGTCCTTGCACTTCTGTTTGTGTAGATAACATAGCTGTCTCGTCAGTTTCTTGGTTCTCGTTTTCCAAAGGGATCCTCAGTTTTACTGTATCCAGACGTTTTCTTAGAAATTACAAAATATTGCCTCTGAGCTGATATTCGTCAAGTTATCGCAACTGACATTATATTCAATGTCAATATTTACAATAATCAACTTTGTGTATCTTTCACCATCAGCTAGACTTATTAAGCCTGGGTCCAAACACCTTTAATAAGCAACTGAGTTATCCCTCTTTCAAACAGCACCTTCTAAGTAAAAGACCTCCACTGTAACCATTTTCTTTGATATGGAACTTACATCTTTCACCAACATTGTAGGGTTTAAATTTCTAAGATATTTCCATCTCAACCACTTCAAGTTAAAGAAAAACAACTTTTGTCACAACCCTCACATAACTGCAAAAGTTTCTAACTCACATTTTAAGGGCCCACGTTTTACCCACCAGTTAATATATTTGAATTTACTCCAATTTCTGTACTTGTAATCTTAAGTACCATTCTTATTACTATACATTTTGTGGCAAACCTTCTCTTACATAAATAATCATTTTCACCATGGCTATAGTCAGGATTTCTGAACTAATTACTCCTTCAAATTCAGTTTTCCTTACTTCTACTGTTGAGTACATTTTTGGTTTCTTAACAATGCTCTTTAAAATATTAATTCATAAAAGACCCATACATATAATTCATATAAGTTTCATTCAAGCTGCAAAGGAAACCTTTAAGTTAAACATGAAAACCACTTATTTATTAAGAATTTCCAAGAGGATAAATCTTTACCCAATCCTATCCACTTCTTGTCAATGGTCAGGTTCCTCTTTTCTCCATTGACTAAGGCAAAGTTTTGTTCCCTTTCTGAAAACCCACTTTCACGTTCTTGATCAATAACCTTTGAATCACGAGGTTGCCTCATATATATTTCTTGAGGATCACCATTCACTCTTTTTTCAGCATACCCTTGTGTAATCCCTTCTGAATGCTTCTTTTGCTCTTCAGAGGATTCACTTGTCAGCTCTGTTTCTACTTCTTCTACTCACTTACTACAATTTTTTTCTTTGTCTTGGCTGTTGACCAGATTCTACTACTGCACTCTTCTTGAAATATCCTAAGTCTTCATTCATAGTTTTGTCTGTCTTATTAGTGCTCTTTTTTGTAACTTTGCATGTGCTTACGACGCTGTCTTGTATCGAGGATTAATATATAAACTCAGAAATCTGCAACTTTCACTTAAATATATCCAACTTATTCACTTTTTTCCTATATTGTTCTTTACAGGGGTACTCATTCCAAGAAACAGTTTTATCACCCTTGTTCTTTGAGTTGTTTGGGTTTGATAGGCCACATCCGTCTCCTGTCATTTCCCTCTGTTAAATATACATATGATAATGTTCTGCTGCCCACGTGTACAACGACAGTTAATCTTACAATATTTTGTCAATAAGACATTGACGTTGCTGGCATTTTACCATCAATGCTGATAAAATCAGAGCTATCACGTTTGGCCCTGTGAAAAACAAAACGTGGCCCGTCTTTCTATAACCTTCGAGTTGAAAGTTTTCTGTTCCAACTCTCTGACACAGTGAAATATCGTGAAGTCATCTCAGATAATCATTTTACCTAGAAAATACATCTAGTATATTTGTATAACAAACTCCCTTCTCGATGTGAATCTCTTCACTGTCTACTTGTGATTAAGACTTCCTTTATGTTTTATATGTAAAGCTTTCCTTCGACCTTACCTCATTTAAGGTCATAGACATACTGTGTTGAGTTCTTTTCCTCTTCTTAGCTTGTTTACAGATTTTAGAAAGTCATGCTCTTACATTAGCAACTCATGTCTAGTTACCCAGTCCTATTGATAACCTTTATAATTGTATTGCTTTTTGGCAGACACTTTATAACCTCCGAAACCTACGAATTCGTTACGTTTTATGAAGTTTCGGTCTTCAAAGTATTATATATACTGAGAATCTTGATCATCTCTACCTTCTATAGATGAGCCCTTAAACCTGTTTATTAAATCAATCTCTTATGGGGATCTTGATCATTTTAAATTCCTACTGTCACATCTATCATACTGTATTAACTCTTAGAATTCAACAACTCGAGAGAAGAACCGACAACGATGACCATAAACTAACATCCGTGTCTAATTCAGAATCAATGTCGTCACAAGATTTCTAATTTGTAATCCAGGATAAGCATAGTCTACCCTAGAAGCAATATAGTCAAATGACACCTGTTTTTTAATCCAAAACCAACGTAATCAAAGGACGCATCTTATTTGTTATGGAACATGTGCTAGAGCAGGATTAAAAATGTAGAAATGTTTGATACATTTAGTGTTTTATTCAAAGGTGAATATAGTATGCAACAAGCACTTTGTTGTATTACAACTAAACCATGCAAGATAAGACACTGAACATATCACAAGACAAAAAACAAAACAAACGATAACCCGGGCGCTTTCTGACGGTAGATATTTCTTCTTTAGGTTTGAATTTAGAATAATAATTCAACATGTATTTAAATATTTATTTATTTATGTAATTTAAAAATTAATTAAATAAAGGCTGTGAACTATTTTAGATGTTACGTGACGCAAAGAATATCAGGTTACGTATTATAATTGGGTTTCTTTGTTGAATTTCGCGTAGAGCTACAAAAGTTTAAATTAAAGATAAGATGCAAAGAAGATGGTAAACTCTACCAACCGCAAACTCTTGAGCTACACTTTGCCAACGATAGTGAGATTGATTCCCACATCATAACACTCCCACTGCTAAAAGGGTGAGTACGGTCGGCGAATGGCCTCAATCCTGCATCACGCAGCTACGATTCGAGTGATGTATTTACCAGACCTAAATCATAGAATGTATTTTACTTATCTGGAATAGAATAGCTACAAGATTTAATCTCTTTCCACATTTCTATCATGCTACAGATATACAGATAAAGGAATGAAGCAGCAGATATATAAGTTAGAAGGTTTACAACTTACCTTGTTTGTACTCACTTTAGCTGTCTGCAGTCAAATATGAGTTCTAACATTTACAACGTTTCTCGTCTATACTCCTTTACCTGTCTGCAGCAAGTTATCGGAAAGCAGTTACTGAAATAAAAAAAACTAGAAACAAACTAGTTGTTACTGATAAAGTTTAATGGAGTAATAAGCAAGAGAAATGAGATATTTTTGTGAGGGGCAAACTGTAACACCTTAAGTATAGTAGTATTTATATAAACTTGGAAACTGATTAACTTTTTACCAGTTTTCGTGAGAATGACTCCCTTTCAGGAGATAAGGTTTATTTTAATTATTTACGAGCATTTTTTAAATTCCATTGCTTGTTTCTTGGTTATTATTTATTCAGCAATCTTCCAGCAGATGGTATCGATTAGGGACGTTGTGAGCTTTAGCATCATCTATTTATATGTGTTTGTTTTTTAATGCCATCTTTATAAAATTCTAATAACGCGCATCCCTTCCATTTCACAGGTCTTTCCATTTCGAATAATTCAAAAGTTAATGTAATTTTTGTAATTTCCCATACTATAACTTATATCTTGTAATTATTGTTTTGTTATTTTGCGCTCGTTTCCTTTGGGACTCATATTCTTGCTTTACATAAGAATATCCATCGTTGGCTTAGAAATTTTGTTTTTACACTTTCTTGGGCCCGGCATGGCCAAGCGTGTTAAGGCGTGCGACTCGTAATCTGAGGGTCGCGGGTTCACATTCCCGTCGCGCCAAACATGCTCGCCCTTTCAGCCTTGGGGGCGTTATTATGTGACGGTCAATCCCAATATTCGTTGGTAAAATAGTAGCCCAAGAGTTGGCGGTGGGTGGTAATGACTAGCTGCCTTCCCTCTAGTCTTACACTGCTAAATTGGGGACGGCTAGCACAGATAGCCCTCGAGTAGCTTTGTGCGAAATTCAAAAAACAAACAAACAAATTTACACTCTCCTGCCCCCTATTGGCACAGCGGCATGTCTGCGGACTCACACCGCTAGAAATCGGATTTCCTTACCCGTGGTTGGTATGACACAGATAGTCCATTCTGTAACTTTGTACTTAATAATAAGCAAACAAACAGTAGACTTTCCTTCGTTCTGGTGTTAAATTTATTAAATTAATATGTTTGTTTTTTCGTATATAACTCTCTATCAAATGATGAACGCAAATGTTTTGGTCAGAAAGTGAACCCTATATTATTTAAAGGTTTAAAGTGAAGTAAATACTGAAGTGACATGGAAATCCAGTTTAAGTCTTCTTTTTTTCGTCCTCGCTGATTTACAGGTACGTTAAAATACGTGAAAATCTGTGGATAAGTGAGGGAACATTGTTAAAAACAGTAATCAAGTATAGAACATTGTTCGTGACATAATCCGGCAATTATAACATTTAATAGCGTCATCAGTATTACTTTTTTTTATAAATTTCATTTATCTCCCTTTAAATCTTATTTAATGAGTCTCTTCGAAGATTTTAGGTTTTAATATGTAGTTTTAATGCTTAAAGTCTTTGTTAGTGCGAAACAAACTACACTTCTGTGTCAAGACGAAACGTATTAAACCCAAAGAATTATTCGTACATCACATTTGCCGCTGTCATTAGAATGAACATCAATCTTCAGTCTCTGGAATAATGCCAATAAAAAACAACATAATTCTGATTACAGAAGCCTTGAACCATAGCTTGTCTCGTAGATTCATTAAATTCATTCCTACGAAATCAGATTTGATCAAAAATAAAGCACAGTAACAGTATAATACACAGGCCTTAGTAAGGTCCTGAAATGCCTCATTTCATCTGAAAACAATAAAATGGGTTGTGAATGTGACTTGAAGAACTGTACATATCTTCATCATATTTTATGTCCTTCGTAGATGTTAATATTCCCTGAAATTTTATTTTAACACAATAAATATAGGCATAACGACATGATGTTATTTTAGAATGGTCCTTTGTGACCAGTGAAAGTGGTACTTGCGATGCTTTTTGTGCAAATCCAGGCGTTAATGTTTAAGAGTTTCGTCTCCGTCATTCATGTAGTTCTTTGTTCTAAAACTTCACATATGTGTAAAAAATGAGAGCGAAAATGGCGAAGCATGGAGGAAGATTAACAAAGAATGTCTAAAATATAAGAAGAGCACTAGCTTCACCCCTAAAATACTAGTTAACCTAATGACATGAATTAGAGATTTTTAACAGCATATATTTTCAAGAAGAACTTCACTTACCGCGCATGTCACATGGACAGTCGCATCTTTCTCTGTTTTATTGAAATAGGTATTCATTGTTAGTTGTTTCAAGACGGTTTGAAATAAACTGATCCAATTCACATTTTGATGTCAAATACGCTGCAAAATCCGAGTAAGTGAAAACCTTCTAAACATATGGAAGATACGCTCGTGTTTAGGAAGAGAAATATGAAACATCTCAAATATCACACATAGTACTAATAACAATGATGGAGCTTCTGGCTCATTCTGTCTCAGCATGCTGAAACACGGTTAAATTCTTGCAAAATTCATTGTAGTATCTCTTTTGTAGGAAATATCTGAGACTGTAATGTAGTAAACGATAAATTGGACATAGGGCCCATTGCACAAGGAAGGAGGAGTGAAAGTTACAAGATTAGACGTGATTTGTAGATGCGGACTGAAGTTTTACAAGATCGTTATTTAACCGTTATCTTAATTTTGTTTAGTGTTAAATTTCTTGATCAATAAGATATATCACAAGAAAAACCATTTTTGTTTCGAAAATAAATTTTCGTAAACACAAACTTATAGTACCAAAGATATATATAACATATGAGAGCTTGAAACCGGTGCCATCTATAACAAATGCAAGATGAATCTTAGTGTTAACAACTTGGTTATAACGTTCGACTGCTTTTTACTGTGTGATCCATTTTAACGTGTTTTTGCAGTAACAAAGAACCTGTGAAGGGATAAGTATGCTTTGGAAGATAGGAAGGAACATTATAGTCTGTATCGTAAATATAACTGTCGAGGTTAATAAAGCTAAGTCACGACTGTTTAAATCTTTGGTGAAACTTGGGCCAGTGATAATGATAAAGCGAGAGTTTGATGAATGTGGATCTCGAGACAATGTTCGCTACTGAATAATGAATAGCATTACTACTTCCAAATAGGCAACGCGCCACGTGATTTATGACGCACCAAGAATAGACAGGATAAGACTGTTCGCATCACCTGAACGAGCCATTAACAGATTAGATAATTTCTGGTACGTTTCTTGATTAAAACTGACACTTGAAACTTGTTTACCTGACAAGTAAATTAACGTCTTGCTTTCAGTTTCCTTGAAATGTGGTTAACTTTGCATCGTTAAGAATCAATGATCAATAACATCTAAGTATTAATTACCTTTCGAAATCTCTTCTTCCAATTTTGCCACTAAAACTAGAGTGTACTTGTATCAGCTATTGTCATTTTCTGCATGGAAAGTAAGTTCTACGTCATTAAAATTGTACGTTATATATAAAGTGTACGTATAAAGATAAAAGTTTTACGTACCTGAATTTCTTACTGCTCCAGCAATGTACGATTGATAACAAGCGCTTGTTAAATTATAGTCGATGTTACAAATTGCTGCTTTACGACAACATTTACATTAATGCTATGTCACATGATCTTTAGTAAATATGCATGTAAAAGAGCTACCATAACAACAGACATGAATATCGGATTTTGAAACAACAAAGAAAAACTCAAAGTAATAACCATGCCAAGCCTAAGGGTATCGAAGTAAAATAGGTAAAAAAAAAAGCAAAATACTTTCCTTATAAACCCAATAGTAAATAAAATGTGAGCGTTAGGTAAAATAACAGATTTTGTAAAATTATATGCTGCGCCTTTTTCAATGTTAATTATGAAATTATTGTGCATTACTATCTCACTATATAGAATTAGAACTAACCCCAATCTCTTTAATAAGCCGATCTATGTTATTTGTCGAAAACATGGTTAATAGCAAAGACGCTTATTTAATGAATTAATATGTTATACTCATTATATATTGTTTTGTTTTATATCACTCTTTTATCCTGTAGGCCCGGCGTGGCCAGGTAGTTCAGGCGCTCGACTTGTAATCTGAGGGTCGCGGGGGCGATATAATATGATAGTCAATCCCACTATTTGTTGATAAAAGCGTAATTCAAGAGTTGGCGGTGAGTGGTGATGACCAACTGCCTTCCATCTAGCCTTACATTTCTAAATTAGAGACGGCTAGCGCAGATAGCGCTCGTATAGCTTTACGCAAAGTTGAAACCAAACCTTTATCCTGTTTAGACTAATTTACCAAATTAGGTATATGAGTTTATGTTATATTTCTGATATCTGTACTGAGTGTTGCCTTGAACAAAATGTACTAATAATTTACAACCTGGTCATGTATTGTAACTGAAATTTCTGCTTTTGCATGAAGAAGAAAACGTAAATGTAATTACTAATATTGCATTTACCGAATAGGTATCCTTTAAATGTAGAATAATTACTATTGCTCTGTTAGTCACCTGATACTAACGTTATTATTTTATCTTTATTTTATCTTTTATTTCTTGCTAACCGTTCTTAATTTTGAGCTGATAGACTAGAGGGAAGGTCACTAATCAAAAACACCTACTGCTAACTCGTGGGCTACTCTAAGTAGGATTTGACTGTCACTCTTGTAACACGTTCACAGCACGAAAGTGCGAAGCGTGGTTTTATTCCTTCTGTCGTTATCTGAGCACAAATAACGAAACCATGCGTCAAGAATCACGCACGATATTCACTGAACCGCGCCCAACCCGACGTATTTAATATAAGCTTACTTGACTGGATGTTGAAAGCAGCCAACGCACACACCATACTTTGAATACAACATGCACTCATAATACACATTAAAACAAAATCAGAAATAAAACAGACACATACAACTCCACATAAAATACATAAAATTAAATTATTACTTCACATGAGCTAAGAAAATAATGCCAACAAAGATTTCTTCACGTTGTTCTAATAAAACGTATGAAAAATGAAATAGATTTAACATTTATCAACCTATTGTATGATTATATAAGCAGTTAGATCATCACCGTATTGTAAAGTTATTTAGTTGGCCAGACTATCCTATTGTAAAATTATGTAACTGGCAATATTATCCTATTGTGAGATTATATATGCAGCTATTTCACCATATCGTAAGGTTATGTAAATGGCTAGGTCATCTAAGTGCAAGCTTATGTAGCCGACCACATCATCATAATGTAAGATTATATAACCTACTATATTATTATAAGTATATATATTATTGTAAGTTTATATAGCCTGCCACATCATAATCTAACGTTATATAACTTACTACTTCATCATAATGTGAGTCTACATAGCCGACTACACTACCATAATGTAAAGTAATATAATCGGCCAAATCATAGAAATGTAAAGAAGTATAGCTTGTCAAATAATCATAATTTAAGGTTATATAACCTGCCAAATCATCATAATCTAAATTATATAGCCAACCAAATTATCATAATGTAAGATTTTTACAGCCGAACGGATCCGATAAACTCACAGATCTACTTATAAAAAGGTAGCTGACCAAATAACATCTTTCTTGTGACTGCAAAATTATGGTGTTTGTTTTAGAATATTCTTCGGATTAGAGTAGTTTAATCTTTTTAGTTATTATTTGTTAACCTAATTGCAACACTAATGTCATCACCACATTGATGGAGTATTTGTAATCACATCTACGTAATCAATACAATACAGAGTAACGTAACACAACACCAATGAAACCATTATTTCAGATTAATCTAACATAACAGTAATGTCATCATTACTATTGTTAACGAAAGGCCTCTTGAGCAGTAATTTGTGGGACACAGAAGGCAGATTTGAAATGTTATTTTTTTGCTCACTTCTGATTTGGAATCTGAAATTGGCAAATTAAGAGAAATGTTGAATAAAACATCTACTGTTAAAGTCATTTTTGTCACATATCTTAGACCTATTTCTTTCTAATACTCCACCAGCTTTCAACTCTTAAACCATAACTTTAACTTAAAGTTAAGTCCACTAGCATGATCACCAATAAGCAATCACGTTGAACGTTTCCGGAACATTAGACTTTTTTTTCCTTCCAAAGAAGAATAAAATGCCTCCAGTTATCAGGCTTTTCAGACACGTTTTTAGTAAATGCAATTTTTGTTCCCTGGCTTGTGTGAGCCGTAAGGTGAAGCCTACATCCAGTATTGTCGTTATCACTAGCAGCTTTGAGCGGTGAATCAATGGACATTTTTTGTGCTTTTCTTTTAGAGACGTCGTGGCTTTCTGTGACAGAAGAAGGCCTGCTATGCTTTCTCCTTCAGATCATCAGTGTTGAAAACACTGAAAACGACAAATTGAGGGAGCTGAAAACCCGCATGGAACAGTCACGTGACTTCTCAGACGTCAGCACTGTTGGCAAAAGATATCCAAGAAAATTTGCTAAATGCAATATGACCTTCTATTTTTCATGGACAAAACAAGCCAGATGACAAGAATGACAGTTATTTTATTTCGGTTATCAAGCAAATACGTGTTTTAACTTCAAAATATTGAACAAAACTTATTATGAATTGCCACACAATTTAACATTCTTACTTGGTTTTTTTAACTAGAGGGTTTGCCGAGAGCATTAACTCTAAGCTAGCACGAGATTAAAATTAATTTTTTGATGGCTTTGAGCTTCATTATGGCCGCTCTTTTTAGAACTGGTATAAATGTGTATGCAAGTTTTAAACAATATATTTTTGTAAGTAAGATCTCCATTACATAACATTACAAATGGTAAAATCGCCTTGTGTTGTCTAATTAAATTGAAGATATTTTTATTGTGGTTATAATTAATTAATTGAAATACTCAATGTTCAATAAATCTTTACATTAACTGATTATAACTGAGAAAAATGGATTATAACAAGGCTATACACTAATGTAGTCGTTTTATGCTGAAAGAAATATTCTTTCCTTCACATAAATAAGAAGACAAAGTAATGATCCTAGTAGTTAACTGTAATTAATATGATGACCTTTTTCTGAAACTGTAGACTGTAAAAGGAAAGCTTTAAAGAATGTTAAGTACAATACGTACCTTGTTTGTAAGTTCATATCATTTAGTTAACTTTGTAAATAAGGTTGGTTAAGCATAACTGATTCTTCTCTGTACGTGTAATTATACAATGAAGATTTTAATAAGATCATGCACAACAATGATATTTTATAATAGCAAAATATTGATTTAAATAATTACAATGTTTCGATCAATAATATCGAGTAGTCACCTTTCAAAAGAGTTACATTAAAAAAAAAAAAAGTTGCATTCCAAAAAGCGTTATGGACTCGTAACGCTTAATACAAATTTATAGATGGCGTTAACTCAAACGTTATTGTAAAATGGAATGGGGAAAAATATCCCTAAAGATGAAAATTCCTGAATATTTATTACACTTGATGATTTTATTAGTAGTGTATCAGCTGATTTTATTTTGTTGATTTCTGGTACTCTTTGGATGATTTCGACATTGTTTTCATTGACAATATATCATGTTTCTTTGAGGTGTTCGACACCGTGAGTCTCTTAAAGTTTGGTTTGATTTGTTTTGAATTTCGCGCAAAGCTACACGAGGGCTATCTGTGCTAGCCGTCCCCAATTTTGCAGTGTAAGATTAGAGGAAAGGAAACTAGTCATCACCACCAACTCTTGGGCTACTCTTTTACCAACGAATACCAATTGGGATTGACCGTAACATTATAACGCCTATTCGGCTGAAAGGGCGACCATGTTTGGTGTGACGTGGATTCGAACCCGCGACCCTCGGATTACGAGTCGAGTCCCTTAAGGTGTTGTTAAAAACAAAGGCTCATGCCTTTCCCGGTTTCTCGGATATAAAATTATTTACATTAATTTTGTATATTTTTTCCTTAAACTTATTTTCAATTGAGTTGTTATTTAGTTCAGTGAGTTAATTAGCAAAATTAAAATTAACTTTGTAGATAAGGTTAAGCACAGTGGATATATTTATTTGTAACTGTAGAAAGGTAAGGGTAAGTTGAGTACTGATGCTTGTCTGTATATTAGATGTATTTCCCCGTGATTCCAGAAAGTGATCATGTTTCAACTTGTACATGAAATGAAAATTAAGAGTAACATTTTTTTCTTGCTTTTGAAGTTTGTATGTCGTGTTGTTTTGTAGCTACATTCTTCTGAGGTGCTTTTTCACAAATAACTTACAAACGCTTTCAATGTTGATAGCAGTGTCATAATAATTATGTATTAAAATTAATACGCTCTAAATATCTTTGGTTTGTTACAGTTCAGGTAATTATTCAACCAGCGGAGGACAGCTCTCGAACGTTCACATTAACATGATCTTAATGGCGGTGTTACAAAGAGTTTAAGTAAGATTTAGCTGAAACACACGTTTACGCAGTCAGCCAGTGTCTGTCTTGAAGCATAGAAAGCAATTTTGTTTTCTATCAATGAAGTTATTCATAATAATATAAGAGTTTGGAAAATATTTCATGTAAAAACCTGACAGTAACAATACGTGTCAACAGAAATCACTGCATACTACTATTTCAACCCAGAAAAATTGAACCTCTCGTGAGAAGAATGTGGACTATGCAGTAAACGTCACATACCACATACAGCTGTACTCTAACTATATAAGCATAATCTTTTATTCACAATAACAGGAGGTTCAGACCTTCTCGACCTACATCCTCATGTGTACGTGACTGATAGTGACTTTTACGTAGAGGCAAAAAGTAAAAGGTGCTGGTGTCTAAGTAAATAGTAATTTGAACTTTACCTCTACAAATATCTGTAAGTAAACAATAGTCTTAACTTTATCTTTAAATTAGCACTATATTAATATTTATAAGAAAACAATAATCTGGACTTTACCTTTAACCTAGTAATACACAAATCTCTGTAAGAAAAAAGTAGTCTGTACTTTATCTTTGACAGATAGTAACACATAAATCTTTCTTTGTAAATGGTAGTCTGAACTTTATCTTTGACAGATAGTAACACATAAATCTTTCTTTGTAAATGGTAGTCTGAACTTTATCTTTGACAGATAGTAACACATAAATCTTTCTTTGTAAATGGTAGTCTGAACTTTATCTTTGACAGATAGTAACACATAAATCTTTCTTTGTAAATGGTAGTCTGAACTTTATCTTTGACAGATAGTAACACATAAATCTTTCTTTGTAAATGGTAGTCTGAACTTTATCTTTGACAGATAGTAACACATAAATCTTTCTTTGTAACTGGTAGTCTGAACTTTATCTTTGACAGATAGTAACACATAAATCTTTTTTTGTAAATGGTAGTCTGAACTTTATCTTTGACAGATAGTAACACATAAATCTTTCTTTGTAAATGGTAGTCTGAACTTTATCTTTGACAGATAGTAACACATAAATCTTTCTTTGTAAATGGTAGTCTGAACTTTATCTTTGAAACATTATTGCCATAAAATTCTTTAACGATTTTCTTGTTATTAACAATTTAATGTAATATTGTAGACTGATAAATTAATGAAATTAATTTAAGTAATTAAGTTAACTGATAAATTAATGTAATTATTTTACATTGAATAAATTATGTTAACTGGATTTGAAACTACTAAAAGCACTACAACACGACGTTTGTCTCGACATTTATTGTTATAAATTATCCTTTTCTGAGATTGTTGCTTTCTTAAGATCATTTTTCTGAATGTTTTACGCGTAAATTTTCATTATTTTAATGTTGAGTATTTCAAAGATCGCTTTTTCTTAATGCTGTTTATTTGGATTTTTCCTTTCTTAGATATTACTTGTTTGCATTAAAATATTAAAATAAGAACTTGCATGCTAATCTACACAAAAGTAGACATAATATTATTATATCAGCAACAACTTAAAATTCAGAAGCTTTGTTCAGTTGAATGTAGTATTTGTTGTGGGTGTTTTATCATTCATATTCTTGAATATTTATATGATTTTAGGCAAGAGAAATTTTCTACACGTTTCTTCTCTGTTGAAATTACATAATTTTGATTACTAGGTTATATATTATAGGTATATAGATTATATACATCGTTAATATGCATGTGTATTGAAGACAATCACGAAAAACGTAATTAAATAAATGTGTAGATACAAACAATGATTATTTTAGAATACATTAACCAAACTGAAACATATCAATAGTATTAGAACGCACACTGATGTTTTTTTTCTTCTCTGTAATCCAACCTGATACCCACTGCACACAAAATTATCAGATTAACTGGGTAATTTCCTTAACTCTCGAGACGCGTCTGGGAACATTGCCATCTGCCTGACATTATAAACGAACAGCAAACGTCTTTTGTACTTCATAATGTCACACTTAAGCTGGAAGATCATACATGTTTTAAACGAAACACATAAAGACTGGAATTACATTCGACGCTTTTTGTTTACGGTTTAGCGGATGAGTTCATGATGTAGCAGCAGCATCGTGCGGAATGACGGGAAATTTATATATTACATTATTGAAAAACAATGTTAGAAAATATGTTCATTATATAATCAGACTCGTTTGTATCCAGCTTATCCCTTTCGTGAAAATAAAACTTTTAAAATATTTATAAAACATTTAAAAATCGCTGACACGGAGTTTTCAAGAGAAACGACTAAGTACGTATAACCAATGACGTCACCGAGTAAATATTTTGATTGGGTAGTACAGAATTATATCTTGCCTGAGTTCGATGACTCACGAACTACGCGTGATCAAAAAGTATTAAATTGAAAGTGCTCAGTTTCATGTGGAATAATGTAACATATCAATGTCTTTCCTACTATTTTTTTTTCAATCTTGGTTAATGAAAAGATAATCCTTAAAAGAATGTAGTTTTCATAAAGAAAATTCACAAACCATATGTCTCCTTATCCGTATAAACAACGGAGGTCAGCAGACTCTCAATGGTCAGCCAACATTAGTTAACAGATATTCCTCAGTTTGGCAACATTAGCTAATAGATTTTCCTCAGTTTGGCAACATTAGTTTACAGATATTCCTCAGTTTGGCAACATTAGTTAATAAATTTTCCTCAGTTTGGCAACATTAGTTTACAGATATTCCTCAGTTTGGCAACATTAGTTAACAGATATTCCTCAGTTTGGCAACATGGGTTAACAGACACGAGTAGGTTAGCAAAGCTGGTTAATTGATGCTTACCATATAGACAAAGTATGTTAGTATATTACACTCAGTCATCAACGTAAGCAGATAGACATAAATTAACAACGAAGACTAGAAATAATCATTAGTTGGTATATTCTCAGCATAGAGTATGCAGAATAATAAGTTCTCAAGATATACCAATATACAAATTATCAGATACTCAACAATTAAACAACGTGAGTTAGCAGATATTTATTGGCTCAAAACATGGATTACCAGATGTTCAACAAATATAATATGTAGGCTAACAATTATACAACGTCAGTCAAAAGACAATCAACAGTTAAACAGTGTAGTTTAGTAGAAGACACTAAACATTTAGAGAGTGTAGATCAATAGAAGACACTAAACAGTTAGAGAGTGTACATTAGCAGTATACATTAAACATTTAGACAGTGTAGGTTAGCAGCAGATATTCAACAGTCAAACAACACCAGTAGTTAGGTTAGCACTTCAGCATCCAAAGGGAGAGGGGAAATATCTTAGAAAACGTCACAGTTCCCAAATTTTCCAGCAGAGGGTGTGTCGTTAGGGTCGCGTTGCTGTTATGGACGATAACGTAATAATACAACAAAGTGGAGAACGTGTTTGTAGGCGATCATGACAGAGTGATTTATACAGTACATTTTTCAACAAGGATATAATTAATCAATAATTGGAGTGTTTATTAAATCATTTATAATTCTAAGGATGCTTATCATTAAATTAATTACATTTTCTTACCTTTTAAATAGTCCTAAAAAGACAATATCTTAATTAAATCTTATTATTTAAATATCAATCAAGCGTTTAACGAATTTCAATATTAACTTACCAGTTTACTCATTTCCTATCATAAAAGTAATATTTCTTAATCAAGTAAGTGAGTAAAGATTTTCAGTAACATGAATATATGTAAATATTCTTCGACTCTGCTCTATTTTTAGATGGATGTCACGTGCTCACTGTGTAAGTTGAAGGTAAGTTTGTGTCTTATAAATGTTGTATATACTTGTTTTATTATATGATTAATCACATAGTAACCTAGAAGTAGAAAATAATTCTCTATTGCACCACCAAATATTGTGAATATACATTTAATTTTCTGTTATGTTATAAAATGTGTAAGAATATATAAAATTATTTTCGAATAAGATCATTGTCAGAATTACGTATGTATGACACTTTACAAGTCTTTACTTACATATTTAGATAGTTAGTATGACCTCTGTGTAATTGTTATGATATTTATTGTCAGTATAATAAATACTGTTGGAAATGTTTACCCTAAAACAACAACATTTGTCCTGTTTTTGATGTATGGTAAGTGAAATGTTTCTAGAATACACAATTAACATTTAGTATTGCTATGTAATAAATTTACGTAGCTAACGACAAGGTTTATCACTGATAATTACATTTTAGAAATTACAATTTAATTAAATACAAAATATTTAACTGATATGTGTTACTACATATTTTACACTTTTTTAGTTAGCCATCTATTTTAAGTATATTTTAAATACATAGATAGTGACAGTGGGTATTATATAATTGACTTTTATTTTAATAAAAGTTTTTATAAATATTAAATATATTGTAAATACGTAGATAGTAGCAATGTGTTATAATTAATTTTTATTTTATTAAAGGTGTTTTGTGAATATTATCTGTACTGTAAATGTCATACATTTAAACAGAATAAAACTACCATTTTCAACAAATTATTATAAGTAGACATGATATACAATAATTGTATGCTAAGTAATAAAATAATAATTTAAATGTTATCTAAAAACAGTGTTTGCTGATTTCAAAATTTTAGTAACTTAATTAAATTATGATGTACGTATGTAGAGTTCATTACTAAATATATTGTGTATAAATGGATAAAGATTTTGCACTATAATTACGGTCTAATTGAATACAATTAGCAATTTTCAAGGTTAATATTAATCTTATGTAGAGTTTATTATGAATTTTGTATAATGATTATATTGATTGATGTTTTATACCTAAAACAATCTATGACAAACATTGAATTGTATAATTCATGTTACCAAAAAACTTTAATTCCTTGGTTTATAATTTACAGTACATGGACCTGTTAGCTAGTTCGATCGTGTATTGCAGATACATAGAACTGGTCCACTCATAACTAATCTTTATCATTCCCAATTAAGTCCATTAGTCATCTTCAATGAGCCAAATTTCCGTAAACTGTGTGTTGAGTTAAAGGTTGGAAGCATTATTGTATCATAATATTCTAAGGAAAGCTGGACATCTGATCATGTATTTCACAATTGTTTCCTCTAACAATAACAATATTTATGTCTGTGAAGTAAAGTTGAAGAGTATGAAGGTTTGATACCAGTTCAAGATCATATGGACTCATTAATTTTGTGAATGTATTTTAGAAAATGGAGAAACAACATTTATGATCAACCAAATCTAAGTCACTTGTTTCTCTACGATTTTCTGATAGTGTCTTACAGAGTCTAAAAGTTCTGGTATTTTAAATAATAGAAATAAGTAATTTCATTAAGTATATTCAGTTATAAGACTTTTATTTGTTATACATAATTTGTAAAAGTTAAAAAGTAACTGTCCTTATGGTGAAAGAAATTATGTATTCCATACTTTCACAAGACTTGTTTTGGTTTGCTGGTAATCAATGGCTAAATAGAAAATGGAGTGATAAACAGTAAGACAGTCACTTATAAGTTTCAGTTGTAGTACTACAGATGTTACAATATGTAAAATAATAGTTTTAAGATAATTAAATCTAGTCATTTATGACATGTAGAAGAACTGTCACAGTATTTATATTCTATAAACAGTTGTTTCAGTGATAGTAAATATAAATTCGACATAGTTATTGTTCTTATGCAGAACATAATGTGTAAAGTATTATGTCAAGCTATAAGTTAAAACTAGTGGAAGTGTTATTAGATAATAAACGTTTTATTGACAGTCTAAATGGTTGTATAAAGATAAATTAGTAAAAGAAAAGTATAAGTATTAATTATTGTACTAATTAAATATTAATGAATTAGAGTAAATCATTCTTTTTAGGAAGAATTAATTATTAATGATTTAATTAACTATCGAGTTTATGATTAATTATATTCGTGTGGAGGAATGTTTTGTATGTGTAATTGTATAATAGCAATCTAGAAACACGTTCTCTATTTTGTGATACTATTATGTAGTCCTCGCTGGTACTGCAATAAGTCTACGGACTTACAACGATAAAATCGGGAGTACGATTTCTTTCGGTGGACTCAGCAAATAGTCCGATGTAACTTTGCTATAAGATAAAACAGACACACACACCGTCGGTGAACTCAGCAGATAGCCCGATCTGGCTTGGCTATAAGAAAACACACCCACACACACTATTATGTAGTAATCTTTCATGGCCACTTATCATGACGGTCTAGCAACTCGTCCCTTATAACACGCCCCCTAACGTTAAAGTTTTCATAATTGCTGCTTCTTATGACAGCCTACCAACGCGTCCATAACGATGCATTATCTAGTGACAATATTTGAACTTGCTGAGGTATTCATTTTTAATGATATCCCATTCTTTCTTCTCCCACACCTCTTCCAGGGCGGCATCTTTCGTTTTCTCAAGTGTTGCTCTATTTACTAGAACCATTTTCCAGTACAATATTTCCTTTGTCCAGCACTTTTAACTTAATAGCAGATTCGTTATCACATTTGTAACAAACCTACTGATAAAAGTGATAAACATTTTCAAAAATAGCATCATGTCTCAAAACTTTTACTTTCCAATCTTGAGTTTTGTTCTTTAACCAGCCTGCCACTCTCGGGTCAGTCATGTATTTATGTTTTTCTATGTGTAGAAAACTGATAATATGCGTGCAGATATGTTCCTTAGCCTTAGATGGTGACAACTGGATACATTTTTTCTTAAGCTAATAATTCACAATAAAAGATTCATGTTCTTTAATTTCTATAAGAACTTGAAGATTATAAATAACATGTTTTAATTTGGTAAGTAGACATTTGAAGATAATACATAATTTAGAATAATACCATAAGTTATAGAAAAACAGGTAAAATTAAAACGTGTAATTGAGGTCAAGATTTATTTGTGAGGTATTTTGTATTCATTAAATTATTCGGTAGATGCTGTATTATAGAATTGACTGAAAAGATAATGCACCCATCACAAGTTACATTTAATGTATTAACTTGACAAGTCTAAAGTAACCACCAAAAAATAAAATAGATAAAGTAAAATAAGTATATGACTATCCCGATTTGGAGGAAGAATATATGGTCATTTGACAGATGATAAGAGAACTTTGTTTTTATGGACATTTTGACTTTTTTAAAGATACCGAATTTGGTACTTTTCTTGGTAAGTGTCTTTAGTCATTGAAGTGAAATGCAAAACTAGATCTCATACACTACTAAACCGGTTAGGTAGCGGTAAAAGTTGTAGTGGTTTTAAAATGTGAAACGTTTTTCATGTTATTTTAAATTTAGCTTATTGCAATTATTCTCGCTTAATGAACAAATTATTAAAAATCTTTGTTCTTCATCCTTATCTAACTAAATAAAAATATTATTTCTATCTTCATATGATGTTGCCACTGAAGAACATAAAAGATAAAAACTTTCAAACGTACGTCTACCCTAAGGAACGGTGGTAAGTTTACAAACTTAAAGCTCTCTGGACAGAGGAAATGAAACAAATAAACAAATAACCGAGAGTTGGAAAATAATAAATGTGTGTACTTAGAATGTTAAACATCTAAAGTCCACACGGTGGATCAAGTAGATAGTCCAATGTGACTTTGTTTTCAAACAAGTAGATAGTCCAATGTGACTTCAAACAAAAAAATAAATTCAAACAATTCTTAAAACTACCAGTGTTGCGCTACTTGAAGAGTAATGTAATTTATTAAAACCACCAGTGTTGCGCTACTTGAAGAGTAATGTAATTTATTAAAACCACCAGTGTTGCGCTACTTGAAGAGTAATGTAATTTATTAAAACTACCAGTGTTGCGCTACTTGAAGAGTAATGTAATTTATTAAAACCACCAGTGTTGCGCTACTTGAAGAGTAATGTAATTTATTAAAACTACCAGTGTTGCGCTACTTGAAGAGTAATGTAATTTATTAAAACCACCAGTGTTGCGCTACTTGAAGAGTAATGTAATTTATCGTTATCAACAATTATAGAAAAGCAATATCATACACGAAATATCTTAAAGTATGACTCATGTAGTAGACTTTCGTCACACCCTTCATTAGAAAATCATAAAGAGTTTGTTGTAATGTAGAGCATCATTTAACAGATCTCGTGTTGACGTATAGTTTTTGTGTAATTATTTGCTGAATAAAAATATCTTTTAAAATATATAGTTGTTACTGAAACTTGGGAATACACGACTTTATATCCAGTGAAGGTTTTTCTCGTGATTAATATATATTGTTTCTGTACTAATAACAACAAGTTTAACATATTCAAATAAAATTTAGAAAATAAGAACGGATGAATTAAAATGTAAGATAAAAATGTAGAACTTGGAGGGTTAATACTACAACACTTAGTGGTGTTTGACAGGAATCAACCTCACAATGGATGTGGTCATCATTTCACTCACTGCTACTTCATAGAATTTTTGTAACTTGGTGTTTTATCAAACTAACTGAAAGGTGTACAAAAATAAATTTCTTTGTTGTAAACTTTGTTTCAGCAATCAAGTTTGGAGACACGTGTGTAATCAAACTACGTGAACCAACAAAATGCATGAAATCGTAAGGGCATGGTTTGATGTTGGAAGCAAAACAGGAAAGCCCGCTAACCGTGGTTTGCGTATGAGAGACATTATAACTATCTGACTGGTAAGGAATGAGGTAAAATTATAACATTAAGACTGCTTCCTTTTATCTTTTGAAAATTGTTCAGTATTTAGAAAAGATTATCCACTGATAAAACTCCAATTGAGTCTGTAATTGGATGGAATCTTGAAGTGAAACATGAAATAAGAGTGAGAGAACGAAGGCTACACCCACTGTACAATTTCAAAAATAACAAAATGTTATAATATTATCCACCAGTTCCTATCTTGTTTCCTTACGTTTTGGTGTTTCCATTCCTAATTTTCTATTTGAACATTTTTTTACATTTGTTTCACACGTTTTGTCGCAAGTCTTGAGATAAACTTGCTCTAAACCTATCGTTCTCAATAGCTTTAATTAAATTTTCTCTCTAAATGTCTTGGCTTTTGCTGATATATTTACTAGAGTTTTTCTTTTACTTAGTCATAGTCGCAGTTTTTTGTTTGGCTGTATTAAAGGACAAGGCTTGTTTTGCATATTCAGCATTACTGCTTGCAACCTTCAAGTACAATTTTACATGTTAATAGGTCAAACTTAGTTTGAAAACATTTCATAAATAAATTACATGACTTGTCAGACTTTAGCTATGGTAATGTTCGTCCTCACTTAAGAAACTAAAGTCTTGAGCACAGACTGTCATAACAAAAGTGTTTTGTCCACCATAGAACCATCGAGTCAAGCGTAGAGAACTGAAAACTGCACTTTTCAAGGGTAAATAATAATTAAAAACCTAGAGTTAGTGAATCTACCTAGTCCGCGTTTTCTTTTTTATCTAGCTGTTGGCTAATTATCTAGTATGTGAGCATGAAAAAAAATCATGCACTCGCACATAATGTGAGGGCAATTTGTGACTTGACAACCCACGGAGCGTGCTCGTAGTAATATAATATAGCTACTAATTTACTGTTAGCACATTAGTAATATTGCAAAATGATTACTGTTATTACTTATTATTGGGTAAGATTATTGTAAAACTAAGAAAAACGCTTTTGGACAAGGTAGCGTAATTAAATTTTGTATGTCAATGTTCGCATAAAGTGAAGGCAGGAGAGTGCTGTGGTTTTCAAACAAGTTAGAGAGTCAGTCAGGTTCACAAAATTGTAACTTTGTGAAAACTTTGTTTTTGCTCTAACGACTCTCTCGAATGGTTTGATGACTTTTTATTCTGCAGTGTGTATAAAATAAATAGTTTTTGTTTCCAGCTTTTTGGCACTGTGTTCAGTATATTAATTTGTATTGCTCATATTGCACAACTGGTCCATTCCTACTATAAATACAACCGTACTTATGATACAATCTTTGTAATACCTCGTGATTATTGTTTACAGTTTCTACGGTAACATTAGTGAAATCCATGTAATACGTGAGCCCCATTTATTTGTATCTAGACGTAGATTCTCTTGTGACTGACATTCAGAGCTTCTGTAGTAACAACAATAAAATGAATCCATGTAATGCGTAAGAACTCTTTGTTTATATCTGGAAATATGTTTTATTGTGATTTATATTCAGAGCTTCTCTAGTCACAAATACATGTAATATATGAATCTTTTCTGTGACGAATATATTTACAGTAACGGCCCGATATGGCCAGGGTAATTACGACATTTTACTGGCAATCTGAATGGCGCAGGTTCGAATCCCGTCCCACCAAAAATGCTCGCTCTTTCATCAGTGGGGGCGTTATAAATGACGGTCAGTCCCACTATTCGTTTGGAAAATAGTAGCCCAATAGTTTGTGGTGATGGATAGCTTCCTTTTCTCTAGTACATCACTACTGAATTAGGGACGGCTAGTGCCGATAGCCCTGAAGTAGCTTTGTGAGTCCCTTCCATTTATACCTCTAGCTATATTCTCTTCTGACTAACATATACTGTTTTTGTACTAATAACAACAGATTCCGTGTAAATATGTGAGCCCCTTCTCTTTATATCTGGATAAAGAGTTCTTTTGTGATAATTGCTGTAATAACGACAATAATTTAAAAACTTTGTAAGCAGTTCTCTAGTTTATCTTGATTTTGTCAGTCATCAATTTATGTTAAAATAGAACTATAAATCTGTAAATAGGTTACTAAGTAAGACGTCTTAAATGTATATCTTATTTGATAAACTTGTCTATCTTTGACTTTTTGGCTATTTAAACAGCATTATGTAACACAGATTTTGTTCCTGGATAGGGTGTGTTATTTCTTAATTGCTTATGTTGTAAAAGTACAGAAAATGGCCATTATTCCCTTAAAACTTTGCTTTTGTGATCTTTATAATGAAATTTAGAAATTAACCTATTTTCTACGTAAAAACGGGCAAATTTTTCTTCACTAAGGTCTGAATAAAACAACATATGAATCAAGATTTACAAGTATTTATACTAAAGTTAAACAAAAATGTTTAGAAGTGAGTAGTTTTTCGAAATTTGCGACTTTAATGTAAATCGCTTTCACGTATGATCCCCCAAATCCCCAAATGTAGTCTCCCATCATGTTTTCGTTATATGCTTCTTGGTGGCGGTTTGCAAAGTCCAGTATATCTTGGTGGAAGCGCTCGCCTTGCTCCTCTGAGTATGCTTCCATGTTCTCCTTAAATGTATCAAGATGAGCGTCAAGGAAGACTGCTTTCTCTCTGGTGTAGTGGGTACAGGGCAGTGTGGCACTGGGGCGAGGGATGATGGAAGGTTTGGATACATGATAGCAGATGCAGAGGTAGTAATTGTTTGAGTGGTTAGTGGGTTCACTCCAAATTCTTGGAATAACGAACTTCATGGCTCTCTTTTTCCCCCTATATCATCAAGCAAAAGAGCAAAATAAAATTGTTATTATGAAGAATAAATTCATTTCCTCCACAACTAATGTGTATGTGGTTCATGCAAAGTATTTTATATGATATTTTTCTACAGTATTGGAAATTTAATAAAATAAAGTATATTTAAATTTTAAAAGGTCTAAAATTTGTATAATATAAAATCTTAGTATTCAAGCAAGAGAAAATTGTCCGTCTTACCTCCTAGAGAGATTTATGTGTTCACTATGGCAGCTAGAACTAAACTGAAGCAGTGAGTCCCTGTATATATATTACTATGGAAAGTTCTAGAAAATTGTAAAAGGTTCTTGAAAATTCTCGTGAGTTCTACAACATTTTAGAAAATTCTCGTGAGTTCTACAACATTTTAGAAAATTCTCGTAAGTTCTACAACATTCTAGAAAATTTTTGCAAGTTCAACGACATTCTAGAAAGTTCGAGAAAATTCTCTATCAGCTACTCAGCACTGAATCTACCTGGAGTTTTCTGGAAAATTGGTAAATTTAAAAATTTCATTACCTAGATCACAAAAGCAAAGTTTGAAGAGAAAAATGGGTCTTTTCCATTTACTTTAGGCATAAGCAATTGGGAAATCACACTTTCTACCCAAGAACAAGAAAAAGTAAAAATTTTGTTACATAGTGTAAATTTTGACTAATCAGATTATTCATTATAGATACAAGATCTGTACTCTTGAAAACACAGAACGTATTAAACATGAAACTTAATTGTAAACTTCACTTCAATATTATATATTTTACAATGTGTATTATAATCAGCATGATTTTGATTATGTTCTATTATTGAAGTGATTGAAATACTATAAATTCTAGGGTAAATGACCAATCAGTTAACAGAAAAATTGTAAATTGATCTATATACGAACAGTTCAATTATGAATTGCACTATCGGACAGTGGGAAACAACAAGTTAGCTTGAGGCCTGGCATGTTCAGGTGGTTAAGGCACTTGACTCGCAATCTGAGGTGCGCGGGTTTGAATCTCCGTCACACCAAACATGCTCGTCCTTACAGCCGTCATGGCGTTATAATGTGACGGTCAATCCAATTATTCGTTGGTAAAAGAATAGCCCAACATTTGGCGGTGGGTGGTGATGACTAGCTGCCTTCCTTCTAGTCTTACACTGCTAAATTAGGGATAGCTAGCGCAGATAGCCCTCAAGTTGCTTTGCGTGAAATTCAAAACAAACCAATCAGTTTTCGCTTCAAGACAAAATTACCTTATTTGGGGGAAGAAAATAGTTTAAACAGTTCATTAGTAAATGTTTCAGTTATTGAAATATTTAATATTCTGAAGTAAAACAGTGTGAAGGTATAACACACGTGTTTTGATTAAATTTAAGTTAACATTTAGCCATACCTAACGTTGAATTGAAAGACTACAGGTAATGTAACTTGTCCACAGCTCTTACCGCAAACACTTTGTCTGATTGTAAAGTTGGGTTTCACAGTCATTATTGTAGCATTTCCCCATGAACCCAAAGTGTGAAAACAGTTTTTGAGGCAACGAGTCGCGAACTATGAATTCTTTGAATCGCAGTAAGATTACGCTATTAATATGAAGTAATGGTTTATTTAGATATGTAGTTGTCTCCGAAAAGATTTGATATCGGTAATATTTTGTGTATATATTTTTATTATTTTATAGCTGGTTGAACCTGCCTGTTAAATAACAGTTCGACAATTTTTATTATTTCATGGTTGGTTGACCCTGCCTGTCAAATGATAGTTCGATATATTTTATATTTCATGGTTTTATTATTTTAATGCCTGTCAAATGATAGGTCAAATGCGTTCGATATATTTTTATTATTTCATGGTTGGTTGACCCTGCCTGTCAAATGATAGTTCGATATATTTTTATTATTTCATGGTTGGTTGACCCTGCCTGTCAGAATCATAGTTGGAATAAACATAATTTCCTCTTAGATTGAGACCAAATGTAAGACGAATCAAAAGGTTGTCTTCTTTGAATGTTCCAACTTTTAGGAAGCAACTAGAAGAATTATCCTGTAACATGCTGCATGCGCAATAAGCTAATGTCAAGAGATTTTGTTTATTTACTTTTCTGTTCCAAATAATAAACATTTGAGATACAGAATGGACCTCTTATATACGACATGTGACACAACAAAAAACACCAAAAAAGAAGTTTCTTTTTATTATATTATGGTGTAGTACAAACGGTCTACTGTTTAAAAATTATATCAATTAAATGCTGTTCATCTGTCACTGGCAAACAATTAATGAAATTATGATCTTCACATTTATCAAAATACAAACTTTGTACGCTTTTCAAAAATTGAATCTTCAAGTTCCTGAACAATCTGCAAAGATCCTGTAGGAGTACAAGTCTGACACTTGTTTTGCTAACACAACTTTCTGTTGAAAAGTGACGTGTCGGCGTTTTCGAACTTTAGTGGTGTTTGACACGGTTCAGCCTCAAAGTGGGAGTGGCCATCGTTCCGTTCATTCTTACTTTATTCACTTTTTGTAACTTGGTGTTTTATCAAACTAACTGAAAGTTGTATAAAACTAAATTTCATTGTTGTAAACTTTGTTTCAGCAATCAAGTTTAGAGACGCGTGTGTAATCAAACAACATGAACCAACAATATGCATGACATCGTAAGGGCATGGTTTGATGTTGGAAGTAAAACAGGAAAGCCAATTAATCACAGTTCGTCATGAGAGACATTATAACTATCTGACTGGTAAGGTGTGGGATAAAATAATAAAATTAAGACTGCTTCTTTTTTATTTCTTTTTAAAATTGTTCAGTATTTAGTAAAGATTAGCTACTGATAAAATTCCAACTAACTCTTAAATTGGATAAAAGCTTGAAGTGAAACATGAAATAAAAATAAGCGGGACGATGACCACACCCACTTTATAACATCCAAAAGTTATAATATTATCCACCAATTCCTATCTTGTTTCCTTACTTTTTGGTGTTTACATTCCTAATTTTATTTGAATATTTTTTTAAACTTGTCTCGTAAGTTTTTTTTAGCAAGGCTTAATAATGAACGTGCTCTCTTATTCTTTTTAACAGCTCTAATTAAACTTAGCTCTCGACATTTCTTGGCTTTTTGCTGATATTTTTGCTAGAATATTTCTTTCACCCAGCCACACTGACTGCCTTTTGTTTAGCTGTATTAATGGATAAGACTGGTTTCGCATATTAAGTATAACTGTTTGTGAGCTTATCTCTATTCTTACAGTTATACTCTTTTTCATAAAACAGACTTTTCAAAGATATCGACGTAAGATTTTCTTCTTTTCTCTGGTTCTATTTCTTTAAATGGTATATTATATAAAACACAATGTTTCAAGTACAACCTTTCATGTCAACAGGTGAAACTTTATTTGAGAACATTTAAAACGTAAATTATATGACTTTTCATCCTTGTTTTCACTTTATATAGTTATGCTTAGAATTGTCAATTGATATTATATCAGATAAATAGCCCACCCTATACAATTGAAGACTCTCTTAAGCTACAGCCTAAATCTTTATTTCTTTTAAAATTACCGTTAAGATACACGCTTTTGTAGCGAGTTTATTAATGAACCTTTGTTGAAAAATCTCTTCTATCCTTATAAAGTAGCAGAAAGTAACAATGTTTTTGTTATTTTATTCTAAATGTCATAGACCTTTTCATACGTCTTATTCTACATGGTCATGGACTTATTCAGTGCGTGCAGTGAAATCATTCCTATCATATAACTAGTTTTCAAAATGCAAGATAAAAGATTTATGTTTTAAAATAAAAATATGCAATAAAATAATCTCAGTCTGATAAGCGTAATGAATACAGATTAATCTGAAAAAAAACAACTTTTTTTTTCCTCTAAGCTTTCTTCAAAGTTTATCAGTCCGTGTGCAACCATGAAGTACTAAATTAGTTCTGAAATAAGCGTTTGGAGATTAATATTATCGACCACTCTATTGTTTATGAATGCCAGATGAACGTTTCTGTTGATTCTATTCTTAGTAAAGTTAATCAGTCCTTCACTTATCTCATGTCATTAATGTTGAAGAAGAAACTAAATAAAGTTTAAAAAAGGGCACACAATGGATGTGGCTCTCAATATTTAGTTTTATTATGCAAGACATTGTCTCAAGTAAGAAAATACGGTCCTATGATAATTAAACTTGTAAGTTTAAAGACGGCAAAAATACCTAACACCCAGAGCAAATTCAAACATAACAATTGATTTTTTTCTTTCTTTATATGGAAGATATTGATCTACGATAATTCTGATTAAGGTAGAACTAGGAAAATAAAGTGGAGTATTGTTTGTTTGCTTTTATTTTAAAGCGAAATCACATGCACTGCGGGAATCGAATTCCGAATTTTAACATTATAAGTCTGCAAATTACCACTATTTCGCAGAAAGAAAACCAAGACACAGTCAGACTTCAAATTATTTTACATACAGTATTAGAACTTTCTTCTCTTCACACTGATTACCCTGGAAGAACATTTACTAATCCGTACTGTTCATCCTTATTATTGTCCTCATAAATGTAACCAAAGGTTCTGTTAATCTTCTTTTACAAAACAATTATCGGATTACAAATATATCTCAATTAAGAAATGAAATAAAAATAATTGATAACCATTTCAATCTACTTTTGTTTTTTACTAAATCCTGTGGCAACAATACCACTTAACAGACCAATCAAGTTTAACTGATCACCGCTGAAGAAATCATTTGGTGAATGTCCTCCCCCTAATCCCTTAAGGTAATTTCATCAAATGCACTTAGAACAGTAACATCTGTTGTATAATTTCCTGTAGTGGACAAAGCGAAAATACCCTATTCTGTAACCTTGCGCTAAAACAATTACTCAATCAATATATGATCATATCCTCCAACCCAGATTCATTTAATCTAGTACGCGAGTTATTAGTTAAAAAAATATGTTTCACAGGTAGTGATATATTAGTAAAAAATAAGAATTGTTTCAGTAATATGCGGAAGATATAAGTTTTATTTCCATTTTATACTCCACGAAATAAATTAGTTATTTGTACGTTATAAGTTGTTTCTTTCATAATTTTTAATCAATCTACACAATTGCACTAACGTTCCAAGGTTTGAAACTGTAGACTAAATAAAAATATGGCACTCAACATCTGTCATCACCACTTCTTGAGCTATTTTATACTCACCGAATAGGTGGATCTGATTGTTTCTCTTTTATCGCAACCAACGACCCAATGTTCGGAGTGCGTTTTTTTTTTATATTTTTCTTTCCTTTTCTTTATTTTTTATGGTAAACTATCACAAACAATGTTTTTATTTACTCATAGCTTAAACATTCTTATCACTAGACCATAATAAATCTTATAATAAAACTTTTTCCTTTGTTAAAACTGTCTGTATTTTCAGATAAATCAATAATATCGTTTTTTTTAATTCATCATCACAAAGATATATTTTCCACAGACTAATAATCAAGTAGAACATGAATAACAAAGAATGAAAAAAAAGAGGAACATTTTTGAAAATGTAGATGAAATTAATTATGTATTCCTAATGCGTAACCGTTAGAAAAATAAATTTATGAATGGAAACTTCTTCAATCGATTGTGAATCTACATGCTTTGATGCAAATGAACTTGGAATTTACGTATAAAGTAATGAGTCAAGTAAAAGTTGTTTAAGCCTAGAATATTAAAAAAACTTTAGGGAAAGTAGAGAAAAGTATGTCGCATGTCACTCCCTTGTACTCTTAAATATCGCTATATAATAACAAACTTATTATTGTAGCATCTAGAGATGTTAGGATTAAAGAAAGACACCGTATTTGCTTTGATAAAATATCTCAACAAACTAAAAAAATGAGCCAGTGAATCAGGAACAAATGAAAGCATTGAAAATGTATTAATTCTCTAAACATAAAGAAGGACAGTTCAAGCGTCTCTGAAATTATTGTTTAATGTGTAGAAGTAAATTTTTAAAATCAATGACAAAGTACAAAAGTACGTAAATATTGTCTATTGTCTCAAAACAAATCTGTAAAGTAAGGACAGTATTACATAAGAAAGGTTTAGTTTTCAAAATAAACATACAAAATCAGGGACAAAGAAATAAATTTCATTAAGTGTTGTTTATCATGTGAAAATAAACTAGTAAGATAAGTTTAAAGGATACCATCACATCAGTACTTTCTACTGTTTCGTAATAAGCCAATAAATCAACAACATGAACGACCTCACATTCATACTATCTATTGATTGATTTTTGTTTGTTTAGAATTAAGCACAAAGCTACTCAATGGGCTATCTGTGCTCTGCCCACCACGGGTATCGAAACCCGGTTTTTAGTGTGTAAGTCCGCAGACATACCACTGTGCCACTGGGGGGCACTCTATTGATTGAAAATAAAACTGTAAATCAAGAACAAATGACAATATTAATTGAATACTGTCTGTTGTTATAAAATAAACTTGCAAAACAAGGAAAAGACAGAGCACCATATCATTATCGTTACAAAAATAAACCTGCACATCAAGGATAAAAGGTTGTACCCCATCAGTTCTATCTATTGCTTCATAATAAAACTATAGAGGGCAGAGGAAAGAAGACAGAGTTATATCAGTATTAAATGTTATTCCAAAGCAAACCTGTAAATCAAGGAAAAAGGATAGGAACATATCAGTATTGTCTATCGTTTGAAATTATTTCAATAATTCAAGGGACGCCATCACAGTAGTATTGTCTTTTGTTTCAAAATATAATTTTATATTAAGGCCAGAAGACAATATCACATTAGTAATTCTACTTTATCATAACAAACCTCTGGATAAAGGATAACAGACAGCATTGTTTGTTACCATTGTACTGTCCATTGTTACAAAACAAACCTGCAAACCGTATTGAAATTATGACATCACATCAGGTCCGCTGACTGCTTCAAAATAAAAGTTTTAACTCAAGATATAGGACAGAATTACATCGGTACTGTCTATCTTTTCAAAAGTAACGTTGAATGTAATGATATAAGTGAGCAAGTGAGTGTATAGTGTTACAAAATAAACATTTAAGTTAAAGATATATTTCCATCAGTACTGTCCATTGTTTCAAAAGAAACCTACAATTAACTATAAAGACAGCTTCAAAAAAGTTTGTTTTTTTCAGAATAGACTAACAAATCAAAGAGAAATAACAGCATCACTTCATCAATGCCCGTTGTTTCAAAATAAATCTTTAAATTAAGAACAAAGGACATCATCATTTCGTTACTGTATATTCTTCCAAAATAAAACAGTAACTCAGTAACACATCAGGACCGTCTATAATTAATAAAAAAGAACTTGTAATTCTCAGGCAAGAGAACATTTTATACATTCTGCCAATTGTA
Organism: Tachypleus tridentatus; assembly: GCF_004210375.1. Taxonomy (NCBI): domain Eukaryota; kingdom Metazoa; phylum Arthropoda; class Merostomata; order Xiphosura; family Limulidae; genus Tachypleus; species Tachypleus tridentatus. Next base: position 175,873,710 of record NC_134834.1, read on the forward strand.
TCAAAATAAACTATAAAACGAAGGACAAAGGGCAGCATCACATCAGCATTGCCATTACTTTCAAAATAAACAAGTTAATCAAGGACAAGAGACCACACTTTATCAGTAGCGTCTATTGTTTGAATAACTTTCTATCAATTAAGGACAGAATGCAGCATATTATCAGTGTTATCTATTGTTTTAAAATAACTCTCTAAATCAATCATAAAAGAGAACATGACATTACTACTTTCTATCTGAACAAAAACAGCTGGGCCGTGTAAAATCTTGAACAAAAATTATTTTTTATACAAACAGTAAATAATAGCATTGATATCAGAATTTGGCCAAGGCGCCCAATCTTATTGGACGCAGAGTTTAATGTTATTTGCTATAACCAGTAAACTTTATGCGGTTGAAGATTATTTTTATCATGATTTTCAGTTTCATTATCAAAAGTAAAAATAGAGTAACTTGTTATTTGGCCGCTTTTTGTCAACAGTAACATAATCATAATCATATGAAATCGACCAACTAACACACACAAGTAATATTGCAAATATAGCATCAGAAAGAAAAGGAATGCCATGCAAATCATTGCAAGGCATGCGTGGCACAGCACACTTTCATCGTCTGTTTGCTCTAGTAAGGATACCAACGTGGACACCTTTGTAATATACGTACATGGACTTATCCACGCTTATAAGAGTACACCATTGTACTCAAATGGTGAGTTAAAACAGACATCTCAAAATTAGTGCCACATGTCCCGTCAATAGTCATCTGAGTGAACAAAATAAGCGTTCATTATTGTAGCAGCCACCGTCTTATCAGTTTAGTTAGTTTTAGTGGCCTTCATCCCAGTGCGCATCTATCTTCAAAATTCTTTCATTCAGAGACAGTTATTATACAAGAAGTAACTAGAAAGAAAGCTCCATCACCTCTAATGCATTTTAACGCTAGAGCATCTGCTAGAATTGGAATGATATCTGATCTTCCAGTTGATATAGAATCAAAACCTCAGGCCTAGTAAATAACAAGCTTGTGTCTACCATTTCTCATCAACAAAATGCTATTTCACAGTCTTTGTAAGTAGTTGTAGAGGACTTGGCCCCTTCATATCCGAGGAGCCTTTTGGTTTAAAAGTAACAATACTAGGTACTTTCGTAGTTCGTGATTTCTATTTCTTTATCGATGGAATAAATATAACGAATGGTTTAAACAAATTTTGTTTTACGGTTGCTTTATTTTGTACAGTTAATTGATACAGCAAAATCCCTTTTCTAAAGTTTCTACTAATCTTCTTTAAAACGTCAGTGATCATGTCACACAACTTGGCACTTTATGCAGGTACTGATAACGAGTCATTCCAATGCTATAAGTGCTGTAATAAAAATAAGTAAAGACGTTTTTGCCCTCTTAGGCCAAGACGCAATTTTTGAGACTTGAATATTGTAGTGAATTTTTATATAACCAGCGTCAGCCTTCTTGTGTTGCCTATAGTGCATACTTGATTTCAGTTTAAACAGACAATCACCCACCTTCATTGAACTACAGAGATGACACTATTCTTTTGCCTTACTCCATCATTACATGTTGTACTTTATCAATCATCAAATTTAAATGCAATCCTGGTGTGTACATTGAGTGGGTCTTATAGTTGTTATATAAATCGCTATCTTGCACTAACTTATTTTGAGCAAAGTTAAGTAAATCATCCATTTTAAAGCTCTTTTGGCATCAGGAATCGAAATATTCATGAGTGTTTGTTTCTTTGCCTATAGCAATAATGTTGTAAAAAATTTAACGTAAATTAATATCTTACACTAACTACTCCTGAGCAAAGATAAGTAAATTATCTATTTTAAAGCTTTTTTGATTATCAGGAATGGAAATATTCATGACTATTTGTCTCTTGCATATAGCAATGTTGTTACATGTAGTGCACATATATTCTGTAATAACACAATGGATTATCAGAAAAGGCAGGCTATTGTAATGGAGAAACAAGTGCTTGAAGAAAATAGATACAATATTGTTAACAGTGTGCACCAAATGGATCGCCAAGCTCATTACAAATATTAGTCCAATATAAGGATTTTCATGCATCTTCTTGTAGGACTCAGTGGTGGATTGGATCGTTGGGCACTAAAGTTTCTCCATTTATATGGATCATTTATCTGATGGCTCAAATAACAAAAACTCATTCATAAGAAAACGACCACATTTGGAATACTTTGAACAGCACTTACCCTGGATCACAAGGAAGCTAAGCAATACATTTACAGTACTGTTTACACAGATTCTCTTAACTCTTTTATTGTATTGTAAGCGCTTCTCGTGAGTTCGTACCATGTTCTTGTAGACATTCAGAAACGAATGGCTCAGTTTCCTCAGTGTATCTTAATTTAAGAGCCCAGCATGGCCAGATAGTTAGGGCAGTCGACTCACAATCTGAGGATAGCGGGTTCTAATCCCTCCCCTACTAAACACGCTCGCTCTTTCAACCGTGGTGATGTTACAATGTTACGATCAATTCCACTATTCGTTGATAAAAGTTTATCCCAAGAGTTGGTGGGGGTAGTGATGCCTAGCCTCTTTTCCTCTAGTCTTACACTGTTAAATTATGAACGGCTCGCGCATATAGCTCTCGTGTAGCTTTGTCCAAACTTAAAAAAAAAAAAAACACCAAACTCACTGTACAAAGTTCCTTCAGAGACCCGGAATAGTGACGCAATACCATATTTCTTGAAGCTTGAAAATTTTTAAGGATTTCACATTGTTAGTTTTTTCTATATTGCAAACAAGAATTTATCAGTTGTTGTGCTGTTAAGACTGTTAACTCCAAAGGTTTTCTCAGCCATCTTTCTAACCGACTCAGTTACATACCATGTTATGGTTGAAGGTAAATTATTGTTTATTCTATTATTTTTCTAATAGTTTTGTAATAGTTTGTTTCTTTTGATTTCACTAGATTTTTGTTTCTATTAAACGATGACTATCAGGGTTGGTAACGTACCAATTGTGAATCCTAATAGTCGGGTCCACATGTTAGGCTCACTTCGTCCTAGCAAGTACAGGTTCGGGTTTTACATCACACTTATCTTTAGTATATCACTTTAAAGGTACTAGTATATTAGTTTGTTTTGTTTATTTTGAATTAAGCACAAACCTACACAATGGGCTATCTGTGCTCTGCTCACCACAGTATTGAAACCCGGTTTTTAGCGGCATGAGTCCGCAGACATGCTGCAGTGTCAATGTTATACATATCTATTGTACGACGCTTTACCAATGGCAAGTTACTATGATACATTGTTCGTACACGACTTAGTAGGTAGTTTGAATTACTTTACTAATATTTACGTCTAATATTTTTTATATAAGGTTAATAGTACTGAAGTGGTACAAGTATTTTTGCCTCGATGTTTGTTTCATACATTTGTCTTCTACTACTGTTTACCATTGTCCTACAATTATCACACTTGGAAAATGTTTGAACAGGTCGGTCGAAAGCTCATATGTTGGATTTTCTTCAGTTCCACCATTATGACAAGGATATGCATCAAAGCTACGCTTATCTTTGGTAGCTGAATGTACTATAATGTCGCATTATAGTAAGCAATAAGAACTGTATGTCCAGTTAAATCAATGATAAACGAAAGCATCATATTCTAGGCCTGGCATGGCCTAGCGCGTTAAGGCGTGCGCTTTGTAATCAGAGGGTCGCGGGTTCGCGCCCGATTCGCGCCAAACATGCTTGCCCTCCCAGCCGTGGGGGCATTATAATGTGACGGTCAATCCCACTTTTCGTTGGTAAAAGAGTAGCCCAAGAGTTGGCGGTGGGTGGTGATGACTAGCTGCCTTCCCTCTAGTCTTACACTACTAAATTAGGGACGGCTAGCACAGATAGCCCTCGAGTAGCTTTGTGCGAAATTCCAAAACAAACAAACAAAAAAGCATCATATTCATTCTATCTGTCCCATCACAATATTGTAAACAGATGATAGACGACAGCATTGCGGAGTACTGTTTATTCTTTCAAAATAAGTCAGCAAAACAAGGAGAACCGTGGCGTCATATTAGTGTGGTGTATTATTTCAAAATAAACCTGTAAATAAAGGACAAATTCAAATTATGGAATCACATCACTATTGTCTACTAATTTAAAAACTAAACTATAATTCAAGTATAAGGAACAGCATCATATCAATCCCTTCTATTTCTCAAAATAAACCCGTAAATCAATGATATGGACAGCATCAACTGTTGCGTTTTAAAATAAATCTATAACTGAAGGATTAAGTAAGTCCTCACATTAACCATGAAAGCGAATATAAAATACTGATTCACATCTGTATTGTAACAGAATAAACAAATAACTCAAGCACAAAGGATAACATCACATCAGCACTGATTGTTCTCTAAAAAAATAGCCTGTAAATTATAGATAAAGGACAGCATTACATCAGTAGTGATTATTGTTCCAACAAACGCCTTTAATGTAAAAACAAAGGACAGTACTATTCGTTGTTTCAAAAAACACCATCAGCGTAAGGACAAAGGACAGTACAATTTTTCTTTCAAAAAACACTTGTAACGTAACGACAAAGGATAGTACTATTTATTGTTTCAAAAACACCTCTAACATAGGAACAAAGTAAAATACAATTTATTCTTTCAAAAAACACCTGGAACGTAAGGAAAAAGAGCAGTACTATTTATTGTTTCAAAAACAGTTGTAACGTAAGGACAAAGGTCATCGTCACAATAATACAACCCGTCGTTTCAAAATAAACCAATAACTCAATGACAAAAAGAACACTACATTAGTATTATCTATTGCCTCAACATTAACCTGTAAATCTAGTATAATGGACAACATTACATCTGTAATGTCTTTCCTTTAAAATAAAACTGTAACTCAAGTAAGAGAACAGAGTCACAATAGTACTATTTTTGTATCAAAATAAAATAAATAATCAATCAAGGAGCAATTATGACATTACATCAGTTCTTTCTATTGTTTAAAAATAAACCTGCAATTAAATATAAAGGACAATACTGATTATTGCTGTATATTGTTTCCATATAATCCTGTTCATCAAAGACAGCGGACACTATTACATCACTATTTAACTCATAAATCAGGAAAAGATCATAACCATATGTTAGTAGTGTCTATTGTTTCAAAATAAACGTTTAACTCAAAGACAAAGGTCATTATCGCAATAGTACAGCCTGTTGTTCCAAAATAAACCAACGGCAAAAGAAAGAAACAAAGCAATATTTTTTATTACTTTAAAATATAACATATGTATACTGAACTTTTCTTGAACAATCAGGAACAAACCTGACACAGTGAAACATGATGAAATAAATAGGGTTATTAGTCCCATCTAATTTCATATTGAAGGAATTCCTACTCTAAATAGTATGCCTTTCTTTTCAGTATTGGTACCTTAAATTCTTTAGTTACACTTTTAATGTATACTATGTTAAGAAAATATTACGAGTGCAGTTTCTTGTCTTTTGTTACAAAGGATGGGTACTACATGGTTATTGTAAATTGGTGACACAATTCACCATTACGTCAGTAATGTCTATGTTTGGGAATTAGAACATAAAATAAATAAAAAAGTACAGCTTTACTATAGCACTGTATAATGCTTCAAACCAAACCTGCAAAGCAGTATAAAAAACGAGAGTACTCTTTATCGTTTAGTAATAAACCTGCAAATGGAAAAACAGGGCAGACTTACATCAATTCGGTCAATGGTTTAAATAAAGATAAATAAAACGGACAGAACATGACATATCTCTACTCTCTCTTGATTCAAAATAAACCTGTAAATCAAGGACAAACAATAGCATCACAATAGAGATTTCTTCAGTTTCACAATATACCTGAAAATAAAGAGCAAAAATAGCATCATAACAGTGCTCCTTCTGTTTCACAATAAACCTGTAAATTAAGCATAAACAATAGCATCATAACAGAGCTGGCTTGTGTTTCACAATAAACCTGTAAATCAAGCATAAACAAATAGCATCATAACAGTTCTGTCTTGTGTTTCACAATAGCAAAACATGCTCTAAGTTTCAATAAACCAGTAAATCAAATAACAAATCACATAACAGTTCTGTCTTAAGTTTCACAATAAAACTATAAATCAAGGACAAATTATAGCACCACAACTTTACTGTCTTCAGTTTTACAATAAACCTAAAATAAAAGATAAAGAATAGCATCACAACAGTGCTGTCTTTCTGTTTCATAGTAAACCTGTAAACCAAGGGAGAATAATGGCATCACAACAACGTTCTCTTTTCGTTCACAATAAACTGTGTTGTGTTTCACAACAAACTGGTACATCAAGGAAAAAAAATTGCATCACAAAAGTGCTGTCTTATCTTTCACAGTAAACATGTAAATACAGAACAAAGAATAGTATTACAACAGTACTGTTTTTACTTTTACAATAAAACTGTTAACCAAAGACAAAGAATACCATAGCATCACAACAGTGCTGCATTTTATTTCACAAGAAACCTTTAAATCAAGAACAAAATATAGCATCACAACAGTACTGCTTTGTGTTTCACAATAAACCTGTAAAACAAGGACAAAGAATAGTATCAAAACTATCCTATCTTGAGTTTCACAAAAAACATGTAAGTCAAGGAGAAATTATAGCATCACAATATTACTGTATTTCTGTTTCACAATAAACCTTTAAATTAAGAACAAAGAATAGCATCACAATAGTGCTGTCTTGTGTTTCTCGATAAACCTGTAAATAACGTCACAACAGTGCTGTTTTGTGTTTTACAACAAATCTCTAAATCAAGAAGAAATAATAGCATCACAACAGTGCTGTCTCGAGTTTAACAATAAACCTGTCAATCGAGAACAAAGAATAGCATCTCAACAATGCTGTTTTGAGTTTCACAATAAACCTGTAAACTAAGGGAAGATAATGGCACAACAACAACGTTCTTTTTTCATTCATAATAAACCTGTAAATCAAGGAGAAATAACAGCATCACAACAATGCTGTCTCGAATTTAACAATAAACCTTTATATGAAAGACAAATAATCGCATTACAACCTTGCTGTCTTGTGTTTCACAACAAACCTCTAAATCAAGGAGAAATAATAGCATCACAACATTGTTGTCTCGAGTTTGACAATAAACCTGCCAGTCGAGAACAAACAATAGAATTACAACAGTGCTGTGATGAGTTTCACAATAAACCTGTAAATCATGGACAAATAAATGCATCACAACAGTATATCTTGTGTTTCACAACACAATATCAAGGACAAAGAATAGCATCACAATATTACTATCTTGTGTTTGACAACAAATCTCTAAATCAAGGAAAATAAATTGAGTCACAACAATACTGTTTTCGTGTTTCACAATAAACTTGTATATCAAGGACAAAGAATGGCATCACAACAGTGCTCTCTGTGTGTTGCACAATAAATATTTAAACCGAAAACAAAAATAGCATCAGAACAGAGCTGTCTTGTGTTTCACAATAAACATGTAAATAAAGGACAAAAAATAGCATTAAAACATTGTTGTCTCGTGTTTCACAATAAACCTGTAAATCCATGACAAAGAATGGCATCACAAGAGTGCTGTGTTGAATTTCACAATAAACCTGTAAATCATGGCCACAGAATAGAATTACAACAGTGCTGTCTTGTTTCACAATAAACCTTTAAATCAAAGACAAAAAATTTCAGGACAACTGTGCTGTCTTATGTTTAACAACAAACATCTAAATCAACGAGAAATAATAGCGTTACTACAGTACTTTGTTTTGTTTCTCAATAAACCTATAAACCAAAAACAAAGAATAGCATCACAACAGTTTTCTCTTGAATTTCGCAGTAAACTTGGAAATCAATAAGGGTTAATAGGATCACAACAGTATTGTGTCTGTGTTTCCCAAGAGCATCAAAACAGTGCTGTCTTGTGTTTCACAATAAACATTTAAATCAAGAACAAAGACAAGGATCATACCAGTGCTGTTTTGTGTTTTACTATAAATCTGTAAATAGAAGATAAAGAATAGCATCACAGTAGTACTGTCTTGAGTTTCACCGTAAACCTGTAAATCAAGAAGATATGAATAGCCTCAGAATAGTGCTGTCTTGAGTTTCACAATAAACCTTTAAGTCAAGGAGAAATGATAGCATCACAACATTACTGTTTTTGTGTTTGACAATAAACCTGTAAATCAAGAACAAAGAATAAGCACACATCAGTGCTGTCTTTTGTTTCACAACAAATCTCTAAATCAAGGATAAACAATACCATCACAACAGTGCTGTCTGATGTTTTACAATAAATCTGTAAATCGAGAAGAAAGAATGGCATCACAATTGTGCTGTCTTGAGTTTCACAATAAACCTGAAAATCAAGGCGAAATAAAAGCATAATATCGTTACTGTATTATTTGAAAATACTTCAGTGATTCAAGGGATGTCATCACAGTAGTATTGTACAGAGTACGAAACTGTAAATACATCACATATAAAGTGAAGGTGTATTATTATCTGATATTTGCTTCGAGGTGTAAATCTTTAATTTTATTCTCTAAGATGCTGTTAAAGTAAAGTAAATGAGTTTCATTTTAGTTCAATGTATACAATTTTCTGATAAAGAAGTTAATAAAAATTCTAACCCTAAAAAGAATAAACAATTTCTTGAACCATCTCCAGTTTTTCAGAACGATGATAAACCTTCATATAAGACAGAAAATGAAAGTAAATCAATGAAAACTTGCGTGAGAGGCTGAATAGAAACTTATACACGATTAATCTCTTGTGCTGAGAGAGCAGGAACATTTCCTCAGAATTCTTACTTTCGCTGTGTCAGACATTTTAATGCTTTAGAAACTCAGTGCCTACGTAATTCAGATTGTCTCTTAGATATCAGAGGATTTCAGTGACATTTTTATTGTTTAATGGCAAACCTATATGGTCTTTCCAATGAGTTCAAATTAGGAGTGTCTCAAAATTAGAAATGCTGATTTGGAATACTTTACCTCTTAACTCGGCATGGCCAGGTGGTTAAGGCACTTAACACGTAATCTGAGGGTTGGGAGTTCCTATCCCCGTCGCACTAAACATGCTCGCCCTTTCAGCCGTGGGGGTGTTATTATGTGACGGTCAATCCCACTATTCGTTGGTAAAAGAGTAACCCAAGAGTTGGCGGTGGGTGGTGATGACTGGCTTCCTTCCTTCTAGCCTTACACTGCTAAATTAGGGACGGCTAGCACAGATAGACTTCGTGTAACTTTGTGCAAAGTTCAAAAACTAACAAACAAAGCTTTATCCCTCGTCACCAATTTTTGGGACAAAGACAATTGAAATGGCTATTTGAAGAAGGCTTCATGTTTGTAGCTGCGGCATGGCGACTCATCGAATGTTTGTTGTGTTTTTTTAATACAAACTATTAGCTCATCACTCCGTTATCACCTGACCGATTCGGATTTAGAAAGTCAAACCCTTTTGATTGATGTATTTCACCACTCCTATACTCTCATGGATTAATTGAATCGAATTCTGCCCAAAGAATTTGAAGTGCCGTGACTATTGAGCATTCCCTCCTTTATTTCTCGCTGACTTTTATAATTCTCATTTTCTGTGATTAAAATACGTCATGCTAAATAAATTGCCCATTTGATAATACAAAAAATAAATTAATAGTATCCTTTCTCTATGTTCTTCGAATACCGATGTGAATATCGATTTACTCTTTTGAGTAAATGGTAACTCAAAAGTAACACTAATTAATATCAAATGTTGTTACTTGTCACAGGTCAATAAAAAATTAAAATTCCATCTTTAAGGTGGTGAAAAGTAATTCATTACTGGATATTAGTTACAGGCGTAACAACACTCAGCTCTCAGCGACATGTCACGACTGTTTAACGAAATAATTTATTTTTTTTTTTGCAGTAAGTTCGATGTCAATACCTTTCTTACCTTTTCATATTTTTATTTATTATATTTTATAATATTCGGCTAAAACTATTTAATAAATCATATATATAGTTACATTTAATGTTTACATTGGTGTTAAATTAAATTACGAATAGGAAAATAATTCATTCTAATACAAAACTATGTTCAGGAATGTTACCTTCAGCTAAAAATCTAATGAGATAATAATTTTAGTTGTGTGAAATATTTTTATGTATATTTTAGTGCAATGTAATACTTACTTATGGTATGCTTATTTTGTGTTAATGGGTACAGATATAACATTGTAATATCTGTTAAAGTATTATTGATACCTATTGTTATTAATATATGTTGTTAATGTATTAAAACATATTGTTAGTGAATTGAAATATACTTTGAGAGAGTTAAAGTATCACTTCAGTGTAAATATTAAAAGTTGATATATCAAGTTGATTTTTAGAACAAACTTATCTTTACTAAAATCAGGACACAAACCTAAAGATAGTCTATGATTAATGTACTAAAATATAATGTTAACTTAACGAAAGGTGGTTGTTACTGTATTTAAGTATGATATTAGCGTAATGAAGTATGCTGTTAATGTATTTAAATACGTAGGTAGTGTACGGAAATATGTTGATATCGTGTTTGAATACAAGGTCAAAGTACTAAAATATGCTGACAGTTAGTAGAAATATAATGTTATTGTACTGATTGTTTGTTTTGGAATTTCGCACAAAGCTACTCGAGGGCTATCTGTGCTAGCCGTCCCTAATTTAGTAGTGTAAGACTAGAGGGAAGGCAGCTAGTCATCACCACCCACCGCCAACTCTTGGGCTACTCTTTTACCAACGAATAGTGGGATTGACCGTCACATTATACACCCCCACGGCTGGGAGGGCAAGCATGTTTAGCGCGACGCGGGCACGAACCCGCGTCCCTCGGATTACGAGTCGCACGCCTTACGCGCTTGGCCATGCCGGGCCTATATTGTACTGAAAGACGTTATTGTAGTGAAATGCAATGTTAGTGTATTAGAAATTACTTTGAATGTATTAAAATAAGATGTGCTGTTTTTGTACTGAAATATTGTAATAGTGCTTGAAATACGTTAATAATTTGTTTAAACATGGTGTTAACTTATTAAAGTATGTTCACATGTACTGAAACATGTTATCAGTGTTTTGAAGTTATGTTCTTTTGTTCTGATTAGTGTATTAAAATGTAATGTTAGTATATTCAAATATGACGTTAGCGTGTTGAAATATGGTGCCAGGTTATTAAACTGTATTGATGTAAAATTTGAATATGTGGTTAATGTGTTGAAATATTTTGTTAGTGTTTTGAAATCTCTTATTATTTAAATGAAACATATTATTTTTGCATTAAAAGAATATTGCTCTTTTATTGAAATATATGTCAACATTGTACTAAAATATTGTTTTGTATATCGTCTTCTATCTTTTATCGAGTTATTTTAGATTACATAGTGAACATAACGCCAAGTCTTGTGCTTGAAACAATATAAAACAAAGTTATTTCCTCTTATTTTGTATGAGGTTTCTATAGCAACATTAACTTGTAAGTCCTAGATCTAACGGCACAAACAAATTTTCAACACTATCTCCACAATCAAACGCAAGCCTGATCTCAAATACAAAGTCTGGCTTTGTTAGATAATGAAACACGTAACTCATTAAGTAATTGAATAACAGAAAAAAGCGATAACTCATTGAATACTATTTTACTATGCACCATATTCAAGGCGCTGTCATACATACACCAGTTTGTATAGCAAAGTCATTTAGGCTCAATATTCTGTAGCCTATCGATCATTAAGTCATCATTATAACAGGAAATTTTTCCGAGCAAATATCTAAATCGAAGCAATGATAATTTAGCTTACGACGTTATCGATTTTGAGGACGGACTATTTCAGAGAATATTCTGTAATTTGTGTATAGAAATTAATCCTTTGGTGACCTACTTTTCGTACACCCTGTATATGGTAAATTGCATTTGACATCAGATGTATTTCTTTTATTTCATGATAAAACGTTGTCTTTGTCATTAATGTACTTTATTAGTTGATTAACGCTAAAACATGAAACTATTTATATGAGCTACACAGTGACTCAACTAATAATGTTTTAATAACAAGTCATATTTAACTCAGTGAGTTTGATTAACTATTTAAAGCACATCCCAACCAATATTAATAAGCATTACGATACTTAAATGAGGATTTATTCTGACAAATACATTCATTGTCTCAAGGAAATGCTTTGTTTCAATATACTGTATACTTGTTTAAATAGTTTCTTTTTCTAGGTTATTTTCTGATAACACCATTCACAATATACATGCCAGACTGGATTTATAACTGTCTTTTTTTTTAGTCATATATAAAACAACATATCTAACCTATAAAGAAGAAATTTAATATCATGCAAGGTATAATAGTGTTAGCAGATCTTTATTTCTGAAATCCAGTTATCTTAAAATTAATAGATTATTTGCTGTAAAATTTTTGTGTTGTTGTTTTTCACCTAATTATCTCAATGCTCTTACATTTTACGTCAAAAAATATTTCGAGTAACATTTTATGTTTATATGCTTGTTTGTCTTCCTTTCTGTGAGGGCTTAGTTCGAAAGCTAGTTTTGTATAAATACAAGATAAAGCATGTGAGATTTCATAATTTGAATAATTTGTACAATTTTGATGAAAATAACTTTAACTGTGTTATAAAAGAAAAAATCTTGTGTTCTGATTGATCAGTCTCTTTAGTCATTTAAGCAATGTGCTGTAGTCAGAGCCAGAACAAATATGATTTTAGGTTGTTTCCCAATAAATATTGAATAAAAGTCTAAAGAGGTTATAATGTTATTGTGTAGCTCATTGGTTAGATTATAATTAGTATATTTGTGTTGTGTCTTGGGCTTTTTTACTTTATGATGGATATTAATTTGTCAGGAATAATTCAGAAGAGGGTTACTAGGATGATACTTGTGATGAAAAGTCTGTCATGACGATGTGTTAAGAACTCTGAAAAATTTCTTCTTGAAAAAAGGGTTAATGAAGATGCGATAGAAGTTTGAGAAGTTGACAGTATTGTGTTTTTTTTATTTAAGGGTGAGTGGTAGAAGCAGCGAGTACAAATATAAATTGTGTCAGGATAGGAGTTGTCTTCAGTTGAAACAGTTTCATTTTTCTAAGAGGGTGGTTAGCTTTTGATATGGACTACATTCGGATGTCGTAGAGGCAATAAGTTTAAGAGAAGACTTGAATGATAAGATGAAAGTTTTATTCTTATTTTATAGTTTAGTTTAATATATAGGACAACCCAAATGGACAGACAAGTTTCTTGTTGTTCTTAAAATACAACTTATTGTCACTGTCTTTATTCAGTTTTAAAATTGGAATAACTCTGACAGTCTGTAGTTCACCAAAACAACTTTTCATTTTTTACGGCTGTGACATGTTCGGTGTGCTAATAAATACTGGCATGTTTAAAGAATCACACTAAAGTTGTTCTATTTTTGTACTCACACATTAATGTCTTAAAAATAAGAAACATGAATACTCATTTATTATATAAATTATCATTTCGACACTTTAGTAAAAGGGTAAAAAAATGAAAGCATAATTTAGCCTTTATAATAATTCAATATAAAATTTCAGAAATCAGGTAAACGTTTAGTGTTATATTTTCAAAATAACTCGATATTAACTAAAATATTTCTGAGTATATCAAACTGGATGTAATTAAAATCCAAGATCTTAGTTGGTTTTTTTTTTCTTATCTTGCTATTCTGGTTGCTTAGTGGTAACTCTAAATACTTATGACGCTAAAAACCGGGTTTTGATACCTATGGTGTGCAGAACACAGATAACACATAGTGCATTTTTTATGCTTCATAGAAAAAAGTTAAAACTTTCGTCCCTACACTCTAACAGCCACTCTCACTATTGTAGTATTAATGTGGTTGTATTTCTTTATACCTTTTGAGAATTTGATTGGTTTCGTGATACTGTTGAGTAACAACAAAACTCAGATTCTTTACAATTTTTTTGCAAATAAGGTCAAATTTATTACTACTGTCGAGCCTGTTCGTCAAACACGTTTTCAAATATACTTGATTCTTGAGTCTAGCCATTATTCAATTAACACCTAGTTGTTGAGTAAAACCATTGTTGGGCTACACCTAATTTTCTCTTCGATTGTTATATTCTAAATATGTGAAAAAAAAAAAGACAGTAAAATAATAAACCAGACAAAAGACGTTTCGCCCACTCTTCGGCCACGAGAAGTATATCCGTATCAAAGTAAATTTTGTTTATGTATAGATGATTAGTGTAATCCACGAGGGTCCTCTTTTGTAGAAAGCAGTTTAGTTTAGTGGTGATGATAGAACCGTTTGATAACTCGTATCGTGAAGCATAATGAGGTGATATTCTGAGGTTTTTATTGTTTTACTGATAATTATGTTGAAATGACTTCATTAAAAGGACCAAATTGAAATCCATTTAAATGCAACTGATAAATAATCTTTATTTTCTTTGTCTTCTTTACAAAGTACCTCATCGTTACAAGTTTATTTTATTTTAAATATCATACCCTTTTCCATACATGTATTATTTTACATGCTCATTGATTTGCTGTAGCTGGGTGAAGCCAAAGAATTCCTATCAAATATCTTTTTGTTTAAAGTGTAAGATAACAAAAATATATGTTCAAAAAGCATTGAAAATAAGAATATCTTTAATCACTTTGTCATCTAATAATTCAGAAAAATAAATTTGTTGCATAAATTCTACGTATTATTCAAATAGACAGTGAGTAAAAATCAGATAAAAATATCACACTTGTAATATACAGTCCAACACTACAAGAACCTCAGTGTAATTTTTTTTTCAGTTTGCTTCCGACACTGATATAACCCAGTGATTAGGTGGCGAATTCAATGACATATTAGGCTTCATATTTATTTCTAGAACCTTAAACATCGTGGCTACTGAATAATTTAGAATTGTAAATTAGTAGCACTAATATTATTATTCAAATGTGTTCACGTTAGACAATAAAAAACTAAACACCTCATCTCACCAAGTGAATAAACCGAAAAGGAATCGCGGTTCGTTTTGTCCATTGTATTTTAATAAGCTTAAGTAATTGTTTGACCTTTAACTTCAGATGAAATAAACCTTTATTTCCTAACGTTTCGGTGGCACATCTTTAATTATGTACCCTGGACGAAGCATTTGTTTCTTTACTTCGGATATTAATACAAAACTAAAAAGAACTATATGCACCAGCCGTCCTTAATTTAGAAATGGACGACTAGTGGATGACAACCAGTCAACATCACAAATCGCCGGCTCATGGACTATTCTTTCTTGACCACAAACTGCGGAGTGTGGTCTATCAAGAGTATTTTTAAGTTATTTTGTTGATAACTGTATAGAGCTCTTGATACAACAGCCAGTCAGCTTTGTTTTTGCCAGAACGAAGTTAAGCTCAATGTTTTATAGCAATAAAAGAAAGACGATTGGCTTAGAACGCTCTTAAAAATCGTAGTATAAAGTTGTATTATGAATAACAGTTTTATTTAGATTTACATTCAACCAAACGATACCCCTCAGTTTACATTCGAAATAAAACTATATTCAGTTTCACAGCATTTCTTCATGATTTGGTGATATTACGAGAGACGCGAAGCGATTATTCGAATATGATTTTCTGATTAATAAAAAAGTATAGTATCTTGGAAGGTATTTTGATAACATGGTATTAAGACATTTTTTTTCATATTTTCTGGTTAGTTGAAAACCGAACGACACTCTATGCTATCTGCACTTTTATCCACCGTTGGTAGAAATGAACCCCAGATTTTAGTTTTGTAAATCTGTAAACATACCGTTGAACTATCGTTGCAATTTATTACGTTAACGTTTCAATACGTTAGTTGTGTAGTTAGTCTAGGAGGCTATAATTTTTTTTTAGTATGAGATATAGATAAAAGTTGTTGTTAGGTTCGCTTGATCAAAGATGTTGGGCAAAGCTGTACAAGGGTTACCATCATAGCGCTCCCTAGTTTTGAAATAGTGTACTAAAGAGAAGAGAGCAAGTTAAAGCACTTATCACCAACTCTTCGTCTTTTTTATTTCCTTGGATAGCTGGATTTGTTTAGCACTCTTCTAGCAAAATCCATAACTGGTTCCACTGTGAATGGTGTGTTTTTCTAGCAGCAATTCAAGAACTTTTAATTCTAGGATTAAGAACAAGTAAACGTTCACCGCTAGGCCACGTGTGATTATTAAGTACCGTTTGTTTGGGTTTGATTTGCTTTGCTTTGAATTTTGCGCAAAGCTACACGAGGGTAATCTGCGCTAGCTGTCCCTAATTTTGCAATGTAAGACCAGAGAGAAGGCAACTAGTTATTACCACCCACCGCCAACTCTTGGGTTACTCTTTTACCAACGAATACTGGAATTGACGGCACATTATAACGCCCCCACGGTTGAAAGGGCGAGCATGTTTGGTGTGACGAAGATTCGAACTCGCAACCCTCAGATTACGAGTCGAGTGCCTTAACTACCAGGTTATGTCTGACCTCGTATGTTTGAGCGCAAAGGTGCAGAATCAGTTACTTCCACTATGTTATCCGTAAGTATCAAACAAATAATTTTAGCCTTAAAAGACCTACGGCTCACAACTGAGCCATCCTGGGTCCAGTGTTACCTGCTTCTCCCACAAAACTGCTGAATGGGCTGTCTGAACCAAGAACGGGAATCGAGCCTGGAACGTTAGCGTTACAAACATGTAAAGCTTATTGCTCAGTTGTTGTGGGGATAAACAGATAGAACCCTAGATTTTTGTGCTATAAATTTTGAATCTTGCCGCTAAGCCTGTGGTGTACGAGTATGAAGGTATTCTAAATAATTTTTATCATGATGTTCATTTGTTTATTTTTGCGCGAAGATGCACAATGGGCATATCTACCGTCAGAATTCAATCACGAGTTTTATTTTTTCCTTTAGTTTTATACGCCTGAAACATACCGTAAATCTATATGTGAAAAGAGAGTTGTACATACATTTCTGCCTACAAATTAATGGATAAAACTGCAAATATTCGAAATATACACATGTTCGGTAAGTTTTAAATAACTTCAAACCTGTTCTTTTCAAAAGACGAAGCTCTGTGAGAATAGTACTCAACAAACTACTTACTGAACCGGTCCTTCTAATGATTCTACAATATCACAAGCAGGGCAAAGGTCTTCCAAGATCTTAAGTCCTTATTATCTAGATAATAATTATAAAATAGGCTTTATTGTTAAGAATGTAAAATACAAAAAGAAACTAAAACAAATGACTTGAAAGCGTTACAATCTTCCCAGTGTCCTGAGGGACCTCGAATGTTTGCATGGCGGAAAAAGTAAAATGTTGGTTATAAATAACTGTCGTGCGCTGGTTGAATGAAATCTCAAGGTTTCTTGTTCTTTGTTTACTAAGAAGTCAATCTGGATGGTGCTTTATTTGCTGTAAACCAATTGGACATACATATATTTGTATTTCCAAAGAAAATGAACAGATGCGAGCTGAGTTTCTTAACCAATTATGTTTAAACTATATAATGTTTTACTTGTTTGAAGATATACATACAAATAAATAATTGTTGCAGTAGAGAAAACAAATACATAATTCATCAAAAACAAACCATAATAAAGGTCTTAATAATTGTGTCTATGTATATATAATATATACTAATGAATATATATATAAATATATATTAATGACCAAACAAGACCAAATGGAAAACAAAAGTAAAAAACGCTGCATAACTTGAAAGGATCCCCAAAGTAGAGGACGGCGGGGATACACTGTCTATAAGTGTTAACTTCCGTTCTCCAGTCTCACACGAAAGTTTAAAAAACAAAATACATAACCCACATTATGCTGTGATCTGGGGACGTATTACACTTGTCTTTAGATTAATTTATTTGTTATGAGTCTTAACTTCCGTTCTCCAGTCCCACACGAAAAATTTGAAAAAAAACCAAAACAAACTAATACATAAATCATCGAATTATAAGCTGTGATCTGGAGCACACACGTATTACTTTCCTAACTTGTATTTCTTTAGATTAATTTATTTATTATCCTCGCCGCTATGCGGGTCCCATTCCACATTCATCGCCAAAACCTAGGGCACATTTTATATTCCATACTATATACAGCCTGTATCCTAAGAACCATGTTTAACATATTTAGTGTTTTTAATTTGTTATTAGTATTATATGTTGTTATTTGGGTTAGTTTTCTCAATTAAAATATAATTTATAACAGGTTTGTATTTGCAGTTTTTGAAGCAGTCCTTTCTCTTGGTTTTATCTTGCTTGACTGTTTAAATATTAATTATATATACATGTGTGTGTGTGTGTATATATATATATAACAAACATATTCTAACAAATCCAAATTAGATATTAATACACGTGTGGAGGTTCAAGGCGTCTTCCTCACGAGACGTGTAAGATAAGGCGAATTATTGATCGAACGTAGTTAACGTTACTGATCATCGGTGCTCTGTTACAAGAAGAAAAAAGAAGTCCCCAAAAATCAAATTTAATGTCTTTCTGTTGTGTGAATAAGCCAAGATGTGCCCCAATTTGTCGTCGTCGTCTCCGTCATTTAAACTTAATGAAAACTCGCAGACGCCTCCTGGTCCAAAAGAAACTGCTTGTAATCCGCGTTTGTTGTTTTTTTTCAGACTGTTATCTATTGATCACTGTGCCATTGTTTCTTGTTTAGAATTATTCTATCCGTGAATATTCAGGCACGTGAAATCACAAAGAAACTGGCAAAACGTATGACAAGTTTGGAATGCTATAGCAAAAAGAATGTTCCTCAGTCATCCAGAAAAAATCAACAAATATATTATACATTTCAGTATAATCAAATGTCTACATCTGACTGATTTATTCTCTATCAGAAAACTCAGAAATCTAAAAATAAAATATAAAGTAGACCACTGTAGAGATTTTATTAATTCAAGGTATTGCATAGTGGCCAATATACAGGAAAGAAAACAAAGAAAAAATCGTAATGTATCGTTTGAAACTTTCACTATAATCCGAGTAGTAGAACTTGAAATCTTTGCAACAACACGTTTCTATTTTTTTTACAATTGTAATTTTATTTAATGTATCTATTTTCAAGATTTTATTTATGTTTATTCATATAGATCTCCATTATCCTGTAAGCTACGTTGCACGAAAAGACCCAGCATGGCCAAGTGTGTTAAGGCGTTCGATGCGTAATTCGAGGGTCTTGGGATAAAATCCCCGTCGCATCAAACATGTTCGTCCTTTCAGCCGTGGGGTCGTTATAATGTAACAGTCAATCCCACTATTCGTTGGTAAAAGAGTAGCCCAAAAGTTGGCGGTGGGAAGATGACTAGCTGCCTTCCCTCTAGTCTTACACTGCTAAATTAGGACAGCTAGCGCAGATAGCCCTCGAGTAGCTTTGCGCGAAATCCAAAACAAACAAACAATTGCACGAAAAATAACAGATTTTTCACTGCTATTCTAAGAATTGAATTTACATTTTAATTAATAATATTAGGACTATTATGTTTTGAACACAAACTTGATAAAGAATGCAGTATTTAAAATGTAATAGTTTTAATACTAATGTCTTATGACAAATATAATTAATGAAAATCATATTTCTCCAACTTGTAAGAAATGTTTAAACTTTGTGTATTTGTGTTAGTTTGACTAACTCTTACAGTCGACGGTTTATTTTCTAACTTCGGCTATCTTCTTTTGGTATCTACTATTCAAGATAATTTATGAGACTAATATTGAATAAGGAAATGTTTGATATATCCAAAATATTTAAAAATATACTAAAATGAAATCATTCGGTTGAAATTTCTCCTATTGGTTTTACAATATTTTATTGTACAATTTCAATAAATAATTATATAAATACAAGTAACACTAACTTTTGGACAAATTGTTTACTCTTTCTAAAAATGTTTTATCAGAAAAACTATTACCTCTCGAAAAGCATGCATTTATATTAAAACACAGATTAAAGAACTAAGACTTATGCAATTACAATTATAATACCTCAAGGAAGTGATAATCTTTAAATTGAATTGCTTTCAACGAACCACACTCATGACGTAACCAATGTTCTTTTGTGAGAGATATTCTTCATAGTATTTAAATACCACCAAAAAACAAACTTTCCTTAGGTGCTAATGCTTGAAGATATAAACGTTTGTGAAATACACGATTATCACTTTCTGCCATTAGGATTCACTCTATCCTCCGGGCGCATGCTCCGTGTGATTTCCCCTGTGAGGAGTAATAATATCCTTATTGTAACAATCCATCAGTTGATATGGAGGTCGTAACAAGTCATCTCTGGAGAAACACGTGCAATAATCAAGATATTACGTCATAAAACCTGTTACACTTTGGCTAATGAATACAGATATCGACGCAATTTTACAAACATCAAACTTCAAACGCAACATTTTCAAACATCTTCATTCAATGAGATATTCAGAAAGGCACCAAAATATACGTTCATGAAGACATGCAGTAAGGCTGTAACATCTACTGAGATATGCAGTAAGGAGAGTTTAGCATAAATAAAATATAATTTTATTTGTTTGATTGTTTGTAATTATGTTCACAGGCTATCTGTGCTCTGCCCAATATGAGTATGGAAGCCAGTTTTGTGCCGCTGGAAAGCTACAAA
Organism: Tachypleus tridentatus; assembly: GCF_004210375.1. NCBI lineage: Eukaryota > Metazoa > Arthropoda > Merostomata > Xiphosura > Limulidae > Tachypleus > Tachypleus tridentatus. The sequence goes on from NC_134834.1 coordinate 175,894,461, forward strand.
ATACTAAGTAAAATACGTCAACAACTTAAAATAGGAAACAATAACCCAACAGTCGTCTGTTTCTATCGTTACGAGTTATAAGTCAGTATTTTCAGCATGTTGAAAGTTTATTACAATACAATAGAAACTAATGTAATGCAGAAACTAGGTATAAATACAAATAAGTACACATTATTATATAACTTCACACGGTGAACTTAATCCACTGTTTACAAGATTGACTACACAACACACAACACATCAGTCTGCGTTAATTTTTCGTAATATGTTGCAAATGGTAGCTTTAACCCTAAAATTACAAATGTGATTCCTTCGGTTTTTTAACACATTATTAAGCTAATAATGCAAAAAAGAGTTTGTGAATCCAGGACCATATCGGTCCATGGTTACAGTATATCCAAAAGCACATGATTCACATAGAAAATTAAATTGAAATTCAATCAATTACTTGTGTGGTTCTCTAATTATTTTAAGTAGAAAATGAAAACTTAACCCAATTCTTCAGACAAATTATATACACTAAGTCTTATAGATGTAGAATAAGAAAGGTGAAAATAATTTACTGTAATAACATTTTATTATTAAATGTTACTGGGCACGTGTTTAAAAAATTGGAACTTCTAGTGTGAAATTTATTCTTGGTTCAAATTTCTTTGGAATGTTTTGTTTAATAGCTGTTTAGAGAGTGAAATGTGTTTCAGGGCCAAAAGTACTGTTAACAATTGAGAAAGTGATCATGGTTTGAAGATATAGAGTAAAATCGAAGAAGGTTGTTGATCCCTTGATGAAAACCAGAGGAAAAAAAATTGGGCCTTCATTGAAAGATATAATAATAGTGATAAGCCTGCCAAAACACAGAGAAGTTCCTAGGCTTATAACGCTAACCAGATGAAGACTAACAGATGATGGTTACTAAGCCATAGTCACGAAAGAAGAAATATTTAAACATCAGATATATAATGATTTTTTGTTGTCTTTTACTCACCATGATGAACCTATACATATCTAAGATTTAAAGAATATGTAGCATTTATTTACTACTTTCTTTGTCTGATAAACTTTTCAGGTAATAAAATAAATATGAAACCAACCCACCATTCAGTTTATCTCAGTTAAACCTGTATAACAACCTGTAAAAGAGCAAATAGAAAAGAAAGATTACGTCTCCTATACTGGTGGATTATGTGGGTAATAACTCGTCAAAAAGTGGTGAATCATGGTATAGAATGAGCTTACAGATTATTTCTAACATTGACACAGAACGTTTTATAATAAAGAAAACCACTACCAGTTAGATGGTAAAATGGAAAACAAGAAAAGGAAATCTGTATTGAAAGAGAAATGGAAGCTTTTGGATTCTAACGGTTTTATCGTTTTAGTTGAGTGTTTACAAATGAAAGTAATTCAAGCTTCTGAATTGTGACCATGGTAAGCTACTTCTCCCACGAACAGTAAGTAGTAGGTGGAAGAGCTTCTGAATTGTGACCATGGTAAGCTACTTCTCCCACGAACAGTAAGTAGTAGGTGGAAGAGCTTCTGAATTATGACCATGGTAAGCTACTTCTCCCACGAACAGTGAGTAGTAGATGGAAGAGCTTCTGAATTATGACCATGGTAAGCTACTTTTCCCACAAACAGTAAGTAGCCCGTAGTTATTTAATCGGACTTCAATAAAGTTCGATTTTATAATGTTGATAATAAACGGAGGAAACTGGTAATAAAACGTGTAAAAATGATCGTCAACAAACAGATAACAATTATTCAACAGTGTTGCGTGTCGTCAGTGAATGAGGTGAAGTTCCTAGTAGGTGCCTTTTCATGCCATATATTTCAAACAAGCCTAAAAACAGAAGAAAAGAAGAGCAACCAGGAGAACAAAACCAGTGTGAATCTGAAAATTTTCAGTAAAGTATTACATTTCGAGCTAGCAATACTTGGTTTAATAACAAAGACCTAAACTGGCATTCTGGATATATCCCTGTACAGTGACATTTTGAATTCTCAAGTAAATTTGTTTTCAGAAAACTTAATGCCGTAAGTTCATTTTTCTCTGAAAAAAAGAGGTGTGCTGTAGTCTTTCAGTGACTCAGAGGTAAGTCTGAGATCCTCCACCGCTAAACATTTGGTTTCGAACTCGTAGTTTACACAGCAATGATAACATATTGAGTAGTTTTATTATTAACAACAAACAAACGAAAAACTGTGCTGTTGTGTATCATGAGTAACCGACTTGAAAATAAAAACATCAGGGCCACCTAAAAGACAATGGTGATTCTAGATCATAGCAATACAACAACCACAAAGACAGTGGTGGTTCTATATCATTACAATACGATAACTTTAAGGACAGTTATGATCCTAGATCTTAACAGTACGACAACCCAAAAGACAGTGGTGATTCTAGATCATTACAATATGACAACCCAAAACACCTGGTAGTTCTCGATAATAAAAATACGTCAATCCAAAAGACTGGTGGTTTCTAATCATTACAATACGACAACCCAAAAGACCTGGTAGTTCTAGATAATAAAAATACGACAATCCAAAAGACTGGTGGTTTCTAATCATTACAAATCATTACAATACGTCAATTCAAAATATAGTAATGAATCTAATCATTACAATACGTCAATTCAAAAGATAGTAGTGAATCTAGATCATTACAATATGACAACTGAAAAGACAGTAGTGAATCTAGATCATTACAATATGACAACTGAAAAGACAGTGGTGGTTCTTGATCATTACAATACAATAACCCAAAAGACAGTGGTGATCCTAGATTATTACCATACAACAACCATAAAAATAATGTTAATTCTATATTACAACAATACAGCAATAAAACTCATAACGTACTCACTGCCTGGAAGTGCTGAATGTGTTGTTTTCTCTTGCAGATGTTGGCCCCGACTGTTGTGAAAGAGGTTTTTATAAAACGCTGACAGTGGGATAAATATACAATATACAGGAATAAACGTGAAAAGTAGCAATGTTTAACATTATTGTAAGATAATATGTAACACTTTTCATGACTGAAGATGATTCATTTTGATTGATTTATAAACATTTTTCTTCAGTATCTTATTACTCTGGCTTTACAATTCTTAAATAATACATTAGATATTAATGATACTAAATATTATTGAGTACTAGGCTAAGCGTGAATAAGCAAACACAAAGGTAACTAGAAACATTAAGTAGTGTAATTTCCTGTACATAAATCATCTTATTCGTTGCTACAGTTAATGCTGTAATATACGAGATATAAACATCTCTGTTACAAGCTTTTCATGCGTTTATTTTCTTGCATTTTTAAATTAATTTCTTTCGTTTATAATTTCTAAAACAAATTTAAGCCGTTGTTTATGTTGTGTATAGTTATCTAATTGTAGTTGTAAGTGTTGCAGTGAAGTAAAAAAGTTTCCAGAGGGCCTAACCATTAACAATGCAGTCTTGAAATAAAATTATGAAAATTAGATGATACATCTAAGGAATTATAATACTTAAAACAGAGTTTAAGTAAGTTATATTGAAACGAATCTGAAGCTTCACTACATCACATTTCATGTCCCTACGACCGGTCGTAATCCATCTAATGACCGTATAACATTACATTAGCCTTACAACATAAATTATGTAGCAAAACCCTCCGTCGTAAGACTGTTATGTTCAAAACACATCCCTTGTTTTCTGCTTGTTTTCCATAATTCTTCTATTGTACGTGTATAATGTCTTCCTTTCCTATTGGCACTACGTCCAGCGACTTGATCGGTGTGTCTTGGTATGGAATAGAACACACACTCATTTCATTTTACAGCTCATGGTTCAATGGTTGTAGAATAAACTTGTAAACAAGTGGATTGTGTCACGTTTCCATGCGGAAACTATTCGCGATTATAATCTGTCCTCGTACTTTCGACACGTCGACGGTTTTTGTCACGGGTCATTGAAATCACGAATGCTGACCTGTGACAAAACCACAAAATTGATTTCCCATAGACGGGATACAACTTGTTACAGATCATTTTTTGATAGTTCTGGTACCTCTAGTTAATTCACATTCCTTTGTTTTACAGAGCAATTAAGCACAAGAGATATCCAAGTTTTGTAAATTATAAATTTCCTGTTTGAATATATCTGTTTGATATGAATGTACGGGCATTTTAATATCTGAAAGAAATGTTACATACATCCTTCCTAAAAGTGATCAATTTTGGTGACGTCACACTACCTCTCAAAACAATGTAGAAATATAGTTATTATTCAATCTGTTTCACTGTAAGTTTTTATAAGCTGTGGTTGTCATGTGACTTGTCGATTTACATATTTAATTCGTTTAAACGCACTATGCCTTCTGTAGAGGTACACAAAGTACAGTAAATTAAAGACAACTAGAATATTAAGAGGTTAGAAAATAGTTCTCAAATTTAAAAAATGTATAAACAGATGAAACAAATATTTAGATACTAGAAAAAGTTTGTTTTCTAAGCAAACACTAAACAGAGACACAACAGGACAGTTATATATATATATATAACCCTTTCCTGATATTTATTGTACAGTCAGGTCATTTATCCTGTTAACGTATCTTTATTACATCTAGTTTAGTCGTTTTGTTTATCTTTCTGCTACTCGATCATTGTTCGTATTGTTGTAGATCTTCCATTCTGCCTCCATAAAAATACGTTGTTCAAAAACATGTAAATAGTAAGTACATTTACAATAAAGTGTAACATTTTTTACTTTTAATATTGGAATAGCGGTAAGTTTCTGGATTTACAACACTAAAATCCAAGGTTCGATTCAGATAACGAAACAGATTGTCAAATGTAGCTTTGCTCTAAAATAACAAAAATTCTTTGAACATTTTTTCATTCATTCCCACCCTGCACGTCAAAATCAGCTACTTACGCACAACCAATGTCGAAAATATAAATTCAGTTATTGCAGTTTGATTTTTAAAATATTATGAAATATAAATAAAACTTATTACCATGTAACAGTGACATTATGTATTACCTGTAAGTTTCCCTCTTAGCTGCAAACGAATAAACTCAATATTATTAGCTTTATGCGTAGGAATCAATACTAATCTAAGAGATGGTGAACATATTGTGAAACAAACCTGAATTTCTGCCTGTAAGAAACGATGCTTTTATATATTCATTGTGGTTACTAACCTAGACTGAACAGCAAATCACATTCGAATTCCAAACTAATAAACCGATCTCTCTATATATAAATATGTTATGTTAGTCACGATTTTTTTAGCCTTACATTAATTTGAAGTCGGTAGAGCATCACTACTGAATTAAAAACCTAAACACACTGTTGAAAGTTTACAATAGAGTAACAATTGAAACGCGCGTGTTTGCTGAACCATTCTGCTTCACTTTAAAAGCCATGGCCAAACGCGTAAGGCGTGCGACTCGTAATCCGAGGGTCGCGGGTTCGCGCCCGCGTCGCGCTAAACATGCTCGCCCTCCCAGCCGTGGGGGTGTATAATGTGACGATCAATCCCACTATTAGTTGGTAAAATAGTAGCCCAAGAGTTGGCGGTGGGTGGTGATGACTAGCTGCCTTCCCTCTAGTCTTACACTGCTAAATTAGGGACGGCTAGCACAGATAGCCCTCGAGTAGCTTTGTGCGAAATTCCAAAACAAACAAACACTTTAAAAGCAGAATATTTAGGAGGACATATGGTAGTTATTTTAGTTTCAGAGCCTTTAGTTCATTCACTTATTTCAATTTTTACATTCTGTTTTACCAATAAAGATGCCAGGTTTTAACGTTACTACACTTTAACAAGTCAATCTTGTTATGCTTAAACTTTAATTATTAACATGTACAGCACTTCGATGTACAGCACTTCATATGTATAGCACTTCGTATGTAGATTGTTAATGCGAGAACAAACTAACTACACTTTAAACGGGACACACTGTTATTTACATTATGGCTTCTCTAGCGACACACTAGCATGTTTATGGACTTATAATAGCAGAAACCTGGTTTGGATATTCGTGGTGGGCAAATCACTGATAGTCCATTATTTATTGATGACGAGAAACTCACTTGAAGTAAAAATGTATTTCAGAAAGGCTGGTATGGGTATTAACACTTTTATTAATACGTTGTTTTCTGCTTTATCAGTAAAAGTGTTAATATCCATACCAGCTGTTCTAAGAAACAGTCCATTATTTAGCTTTGTGCTTGACTAAAGACAAGTAAACAAAACTGTATAACATACTTTTACCGGTCGTGGGTGTTTTTGTTTTGTTTCCCATAATTATTTTTATGATGTATTTCAATACTGAAATATTTGTAATCGTTACAAGATGAAGGAAATACGACACATTTATGAAGCGAAAGAACCTTACAAATAACACGAATATGTTTTAATAAAACTTGTCACGTTCAGGACTGAGAAGACAAGCTATTTCATGTATACATTTTTCACTTAAGTTACGTTAAACAATAAGTTATATATTAGAGTCAACATACTAGTGCAGACTTGAACAACATTATCCTGGACATCTAGAGCGAACAACGTTGAGTGCAGAGAAGTTACATCCCCAGAGATATAAAATGAAATTTATCTTCCTATCTATAAACACATCACATGTCATCAATGGCACAAAAATTACATTTCGCGGAGATGACAATTTTCTTGGAAAAAAGAGGAAAGCCTCTCATCTCTCTCTCTCTCTCTTATTTTCGCTCACTTTCATGTTGATGTGGTTATAGGACGTACCCTCTATGGACGCAAAGTGCTCGAATAAAGCTGGCAGAAGCTTAGATCGAGAGCTTCCTGTTTCGAGGTTTCACTTGATGGCTCGTATATCTATATCTATATATTTATTGTTAAGTCGCAACTTGAACTTCAAAAGCAATACATATTTAAGAAGGAAATAAGTTTCATCCCTCATCATTACCTATAAGTTCCATTTGCAAACATATTTTTTAACAATATGTGGAAGAAATCTATTATAATTTTAGTGAAAGAAACAGAGACATACCGTATTGGAAAATAAAATATATTTTTTACGCAGTTTTAGAGACGTTATTGGATAAGAAAGACAAGATATAGAATATATTATAACTGTATCAAAAGGACAACAAAAAGTTCAAATCAATGTCGGACAGTGATACCTTTACGAAATAAAACACTAACATCAGTATTGTGGTTGCGAAAAAAATATGTTCTTTGAACTGTCTGTTTCCATTTAATGTCTAATGAATTTACAGACATCTCAGTATACATATTATAAGTTAAAGGTCAGTTTTTAACATATCTAACCTATGATTTTGTATTATGAATTCGTTTTAGATGATAATGTTTCGCAATACATTATTACAATAGCTTCCTGTGTTACATATAGATTATATATAAATTACAATGTTACTCAACACATTATTCTTATAGATTCTTCTCATAGATTATTTAAAAGTAACGGTTTTATTTAACACATTGTCATTATAACTCCGTGTGTTATAGATTATAATTTTACTCAACATTTCATAAAATTATTATTATTTATTTTAAATATTATGCACTTGGTGGCTTAACAGTAAAGCTGAGGGCTGATAAATAAAAACTGGGGTATTTCGTACTTTAAAACAAGAGTAAAAAATATTTTGTGTATAACTTAATAAATAATTCTGTTATTTTGTATTTCATGCTTTAACAAAACCATGAGTGTATTTTTTTAACTAAATCTGGTTTGGTGTTTGAATTTCGCGCGAAGCTATACAATGGTTATCTGCACTAGCCGTCCCTAATTTAGCAGTGTAAGACGAGAGGGAAGGCAACTAGTCATCACAACCCACCATCAACTTTTGATCTACTCTTCTACCAGCAAATAGTGGGATTAACCGTAACTTAATATGTCTCACGGCTAAAAAGGGCGGGCATGTTTGGTGTGATGGGGATTCGAGTCTGCAACCCTCAGATTACGAGTCGAATGCCCTAACTACCTAAACATACCGGGTCACTAAGAAATTAGTACTGTGATATGTTTTGTCACCATAATGGGGTCATAGACTGTGTTTATGGATGACCTACGTGCCTCTTGTAGGGTAATGAATTGTTTGCCCAGCCATGCAAGACATCTGTCGCTTCATGTTGGCCTAATGTCGAAATTGGTTCTCACAGTAATTTGTTTTTTGATTTTGAGGAATATTTTTTTTATTAATCTAATTTTGTTTCTTGATGGATCCAAAGGAAACTCCTTACGGATGCTCATGTCATGGTTGAATTTTAAAAAAATATATGTGTTTCATATTTTGTGAGAATTTTTTTAATTACTTGTTTAATTATAGAGATCAAACGCAACATAGGAATATAATATGCAACGATATAACCAAACAATTCATTAACCTGTCATCGTTTCAAACAGACATTGAGTAATAAGTTGAAAATGAGAACAAAACGACTGAACATTTCTACGAAAATAAAACTTATAACATTTTTCATGAACATGCTTTACTTTCAATATGAAAATGAACAGAACCAGTAATAACAAGAACTAACCATGGGTTTACTCCTGCTATCTACACACCGAATGTTTTGGGGATAATGTCCTCTGTTATTCCATAATTAACGAGCCAGCTGAACAGACACCATTTAACGATACAATTCGCAATGGATATAGAAGGTTACAAGATACCTTTCATGATGGTATTCAAGACACAATTTATATTCTAAAGAAGTTTACAGGAACCCCACATGTTCTGGTAAATACCATGAATATAAACTAAATCAAAACTAAACCACTGCAACATTGTAACAACGAGCGTTATATACTCTTTGCAATGGAGAAATATAAGAAATGTGTAAGATACCAAGAAAAACAGTAAAATTCTTTTTGGATACCAGCTAAATAAAAACATAGATATCAGAATTAATGTTACAAAAGAATAAATCTACAGACGCATACCGATATTCTATTATGTCAAACGTCTCTCGAAAACATGCACATCACATGTAAAGAGCATGGTGTCAAAACAATATTCACAGTTCATAACACAATAAAATAGCAACTTAAAACAAATGGAACGGAGAAACACTATTTGTAACATTGTTTGGGAATTGAATTTCCAACATTTTAGAAAAAATACAATTAAAATAAATGAAATCTTATATATTCACTTAACTTCTAATACATTCACTCAACCTAATATATAAAAACCAGCAAACCATAGCCATTTACAGGGTTAGTTGAACCGAAGTCATAAAGATGTTCGACTGGTTCGACTACAGACAAAGGCGGTTAGCCCATCAACCTTTTTAACAAGAATACCCAGGACCTACTCCCAGACTCAGACAACAAACACAGTTGATTTCAGGAGTTCTCCAAAGAAGGTGGCAAGTGAAAAGCCAAAAAGTTAAATAATACCGTGCAGTTAATTGATTAATAATTATATTTAGGTGATTGTATAGGCTAACATTTCTGTAAATATATAGGTATTGGGGAGTTTACCAAACTCTTACCAGTCATTGGCATACAGATGTTTCCATAATGTTCAATCTACTGCTAGATTAATGACAACACATTCTAATTTAACACTCTTTAAATCAAACATTTCTTGCATGATGTAAAGTATTATGTAATTTCACAAGTTTTTCACTATGTGCCCGTATGTTCCACAGCGGTGTCTCCGGACATACAACTCTAGAAACTGGGTTTCTATACTCGTGGTGGATATAACACCCATAACCCATTTTTTAGCTTTGTGCTTAACTTCAAACCTAGTAACCATGTTTACTGCATTCATTGACCCAGAAGTTATGTTTAATGTTAAAATCACACATTTCTGGCATGACGTAATGTATTGTAGAATTATGAAAGTCTTTGGCCATACTGGTGCCCTCCAGTGGTTTAGTGGTAAATTGGAAAACTTATAAAACTAAAAATGTGGGTTTCGATGTCGTGTTGGGCACAGAACACATGGCCCGTTGCGCAGCTTTGTGACTGACTATTGAACAAACTTTACTGGCTTCATTAAGTGAACCGAAAGTATAGTTCGATGTTTAAAACTCGTTTCTATAATATTATCCATTGAGTTCATGCTTAACTTTTCTCCAGAAAAAGACTTAAGAAATTATCATGGGCTTACAATGTTATTAAATAAAACAACGTTTTTGATATGGTATAGATGAGATTTTTTGGTTTTGAAACTCAAGCAAAGGCTACACGAAAGATATCTGCACTATCTATATTTGATTAAGCAGTGTAAGACTAGGGGGAAGGCAGTTAGTTTTCACCAGCTACCGCCAACTCTTGGGCTACGAATAGTGGGATTGACCGTCACTTATAATGTCCCCACGGCTGAAAAGGAGAGTATGTTTGATGTGACGGGGTATCGAAACCGCGACCATCAGATTACGAGTCGAGTGCCTTAACCAGAATTATTTTGTAAATACTTGGTACCCAGTTCACACGTGTCTCTTTAAAATGTATTTCATATTTTACTGTTTCAACAATTTTTATGACAATAAATCTAACATTTAAGTTAAACGTATACTGCTCGTGCAATAGAATACTTTACTATGCCTTCCACTACAATTCGGCCCGGCATAGCATGGTGGGTTAAGGCTTTTGACTCGTAATCCGAGGGTGGCTGGTTCGAATCCCCATTACACCAAACATACTCGCCCTTTCAGCCGTTGGAGCGTTATAATGTGACGACCAGTCCCGCTATTCGTTGGTAAAAGAGTATTCCAAGAATTGGCGGTGGGTAGCGATGACTAGCTGCTTTCTCTCTAGTCATCGGCACCCACCGCGATTACGGACGGCTAACGCAGATAGCCCTCGAGGATCTTTGCGCAAAACTCAAAAACAAATAATGCACTACAATTCTTATCCTATTACTCAAAATATCCATGAAAATCTAGAAAACAAAGGTAGCAATGTCTGTTGAGATGTTCTTCTGGCATATACATTAACACAATCTTAGAAAACTCGTGACGTTTTTACAGTATCTATTGAAACGTCCAATTATATTTTGTTATTCCCTGACCACCATGTTTCTTCAAACAGCGTTGCAGCGTAGCCTAAATTGCCGTTGAAAGGCTGTCATGTCCAAATCGTGTTATTCTTCATCATTGCTTGTCATAATCAATCAAAATCACAAAACTGATCACAAAACCCAGCGTCCACTTAGACAGTCTGATAGAAAAGAAATCCAGGTGTACGAAGGTTGATCAAAAATGTCGTTGAAGCGACTTATATACACACGATTAATGACACTTTTTCCAGGTGGCTATTCTTTTGGCTATGTTGTTAAATATTGCATGGGTGTACGTGAATGTCTTTTATCACTAAAATTTTATATTATTGAATTCTGAATTGTTACATGACGCCGCGTTTTTTTTTAAACTATGGCTGGAATACGACTTGTTGGAAGTCTCTTTCTTGATAGTCCTGGGGCCCCAATATGATAGCTGTTTGTTTGCTTTCCAGTGCCACTAAATAAAAAAAAACGTTTAAACCATATAACTTTTAAGTCCATGATACAAATACATCTTTATTTTCTGATTATATGAATATTTTACGTCAGAAAGGACTGTTATGCATCCATTTCAAAAGCGATGCACTTTTGTTGGTATCGCATTTCCTGAAAAGTATAAAAAAGTTGTAAATAAAATATAGTTTTGATACTCAATACGATAAAACTTTGAATTAAGTATAGTTGTCATGTGAGTTGTTAATTTACCGATTCAAAATCATTTCAATATAAAGTATTGAACCTCTGTAGTACGTTTTCGGAATTTAAAGACGTGAAAACGGTTGAGATTATCCCCGTATATACTTTCTTGCAGTATTTGAAGAAAGAATAAAATTAATTATAATCACACAGCTCTCTTTGAAATAACAGAACAGCTCATTATTTTCTATGTAAATAACAACTGTGTGATACATTTCAAGCATTCTTCACAGTTATATTGAGAATAAAATTTACTGCTTATATACGGTAATCTGGTTTATGCTTACCGTAACACACGATACATTTGTTATAAGCAGCTAACTGATGTTTTGTTGGCTCATATTGTAACTACCATTGTTATATGCGTAGTCTGATTTTCTGTTCACTCAAACTGATAATATACTTGTCAAATGTAATAATCTGGTAAAAAGTTTACTCAAACGGATAATACCTTTGTTACATGCATAATCTGACATAGTGTTATTGTTAGTCTGATATATTATTGTTTGTTTTTAACTGAATACTCCCTCCAATGATACAGTGTTATGTCTGTGAACTTACAACGATAGAAACTGGTTTGTGGTTAATTACAAACATACCAACGATACCATGTTACATGTGTGATTTAACACGTTGTATACTTTTAGTCAGATGATACCTTTTGTGATCACTCAGAGATATCTTGTTTGTTTTCAATGTGATGATACCATGTTGTTTGTTACTAAACTAATCTTACCATGTTACAAGTGTAATCTGACATGTTGTTCTTTGTTTTCAAACTGACGATACGTTTGTTACATATGTAATCTTATCTACTGTTTTCTCAGTCTAAAAACTCGATGTCTTTCGAATAGTTCACTGTTCTTCTTCATTTTAAAGTCATTACAACTTCTGTACGTGACCCTGTGTGCTAACTTCTTCACCAGAATATATTGTCATCTGATGTAATTGTTCTTTACTTAAAATGACAATAACTTTGTCATGTGTTATCACCTGATTCACTTATATAATTAGACTGTCTCTTTCTTATATTGACGATTTATTTGTTTTTCAATTATTATTAAAGTCGGTGTTTTCGTTTTCATTAATCATAAATAAAAATAAAGAACATGGTTTGGAATTTATTGGCAATAAATTAGATTCTATATTACCTTGTTATTCGTTACCATGAAAGGTTTCATCGCAGTGTTTGCCATAAACCTGCTTTTACTACATCCTACTTTCAATCATTCTTATAAGGAATGTCAGAATTGTCTAATTAATTGGTATCTGACCAATGTTAAAACCCTCATGTACAAAAATATACATCGCCGTTATTTAGGGCAGCAACACTTTCTAAGTAGAAAAAAAAGTAAATAAAACTCTGACACTAATTAACTGTTTGAAAATATAAAATGTTGTTTCACTTACAGCGGTAACACGAAGCAACTTCTAGTAACATACATTTAACAAACAGAATATCTAAATCAGTGTCCAAACACAGAACATTATACATTAACACTAACCGAGAAAGAAATTGAAATTATGGTTAACAATAATTAATTAAAGTTGTTTACGAATTAAATATACCCTTCTCAACAGACAAAAGAACTAACAGTTGTATCTCAGTTTCGTTTAAACAGTCATTTCCGGTTAAACGAGAAGTAAATATATTCTTTCAAAGATTGCTATAGGTTGGTCAGAGCTCAGAGATATTAACATTGTGCACATCCTTTGAAGGTACGTCTAACTTATGCTTGACAAAGAAATTGAACATGCTATCGAAAATATTACCCGGAGCTTGTTATAGGAGATTTCCTTCCTATAATGCAGCTAGTTTGCTGAATAGACTATCTAGTATCTGAACGTGTTTGATTGACATAAAATTTTATGGCCAATGGAGAAAAGTTTCTACTTAAATCAGACACCAGTTGGTTAAACGACTAAATAAAGCAATGTTTTTTTCATTGTCTTACGACTATAGCGTGAAAAAATAAGGATTTTATTTCATTTGAATTTTTGGACTTGTTATATAACCCTACAATGAAAAAAATTGTAGTGTGAACAATTCATACAAGGCTATTCTTATTATACTGACTACCAAGGCAATCACTACTTTAGGCATACAGTTGATTTATCCTTAAGCCTAAATTGATTAGATTCAGAATAGGGGTAGCTAATCTCCTAAAGTGGTTCAGTGCTCTATTAGGTCACACTCGATGAATATGTTTCTCAAATTCCAAGATTCAGTGATATATTTGTTTTGAAAATTCAAATATTAAATTAGATAACAAAAACTTCTTTGCGCCTTAAGATAACGTATCACAATTTCCATAACGTCAAGAGATACAGCGAATGTGAAAAACCATGCAATATCTAGTATCAAAATATTGATCACAGAGTTACTGAGACAAGCCTAGTCAGTATAATATCTACAACTGTCTGCTACGAACTCCGTATATGGTGATAAAATAGCCTATCACCTGACATTAAACAGTCTTGAAAACATACAAATGTGTTTATAACAAAGCGAGTCTTTTTACATTAATAATATTCCACTTAAAACCTGATATAAATGAAATAATACCCCTAAATCGCAAACGTGTGTTTTCATAAATGGTACAGATTAATCAATTGACGTCTCTGGTTTGTGCCTAGCACTAAAAATATAACATCTCTGAACAAAGCAAAAGCTACAATGACGAAGTAGTTTCTCATTGCAAAACCAACAACACCACACATCTTAATCCTAATAAAATAATTAGCACACAGGATCATACACAAAATGTTCAATGAATTTAAAAGCTAATCCAAAACCCCCATAGTTTGAAAATAATTTATTATATTTGCTCAAAGAAATAAAGAGTTCTTTATTCTCTTGAGAATAATATTTAATGATTAGAAAACGCTTGAGGTTCTGATCCTTTTGGAGTGTAGAATTTTTTACACATTTCAATCCACTTTTTTCCCCGAAAGAAACATGGTTCCTTTATCAATGTAATATACCTCCTGAGTCTTTCAAGTTATATCTTTAAGCACTAATGTTTTCATCAGGGTTGTTCTAACGTCACTCTGAGAATAGTGGCTTCTCAGGAGAGTGTGCAGTTCTTCTCTTTTAGTTCTTTTCTTGGATAATTTAGGTTTTTCTCGAAATTTAAACCTTTAATTTACCACAGTTTCCCAGCTGCCATAGATCGACAGGTTCTGGCCTCAGTCTGTTTAATAAAATAATTTTAACCAATTAAATATGTTAAAAGTGAATATCAGTGCAATTATTACATTAATGTTACTTTATTATAAATATTAATTTTTTCATTATAGTTAAGGAACTTTACAAACAATAATTAGAGTACGGAGTAGTTAAGATAGTGGTTCGTATTATTAGTTTGACAGTTTTTAAACCGTTCCATTAACCACTTGTTTTATTCAAAACTCTATGATAAAATCTAGCTTGACGTCTTTGCTCATGCGTATATTTCTACTAAATATCCACTCTCTGTTTTATTTTGGCTAAATTTGCGTTTTAAAAATCCGCGCTTTACTCTAAATCCAAAACTTTACTATAACATAACATAACATAACGTCATAACAACGTAACATAACATAACGTCATAACAACGTAACATAACATAACAAAAAAACATAACAAAACAAAACAACATAACATAACATAACATAGACTTCTGTTTCTCATTTCCTGTTTAACCAACTTTGTTAATGTTTTATAACCTTCTAAGTTTTCTGTAATACTAGTCACTTTACATTTCTTAATTTTATACCTTTTATAATCCAGCCTGGTTTTTTTACTTGCAGGTAGCCTTTTCGATTTGTAAGGAATATATTTGTTTTGAATATCGAAAATTGTTCTATAAATATTTTTCATATTTTCTCAGTGTCTTTCAGAAACATAGCTGGTCAATTCACAGCAGATAATGTTTGTTGCATCGCTTAAAAATTTGTTCTTTTGAAATTTGGAATTAAAATGTTATTATTCCTGATTTCTACATGCTCGCGCCCGCGTCGCGCCAAACATGCTCGCCCTCCCAGCCGTGGGGGCGATATAATGTGACGGTCAATCCCACTATTCGTTGGTAAAATAGTAGCTCAAGAGTTGGCGGTGGGTGGTGATGACTAGCTGCCTTCCCTCTAGTCTTGCACTGCTAAATTAGGGACGGCTAGCACAGATAGCCCTCGTGTAGCTTTGTGCGAAATTCCTAAACAAACAAACAAACAAACAACACAGATAGCCCTCGAGTAGCTTTGTGCGAAATTCCAAAAACAAACAAACAAACATTTCTACATGCAGCAAAACATCAAACGTAATGCAGCAATGATCAGCTGTACCTAGATGTTCCCAAATTTCCACCTTCTAAATTATTTCTATATTTGAAGTTAATAGTAAATATAAAATATAGTTATTTCCAGTAGGTTTATTGGTAAAGAAATCTACCCTGAACAGTTTTCACAAACTTTTCCCTTCATGGTTTGACTTTAGCATTTCCCAAACAATATATCTGAAATTAGAATCACTCATAACTATGAATTCACTAACAACTGATATCTTAATCTCACTGAAAAGTTTCTCATTAATTCATCTCGTGGTCTGTAACAAATTCCTACTAAAAACTTCTTTCCTTGATATTCACTAACAGAAACCCAAATGGATTCAGTCTCCTTACTATTACATTCTAATATTTTGAACATTCACAGGATGTAACTCATACTTTACATATAAAGCTTCCTCTCCCTCTGTCTTTAATATTATTTCAAAATTAAATAACCTATTATCGTATATTTCAAAGAAACTTGTGTCGTCAAATTCATCTACGCTTAACCATGTTTCAGTTATTCCCATTATATCGAAATACTGCATTCCTACCAGTGCCTTAAAGTCAACTGTTTTACTTCTTATACCTCTACTGTTCAAGCATTACAATAGTAACACTTAAGCCTATCCTTACTACTTCTATACTCGTTTCCTAAAATAAACATTTCTCTGCTTTATTCTTTCTGTATTTAGTTTTCCTGGCTCTCACCACTGTCGAGTCCTACTTTAAAACTCCTCTTACAGTTTAGTACAATAAAATGAACAAACAAGTCAGCCCCTAACCTATTTTATTGTAAAACATCCATTCCAAAACATTTCCTATTCCTGCTAAAGTGATCCCACAAGCTCAATCACCTAACCCTCTAATCCTTATATATTAATTTCAGCTTAGAATTTAGCCCTAGTGATATAGTCAAAAATTTAATTTCCACAATTAATTATTGGTAGTATCCCTGACAAAATGAGTTTATGGTCTTTATCTTTAAATGCTTTTATCAATACAAATATTAATAAGATCCGATAATTTAATTTAATACTTTCTGTATCGTTAGTCCATAAATACACAACAAAACCTGTAACATTACTAGTTTCCTTCATAATATATTTTGCTCTGTTAGTTCTCTTCCACCTGTGTCATATGATAGCATAATCTAACTCTTTTCTCTCTGTTTACTCCATAGACTATTCTATCCACATACTGTGTCATATGATAGCATAATCTAACTCTTTTATCTCTGTTTACTCCATAGACTATTCTATCCACATACTGTGTCATATGATAACATAATCTAACTCTTTTCTCTCTGTTTACTCCATAGACTATTCTATTTACATACTGTGTCAAGGAATCACTTTTAACAATAATCTCTTTAAGCTCATAATCCATATCATTGTTATTCCTCTTGCTTTCCCTCCCTCTAATAATTCATCGTCTACATAGGCCAGTGGCTGAAATCCGTTGCTTAATATAATAGGGTATTTACAATTAAGCTCACTACTTTTAACCTTAATACTATAATTTCTAATTTCCTGAATGTCATTGTTAAACTTAGCTTATACCTTCCTTGAATGTAAAATGCTCCTCTTAAAGTCCTGCTGTCATTTACTGCAGTTTATACATCTCTTTGTCTATCTTCTC
The DNA here is from genome assembly GCF_004210375.1 of Tachypleus tridentatus. Taxonomy (NCBI): domain Eukaryota; kingdom Metazoa; phylum Arthropoda; class Merostomata; order Xiphosura; family Limulidae; genus Tachypleus; species Tachypleus tridentatus. The sequence continues at coordinate 175,912,121 of NC_134834.1, forward strand.
AACTTTAATTACGATAGCCTACACCTTTTCCTCTAACTTGCAAACTATACATATAAAATTGAACATCCTTAACGCTAGCTTTCTTAAAAGTGAACAGCAATCCAGAGCTCCCAAATATAATTATAAATTATTATTTGATCATTTAAATCAGCTATAGTTTCTTTGGATTTCAAAACTGTTAATTACCCGTGAAACTTATGTTTTACGATAAATAAGAATTGGTTAAATCTTGTCTAAGTAGAAAGATTTTTTTCTTTTACCTCACTAACAATTCCATTAGCTATTAGTGTATATAAAAACCTTTCTGATTAGAATTTGCTAAGACAGGAAATTTATAACTTGCTTACAATATAAAAAATTTGTTATCCGTGTACAAAATTTTTAAAACTTAATTTCCTCCTTTATACTTTTTCGTCGTTAGAAATTCATTCTCCTGTTTTAAATTTTGCTGTGTGAGAGATATAGGAAAAATATTGTTAACTGAAACGTAATAAGCAGTAAGAAAAGCTAGAATTCTTGAACTTATGGTAAAGCTGGAAAACACGTTGGCATTTTTGTCTAAATTAATGCTGTCAAGAAATAATAAATCATTTTATACAAGTTTACTTAATGTTTCTGGTATATTCTTTATTTTTCATAGCGAGAAAGTTATGCTTTCTTTAACTACTTAATGACTGTTAATCAGTATTATGTTTATAAATATTTTAAAATGGACTCGGATAATTACATAATTTGTGGGTTAGCTGACTGGTTTGACAAGTATGCAAATTTGGAATCTTCTGTTAAGGTAATTTCATATTAAACATATTAAAACATGTTTGACTTACCTAAACGTTTTAATAAGATGTGTTAAGATAACTTTAATTTATACAACAGTTTAAAAGTATCATTTTAACATACATTTGTCATGTACAAACCTTTTGAGACCCTATCAGTCCTTTAATTCATCTCCTGTAAATATTTTCTATTGGTAATAAAGATGGAATTCACGAAACTGGTGTTACACAGTGAATGGGGTGAAATTTTAAATAACTTGTGTGCTGAATAATTCACAATAATAAATTAACAAGTAAATATAAATATAAGTTCAATTTGGTAAGTAAAATACAATTAAAAACGTCATACATGTAATATGTTTGACATGTATAACTGTTTTGGAATGTTGTGTTAGGCTAGATTAGACAAGTACACGCGTTTTAGTATGTCTCATGAAGATATCAGGTCATGCCATAATTAATATCGTTATTAACACTAAGGTTTAAAACGAGAAAAGTAGCAACTTTAATCAATTATATATTTTCCATCACTTTTCCATCAATAACAGTTTGCCAACGTATCAAAAGATTTTCAATAACACGCTAATAAAATTGAAGTAGTTTTGAAACAAAAAAGACACGAAGGCTGTTTTTAACTCATCCATAGAAGTAAACTGTTTTTCATTCAAATGATGTTATAAGCTTCTGAAAAGATGGTAATCTGAAGGAGCAAGATCAGGAGAATAAAGGGAATTGGAAGTTTCTCCCAGCCAAGCTCTTTAATTTTTCTTGAAGTGATCCTTGCGGTGTGAGGACGTGTATAGTCATGGTGGAAAACAACTTCTTTCCAATTCACCAAAGCAGGTATCTCTTTTTTTTTAGTGCAGTGTTTAGTCAATCCAGTTGCTGACAATATCTCTCAGCAGTGACTGTTTGGTTTGGTTGTAACAACTCAAAGTGTATTGCACCACCTTTACCCCATTAAACACTAAGCAAAACCTTTCTAAGGTGTAGGTTTGCTTTTGGTTGTGGTTCAGCTGGTTCTTCTGCGCTAACCCACTGTCGGTGGCACTTAACATTTTGATAGAGAACCCATTTCTCACCTCCAGTCACTACGCCGTTCAAAAACGAAGCTTGAAGTTCAGGAGAGTAAAGAAATAGGCAGATGTCTAGTCGTTCTCTCAGAATATCAACTGACAACTCATGTGGTACCCATTGTCCCAATTTTGAAATTCTACCAAGTTGTTGCAAATGTCGAAGGAGATTAAATGAGTTTTGGGGCTAATTCTTCAGCAGTTACAGCACAATCTTCCTCAAGTGTTGCTAGAAGCAGGTCATTATGAAACTCAACAGGGTAGCCAGTGCAAGCTGAATCTGTCAAATTGTAGTCACCAGTTCTGAACTTATTGAACCATCTTTGACACTTCCTCACATTTAGAATGCCATTGCTGTACACCTCTTGAGTGCCTCCCTTGGCTTCGTTAGCACTTTTCCATTTTCAGAATTCGTAAAACATTATGTGCCTTATGTGCTCCTCTGACAACTTCATGATAACTGGGACTTCTAAAATAAATTAACTAAAAAGTTGTAAAGAAATGAATTAGCTCATACTTAATGCTATCAAGCCATCCCATAAAACTCATATGACTTTGAGAATAACTTCATTTAGATAAAAAATATGCATTTACACTTATCCTATCCCAAGAAACATTACTTATGGAATGACCTGGTAGATTTGTCATGTATGAATGTTCCAAATGTGTTAAAATAGGCTTGATCTGTATGAAAGTTTCTTTATATTGTGTCAGGAAAGATTAACCTGGATAAAAAAAAATCCTTTATATTGTGTTAAGATATTTTGGTCTGTATGAAAGTTATTTTAACATTTTGTTAAAATATCTTAGACCTGTACGAAAATTTGTTGTTTTTTTTAATGTTCTTTTAAAGTAAGTTTGATCTGTAGAAAATTGTTTTGGTGTGTGTTAGGATACGTCGGATCTTTCATCAACTGTTGTTTACAACTTAACAGAATTCTCTGTTTTGATTTTTTCAAACTGTCATTATTATATTTTCTTGGTCTAGTTTCTTCTCTCTCCTCCCTTACCTCAACTAAACTTGTTCAGTACTCGTGCAATGAGATCAGAGTTGTCTGATCTCAAAGGACATTCGTTTAAGCAGTTCTTTGCTGTTTTAAATGAAATTGTAACTCCGTGCAATAAACACGTAACAGCCATAGAACAAGTAAATGGAAAAAAGCAGTGAATTTAAATGAAATACAGTTACAGACTTTCGTCTCGTTCTTGCACGTGCATAAAAGCTTCGAGAAAACGCTGCACCAAAGATGACATTTCCATATCTCTTCGACTCCACTGTATACATCCACAACTAAAATACATACAAATGATAGTCCCAACGATTAACTTTCTTAATAAATGTTTCTTGTTTACTAACAACTGGTTATGTTCTTCCCTGAGGCTTAGCTCAACGGTTTTGTAATTTCTTACTGTCGTTTCCCTTTCCTTGACTGAACAGTTTTCCCATTTAACAATCTACTTGTTTGTTTCAATTCGATTTTTTACTTTGCTAGTATGCTTTTCCTGCCAAGTTTCTTGCCCTCCTGGATCTACAATCGCCACAATCCACCTGCATTTCATATTGCACGTTTCTCTGATATTTTCTATTTCGCACGTTCTTTCTGTTATCTGTTTGTTTTTTTTGTATCTGAAACAATGTCGATTCTTTTAAACACACGCAAACATTTTAAAATTATATAAACCATCCCCCTTTTGAAAAGATTTCATTGCAAATATATTGTTTATTATTGTATTCTATATTGTCATATATTGTACTGAATGTACCGCTTTTTATTATATTGTTTATTACTATATTGTATATTATAACATACTGTTGAATGTATTGCTTTTTATTGCATTGTTTTATGTGTTATTGTATCTCTTATTAATTTTAAAAGCTTTCAGTTTGTGTAATAAATCTATATACTTTGACGTTATGCTTTCTCTGTAATGTATTGAATTTGACAAGTCAAACAACAAGGAAAAGCGAGTACCATTTTCCCAGTAAAAATGAACGTTGAAGAAAAAAACTGCGTTTACTCTTCCATTTCTGCTGTAATTTTGCTTAACAAAATCCAAAATGTTTCCGAAAAGATAAAAAAAACTATAGCACATATGAATGTAGTTTAACGTAACAAAAATAAAGGTTATATTAAAAATAATAATGTCATGCTTCGAAAACGTTTTGTTAGATATATAGATATCCAATTGAATAAAAAATAGATAAAAACAAAATCGTCTTAAACCTTTTCTATAAACCAAAGCTTATTTTCATAGCATTTAAAGAAAAGCAATCAGTTGAAGGTCGTTACATATGGTTATCACGCAAATGAAGTTGTATGTTACATTGTTTGAATCCATTGTGCACACTTGTGTTCTCCAGAAAATGAATACTAACTGTGTATAGATTACAGCGAACTTACTTCTGGCTGTGCTTACCCTCTATCTAATTCACTGACACTTTGTTTAACTTGTGGTATTAGAATAATGATGACAAACTATTTGATACGCAGATGAAACACCTCTCTTACTAACTATTGTTCTTGGTAAAGAACTATTGTTGTACTGGTAATACGTATAGACTGAATCCGTTCCTTTACAGTGTTATGCAAGGAATAAAACTATTCCTGTACTGATAAAGAGCTGTTTTAGTACTGATAAAATGGCTTTTAGACACGTGTAGGCTATATTATTTCATTTTTCATCCTGCGCTGGATAGAGAGCTATTCTGGTACTGATAATACAGCTTTCAGATACATGTACACTGGATCGGTTCTTTTTAGGTCGTATATTGGATACAAGTGTATTGCGTTATTAATAACACTTTTCAATTATATGTACGGTGTAGTAGTTATTTCTTAGCCTTCTCTAAAGTAGAGGGCTATTACAGCACTGATAATAAGAGTTTCAGACATCTAAAGACTGGAAGAGCTCTCGAGAATGAATCAATTCTTATTTAGTTTTGCTACATAAAAATAACTATTCGTGGTATAAAAAACAGAAATTTCCAACAGTATGGGGTCTTTCAGTTCTTTTTCAACCTTGAACTTAGTAGACAGCTACTAAATTAGATTTTTAGACAAATATAGGTTATATGAATTATTTCTCGGTCGTATGCTGGTTAGGAAACTGTTAGCATAACGAAAAACCTTTCATTGACCCATGATAAAACCTTAAAAATGGGATCAGACAACAACGTTTCATTCTCTTAAGACATGTTTAAGTACAGTATATTTATTAAGAGATCTTAGGTTAACATGCTATTTCTCTTATGCTATCAATTTTCTTTCAACATAACTGTTGAAACCTTGCCTAAACTTATGTTCCGTGGGAAACTCATCCAATGTCGTCCTTATCAAGCTCATCAATGGAAGACTACATGAGAGTATATAGAATACAACAATACATCCATGTACACATATGGTGTTCTGTAGTTTAACCTGTATAAGGTCTAATCCATCAGTGTTATGTAATGAGGTTATAGGCGCATAAAATGAAATACCTTATTTTTTGGTATATAAGATGTTACTTTTTACCCTTAAAAAAAAACGCTTGCTAATACCCCTCGTCTTATATACAGGTTCAAAGATAAAGTTCCACTAAGAACTATCCTGTTAAAGGAATATTTAACTAAAAGTAAAACCAAGTTGTTCCTTTTACTTTTGTTTGCTTTCTTTGACTAAGTATGTTGACATTGTGCTATCTAATACGTTATTATAACGTATTTGCAACTGCATTATTTGGCTTTATCCTTCATAACTGGAAGTTATTTATCTTACATGCTAGTTGTAAAAAAAATCAAGACTATTTTTTTGGAAATCTATTGATCTTAACCCTCATACTAAATCATTGCTAATATTATATTTAAAAATTCAGTCTCTGTAAAACACGTTTTTATAGCAAATCGCTATATTTTAAGGCTTAGTATTTTTGTAACAGAAAAGTAGTTTTTCCGTAATGAAAACTTGTTTATCTAATGTTTATGACTTAAGTTGTGCCGTATTGAGCTGTCTGCAGCGTATAAAACACGCTTCAGGTTGTATTTATTACCTCAAAGCACTTTTAGCACTATTTAAAAAGAAATTCTAAAAATTTATTCACATAAACAAACAGTATTAGCTAGGTCACTGATCCATCCCACAAAAGATGGACTATTGTTGTTGTTTTGTCATCAGAGACATCAATTAACTATTCAGTTGGGCTTGGAATGATCACAGGTACATTAAACAACTTGAAAATAACCAGTAATAATGGTATTTTTATGGTTTTATATGTTGCACCATGACCAGTAAAACACATAAGGTTGTTAAGACACCTAAGAGTGTTGAGTGACAATCTAAATCCAATGCATCGAAAGCAATTCAATGACTTTTTGGGTAAACATACTGATCATTATAATACGTTTGTGGAAGTAGATGGTCTTTTGAGTTGAATAGCACCATATAGACACAGGCAATGCATGTTTGGACCTGGTATGGCCTGATGGTTAGAGCGTTCGATTCACAACCTGTGAGTGACGGATTCGAATCCTCTTTGTTAAGAGTGTTCGTTCTTTCAATTGAGGGGGAGCTAAAACCTAATGGTCATTCCCACTACTCTTGGTAAAAGATTGGCCTAAAAGTTAGCCGTGGGTGATATTGACTATCTATCTTCCCTCTAGTAGGTTTCATCAGGTTAAACATGCCTGAAAATCGCTAAGGTGCTCCAATGGAAACTCAGATCTGTAAAATTTCTTGTTCAATAAAGCAACCATTATTTCTACTTGGAAAGCTAGAAATGTTGCAAAAGATGAAATACGGCAGATGGTCATAGAACTTTTGTAAAGTGTTTGGTTGTGCCAAATAGTGATTGTCAGAAAAAAAGAAAAGTGCGTCACAATTATGTGTAAACTGTCTATGGGTAAACACTATATATATAGTGTTTATGTATAGACTGTCTATGGGTAAACACTATATATATAGTGTTGAAGCCTTCCCTTTACCACAGACTGATGAATGTTTAGACATGATAGAGAGCTCGTGATAATTTGAAACCATGGATTAAACATCCAGATACCGGATAACAAAAGCATGACAAAAACTAATTTAAAAAAAGATGATCTTTATGAGTCCACGCCATTACAGTGTGTTTTTGTAAAGCACCCGAAACTTTTAAGCTACTGATAGAGCTTAAACTCAAATGCCTGCTATGGGAAAGATACCTTGTCTTTATTGATGATGTCTTGATGTTTAACTCTATTTTATAAACAGCATCAGGAAAACTAAAGGTTGTATCTTAGCTCATATGAAAGACAAACTTGAAACTGAAATCTGAAAAGTGTTAATTCATAAAAATGGAAATGAGGTTCTCTCTCACATTTTACGTTGAAATATATTATAAAAAACATGCTAATATAATTATGGTGAGAAATTGGCTTTGATCTGTGAAGAAATGATAATTCCACAGTTTTGTTAGGTAACAGCAAAGTATGTGAAACTATATCTTATTAGAACGTACTTGACGAGATATGTTCAAACATGATCTTAAATCCCAATTTCAACACCGTTTCTCGTAATTACCTGAATTTTTTCACGATTTCGTTACATATTCTCATGAAAAGTGTTGTCCACCTGCTGTAGTTTCCTAGATCATCTAAGTTTAATTACCTATAAAATAATCAAACAAATTTTTGTGGAATAATCGAACGTAGAAATGAAACTGAAAATAACAAACCAGTTTCACAAGTTAATATTTAGTAGGCATTCCTTTGGATTTAAGTATGCTTCACATCGGCATGGCATGCTCTCAGTAAGTTTGTGCAAATATTCCTGAATGATTGACTACCATCCTTCTTTAAGTGCTTCATAAAGTTCATCTTCCGTTTTTGTCTTCTGATCTTTCGTTAATTGGTTTAATTCAGCCCATAAATTTTCAATCGGAATGATGTTAGATGATTGACCTGGCAATTCCATAACATCAGTTCTCCTATCCCTAAGATATCTTTTACTGACTCCACTACTGCAGAGAAACTTCTTTGTTCATTTTCTAAGCTAGTTAGAAAAAGAAACTCAAAGAAACTACAGCTTGTCTACAACACTTTTCGCAAAAAATGTTACTAAAATCAAGAAAGTTCAGGTAGTTAAGAAAGCAAGTGTTAAAATTAGAATTTGAGTTCATATTTGAACAGGTCACATCGAGTGCGATCTAGAAACATAGTTTTACATCGTTTTCTGTTATCTAATAAGAGCTATAATAAATTAAGAACATTTTCAAGGGGTGAACATTTTTTTCTATCCTCCCCTGTATATCAGATACAAGCTACATGAAAGCATGTCAAACACGTAGATAAGTTGTGTCTAAGCATTAAAAAGAAAGTTTTGGTGTACTGGCTTGGAGTCTGGAGATGGAACTGATAAATTACTGAAGAATGAGGGCACCATCTGATATAATCTTGACCCTACTGACGATGGATTGGAAGTTTTGGATACTTATTCGTTGGTCTTCATTGAAACAGATAAAGAGTTGTTGAAACTAGAAGTAACCAGAAATGTCACTTTCAACCTTACATTTCATATGGACGGGATTGACAACAACGTTAATATGATAATTAAGCCAAAAATCTGATAACTGAAAAGAAAAAGTATTCCTTTCTTTCCAAGATATCTAGTGATACAAATTGTCACGCATGCGACACATTGTATGATTTCCACTTGATTATCCAAAGCTCAGACTTCCAGATAGTTAGTAATTTACTGGCTGAAAGGATGTAGCAACCTCTTGCTTTCCTAGTCGAGAATAGTAACATAGAAGGCTATGTATGCAATAATCCATATTGTTAATACTTGATCATTACAGTTTAGATAGACATTAGTTCACACAACTAAACATTTAAAGAAATTTGTTTTCTTTCTGAACTACCGAGTGTTATAGCCTATGAGAAAGTTTGGCTTAGATTTATTGACCGCTAGTCGATTATTGAGAGTTAGAAATATTATATATTTGAAAAGGCATTGCTGCTTTTACCTTCCAAAGCATATAGTGAATCTTCTGATGCAAAACACGTTGTCTGGTATTTTGAAAAAGCACAAAAAATCTAGCTGAGCAGTTTGAACTTCACAGACTATATTGCTCAGTACGTGTTAGAGTTTTAATCGATTTTTGTATAAAATATGTTTGGTGCACATAGACTAGAGATTCCAGGTTTTTCTGAGTGAGTATTAAGTACAGTAGCAAAGTTCGAACTTTAATCTTAGTAGATTTACTATTAATCGAAACACTTTGATCTGCTTCGATGTTATCAGTGATTATTTATTTTTAAGACGTAAACTAAAAATTAAATGAGTTAGAAAGTTTCCTGGTTGACAGTACCATCACTAATAAACGTAGCTGTTACAGGTAACTTGGAATTTACCAAAGTTGCTTATTTGTTAGCTGGAGACGAGCCGTATAAACCACACATTCCTTGACAACGTATATATGTATATGTGTGTGTGTGTAAACAAATAAAGGCGGAGGTAAAAGTTGAAATTAGTAAAACCTAGACTGAGTAACCTCTTATGAGTAGAGCACGAACAATCTCAACTTCCATTCTTTTCTAGTGGTACCAGGCAATTTCTACTTAGCAACCAGATAGCGAGTTAGAAATGATGCTGGCTGTGAGAACTGTGATATTCATATTTCAACTCTTCAGGAAGAGCAGTAGATAAATGCATAACAATAGGTAGTTTATTGAATACAAACTCGGGGAAACGTGGGATCTGGGAACCCTTAAGTTTCTTGTGTATATGTTCTCTGAGCAGAGATGGGCGTGAGTACACATTAATCTTGTAGACGTTATGTTTAACCAGTAACTAGTTCATGGCCGTAATTGAGTGTTATAAGTCCTTCTTAAATCTTTATCCATTGGACATTGTCATCCTTTGCATTTGAACCTAGATTTATAGGGTTTAAGGTCAAGTACAACCAAAATTCAGTAATTTTTTCTCATCTAGCTAAAGTTCTTGAAATGGCCCATTTTTTCCTTTTCCTATTGTCCTTGCTTAATGACTCTTTTTTAATGTATCATCCTTTTCAGCCTATAAAGCCTTGGAGCTACATCAGAACACTCATAATTTCTTTTACCTATAGCAGAAACATGAAGCCATTAATGATATGGAAAGAGCTGGATCAACATTACCATAAGCAAGTCCATAAAGAGAGACATGTTGGTTATACATGCATCTACTTTGGGAGATCTCACCAAACTAATAAACAGTTTGGCACTAAAGTCTCTACATGCTAGGCTAATCACAACAACAAATAAAGGCTCTAATGCTGCCTTTGATACCTTGAAATTTCCCAGCATTGGATTGTAGAAGTCAATAACATCACATCTGGAGTAATTAAGTATTCCAGCAATCCAATAGTAGGAGATCATACTATTGCTGATGCAATTAATTCAGCTGAAGACGGAAACAAATGATCAAGTGACTTGCCCTATCACACAATGTGTAATGACCACAAAGAGGAGATGACTAATGTGCATCTTAAACATGACTGCTACGTTGCTCAGCCCAAAAAGAGTTTGTCGATGTTCGTTGTATCTTAAGAGGCTTCCAAATTCTGAAAAGTGAAATGTAGTCTGATGTCCACAATATTTCAAAATTAGCAATGAAAATAACAGTGACCACAATACAGGTGAGTTATATGACTTGATTAACAGTTTCTTCTATCAAAAAAATAGTTGAATCTGCTGGACAATTCTAAGAACTTGTGATGCTACACTTTCCAAGGCACAAGAAGCAAAGAGACCACGAAAGACATGTAGAAGTTTATCCATGTGTGGCTTTCCATTGAAACCACCTAAGATGGAATGAGTTAACCCCAAGGTAGAGCAGATTTCAGTATTCGAATGAAATTTGTAGGAGGTGGCATTAAATGTTGGAGCCCTGAACCTATTACAATTGGAAAAAATAAGATGAGATGAAGAGTCACGTCTCTGTTAGGATATAAAAAGGAGGTCTTTAACCCGTAAGATAGGTTGGTGCTCAGTTGAGGCAAATGGTTGGTATGAGACATGCAAATATGAATATAATAGCACGTACATTATACCTGAAAGTTCAAATACAACAATACAGAAATTTACAAAGTACCATAAAATCAAAGCTATTTTGCTTCATATAATTTTTGTGTACATACTATGAAGTGCGACACAACAAAAAGAAATGTTTAGAAAGTGGACAATATTCCTTCTGCACTCACGAGTGCTTATGATTGACAAGAAAATAACAGTTTTTTTCCCTTCATTATTTTTCCATCCAAATGAGGTAACGGTAAGTTTAGATACAGGTATTTATTTTTACTTTAACGATTTATTTTGAGTATTTTTAATTTTAAGTTTATAAGCAAAAATCTTTGTATTGCAGATATTGTAAGTTGACATTCAATGACTTTATCTTGTAGTATGTACTAGAACTGTTCAATATTAGAGGTTTGACTTATCTGTGTGACATATAAAGCTCTATTTTTTTAAACGTAATTAAGTGAAAGTGCACTTTTACCATGTTGTAAAAACAAAACAAAAACGTCTGATGTTTATTTAGGGAATTTTTATGGAAATTACTTTGAAAATTTTGTAATGAAGAAAAAGTAATTTTTAATCTTAACATGAAAACAGCTTTGCCCTCGGAGTGGTCAACACTGTTATTCCGTATATTCATATACAAGTCTTTTGTAAAAATACTCCCACCAGTGGCAAAGTGATATGTCTGTCGACTTACAACGCTAAAAACCGGGTTTCGATACCGTGGTGAGCAGAGCACAGATAGCCCATTGTGTAGCTTTGTGCTTAATTCAAAACAAACAAAATAATAGTTGGGTTTGGTTTATTTGGAATTTCGCGCAAAGCTACACTAGGGCTACTTGTGCTAGCCGTCTCTAATTTAGCAGTGTAAGACTAGAGGGAAGGTAACTAGTCATTACCACCTACCGCCAACTCTTGGGCTACTCTTTTACAAACGAGTAGTGGGACTGAACATCACATTATAACGCCCCCACGGCTGAAAAGGTGAACATGTTTGGTGTGACAGACATTCGAATCCGAGACCCTCAGATTACCAGTTGAGTGCCTTAATCACATGGTCATGCCGGGCAAAACAATAGTAAACATACGTAATTGCACAATGTGATTTTTGTGTGCAAAAGACTTGTAGCGTTATTGAAAGCTTGCCGTATTCGGTGAAGGTAAACACACCGTATTAAAAGCTCTAGTATTAAAACTAAGGTTATTACTGTGTGTTTAAAGAGTCGATCAGATCGAACCATCGCGATATGGAAAATAGTACTTTCAGACTAGTATAAACTTCATAATTTATATCTTAGTAATTTGCTAGGTAGTGTGTTCTTCCACCACTGGTAATAGGCTTTCTGATGTGTATGAATTTAATCAGTTGTTTTTTAACCTTTTACAGTGTAGTAAACTATTTTAGTACTAACAGTATGAACTTGTGCAAGATAGAGAGGTATTTGCTTAATGGCAATAAAGTTTTTCAGACACACATAAAGTGGATGAATTTTGTTGAATCCTTATGCTGGATAACAAGGGTTTTAGGCAGTTATAGAAAGCGTGAGCTCTTTCTGAGTGTTGTGCTCGTTATGAAGCTGCTTGTGCATTGTTAAAAGAGCTATCAGACATGTAAAGGCTGGATATAAATAGCTTAGGAATATTTATTGTTTACTTTATCTTAGAATGTAGGACTCTTCTAGCATGAATAGATGTATATTTTTGTTTTAAAAGCCTTTTATTCATTTCTTATTCTCGCATAAAATTCCCAGAGTTGATAATATGTATGCAAACGCCTTTTACTGTACATGTGGTATATATATACCACACACACATATATATATAAGATTTGTTTCTTTTTTTGAATTTCGCCTAAAGTTACATAAGGGCTATCTGGGCTACCCGCTTCTAATTTATCAGTGTAAGACTAGAGAGAAGGCAGCTAGTCATCATCACCCACCACCAACTCTTGGACTAGTCTTTTACTAACAAATAGTGGGATTGACAGTAATATTATAACGCCCTCACGACTTAAATGGCGAGCATGTTTGGTGCGAAAGAGATTTGAGCCTGCGACCCTCAGGTCACGAGTCGAGCACTCTATCCACCTGGCCATGCTAGACCATATATATAAGAAACAATATTTGATGTGAAGGACTTCAGCCCTATTACAGTCTCTTACAAGCTAGTATAGTCTCCAAAACACTAGCTTAACCGACAGCAGGTTTTGAATAACAAGGAAGAGAGTTTAAGGTAAGGGTGTGAGAGTGGAAATTGGCTGTGGGCACAGCTACGGGTAAAAGACATTGTATGATCAATAACAAATGTAAAAACCTATACAGGGCTAGAGGCAGCAACGTTACTGTATATTTGATACATGCTGCTTTATTATGTTACAACAAAATGGAAGAAAATGTGGAAAATTATTTAGATGCAAATGATAGAGTGGAATGTATTTCAGTTTGGGTAGATTTAAAAAATAAACAAAGCCAAGGATATCAGATTTGTCTTCGGAAAAGCAGACAAAACCAAGAATATCATGTGAGGCTAAATGACTTATTAGGGCATTCATTGAATTTAGATTAATTCCAGTTTTAAAAGAAATTAAATCGAATGAATATAGCAAATTATCTGAAGAATGAAGTTTACTTAGCTTTCAGTTAGGAATAAATCAAAGTGTGCATTTCTTAACCTTTAACACTATTGTATTTAAAATTTATTTAAATTACTTTACTATGACCCTAAAGAAATAAAATTGACACCAACACATAAATGATAAATTAACCTTGTCTAAAAAGTATCCTCTAAAACTTCTGAAAAGTAGCAAATGTAATGTTTCAGCAAAACTATGTTTTTGTTTTATTTTCTCTATGCTATCTGTTATTAAACTTAATAAATTTGAATTTTTAACCGATATTGTAAACAACATTAAAAAAAACGAAATAAATATAAGTTACCATTTGTCTTTCTAGAATAATGACACTTTATAACCAAACATTTCAGTTGTTTATTTTAAATAGCTTAAGGTTCATAATAGTGTACATATGTTTCTCTTTAAGTTTATTACCCTTGAAACAGTGTCTAATAGTAACACCGACACATGAATTGGAAAGCAGTCGGCGAATGCGTAGTTTATGTTACCATATCGTATGACGTAACGCATTAGTTGTTCGCCAGCGTCCTCTAAATCGTTGAAAATTAGTAATATTTTTATCTAGTCTAATCTAATTTAATAGACTTCTAAAATTTGTATTTCTGATTCTTTTATAACGATAAGTAAAAAATACAATAAAACAAGAAATAAATATCTTATATTTGATTTCAAGTTCTTTTTCCTTATTTTTTATTTTGCTGTTGGTTACTAATGAAATTTAAACGTACTTTTTATAATGATGGAACTGAAACAATAACTTATATTTACGTAAATAATTCGTCTAATAACACACAAAATAAATAATGTTCTATAGCTATCATAATTTAATTCGCTTTCTAACTAAATTAAGAGGGGCTTAAGAAAATCCCTTAGCTGCTTTTTCTGAATCCCCCTTGATAAACTTGAAAACTAAGATAAAATTAACAAAACTGTCTGAACAGATTAAAACTTAGCATTTTTATTGGTTACAAATGAGGTATATAAAACATCGGAGAGATTATATAGTTTCAATTTCTGATCGAGGGGAGTGGTAAATAAAGTAGAAAATGGTTTGTACTTCAGAGAGAGAGTAGTAAATAAAGTAGAGAATGCTCTGTACTTTAGAGAGGAGTAGTAAATAAAGAAGAGAATGGCCTATGCTTCAGAGAAGAGTGGTAAATAAAGTAGAGAATGGTCCGTACTTTAGAGAGGAGTAGTAAATAAAGAAGAGAATGGCCTATGCTTCAGAGAAGAGTGGTAAATAAAGAAGAGAATGGCCTATGCTTCAGAGAAGAGTGGTAAATAAAGAAGAGAATGGCCTATGCTTCAGAGAGAGAGTGGTAAATAAAATAGAGAAAGATCCGTACTTCAGAGAGAAATGGTAAATAAAGTAGAGAATTGTCTCTATACGAATGTATACGAATAATCTTGACGTCAAAGTAATATAAATATTAAATGTGCCTCTGTGAAAGGTCCTGATATGCGAATTTATTTATAAATAAATATTCAATATCCGCTTGTATGAGAACTGTGACATATTGCACTTCCTCTATATTTTTTCTCATTCTTCTGTGATGTCTTGAGTTGAACGTAAATTACTCACTATAGTGTAATATGTTTAAGGTATAATATATTTTCTATAGCCTTAACCTTCTTCGTTTTGGGTTTTATAAACTAAGTCTGTGAGTATTTGCAATACATTGAATAGTCATATTGGTGTCTATAAAATCTGAATTTAGTATACGCATAATGTCACCAGTGGACGTTTGTATCCACGGCATGAGAAAGCTTTGCCTGAAAGCTACCTGTACTGTTTGAGACATACTTGTCGACATCAGCGTTGTAATCTCCAAATAGCTTTTTACTGGACCAAATAGTTCTTGTCCATTGCCCCTCTGTCTGTTGCCTCTCAATGACTTTCCCATTAAACACATAGTGGACTACTCCAGTAACATTGATGTTTAACTGATGAAATTTATTAAAGTACCTTTGAGAGTGCCATGTTTATACTGAAGTTTTGTCTGGTTGAAGAAACCAGCGGCCTTTATTTAATCATTTTCCAGCTCGTGTGTAGCTTCACCGCTGTGTCAATAACGTTAATAACAGCAACTAAGGTTTTTCATCTTTTCTATGCCTTACATGTACTTCACTACGTTTCCTGTGTTCCTTAGATACTTTCTGCTATTATACACGTTGATCACCATGATGTTATTTACTGTATCCACACACAAATAAAGACTTGGTATTATTGCATGAAAATCATAAGTAAGTAGTGCAGAAAAGCTTCTGTGATAATTTGAATACGAGAATCATCATCTGTAAATTTTAATATTTACCGTGTATATCGTAACTTGATAGCCAGAAAATATGTTCATACCATCAAATATTTAACTTCATGAAAGTCGTCTGCTTCTGTGTATGTGTCGTATAAATTACTGTTGCGTGAGATTCATATTGTATATCTTAATGTTGTGTGACGTTCCTGTCGTATATCTTACTGGTGTGTAAAGTTCCCCTCGTATATGTTACTGTAATGTGAGGTTCCCGTTGCATTTCTTACTGTAGTGTGAAGTTACCGTCGTATATCTTACTGTTGTTTGAGATTCCCGTCGTATATTTTACTGTAGTGTGAGGTTCCCGTTCTATATCTTAGTGTTGTGTGAGGTTTCCGCTGTATATCTTACTGTTGTGTGAAGTTCCCGTTGTATATCTTACTGTTGTGTGAAGTTCCCGTCGTATATGTTACTCTTGTGTGACGTTACCGTCGTATATCTTACTGTAGTGTGAGGTTCCCGTCATATATGTTACTGTTGTGTGACGTTACTGTCGTATATGTTACAGTAGTGTGAGGTTCCCGTTGTATTTCTTATTGTAGTATGAGGTTCCCGTCGTATATCTTAGTGTAGTGTGAGGTTCCCGCTGTATATGTTACTGTTGTGTGAAGTCCCCGTCGTATATCTTACTGTAGAGTGAAATTCCCGTTGTATATCTTACTGTTGTGTGAAATTCCCGTTGTATATCTTACTGTTGTGTGAAGTTCCCGTCATATATGTTATTGTTGTGTGACGTTACCGTCGTATATCTATACCCGCTGTATATCTTACTGTTGTGTGAAGTCCCCGTCGTATATCTTACTGTAGAGTGAAGTTCCCGTTGTATATCTTACTGTTGTTTAAAGTTCCCCTCGTATATCTTACTGTAGTGTGAGGTTCCCATTGTATTTCTTACTGTAGTGTGAGGTTCCCATTGTATTTCTTACTGTAGTGTGAGGTTACCGTCGTATATCTTACTGTAGTGTGAGGTTCCCGTCGTATATCTTACTGTAGAGTGAAATTCCCGTTGTATTTTTTACTGTAGTGTGAGGTTACCGTCGTATATCTTACTGTAGTGTGAGGTTCCCGTCGTATATCTTACTGTAGAGTGAAATTCCCGTTGTATATCTTACTGTAGTGTGAGGTTCCCGTTGTATATCTTACTGTTGTGTGAAGTTCCCATCATATATGTTATTGTTGTGTGACGTTACCGTCGTATATCTTACTGTAGTGTGAGGTTCCCATTGTATTTCTTACTGTAGTGTGAGGTTCCCGTCGTATATCTTACTGTAGAGTGAAATTCCCGTTGTATATCTTACTGTTGTGTGAAGTTCCCGTCGTATATTTTACTGTAGTGTGAGGTTCCCATTGTATTTCTTACTGTAGTGTGAGGTTCCCGTCGTATATCTTACTGTAGTGTGAGGTTCCCGTCGTATATCTTACTGTAGAGTGAAATTCCCGTCGTATATCTTACTGTAGTGTGAGGTTCCTTTGTGTGTTCAGCTGTCTCGGTAACTTGACCATTATCTCCAGGTCGCACAGTGTCAAGAGTTTCTTTACGGTCAGTTGTTTGTGTAACTGTAACATTTTGAAATCTTCAACATATGAAGTGATTTTTTAGTTCTACTTACGAAGTAGATGTAATAGTGTCCTTGCAGCTTGTAAAAATCACATTTCTGGCATTAATATGAATAAATAATTTACATATCATATACAACAGTAATCTGACTTATTGTACTTAAATTTCGCTGAATAAAACCAGAAAACTTTTAAGCAAAATTCTCCATCGCCCCTACCTACTAAACACCTTCACAGTGTCATTATCCACCAGACCTATACTGATCAGTTGGAATGGTTATTAGCTCTTAATGCCTCTTGGTATAAGATATAAACTATCTTAGAATCACTGATCAAGTGTGCGAGTGCCACAGAAATTAATTTATTTTATAAATGTATTATTTTACATGATACATGAAAATGTGTGAAATACTGATACTGACAAAACAAATTATAAATGGTTTCAAAATTTCAAATATGATGACCGATCAAGAACATACCCTAAAATAAACTTTCAGCTTGTTATATGAGAATCTATTAAATATTCTACTGGCCAACATGAATGAAAAATTATTATTTATACGCAAAGTATTGATACTCCAATAATCTTGCAGGGAAAGTACAAAACTAGAAATATTGTGTTCAGTCCTATTATTATTGGCGATATACAAGAAATACTGCAAAACTTTAAGGCACTAACGTTGTTTTTCTTAAAGCCAGTTATATGATAATAGTTATAGAAGTTTGCTTTATGTGTTTTATTATTCTGTATTATTAGATGCATTATTTAAGTAAATAAACATTATTTAGTGTACTAGTATCATCATTATAAAAAAAATAAATTCTTATTTCATTAGACCCAGATTGTCTAGCTGGTTAAGGCACTTGACTCGTAATCTGAAGGTCGCGGATTCCAGTCTCCCCATCACAACAAACATATCCTCCATTTCAGCCATGAGAGCGTTATAATGTGACGGTCAATCATATTATTCGTTGGTAAAAGAGTAGCCCAAGAGTGTAAGCACAGTTAAATTAAAGACGTCTAGAGTAGATAATCGTCATGTGGTTTTATGCGAACTTCAAAAACAGATAAACTTATTTCATCAGCAGTCCAACTGATAGTAAGAAGCTGAGGGTAAGAACCGTACTTCTTGTTTTTCATGTACATTTTTATGAAAGTAATTATAATGTAAATATTAGAAACGTATTAGTTTAAATTAGGTAATATAATGAAAAATAGTAATAATACATTTTTCCACGTGGTACTCTTTTGCTCGCATGTAACTCATGTGTTATGTCATTCAATAAGATGAGCCACTCGTTCCCTAAGTCATTTACAGCTGCTATTGAAGGATTATTAGTTAGACATGGTTCATAGAGCAATAAAAACATCAAAGCAAGTACAAACAGATATAGCCTGTTAGGTTTGTTTGGAATTTCTCTTAGCTACATGAGGACCATCTGCGCTATCCTTCCCTAATTTAGCAGGATAAGGCTAGAGAGAAGGCAGCTAGTTATCACCACTCGCTGGCAACTCTTAGGCTACAACTTTACCAACGAATAGTTGGATTGACCATTACATTGTGACGACTTCAAAGCTGAAAGGGCGAGCATGTTTGGTGTGATAGGGACTAAAACTCACGACTCTCATATTGCGAGTCGAGCACTTTAACCACCTGGCCCTGCCGGGCTCGACTGTTATGAGAATTAATCTATTTAGGATAAACAATTGTAGTTTCTGTTGCACTTTGCAGTTATTCTAGAAATAAAAAAGTAAATTATATTAATTTTGTTTTTTTGTGTGTGTGAACGTGTAATATGGTTATAATATGATCAATGATTCTGCGTAGCGTTATGGTATAAAAAAGTACATGACAAAATACAGCAATGTTTTAGAGGCTACGCAACTAAATTTGAAAAGTGTAAGATGAATAAAAATAAAACTTACGAAAATTGCCTTCACTCGGACTATTCAATACTCTGATTACATATATTCATGGGCATTAGTAAAAAACATGTAAAAAATATTATTTTTTCTGAAAAAGCTAACTACAGTTCTTGAAAATACACGTACAATATTAAAAGTTATAATGCAAATGGTTTTCCCTATGGTACATGGTCGTTCATAATGATCAAGCCCATGTGAATAGAAAACAACAAACCTGAAAGAAAGATGAAATTGAAGATAATTGAAAGTGAAGATGAGATAGAAATACACAGTGAACTTTTCTAATACATATGTGGTGAAATTCTAGATCTTTCACATAATTACAAAAGTCATAGGAGTAGACGCAAGCCAGCTAGTGAAGAAGATAAAAATATTATATAAGAGACATCAGGAAATGCAATTAGACCAAGTCCATGAATAATGGCAGATGCTAGCACAACTGTAACACAGATAATAACAACTATAGAAACCATAATTAAAGCATAATGTGCAAGGATCAGAATATGAACACATCTGGTTCAAAGATCTACTTAGTAGAAGGTCATGCTTATCAGATCTGATCCAATGTTACGAGGCACACGACTTGAGAAAGTATCTCTTCATTAAATACGAAAATAAATAATACATTAGCCAAAAAATGTAAAACATCTATAACATGTGAAATTACTTAAAAAGTGTAATGATAGTAATTAATTAATACTTTTACTTAGAGAATTAATATCCTTATAGTGTAGATGGCCTTCATTGTAACAACACAAGACGTAAATATAGCTTAGGATAAACTAGAGTAGACATAAGATTTGTTTAAGAAGGAAATTTAATTGTATTGGCTAATAAATGAATAATATTCGAGGATGTTAATTAAACTAAACAAAGTAGAATTCTACTCTTTTAAAAAAAACTTAATCGAGAAAACATTGTTAATTTTAAGGATGTTATGAAGCCAATTTTTCCATTAGTACAGTTTCTGTAATGTAATTTTTAAGAATAACTCAATCATTATTACTAAAATATTTATAAATAGTTAAATAGGAAATATTCTAAAGAACTATATAATCTATTAGCAAAATTAACTGGTATTAAAAACAATGTTTCTATTTCGAATGGAAGTGAGCCAAAGAGGGACTGCGAATTAATTAAGCGAAAACGTAAATTATATCAGTTAGAACTAGGTTCGGCATGGCCAGGTGGCTAGGGCGCTCGATTCGTATCTTGAGGGATTCGGGTTCGAATCCCCGTCACCCCAAACACTCTGGCTCTTTCAGCCGTGGAGGTTGTATAATGTGACAATCAATTCCATTATTCGTTGGTAAAAGTGTAGCCCAAGAAATGGTGGTGGGTAGCAATGACTAAATGCCGTCACTCTATACTTTCACTCCTAAATTAGGGACGGCTAGCGCAGACAATCTTTATGTAATTTACGCGAAATTCAAAACAAACAAACACTTTCAGTTATAAAGGAAATGAGACAACTATCATAAAAAGAATGTTCCATAATGAATTCGTTAAAGGAAGCATTAGAAATAGTTGATCAGGAAAGCAAACAGTTGTCAAACACATTGTTGAGTATAACGATGGAACAAAGATTCATGAGACAGAATCCGAAATTATAATATACAGAAATTATAACATACGGAAGTAGAAAACAGAAGTCAAAGGTCATTGTTGGATTGACAGGAATAATATGCCTAAAGCAGGAGAAGTTGACCTTCCAATCATTGCAACAACTGTCAGCTACTGTAAAAACACAACAGAACAGAATCTGCCAGATTAAGAGTTCCTACTTTATTTCCTTGTCAATTAGGAAGAATATGAAAAATCTGAGAAACGATTACAGCCACATTTACAGTACCAATAATGATGAAATTTGCATCTGAGACATAAACATTGCAACTGTTAAAACTACCATACAAAACCTTGCATAAATACTCGTAAAAGGTACTGATGAATTGTATCAGATAGTTAAATACTTATTTTAACAATTATGGTAAAATCCGGGAATTCATGTATACGTTTTCTTATAGCAAAGCCACATCGGGCTTTCTGCTGAGCCCACCGAGAGGAATCGAATCTACGATTTTAGCGTTGTAAATGCGTAAACATACCGCTGTACTAGCGGGTGGCCGGAAATTAATTTTAGTTACATAAAATAATAAACACTCCTATTTAGAGAATAGAAACAAAAAATATATATATTATAAAATGTATAAAAGGATCGATCAGATTATATGATCCAAAATCAGGAATATATTCATAAATAGCATTATGATGTAGTCACACACTAGTTGCAGAAAATTAAAATGAGATGTCGAAATTATGCAAAAATAGAATAACACAATGTAACAAAAATTTTGTTCCTGGATAGTATGTGTTGTTCCTTAATTGCTTATGTTGTAAAAGTACAGAAAATGGCCATTTTTCCCTTCAAACTTTACTATTGTGACCTGGATAATGAAATTTAGAAATTAACCTATTTTCTATGTAAAAACGGGCAAATTTTCACATTTTCATCTACATAAGGTCTGAATAAAACAACATATGAATCAAGATTTGCATGTAATTATACTAAAGTTATACAAAAATGTTTGGAAGTGAGTAGTTTTTCGAGATTTGCGACTGTAATATAAATCACTCACGTATGAGCCCCCAGATATAGTCTCTCATCATGTTTTCGTTATACGCTCTCAGGTCACAAAAGCAAAGTTTGAAGAGAAAAATAAGTCTTTTCCATTTACTTTAGGCATAGGGAAATAACACTTTCTGCCCAGGAACAAGAAAAAGTAAAAATTTTGTTACATTGTATTATCTCACCACGATCGTTTTAGTTTTACAGAACTAATGCATATGGCACTAGATTATCTAGTATTGAGAGTGATTTAACCTTATATATAGACGTCCTAAATGTGCAACAATGTAACTGTCAGGTAAGAATAAAAAGATGTGAGGAGCTGATTATTTTAAACGGATGATAACTTGTTGCAAGTCTACACTGTAGCTTGAGAAGTAAATATATACTACATATTATCCAAATTAAAAATACAAATAGTAACTATAACTAACTATAATATATTGACATCAGACGAAAAAAATTAATTATTCAAAATTAAAGAATCCAGTGTAGAACTATAAGGATTTAAGGTTATGCTGTAAAAAACTGCAAAATTTACTTCTGATAAGTGAGGATTAACTAGTTTAAAATTATCTCAAAATGTGAGCAGTTTTTTTTTATAAAAAACGTGTGTGAAGGAAAGTAGTTCGTACTTGTAAAGTGGTTTGATGGTTTGTAAGCTTAAACCTACACATTGTGCTACCTGTATTCTACTCACTACGGGTATTGAAACTGGATATTTAGAGTCATAAGTCTGCGACTTACAGCTGAACCACTTAGAGTAATCAGAAATTGACTTCTCCAACTCTGGTAACACTATGATTGGTTACCATATTAATATTACCTATTCAGAAGAAAATTAAACAGTGAAATTCAACGATCTGTAGAGACAAAAATAAAAATATGAATCAGTTTAACTGCTTATCCAGTAGACAAAATTTAAAAATTATCAGTACAAGTGATAACGATAGCTAATTTTATTAAAATGTAAAAGTTCGAAATTATATAGCAAATCAGTGAGGTATAGATAAACTTGACAATATGGTGACATTCAGAACCAAGGAGCTGGAGATACGAGTACAAAATGGAAAACAAATGTCCTCTCTGATTTATGAAAGAAAAATTAAAATGATAACAAGCGGTTAAAGAATGCAATAAGTAAAACGAAAAGAGAGACTGAAAGCACATAAACTCGCCACAATTAGCAGGAAATGAATTTAAGTAATAAAGTGGAAGCCACTGTGTAGAAAACATAACTTTAAGTGCCAAAACGATAGGTAATAAAGAAACTAGCATTTCGCATATAATTAGACATGCACACTCTATAAAAAAGAGGAATGCAGTGATTAACCTCGAGCTGTTCCGGACGATGGACATGTATATTAACTGTAAATGTCCTGCATCACACCATCTTCCAGTCTTCATATTTTACATCCAGCATCATGTGGACTGAATCATGATATTTCCACATAAATTAGGTTAAAACTATGGGATGTTTTCCATTTTATTTAGGGTATTTTACAGAAATTATAACATATGCAATAATAAAATAGAAGTCAGGACTCGGTCTTCCTGCAAGTGCCTTCCTGTTTCATGGAAAGGCTGAAGAGCACTGTAGTCTTTACAAGATTAATGGGTTGTATGAATGGCTAGAGAACCGGTAATTTATATGATACTGGGCATTTAAAGTCTCAACTATAAGTGGCATAGTATATCACTGTTAGTTGAAACTGTAAATATACTTATATATATGAATCATTTATTTAACGCCAATTATGTGTTAACATTACCAAATACTATTTTGACCGTTTGACTCTGACAGGTATAGGAACATAGTGTAATGAAACACCACGTGTCTGACTTGAGCTGCTTAATTTAAAAAAAGTCTTTATATATATATAATTGTATTCAAATAACTTTTGGAATAAACTGTTAGCTTATAATTTTATTAAGTTAAGTAATTATGATAAAGTTTAAGATGAATTTGTTGAAATATTGTTATTTTAATCAGAAAGTTTAGGTAATATATACGAATATTGTAAGCTTTTCAATGCATTTATCGCGTAAGATCAGTTTCTTTATATAAACCTGAAATTGTGATATTTGCAAAATGTGATGAGCTAAAGAGATATGATAGATGACGACATTATTGGTAGATTTTTATTATTTTAATTGATAATAAAGAGTCAATGACATTCTCTATCTGTATGGAGGGCAGGGAGGAATGAACTTAGTACGTGAAAGAATCCAAAACTAAAGTCATGTTGTGACCAGCAGTGTTATTTGAATCTAACTATTATTATATTCTGGGAATATTTAGGTATAGCTTTCATTTCATTACCGTCATTACAAATCAGTAGAGTTGGGAGATGCAAAGTATCAAAGAGTCATAAAATCAGTTAAATAACCTTGTATGTTTATAAAATGGCGGCACTCTGATGCTTAACTATGTTTATCTGAAGACCAAATTTTTTATCAATTCTTTTAATCTCTGAGAAATATCGGTGCTGTATACCAACTGATTAAAAACAAAAGTGTCAGACCATTTGCGGTGGGCTTGAAACAAGTCCAATAAGAAGCTTAGAGTGAACTAAAGTGATAAGTAGTGACATGGAATTGGAGTACACAAAAAATAAATTGGTAACAGACCATTAGACTGTAACAGGTATATTTGTCAATAAAGTTCTAGTCTGAGGTCAGAATAAAAATATCAATAAGACCAAATACTTTTCGTTCAACACTTGTGACCATCTACTCCATTAAGTCAAAAATTTGCTTCCTATTTGATATAGTTTCTATTCTGTATTTTTTGATAGATTATTCAGATATACTATCGTGATGAAATTACGTTGAGTGGACAGCAACTGCTTGTTGTAAAAACACAACTGTAAAGGACAACTTTTCGAAAGTGTTCTACCTTTCGACTTCAGGGCAGTGTGTGAAAACAAAAAAACAATGAAATGTAACAGTACTAACACTTTCTCCCGTCCTAGCAGATATTTCCATGGTAAACTTTAAAAAAAGAGCCTTTTTATCCACACATATAAAACTAACTTTCTGCAGATGCTACGTTGAAGACACCTTTGTCCTTTGTTACTTAACCCCTTAACAGGCTTCCTAGAACATCTTAATTCTATAGAAAAAATGCTCTACTTCACCATAGACATAAAAAGAAAACAGACTACCATTCACTGACATACTTGTCAGCGGACAAAAGGGATAAATTCCCATAATTGTATACAGAAGAGCCGCCCACTCGAAGTTACCTGCACTTCCAGTCTTTTAATTCAAATTTGACAAAACGTGGTACAATCCAATGCCTGAACAAGAAAGCAGAAAACATTTGCGATAAGACATTCTTGAAACAGAGCAGAAGAATGTTGAATGTTTCCAGAACGGTTACTTCTCCTCCTTCGTTAAAGAAAGTATCAGAAAACATTTCCCGTCACCTCCGCTTCCTGCAAATACTTCAGTGAAAAACTCAAACGCTTGGCCAAAAAATTCAACATAGACGTCAGGTGGAAATTCTACAAGACATTAATATCCATTCTGGTGAAAAACAAATTGAAGCCTACCAACGAGAAACACAGGAACATCATTATGGAAATTCCATGTTACTTCAACAACAACAAAAAAGTCAAACAACGGAAAATCTTGGAAAAACCTAGCAAAAAATAAAAAAACATAAAGTAAAAACATAACATTTAAAAATTGCAGAAAATATCACGTGAACTGAGCACAAAATAAACCTTAAAAACTAGAGTCATGGGGCCACACAAATTCAGGAAGATAAGAAAATTAAAATAATAATTTTGCATTAACACAATTAAACTTTCATTAAACAGATTAGATGTGAGTAACCTGTAGTTACCAGTTTCTCTACTAATTAGAAACATGAATAAACTAACCAATCATAACACACTCTCCACATTCCAATAGATACTATATATATATATATATGAAACACCGTAATAACACTGATTTAAAAACAAAAGGCGAATATTTTTGAACCTTCATTCTGTACAGTTGTGTTTCCACAACAGGCATTTGCCGTCCACTCAACTTGTTTGTATTTTGTAAGTAAGTTTTAATTAAAAGTTTTTTAAGTGTCAAACTTAAGAACTTAATTAATGTAAAATATTTAGGAATATTTTGTTCAACTAATGTTTGTAGAATGTAAAGCTACTATTTTAGTATGATATACTTTTCATTTAAAAGTCCTCTGACTCATTTCTTATTTTTACCTTAAGACTTGATCTGTGTGTAACCGTCATTGACTTCATTTCTCATATTTAAATAAATACTATTTACAAAGGTTGACAATCTCACATGATAATGCCTATTTAAGTTCTTTCATTATCTATTCCTAGACTGAAATGGTGCTCAATCTTCTAATGAATGATACAGTTCTTTCATAGCCTTGTGTGGAATAAAGAGCTATTTGTCTCCAAGTAATAGAGATTTCAGGCATTTTATAGGTTGAAAGCTCTCTCTCATAGTCCTCTTACTAGTACATAAAAACTTCTCACTAAATAAACAAACATCTATTCATATACTCATAATAGGATTTTTTAAAGTAGAGCGCTTTTCATTTACAGATAATGGGCATTTTTGTCATACAAAAGATATGTGGGTTCATAGCCCTGTGTTCAGTAGTCAGCTACTCTAGTTCTGATAAAATGGCTTCCAGATAAAGAGCGTATCCATTTTTTCTTTGCTTTATAACAGCGGTTTTCAGACACACTTTGGCTGGATCAGATTTTCATTAGCCTTGTTCTGAGCAAAGAACTTTTTTTTTTAATTATGCTTTCAAACATTTATAGCCTGGATTTCTTTCTTGATTTCTTTTGGATTGAGAGCTGATAATAGGGTTTATGTGCAAACTGGATCTACTCGTCTTGTCCTTGTGCTTGGTACAAAGATGCTACGGTACTGATAATAGAGATTTCACACTAAAGTAGTCCTTTCTTAACTTTGTAAGGGGTAAAAAGCAGTTCATGTTCAGACCCACATCGGCTGGATCACCTTTTTCTTTACCCAATGTTGGGTAGAAAATATTTCGTTTGTGATAATGGAACTTTCATACAAGAAAAGCCTAGATCATTTTTTTGTTATCCTTATGCTGTGTAAAATAGAGTAAAAATTATTCGCTTACTGATAATAGGGTTTTTAGACAGTTCTGAACTAGACCAATTATGTTTAGCCCTCTGGTGGTAGAGAGCTATTCTTGTACTAATGATGAGACTGACAGACGCGAACAGTATGGAACTGTCTTATCATAACTGTAAATTGGGTAGAAAGCCACTCAACTCTTGCTTCTTAACTTTCCTACTGCGCACTGTTTTCACGCATCACCAACATTGTTCTACATCGAACGGATCCGTTAGTTCACAGAGCCTGCGATTTCAGAATCCTACTTGATACAGCCCCCAGAACGTTTTGCTTCGCCGCTGTTAACCAGGCCAGAAGATTCATACACCACTTGTTCAGGTTTGCTTTTTTAGATTTTAATACATTAAAGATATTTGTAAGTGTAACTCGTTTGTTCCTATCAATCATCTAATTGTTTAACTTATCTAAACGTTTAAAGTAATCGTATATAACTATTTTTCTAATTAAAGAAAATGAGTAATATGATATATTTTCCAGAAGACTTATATGTCATCAGATCTTTCAAAGAATAACATGTTGTCGAGAGTACAGGCTAATTTTTGCTATTACAATAACATAGTAAAAATATCTTTATTCAGCGATTAACGCGTTAAGATCGAAAACTAGCCTATACTGTCGACAACATGTGTTATTAAACACTTTACGCTTATACAGATTGTATGATGTACGTTGTTACTTGACGTACTCTATAATCAAGAATATTGTGGTACTAAATTGGAAAAGATGGAACGACTTTTCTCCAGAGCCAGTTGTTTCCAATGTTACGTCGTTGTTGTAATCGAAAGATTATTATAAATCTTTAAAGTGTGTACATGTATTCAATGTTCAGTATCAAGTGTCCTAAAATAATTAGTAACGTATGTTTAATGCCTAACTTTAAGCTACCATCTGCACGACTAGATTTTGTAAAACATCATTCTAACACTCTACAAAGATCTGTATGTGTTGTTTACCATCTATTCATATATTTACTAACTCTTCACTATCTAGTTTATCATGTACTGATCACTGCAGTTATATAATCTGGTATTTATAGATAATGTTAACTAACAGTTTCCATTTTCTAAATTTGTAGTTATGTATTCGACCACTTATGAACCCTGTCACTGTGTCGTCAGGCTTCTACTAATCATTTAGAGACTATTCAAGAATTATTAATTTATTAGTTACCCAGTGGGTAAGATACAACTGTCTTTTAGTACCTTGTCGTCTACTTCTAATTCTACAATATCTAGTTAGTCACCTAGACATATTATAGTTATCTTAGTCAGCCATTACTAGTGTTACATTTATCTCTTCGGGCATCTTTTCATAATTTAACATCTAATTGATAAATTAATGATCCTTATTATTTATTCGCCCCCTCAGGAATTCTGTTTTAATCTGGTCAGGTATCAACTAATCCCGTAGTTTATCTAATGAGATATATATTTTTAATATTTCAATGTATAGTCAGCAGTATAATATTCTTGTAGTTATATAGGTATCTGCTAATTTTAAAGTGCCTATCGATTGTTTAGTAATCTATTTGATCATTGATTAATCGTATGATGCTTAGGCAACTATTTTATAATATTGTAATTATTTAGTCGTGCACCTACTAATTCTTTAGTATTTAGGCGTTATCTAACAGCTAGTAGTTTTCTTGTCTATCATCCATCAATCTTATGTTTATCTAGTCCAGCACCTGCAAACCCTGTAGTTGTTTAGAAAAACATCTAGTTATCCTATAGTTATCTGGTCAAAAACCTGTTAACTGTACAGAACCTATTTTACTCTTTATTAATCTTGTAATACTTAGTTAACCATCTTCTAATTACATAGTTATCTGGTTGTATATCAACTAATCCTGTAACATCTATTTAAATTTAAACTAATCGTCTAGTTATCTAGTTGAACATGCACTACTTTTACAATATCTAGTCGACCACTTACTAATCACTAGCATCTCTTTAATCTTTTATTAAACCTACAGGATTTAGCTGACCGTCTACCAATTCTTTAGTTCATATTCTATGTCGTCAAGTTTCTCTTCTATTCACTTCAAACATTCTTAACTTGCTGTTTGATTCACAAACGTCTTCTTGGGAAATGTTACGTCGAAAACTAGTTATCGGGAAAACTTTAATAAATAGAAGAAAAAACAAGAGAAAGACATTTAAAATAGCTTTGTTCATTCAAAACTTCCTGCAGTTTACAGTGTTCGCTGAATCAATAATTATAAATAGATATAAAATAAATGTTGCTTTACGTGATATGTTAAATGTGTTGCAGAAAATAAGAGAGATAGATAAGAATTAACCATCTAAAACAAAGATTCTCTACGTGGTACGCGAAATCAAGTGTGGAATTTCTGAAAAAAAAAAAAAAAAAGATTTGTGGCACCGAGCAAATTTAACCCCACAAAATAAAACTTCTCCGTATGGTATGCCAAATGTACTGGGAGTTTTTCAATATGTGACATTGGTCAAATGTAAACATTCTTCGTCAGGAAAGTGCTGTACCTAAACTCAAAGCCTGCAAACTGAAAGTTAGTGACGTATTAGGAGAGAAGAAGAAAGGTCTGTAAAAATGGTTGGAAACTTCACTTCTCTGTTCTTCTACTTATTTCCTTATCTATCATTTACCACATACACAACGTAACCACATAAACCACTCATGTATTTTACTGTTCTTGTGTCAGAGTGTACATCAAACAAAGTCTTTAAATACAAAATAATCGCATAACGTTGTAAATTAAACACTACTTTTGCTATAGCGTCATTAAAGCACGGTGTACTTTGTCATAATCTTTTTAAAATCACTATCAAAACATTTAAAGTTTGTGTTTTCAGGTCATTTTAAAATGGGTTGAGCATTCGGTGAATTATGGCAAGAAATGGCTCAGAATGAAATACAATTTATTGTTTAAACAACTGGAGCGGTTTTCCAGTGATATTAGTTCTTTAATGTCGAACTATATTTCACTTCGCTGTAGGAAAGTAAAGATAACCTAATTGAAGTCTGGACTCTATATCATAAATAACACGTGGGTTGCCCGAACCATATGACGAGCGAGAAATTGATGATGGAAGACATCTAAAAGTCTAATGGCTTGATAATGACTTCGAATTCGTAAGATGCTGAAGTGGATGTCGAGGTCATTAATTACCAGTAACACGATCTGAAGAAGCTTGTTCACAAATATTGCTGCCTAACAACTGATTGGGAAGTAGTTCTAGTTCTCTATATAACTCGCTTATTCTGCTTATCTTTCCCTTGTCATACAAAGGGCACAATGACACATAGTTCATAGTAAACATTGATAAAGCAATTTTGTCTGTAATCTTAAGGTAAAGGAAAGTGTCAGCAGCCAAGGATAATTTTGCGTTCCTGTGAAAAAGTTTAAATTTTAATTAAGGTGTGAGGAAATATAATGTTACGTTGTACCCAGTGCGTACCCTTTTGGTATACTTCCGCAATGACAACGTCACTTACAGATAACTTTAAGTTATACAACAACAAAAAAAACATGATCGGAAAACATTTTCTGTATGATGAATATTACCAACTTGACTGATAAGTCTTTTATTTAAAGAATATTACCTTCAACGAGACGCTTTTCTTTTAAAGAGTAAAATTCATTTAATTGTCTTACACTGAGTTTAATAGAAAGAGACTAGTGCGTTATATTAAGGGAATTTAGAAACTACTAAGTCATATGTTAATTACAAACTATGTAAAGTCGTGGTGAAACTGTTGTATCAGAACAACATTTTGACATTATTTCGTGTTACGTACGTAATGTGGTTCCACCAAAAATTTATTTATTTATTTATTTATTCTTTTGAAAAGGCATGTAACAGCTCTTCCCGACGTAAAATAGTCATACACTCAGATCATAAAGATGTATTCAGATTGGAGATTTATAATTTCAAGACAGAGTATTCCTAATATCTAATTATGTGGAAAAACAAAATTATATGAATCAACTCGAGTACCAAGGACTATCCAGGAAGAAACCTTCAATAAGTCGTATCTTAGCCTGAGCGCGTCTTGTGATAGATGGAATACCAAAACACAAACGCCAGTTAAAAAAAAACACCCATATGTTCCCCGTAACAGCACGCAGCAAATCCAAGAGAAATTTCTGTCTGGAAAAGTAACATATTTTATCTGTAGATAAATTAGTTCAGTAAATAATTATATTTGTCTAACTAGTAACAACTAGTAAACAGTAAGTAATTATATTTGTCTAACTAGTAACAACTAGTAAACAGTAAGTAATTATATTTGTCTAACTAGTAACAACTAGTAAACAGTAAGTAATTATATTTGTCTAACTAGTAACAACTAGTAAACAGTCAGTAAGTATATTTGTCTAACTAGTAACAACTAGTAAACAGTAAGTAAGTATATTTGTCTAACTAGTAACAACTAGTAAACAGTGAGTAATTATATTTATCTAACTAGTAATAACCAGTAAATAGTGAGTAATTATATGTGATAAGTCTTAGTATAAACCAGTAAACAGTGAGTAATTATGTTTGTTTAACTAGTAATAACCAGTAAACAGTGAGTAATTATATTTCTCTAATTAGTAAAAACCAGTAAACAGTGAGCAATTATGTTTGTTTAACTAGTAATAACCAGTAAACAGTGAATAATTATATTTGTCAAATTAGTAGAAAACAGTAAACAGTGTATAATTATATTTGTCTAAGTAGTAGAAACCAGTAAACAGTGTATAATTATATTTGTCTAAGTAGAAGAAACCAGTAAACAGTCTATAATTATATTTGTCTAAGTAGTAGAAACCAGTAAACAGTGTATAATTATATTTGTCTAAGTAGTAGAAACCAGTAAATAGTGAGTAATTATATTTGTCATACTAATAATAACCAGTAAACAGTGAGTAATTATATTTGTCAAACTAGTAACAACCAGTAAACAGTAAGTAATTATGTTTATCTAACTAGTAATAACCAGTAAACACTTAAATTTTCTTCACGATTAATAATTTCATTATAATTTGATACTTCTTTGACCACATACAATGTGTTCATATCAATAAAAGATAAGCATATGGAAATAATAAAAATGTTTCTACAAAGCTTAATAAGCTCATTTGTGGAACTTTTGAACAACTGTAACCAAGCATTTTATATGTATTAATAAACAGAAATAAAGAAATACAAAATGACGAAATCAGTATTAGAAATCTATCTTTATCGTTATTTTATATTAAAGTATATTTCAGATCAACAAGTTACTGAATATAACATAATAAAATGATATTGTTTTGTTTGTTGCAGCTTTATCACAAACAAACAATTACACTGATAATAAAAGAAAAATTAATGATAATATTAATCCTATATGAATAAAATACCATTCATTGAATACTAATCAATTTGTCTATCAGCACAGGTTAATAACCAGTCTTTTAATTTTTTAACTATTTAATTGTATTTGTATTTCATACATTCCTAGGGAGTTGGTTCATCATGTGTGGTAGTTATTATGTGTGTTCCGTAGTTATTATTGTAGCTTTGAATTTTATAATACTTATTTTACTAATGTTTTAGTATGATACATATGATTTCTTAGAACTTTATTATTTAGACTCTAATAAGAATTCAAAATTATTACGTATCAATAAAGTGCTTTTATATAAAAAAATATTTCTTATAATTTCATTTGTTGGTGTGATATTCACAATATTTTCAACATTTTTCTTTAAGATTATCATTTTAAATGTTCTTTTTTTGAGTGAATGTTACTTGTTGAACCATGTATTATCAACCCATAATGCATAACAAATTTTGCTGAAGATACATAAATTATTTTTATATCAATTGATAAATATTATTTATTCTCTTTACTTTTGCTGTAATATGTCTCAATTTATTCTAAATCATATTTATATGTTTATACTAAACAAAAACATAATCTATAATTAACCCAAAGTAAGTTTTAGTATTATCATTTTCTACACGCATACTTTAAAATCAGGAATCTGCTTTTTATCTACAAATAAATGTTCATAGTCGTTACAATATCTTTGATCATAAATATCTAAAACATTCTGTTACTAATATTTGTATAGTGTGAGTCAAGTATTTTAATTTTTGCTATGTCAGTATTAATGTATATGTTAGTTATATTAAGCCAATACTTTAATTTATTGAATGCAACTTGAATTTTGTTTTCCCAAATTCCACACGACCATGATTTACACTTAAAGCTGTATCATCTGCATATTGATATATTTTATTATTTAAGCCTGTACTTAGGATATCGTTAACATATACATTAAACAGAAGTGGACTCAAAGTACAATATGTAACAACATGTTTTTTGTTATTTGATCACTTATTATTTCGCTCTCCAGTGGCTCAGCGGCATGTCTGCGGACTTACAATGCTAAAATCAAGTTTCGATACCCGTAGTGGGCAGAGCACAGATAGCCCATTATGTAGCTTTGTGCTTAATTCAAAACAACAACCACATCTTATTATTTTCCAATTTTTGTTATATCAACCATATTAATCAAATAATTTATGAACCGATTATATAACATTTTTTTTTATATTCATTATGTGTAGTTTATCCAGCAGTATTTTATGATTTAATGTATCAAAAGCCCTAATTAAATTAAGAAATAACACAAGTACCATTTTATT
This sequence comes from Tachypleus tridentatus, assembly GCF_004210375.1. Classification (NCBI taxonomy): domain Eukaryota; kingdom Metazoa; phylum Arthropoda; class Merostomata; order Xiphosura; family Limulidae; genus Tachypleus; species Tachypleus tridentatus. The sequence goes on from NC_134834.1 coordinate 175,945,862, forward strand.
TTTATCTAACTGTAAGTTTACATCATTGGAAAAGTTTTTAATAGAAATGTAGTACTTTTATTTTTAACAAACCCACATTGGCACTAATTTATAATTTTATTTTTTCAATAAAATTCAACGTTGTCTTGTATACATATATCTATGTTATTCTTTTATTCACAGGTACAACTAAAATCGGTTTGTCATTATTAAAGTCTTTTTCCATGCCTTGTAAACAGTTTTTATCATTCACATTTTAAGTCCATCAGGTATTTTCCTTTCTTACAAATTAAATTCAATATGCATATTATAACCTTTACTGATAAACTGTTTTACAAATCTTAAGTGTATACCATCAATTCCTCGTGCTTTGTTAAATCCATTAAATTTGCTATATTAATAACTTCTGCTGTTATTAAGAGGAAATATATTACATTAGTCTGTGAGGCTACTCATTCAAGATACGTTTTTCTATTTCTAACATAATTATGATTATTTTAATTGTTACTCTTACTTTTGGTGTATTTATTTCATTTATAAACTCTCTATTAACATTACTTGCTAAATCTATAGTAGTTATATTTGTACTGGCAAAATTGTGCTTTAATTCTTCACCAAATCATTCATCCATAACAGAATTATTTACTAATTCATTAATGTGTAGGCCTGGCATGGCCAGATGGGTTAAGGCGTTCGACTCGTAATCTGAGGGTCGCGGGTTGCATCCCCGTCGCACCAAATACACTCGCCTTATCAGTTGTGGGGACGTTATAATGTGACGGTAAATCCCAATATTCGTTGGTAAAAGAGTAGCCGAAGAGTTGGCGGTGTATGGTGATGACTAGCTTCCTTGTCTCTAGTATTACACTGGTAAATTCAGGACAGCTAGCGCAGATAGCCCTCGTGTAGCTTTGCACGAAGTTCAAAAACAAACAAACATTAACGTGTTTCCAAGTTTTTCATTTTACGCTGAATGTCAAAAACTTTGTCATAATAATTCTTTTTTTCTTTCTTATAAAATACATTTCAGAAATTCCATTTTCTTTGTAAACTGTTGTGTTTGTTTCATTCTTCTGACATTTATGCTTATGTCATAATTCAACCTTTTCTCTTATTAAATATCAGAATCCATCAAGGTTTTGTTCTTCGTTTAGCTTTTCTATTTTGGTTTCAAATGTCCGTCTTTCTCAGTTTTGGTTAGCACACAAAAAATTGTTTATACATTATTACAGGATATTTGAACCTTAAAAATATTCCAACTATAGGTGTTTATATCATTTATAAAATTATTATTTTAGTTTTATTAATCTCTAAAATATTATCTATGCTCTTTATCATACTTTTTATTGCCTTTAAGCTGCTTTTTAAATTATCAAAACCAATTTTTATTCTGACATTTTTTCCTTCTACACACATGACCTAAAGAATGTATAAACAGCTTTCCACTTCTCCATTCTAATCTTTTGTTAATGTTTATACTTTGCTTAAATCCATTTTAATAGTCAATGATCAAATTATTATTTTAATTGCTTTTCCTTTGATACTGATATTTATATGTCTATACAATATGTTCACAATTTTAAAATGTATTAAGCAATTTGTTTTCCAAATTTATAATAGAAACATTAAAATTGTAATTTATAGGTCTGTAAATTAAAAGTAATAAAACTTTATAATCATTTACCTCAACAGTGAATGATAATATTTCTGCATCTCCCAAAGTTAATTCACTAATTATGTAGATAAATGTTTTATGTAGCAAAATAAAATTTTTCCTTCTACATTTATATATTTTTCATAACTTTCGAAATTATAATTTTGGATTTGGTAGTATTTTAAAAATGTCTCTATGATTATTATTATATCTAACAATATTAAATCTTTACCAACAACTGTACAAAAATAGTCCCATTTATTTTGAATATTAATATGTAACAAAATAAGATTATTACCCTCAGTATGTTCTAATCTCTATACATTATCCTTTATAGTTTTTGTTGTTTTTTTACAATTTATATGAGCATATTCATTACTAGTTGAGTACCTGTTATATAAGTTAAATTATGTAAATTCGTGATTAATAAAAGGACGTGAAAAGTCGCTTTTCTTATATGTTATCCTAAAAACAAATGCTGCCTTCTCTCATATTCTATTGGATTTTACTTTGTTTAAAAACTTCCTTTTTATCCTTTTACCATTTCTCTTAATCTAATTTTAAAATTAACTATTATAGGTGCTATCTTTTTTATTATTATAAACAAGTGTTTTCCAAACATATATATATATATACATAATCCGAAATATTAAACTCTTGAGGCACTCTGTGTAGAATATTTTTAACTTCTTCGTTGTCTTGTGTTATTCCATATATCTCCAAATTACGTCTTCGTTCATACGGTTCCAGATCATTAACTTGAATCAATATTGTTAAAGTTAAATCACTATTTCAGTATTATTAGGCTTCAAACATTCCACTTTTCTCTCAAAAATTTAATATCTTCTTCAGGTCTTCTTTCTATCAACAATGTCTTCAAACTTAGCTGGCAAAGAGTTTATGGGACCTATCATTAAATTTATATTCATTTTAATTTCCTCTAATATGTTAATTTTTCTGTTTATATTTTGGAACATAATATCTACCATTGTATTCTGTAAATCATGTTCAGTTACATCCGAATCTGGCTGAAATCTTCTCTTCACCTTCATTAACGGTAGCTATAAACGAATTTCGTTAAGTAACATTTTCATGATATGGAAGTGAACCCTTACAATTTTCATAACATGTTACATAGCTTCCATCGACAGGCAAAGGACGTATACAAACATCACAACATTTGGACATTATTTTACGAGTTATTTCTTATTTAAACGTGTCATGTTTTCAATAGAATTATTTTCACCACACCTGCAATGGTAAACTTAGACACAACAATTAACCATGCCCAAGTGACCACACTTTTCTTTAGTCCTTCAAAATGTTTAGTATTTCTTCTGTATATCATAATCAACAGCAATCTATTCAGAATTTTCTTCTCAATATCAAACGTCTTACAAAAATCAAAATACTGAAATAACAAAAAAAACATAATTCCAAAGAAAAATAAGTTAGTAAATTATAATAAATATTAGCAGGGAGTAAAAAAAAACATTTTACCTCTTCATACCATAATTCGCCATCTAGAGATAAATTGTAACTCTAATATGTAATTGTACTTATTTAACTACTAATAACCAGCAAGGCCTAGCATGGCCAGGTGGTTAAGGTACTCGATTCGTAATCCGAGGGTCTAGGGTTCGAATCCCAGTCATACCAAACATACTCGCCCTTTCAACCGTGAGGGCATTATAATGTGACGGTAAACGAGTATCCCCAAGAGTTGGCGGTGAGTGGTGATGACTAGCTGCCTTCCTTCTAGTCTTACATTGCTGAATTAGGGGCGGCTAGCGCAGATAGCCCTCGAGTAGCTTTGCGCGAAATTCAGAACAAAAACCAATAATAAATAGTGAGTAATTATAATTTTCTTTCTAGCAACAACCAGAAAACAGTAAGTGAATAGACTTGTCTAAATAGTAATAACAACCAGTAAACAATTATTAATTAAACATATCTAACTAGTAATAACCTGTAATTAGACCAGTTAGTGTAGTACTAAATAATAAATAATTAGACTTTTCTAACTAATAAGGACTACTAAAAAGTAATTAGTTTCAGCTGTCTGAGTTTTCCTGATAACTAATTGGCAGAAATTAAGTAAATTTGTATAACTAGTAGTAAACAGTATGTGATTACAGCAGTCTAGGCAGTAATAACTCGTAAACAGTAAGTAATTTAACTTGTTCAGTACTTAAATGTTACAACATAGTATCCAGTAATCTTCTTTAGTTCTTCAGTAAGCTATTATAATTTTTAAATATTATCTGGTATTCAAGGCAGGTCCTGTATTCTTTTAAGTTTCTAACATCCATGGTGAATCTTTTAGCAACACTGAAGTTTCCTCAATGAAACCTTTAATTAGAGGAAACCTTGTAGGAGTTGTTTGTTTGCACATTAAGGAATTCAATGGAATATATCTGTCGAATTAGTTAGAATGGTACGGGTTTGAAAGTGACAATGTGAGTTAAGAAATGTCACTGTAAATTGTAAGCACCTGATATACAAATCACATATAAATCGTGAACTCCATAAATTAGTTAAATAATTCAACTACATAATGTAATTTATTGAATATAGAAAAATAGTGAGAAGAAAAACGTACATTTATGTAAAAACGGCTGGTATGGGTAGAGAAAGATCTATGTAGAGTTTTTACATATATATTTTTCTCTACAAGTGGGTTTTCTCGTTATCACGAAAAAATGTATATCAATGCATGAAATGTATCCGTTAATATCCATACGAACTGAAAAATAAACATTATAAAGTAATATTGTGGTTAAGGAAAAAGTTACATATGGGCTATCCGTTCTTAGCCTACCTGAAGTATCGATACCCTAACGTTTTAGCGTTATAAGCCCTCTTGCTACTAAGCTACTGGATACCTGCAAAAAAATTACAAATTAGTGTGCATATAATTTCGAAGTATAAACTTGATATAGTGTAGAAATAAGACACTTAGATTCTGTGATAAAACCAATCATCTATACATATTTTGAAACATACTTTTATATGTATATGTATATATATATATATATATAGGTTGTAGATACAGAATCAGGGAAAGAAAAGACAATCGGGGGTACATTTTATCCTGCTATATAACACAAGGAGCTGAAAAGTTTAGTTAGAATCATTAAAAAAAATCTAGAGAGTTGGTCAATGTTAAACAGATTAAATTTCCGTTCTATATGAATGATAATGTTTATTGAGGTTTTCACTATTTCTAAAATATATTAGCAATCAGGCGCCCCGAAATACTCACTTTTGAAACCCAAGAACCGTCGAGCTTTGTAAGTATAAATATAATAAATGACCATGTTAAATTATAATGAACACAAGTCCCAAGAACAACCAGAAAAACATAAGTGAACGTAAGTTTCACTGTGCCCTTCAGATTAGTATTTATGTTGAGTATTAAGATTTCTATTTGTGCATCGCTTCACACTGTAGTTGTTCATTTTCTCTTCGCGGCCTTACTGTACATTTCCTAATTCATCATAATCTGGGTGTGGGACGTTAACGTTTAATGTAGACCTTTTCCTCCAGCCTTTTGTGAGCTGGCTTTGTTTGTTTGTTTCTTTTAAATTTCCCGCATAAATACACTAGGGCTATCTGTGTTGGCTGTCCCTAATTTAGCAGTGATACACGAAAGAAAATGCAGCTAGTCAACACCCCTCCAAATCTTGAGATAATCAACTACCAACAAATATTGTGATTGATCGTAACATTATAATTCTTCCATGGCTGAAAAGAGCGAGCATAGTCGGTGATGGGAATCGAACCAGCAGCTCGAATATTGCAAATCGAGTGCTATACCCTCCAGGGCTTTTGAGGTTAAAGGTTTTTGAATTGATTTCTTACATTTATTGACATTATGTATTAATTTTTCAGCTTTCTCCTTGATAGAAGAAATTAAAATTTATTATAAATTAATATGATTACAATATCTAGTATAATTTACCAGTAATTACTTTCTTAATTGCCAGTTACATACTTGCTTGACCACACTAATATGTCACATTGACCACTTGTGGTTTTAATAGATGTATGTATATACTTACGAAGCTATTAAAGACCACCGTAATTCATGCAGTATTAAGAGTATTGAAATATTTAGTTTGATTATTCAAACATTAAGCAATGCTAGGAAAAAGTTCATGACGTGTAAGGTCATCATACGTCACTCATCTAGGCTCGCAAAATAAAACATGCTCATATTGTTCTACGTTGCAATTCTAACTACAGATAATGACAATGTAATTGACGATATTTCCTCTAACTACGTCATCACAGGCACACAATGGCATGTCCTAAGAATCAATAGGCACATCGAAACAATGGACATTAACAGTATTTGTATGCATCACGTTCAATGTGAACATTATTGAAGCTGTAGACTGAGAAATGGTATATAAACGAAAAGAATCGTATAAATTGGAAATGTATTAAAGTTATTCTCTTACATAAATCTTAATGTTCGAAGCTATTTCACACTGAGTATATGCATGTTGGATTTTAGAGCACTACAGAATTTTACTTTGAAATCCTGATTTTATCTACAGATATTATATAAAAAAAAAAACTCTCTTAGTTACAGTGATGTTACTTAACAAACATTATCGTGTCCTTTTACATAGCAAACTATATAACCTGATTTCTCTATTGGCCACGAATTTAAAAATAACCTGAAGGTTTTACGTCATAAGGTCTCAATCCGAAATATTTTAAAGCTAAAACATTACAATATATTGATTTCTTTCTTTTCTCTCATGATCAAACTCATGTTCCAGTTTTCTGGTTATTCGAAGTATTCAAGTTGGTTAAACGTTTTCGAAGTAAATCAGTAGCCTGAATTTCAAGTTACTTGTTATCTTTTACTCGTTACTTGTTATTACTTGTAATCATCATACTTAGTATTTCCGATGGGTAAACTAGAAATCTGCGGACTTACTAATAAAATCCGAGTTCAGTGGACATAAAACACTTAGCTCACTGTTTATTTTGCGCTGAAAACATAAAACAAAACATGTTACAATAAACTGAGCCAAAATATTATAAAGGAAAGAATATTATGTGTGATTACTTATTATTCATTACTCATTTTTACTCTTTTTTTGTTCCTGAACAGAAAATGCTATTTCCTAATTGCTTATGTCTAAAGTAAATGAAAAAGACCTATTTTCTCTTAAAACTTTGCTTTTGTGACCTGAATAATGAAATTTTCAAATTTATCCATTTTACAGAACATTCCAGGTAGATTCAGTGTTGAGTAGTTCAACTTACAAGAATTTTCAAGAACTTTCTAGAATGTTATAAAACTTACAAATATTTTCTAAAGTGATGTAGGACTTACGAGAATTTTCTAGAACTTTCCATAGTAATATATATATAGGGGCTCACCACTCACCACTTCAGTTTAGTCCTAGCTGCCTAAGTGAACACATAGACCTATCCAAGGAGGCTTTACCAAGTTTCCCTGTTATCTTTGCCTTTGGGGCAGCAGAGACACCGCAGCGCACTATAATAGAAAGCACTAGCCACAACGGACCGAGTTCTTTGTGGGGAGGCACAATGTCAACTGTGAGCCACTAGTGAACCTACAGAAGGTGTTGTTCCCACCATTGCACGTAAAATTGGATCTTATGAAACAATTTGCCACAGCTCTTGATAAGTAGTCTGTAATCTTCAAGTACCTTCGAGACTTCTTCCCTAAGCTGTCTGAGGCAAAGGTCAAAGCTGGTGTCTTTGTTGGACCACAAATAAAGAAGATCCTGGAGTGTACAGAATTGCCTAAAAAAGCTCAATTGGAAGGAAAGTATAGCTTGGTGCAGCTTTGTCACAGTGGTTCAGACTTCTTCAAGGCCAAAAATTATGTGGAATTCGTTGAAATTCTGATGAAGAACTACGGAAAAATGGGCTGCAGATTGTTCCTGAAAGTCTATGTCCTTGACACTCATCTTGATAAGTTCAAAGATAACATGTGAGCATACTCAGAGGAGCAAGGTGAGCACTTCCACTAAGATATACTTTGAACGTCGCTACCAAGGAGTGTATAACGAAAACATGATTGGAGACTATATATGGGGCTGATACGTGAAAGTGATTTATATTACAGTCGCAAATCTCGAAAAAACTACTCACTTCTAAACATTTGTGTATACCTTTAGTATAAATATATGTTAGTCTTGATTCATATGTTGTTTTATTCAGACCTTACATAAATGAATATGTGCAAATTTGCCCGTTTTTTTACATATCCAAACACAAAAGCAAAGTTTGAAGGGAATAGTGGCCATTTTATGTACTTTTACAACTTAAGCAATTAAGATATAGCACATACTATTCAGGAACAAAATTTGTGTTGCATAGTATAATTAACGCATCACAAATTTTATTTGTTTGTTTTGATTTTCGAGTATCATTAAGTTATCTAATAGGGTTATCTAATTTTGACCTCCTGAGCTAGAGATAAAACAACTTTCGAACAACAGATACTGCCGACTGTTGTGCTAATTTTATCGAATAATGGCATTCGACTGTCGCTATTACAAAGTAATGTACGGAGAGTAACTTTTCGGCAATGACAAATGAATCATAACTTTCAAATGCACTTTACATTACACTAACTACTAAGACAAAACCCCTCGGTGTGGATTCCTGTACGTGGTGAGGGAACCTCCCAGAAAAAAGTTCTATTCTTTCTGTTTACTTCCTCTGGTATCTAAACACCCATCCACGTGTTTGCCGTGCGTGAGGGAGAGGAGACGATCCTGGTGGTTGAGGGTTTCAACTCTAACACACCACTTTAACCTTGAATTCCTGTAGGGGCATGGTAGTGGCCCCTCCAGGGTCAATTGGCTGGTCTACACGGGCTAGGGTCAACCAAGTACCAGTGTTGAATGTTCTAAATGGGCGTTGTAAACATTGTATGTGACACTGGTGTTCAGGTATAGTGCTCACAAAACTCTGGCGTTACTGCAGTATCTTTGTTTAGCACTGAAGTTAGTCCCTTCGTAAGGCTCCATGGTAGATGGGGCCAGTGGGCACCGAAACATTCTTTCTTTATTATGGATCCCCTAATCAAATTAAAGAAAATAGTGAAAAATAGACCATTGGTAAACGACCACATCTTGAAGATTTTGAACAGCAATCTTCAACACCATCATTTTATGATATTACATTCTTTATCAGACAAATCTTTAGAGGAAGTGTTTCTATTTTTTATTCAGAAAGGGATAGAGGGACTAGCTAGCTCTCCTAAGTATGTCAAAAGACTTCGTTCTGGTGAAGTATTGGTGAAAACATCCACTCCTAAACAGAGTGAACACCTCCTGTATTTGAAGACAATTGGGGATATATCCACTGAAGTACTCTCCATGCTACTTTAAATTCGTCACGAAGAGTTATTGTTGAGAGGAATTTGAAGATGAAATTATGATGCCGACCATTATCCTAATATTTACGTTTACATCACCACGTCCACCTGCTACCATCAGGCGGGTTATCTTAATTGCAAGGTACGGCCATATATTCCGAACCCTCTCAGATGTTTCCAATGCTACCTGTTGGGTCACTCTGAGACATCATGTCGTGGTTCCTTGACGTGCGCTCGTTGCGATAGCAAGAACCACGATGCCTATGAGTGTGAAATAGATCCTCATTTCGTTAAATGTAGTGACTCTCTCCCATACTACTTTCGTTCTTGCCTTAGGTAGGTGGAAAAAAAAGAGATACAGTGTTTTAAAACAATTCATAACATTGCTTATCGTGAGGCTTAAAAATGGCTGTCTACCGCTTCATCTTCTACTCCACTACAGTGGGAGTGCAGACGGATCTCTCTGTGCCTCCAAAAGAATCGTTCTCAAACCATATGGAAAAACATCCATGGTTAAGAAAGTTGATTAATCAACGTCTACACCTATCTCTGTCCCTATCATTCATTCCAGCAGAGCCCCAGATTTACTTCCTTTGGTTCTGGGTAGGGGCATTGCTTTGGATCCATCTTCCACTTGGGTTTCAAGATGCATAAAGATCATTCGTTCACGCACTCAGTCGCTGGAACCTTCTTCCAACGATAGATACCTGCCCAGTCGACCCAGGAAAGGGTCCATGGAGGTTGATAAACCTCCTTCGAATAAAGAAATTAAAGAAAAAGGCGTGGTCGAAAACAGAAAGGCTCTCAATTCAATTCGCTTACACTTAAGTAAAAATGGCCGCTTTGATACAGTGGAACTGTCAAGATTTATGTTCTCATCTGGAAGACATCAAAGCACTAATTTAGTCTTACCATCCTGTGTGTTTTCCCTTACAGGAAACATTTCTGAAACCTGCCTTTGGGTAGTTTTCTTTGTACAGAAATGATAGGTTGTGGGATAGACGAGTGCATGGAGGAGTGGCGCTGCTTGTCTATCAGCATGAGCTCACCCTGTCTTTGCCACTCTACCCTCCCTTGAAGGCCATAACCATCCGTGTTTCCCGACATATGATCAATCACACCTTGATGCTCTCATCGAACAGTTTCAGTCACCTTTGTAATCCTGGGGACTTTATTGGACATAATCCCCTCTAAGGAGGTGCTGGTATTGATGGGAGGGTCACTTCATAGAGCTTATGCTCTCAAATCACAACCTTTTTTCAATACCGGTTCTTATACTTATTTGCATGCACTAAGTTAGCCTTTTACTGCTACTGATTTCCCAGTCTACTCCCCTTCACTATTCTCCCACTTTTCTTGGAGTGTTGACAGTAACACATGGGGCAATGATCATTTTCCTATAATTTTGAAAGAAACTGGCCGTGGTTGATGCCATACTACATGCGTGCCCCGGTGAAAGCTGGATCAAGCCAACTGGCCTTCTTTAACTGCTCTCGTGGAACTTGATCCTGCAATCGTCGGTAAGCCATCGATAGACGACTGTGTGGCAGCACCAACTGACTGTATTATCCGGGTATCTTGCACTTGTTCTTCATCCTTCACCTCCTTAGCCATCAAGATTTGAGCAGAGTGATCACCTCTTTCCTTTCAGGATGATCATATCTATAACTATAAATGCTCTTTTCACTGGTGGAGTTCAAACTGGCCCTTCATCTGTCTTGCACTACATTGATCAGTCTTGATGATATACACTACTAGATGCTGCGCCATCTTTCTTCTCTTTCTCTTTCTATTCTTCTGGTTATTTTTAACCAGATCTGGCAGGAGAATATTTTTCCTGATGCATGGCAACAGGCTATTGTTCTCCCTTTCTCTAAGCCTTGGATGGATCCTAAGATCCCGTCAAATTGCTGTTCAATTGCTTTGACGAGCTGTCTCTGTAAGACCTTAAAAAGGATGGTTAATGCTTGTCTTGTTTGGTTCATCTAGTCAAACAACATCCTCTCACCTGCCCAGTGTGGATTCCGACGACAGTGCTCCACCATGGACCATCTAATTAAACTTGAAACTTCAATCAGAGAGATCTTTCTCAAAAAACAACATCTTGTGTCAGCATTCTTTGACCTTGAGAAGGCTTATGATACTACATGGAGATATAGCATTTTGGGAAGTCTTCATTTATATGGGTTGCATGGCCATTTTCCCATTTTTAGTAAAACATTTTTAAAGTACAGGTGATTCCAACTTCCTATGGGTTTGACACTTTCTCATTCTTTCCTGCAGGTACCTGTAGTCCCTTAGGGCTGTGTCTTGAGTGTCACGCGTTTTAGTTTAAAGATTAATGCCATCACTGGACATCTCCATCTTACTGTTACAAACGGGATCTATGTTGACGACTGACACGAGATGTAGAAGTTCTTTACTGAAGTGAGCCACAGCAAACGGTTTTAACTTCTCTCTCTAAAACCGTTTGCATGCACTTTTGCCGCCATCGGATTATTCACCCCAATTCTGAATTCCTTGTCGGTAAAGTTGTGCTTCCCGAGGTCCCTGGGGCAAAGTTCTTGGGCTTATCGTTGACCGTAAGCTGACCTTTATACCACACACCAAGCAGCTGCTAGTAAATGTACAAAAGCACTGAACATCCTCTATATCCCTCTTCGACCACTTGAGGAGTGGATCGATGTTCTCTGCTAAAGATATATCGTGGTCTTATTCGATCAAAACTGGACTATGGGTCTATGGCTCTGCCAGGATCTCGGGCTTAAAGATGCTGGGCCATTCATCAGGGGCTTTGGCTCTGCACTGGGGCTTTCTGCACTTTACCAGTTCAGAGCTCATACATAGAGTTTCATAAGCCTTCTTTGCATCTCCATCGTTTGCTATACTTTTTCAGAAGAGACGATCTGCTATTGCTCCTTTTGGCCTTTGTATTCAGGTGCAGTTGGATGAATTGGGTCTGTCCTTGGATAATATTGCTGTATCCACTAGTCAGCTCATCCCACCATGGCTTATTACAGTCTCCAAATGTGACCTATCTTTAAGTCATCTGAGAAAAGCAGACACTTCCGATTGGAAATACTGTCTGTTATTTGCTGAACATCTTTCAAACCATCCTTCCATTACTATTTATACAGGTGGCTCAAAATCAGGTGACTGTGTGAGCTCTGCCATGATTTGTTATGGTTCGGTGGTTGCTCACAAAATCCCCTCTACAATTTTTGTGCTCACTGCCGAACTGTACGCCAATTCTCTTGCTTTGTATCACACAGAAGCTAAGCTATATTCAAATTCTGCTATTTATACTGACTCGCTTGGTTCTCTACTAGCCCTGGAACTGCTTCACGTTAGTTCTTACCCTGTTCTCGCTGATATTCAAAACCGACTTGCCTATTTCTCTTTAACATCTACACTGTACTTCTAGTCAGTTCTTCCGGATTCCAGACCATGTTGGTATTGGCGGAAACGAGCTCGCCGACACCGCAGCTAAGTTTGTCTGCTCGGGCACTATCACTGCTGTGCCTGTCTCATACATGGACTATGGTCCTGTATTCGAGGCTCGGCTCCAAGCCAGTTGGCAGTCGACTGGGAGTGAACAACGTGAAAACAAGCTTTTTCAGATAAAACTCTCTATTGGACTTTGGCCGTGGTGTTTCTGTAAGGATCAGAAAGAGGAAGTTGTTCTAACTAGACTACACATTGGTCACAGTTTTTAACTCAACGTTTTCTTTTATCTGTGACTGATGCGCCAATGTGTTGTCTGTGTAACACTCAGGTCACAACAAGCCACATTTTACTGTCATGCCGTAGTTACGACTCTCAACGACAGCACCATTTTAGACATGTTTTGTTCCAAGGTTTACCCCCTGATGCTGGACAGTGTTACTGGCGATGATGAAAATGTTCACCTTACAAATGTTTTTAGTTTTTAAAGGATCTTTTTAACACTATTCAAGTTTTTAATTCAAAAATTAAACTCTCTTTTGTTTTAACATGATTATTTTTACGAATTTTAATAATTTTATTTTAATTTTTTTTTACCTGTTGTTTGGTGTAGATAACCTAGTTATTTTGCGCCATAAAACGCCAAACAACCAACCAGCCTTAGACACGACTGGTACATTTTACGAAAGACTACTAAATTTTTGAAAGTCATAAAATCTATTTGGGCGTTTTGCGACGTCTTTTAGTGGTACAGCAGGAAGTGTACGCCCTTGCGACCCTGAAATTAGGAATTCGATATTTCCAGTTGTGTGCTTTTCTTTAAACCAAAGTTATTTTTGTTACCCAAAATATAAGAATAAAATAAAGTTATAAAGTTGACGTTTTAATCACCCAAGTAATGAAAGAGAGTGAATATATAATGTGATGAGATCTATTTTAAGTAATATAAATTTACAAATGCAATTTCTTATGTTGGAAGATACAAACATCTGATCAGATGTACTACAATAAGTTGATTTGTTTTAAATAATCAAATATTGATCGATATTCAGGTCAATCAGTTGTTAAATAACTTTGATTTTTAAATCATAAGTGCATAATGAATAATTTTTATGTTACTCAATATATTAGAATATATTTTACGTGTTTTATTATATTATTTATAGAACCTATATTTGTTTAATGTACTGCTTTATAACATAAGTACTCTCTGTTAAAGATAAGATCTCAAGCGGAATGAAACACAATTTATTATCCTTGTCTAGACCAGAAGTGGATTATTAAACTGCATTTTCTCTTTTCGTTAAAAAACAGAGTACGAGACGAATGGTTTTCATAAATATGACGAACAGGATAAGAATTGTATCTACTTATTGTATCTGTAAGAATTTATCCATCTACAGACGTTTCGGTTTTGTTTTGTTTTTTTTCTCTGTTGTCTATCGAACTCTAGACTGCTGACGAATGCTGTACAGGCATTTATTCATATGGAACTCTGTTTCGGTAAACTTTAACTCCACTTTTCGCTTAGTAACTTTATATTACAGCATGTCCAGTTCGATATTCTGTATGTTTGATTGGTAGCCCTTACTTCTATGGCTCTAATGGCTTGAGAAAACTGCTTGTTTACGCCAGTTGAGGAACGTGCCTTGACGTAGAATGTATTACGTCATCCCGACATACTTTCATCACGAGTTTCTCGTACGAACGGTCACTGCCGCTGGGGAAATATATTGCACTATCAAAAGACAACATAATGTGAGATATAAGTTAACCTGATTAATCTAACTGAGCGTTGAATTATAAAACAGACTCATTACAAGTGTGTTTCAAACTGCTTACATCCTGACAAATAAATTAACAGAAAATTAGCAATTCTCTGAAAAATCTATATATATACATAAAACTTACAATTAAATAGATTTAAAAGTAAAATATGAATTTCCCTAAAACAGTAGCTGGACTGCATTTTCTAATATATATTGACATAAAAACATTTTTTGCAAATTGTGATCAGTAATACAAAAAAAAACATTTTGCAACGTCAAACTCAAAGGATTTATATAAATATTTGAACATGTTTGACACATTCGTCATGATCACACTCAAACATATAAATATATGAGTGTATTGTTCTTGTATTTGTATATGTTTAACGTTTTGTTATAAGAAGCAACTCAATAGAAAATTTTAAAACCAGAAGTTTATGTCATTTGTTTTAACAAAGAGAAACCACGTAATCAATTTTTGACTTCTCACATTATACACCTTTAATTTCAACTATTTTTATCACACACTTTGGTAAACCATACCCAGAGATATGATGTGCTATACTTGTTAAAATTATTCTGGAACTCGAGCATATTTAAAATTATTAAACTTTAAAATATTATTTTTTTATTTCTATTAAAAGTTTTAAAACATTAAAGCTCCTTTATGGCTCAGCTGTAAGTTTGAGGTTCATAAAGTTCAAATCAAATTTCGATACCTGCCATAGGCACAGCACAGAAAACATGTTGTGTAGCTTTATGTTTAATCAACAAAAACAAAACAAAAGTTACAAGGATAAATAAACTGTGAATAAATATTGTAAGCCAGATAGTACCAGGGGTTATACGTAACTACTAATGTATTCAAATAGACCTATTTGTTATATAGTTCACACAACTTGCACTTTAGCTTTTTTATTTTTCCTCACTTTGAAATTTACAACTTAAAATGCTTATTGTTATTAATATTTTGTCCTATTATCTATAATTGTTTGTAATAAACAAACACCATAATTTAAATATTCATTTATAAGTTAAAATACAAGGTTAAAATTTTCATGATCACATATTCAATTAATCAAAATTCATTTTTCGTACTCCAAACCAGAATATTTAGTCACTATTAATTAAATATATAGGAGTAACCAGAAGTTCTTCATATAACGTTATTGATAGAACTTTTAGAAAACAAAATCATTATAAGTGATGATGAAATAAATTAAAATCAACATCTAGAAAATAATTATAACAGGAACTTTCTTTCATCACCAGAGGTTAATTAATAATTTTGGTTGGCAAAGCAAAGAACAAGAAATTCTGATAATTATTTGATCTACACTCACCATTGGAAGGTCCACAATTTACTCTATCTAAATATGCAGTCCATATTGAAATTATTTCCGTCAAAAGTTATAAGCAGGGTTTGGACTGACGACAAAACCTCACGAACACGCATATTTCCCACGTCGTTTGTGATTCTCAAGTCAATTTGTGTGACTGTTTCCTGTATGAAGTTGGAGCCACTACTTTCGTTATCAGTGCCAAAACTATACTTGAGTACAACTATAAAATCTTTTACTTTTAGATCTCAAAATGTCCGTTGTGATCGCATCGATATTGACTGTTCGGGTGTAAGGTTGAAAATCTCTGAACTTTGTGCATGCAGGTTTGGTTTGGTTTTTGAATTTTGCGCAAAGCTACACCAGGGTTATCTACGCTAGCAGTCCCTAATTTAACAAAGACAAGAGGAAAGGCAGCTAGTTATCACCATTCACCGCCAATACTTGGGCTACTCTTTTACCAATGAATAGTGAGGTTGACCGTTACATTATAACGCCTGCACGGGTGAAAGGGCAAACATGTTTGTAGTGACGGGGATTCGAACCCGTGACCCTCAAATTAAGAGTCGAGAGCCCTAGTCACTTGGCCGTGCAGGGCCTGCACATGCAGGTAATCGAGAGAATAATGGTAAATGCTGACAAGATGCCGAAGAGTAGCAAAGTTCCAGTTATCGTCAGCGTAGTTTGGAATATATGTTGTTCTGTAACCAACGGAACAAGCAGACCTATCATTAACTATGGGGAATCTTCTGATGATTGTGATCTGTTATAATTCGGTCAGTTTTGTTCGATTTGGAAACTGTAGAGGATAATCGTTAGATTCGTGCCGCAAGGCGCCTCTTGTTGGTGAAGAGATTTTGAGTTAAAAAGCAAAATCAGTGTTATTTTTTCCTGATTTATTTCTTGAGTAAAATAGTCAAATAATACTACAAATGCAATAAATGCAACAAAATAGGTATTTATAGAACTGAATCTGAATATGTTTATCTATACACCGATTGTTAATTGTCTGAACACGTTAAGTCTTACCAGTAATATTATTCAGCAAGAGAAAACTGCGATTTTGGTTGAACAGAATGATATGACGGTTAAAAATATTAAGAATTTTATAAACGTACTTGAACACAGTAAAAATAATTATGAGATTTGAATAAGGAATAAAAGTTTGCAAGTTAGAAAATCTACAGATGGCGCAACCTTCTTCGCTTTTTACTGTATATAAATATTCTAATGATATGGATCACATGGGAAATGTGTAATGTATCAGTAATTTGTAAGCGTGTATTGAGTTTCACGCTAATGAAAATGACGTAATTACTACCGAAACACGTATCGCCGTCCGTTTTTGTCACCGTGAATCTTTCAGAAAAAAAATTTTAGGTTGTAAAACATTGATAATAAAAACGCCATTATTTCCTGCACCCTCGGCAATGTGTAAACTTATAACTTCCTCATGAGTTATAAGATTGAAAAATCTGAGGTTTCAATTTATAAAATATTTGCTATTATGATTGTAATATGTAGCGTTTCAGATATATGAATAAAATATTTATTAAACTATTTAGCTATAAGAACGTAATTTATAATTCCATTATCAATTTGTATGTTCCTTTTATCTGGTAAACTTTTTTTGACAATTTCCTATTACGTCACTCATATAATTAAATTACTTTCTAATCTGTATTACATCTTTAAAATTCATTCTTGTAATATTCCCTTTTCGCATTTATTAAAATATTAGAACCTTTCTTCTTTATGTGGTCAAAAATCTGACCACAAACAAATTTTCAAAACATTTTAGAATCATCTAATTAAACTCTAAATAATCCAATTTTTATTTATATAGCCTAGTTTGTTGCGATTTTTGTTCTAATAGTTATTCAAATGTGTGGTAACCTTCGTTAAAATATATCCCCAGTCGCTCAGCGGTATGTCTGCGGACTTATAAAGCTAAAATCCGGGTTTCGATACCTGTGGTGGGCAGAACACAGATAGCCTCTTGTGTAGCTTTGTGCTTAATTCAAAAACAACAACAACATCGTTAAAATATTTTCGTTAATATTATATAAGTCTGTGGACGTTTCCCAATACTTTTACCACAGTTTATGTTTTTTGTCTAATTTGGTGTTTCTAGACAATCTTTTAATTTAACACTCAGTTCTTTTCTTTGACGCCTTCTAGAAAGATCAAAAACCAACATCAATTCCTTTATTTTCTTGATTATCTCTAATAAACAGATGGTCCAAATATGATGTAGAATTATTTGGACTTATTTCGGTGAATTAATCTATTAATAACATCCTTTTAAATAAAAAAAATCAGATACCTATAAACATTATTTTCTTCAAGTATAATATTGGCTAAGAATGAAAACGTTATATTAACTAATAACACCAGTAGTTCCTCAAAGGCCTCGCATGGCCAGGTGGGTAAAGGTGTTCGACTCCTAATCCGGGAGTCGCAGGTTCGAATTCCTGTCACACAAACGTGCTTGCCTTTTTAGCCGTGGGGGCGTTATAATGTGACGCTCAATCCTACTATTCGTTAGTAAAACTATAGCCCAAGAGTTGGCAGTGGGTGGTGAGGACTAGCTGCCTTCCGTCTAGTCTTACACTGCTAAATTAGGGAAAACTAGCGCAGATAGCCCTCGTGTAGCTTTGCGCGAAATTCAAAAACAAAAACAAACAAGATCTTCAAATGTATTTAAAATTTATAAACCGTAGACACGTAGGTTAACTCCATAACATAGTAATGTATTCATGTTATTTAAATATATTTTCCTATTTACATTTATTTTCTGAACAGAATGTTTACAGAATCCCTGCATTATTGTATTTTCTCTATATCTCGAAATACGTTTTACTCACTCATGCAATAAACATTTATTTGGTCATATCTATTTTATATTTTAGATTAAATTACTGTATCTGAATTATCATATAAAATTTTAAATAAGACGCCATTTTTTTGTAAATTCGTCTCTAAGTTTGTTTGTTTTTTATTTTCTGATGAAGTTTAATTTCATTGCTATATTTTTGCAATGAAAAGTTTTAAAATATAAAGCATCGTTGCAAGTAATACTTTAACAACAGTGCAAATCAATCGGTTCAATCAATATATATACATGTAGTAACCGTTTGGTTGACTTTTCACACTTTACTCATCTCTTACTCTTTATTTGTCCCAGTTTGCACAGCGGTATGTCTATGGACGTACGACGCTAAAATCTGGGCTTCGATACCCATGGTGGGCGGAGCATTGTGTAGCTTTATGTTCAATTACAAACAAACAATGCTCTTTATAATTTACTATTTTCTAACTTTATCATAAAAAACATTATAATATTTAACCAAGTACACTGAACATTTAGACCTTTAACCACCTTTTCTCAGTGGACCAGCGATAAGTTCATCCACTTATAACGCTGAAATATGGGGTTTGATTCCTCGCTAATTCTGAAATATTCCTTTTGTTTATCTGAGCACTTTCCATTTCTAATGATAGTCAGTTTAAAGATTTAGCCTTTTTGATCAACAAATGCTGTTTAATTAACTCACCTGATTAAAATGTAAACTCGTACTCAGTACACAATAGAAAACATCAGTATTAATTCTGTTGACAAAGGAGGCTCTGTTTTTTATCTAGTTTATCTAGTACGATTTGTACCATCAGACCTCTCAACTCATATCAGTTTCAAATTCAGCAAACTACTGAACAGTCCATACGTTAAAAATAGTTATCTTCTCAGCCTGGAGGTTGACTGTAACTAGTTTTGTCTGCTCTAAGTTTTGTCTCTTATTTGAAATTACCCAAGCTTAATTGTTTCGATCATTTCTTGGTCAACAGTTAATTTTCTGGAATATTTTAGAGCATTTGCTCTCCCATTATTCATAAAGGATACCTATCACACTTCCAAGGATTTTAATTTCCATGGTCAAAAAGATTTACTTTCACCATGTATATTTATATTCTGTTATAAGGACGCTTCAGTTGCTCCAGAGACCGATCCCTAGACTAAATACTAATATAATACTTTGACGTTAAGAACGTCTAAAATGTCCAGAAAGAGCGCATTTTCAAACATCAACTTTATCATAGAAGTGACTGTCTATAAATATTATCCATTAATACACACACAGCGACTTTACCCACCATCCTGCCCCAAGTTGAACAGAAAACCTGACCGAGTTCTAATGAGTGATGTAAAATTCATATGGATGTTATAAATGTAGTAACCAGTATAGCTGACAATTGTGATTTAATTTATTTTAAGTTACATGCTCAATGGTTTTGTTGTTGTTTCTTTTTTGGTGGAGAAGATACCGCATCTTTTTCAAACGTAAGATGTTTTGAATTAAATATCATTTTTGTCAGTAAATACCAATAAACCATGGCAAGTAAGAAAGTGACATTCATTAGTAACCATCATTAAAGTTAGGATCACAACTTTATTATTGGGAACAAACCTATGCTCTATAGAACAAACCAATCTATTTAAAATACATTGTGGTAGTTTTACCTCTGAAAACCAATGTTAATAACTTCCGTTATAGCAACGCCATGGAATCTAGATTAACAGTTTCTTGTCATCACCCTATGCACTCGGTACAGCTGTATCAAACATTATCATTTATCTTAATTATATAGAGTAATATTATGCAACTCAATACTCTCTTTCATTAAGCAAGCCTGTGATAAAAGTTAGCAAAGAATAATGAATAATTACTTTCTGGCCGTACGATTATTTTGAAAACTTGGGCTGGAAACTGATAATCTAGTTTTCATGGCCTAACTAATACTTTTGTATTGACAAGTGCTTTGACTCCATAGTCTTGTTGCTCTAAATCAGTCGTCTTCAAACGGAATGACAAAAAGCTATAAAAAGTTAAAAAATTCATTAAACTCAATTGTGTTTTTCTATCACATAAAGTTTCCGTACTTTCAATGCAATTAAAACAAGGAAGAAATTCAATCAAAGCTGGAGAATTTATATCTCCTGTGTTTTTTTAATGTGCTGCTTTGAAATTTGGTGAGTGAACTAAGACCCTAGCAGAAAACAATCACGTAAAATGTATGATAGTTTGAATAACCACAGTCCAAACTATAGAAGGTGAAAAACTGCTAAACTATCACTTCTTGTTTGTGATGAAGAAAAACCCACTTGAAATAAAAATGTATTCTCAAGAGGAATTCTGCAAACTTTCTTGGTTAACCTAAAAATGGCCTAAAAAGGTTGAAACTTTGTCCTATACTTTATTTACTTTAAAGTTTTAATACCTATACCAACCGTCTTGAGAATACATTGTCACTGCTTGTATTAACACACAGCGTGCCCTACAGGTTGTTTTGGCTGTATAATACACTAACGTGTGTCTTGATATCTGCAGGAGTTCTCTTCACATGTATTAAAAATTGATCGTCTCTTCTTTCTCACACTAAGAATAAAATATAAAAAAGTAACTGAATAAAACATGATTCTAAACATTTATAGTTTCTCATTTTAACCAGGAAATGTAAGTTTTAGGAATTCCAATGTTATTCTCAACCTGTTTCAGAAATAATTTATTGCTATTTTAACGTCATAGAATAGTACTTGGTCGTTTGTGTTGGTTCTCCGACGAAAATATTTATAAAATTGTTATATTTAAAGTTTTCGCACAAACCCATAAAAGGGTTATCTGTTAACAGACTTTCACAATTTTGAACTAATAGACTATTACCAACGCTTGTGCTATTTTATGACTGAATAGTAGTATTTTAAGATCACCGCTATAACTCACCCATTGCTCTGAATTTTGAAGTGCATTTTATGGTAAAGGATATGAGGCTACGACTCGAACATTTGTAAAGACCATAATTACTACAGCTGAAAACCTATTTTGTCAAGTTGTTGTTTTAGTAAAGTTCAACGTATACTGAAACAGAAACCGTCAGAATTTTCAGTTACACTTCCTGGGTCAAGCCAAATAAAGGTATATTCACTTACATCTATAAAACCTCGTTGATCACGAATACTAAATGCACATTTGCAATATTTTCTGGTTTTTGTCTTAGAGCAAAGCAACATTGGATTATTTGATGCTTCCACCGTGAGGAATCGAACCGCGGGTTTTATCTTTGAAGGTCCATAAACTTACCGCAGTCCCATCAGAAAATAATAGTTGCTGTTATGCAATTTCAGCAGTTATTTGTATCTGATGAGGAAACTCGTAGTTCCTGCCTAAAATTTGGATGTCAAACAAAGCCCATAGCGGCATAAAAATTACTTGAAATGTTTCATTTCAAACTGTGCGTTAAACGTGTATGAAAAACACAGTGAGAAACATTGGTTAATTTCGCAAATAAGAAAAATCCCTTTATCCTATCTCTGCACTGTGCATTTCGTGTGCAAGGGACAACTGCTAAAGCGCCTGATTATCACACGTGACACAGAAGAATATTCACTTGATGTGTAGCTGATACATATTAACTTGACAACAAAATTGGTTGCTTCCGTTCTACGTATGACATTACCATATAGATTCATATAAGCATCAAATGTGGCGTTCAAAGCACATGTGAATGTTAAATTACTTTCACTAAAGAGAAAATGTTAACTTGGTGTTATTAGTTGCTGAAATTCTCTAACCCACTTTATTTCAATAACACGAGATGAAGATATGTTTCAATCATAGCTGGTTGGGCAAATAGTCAAATAAGTGCATACATAAAAATCTTTAAATGACATAAAACAAGGACATGGTTCAAGTTATTGTTTACCAAATGCTATGTGAGGCTAGATACGTTGTTAAAGGAACTTAAAACAGTTTTTGTTCACAGGGTACACAACATACTATTGCTAATTATTAATTCATCTTAAGTAATCTCAAGAGGCGTATGTTACATATATAACTGAATGTTATGAGATAGGAAACCTGAACTAAAGAATTATATTAAAACTCAGTTTCTCACTATTATCTACAGATACACCGTACGTAGCCTACTGGTGAATGTGTCGGGTTGTGGGATTAAAGGTCAAAGGTTTCAGCCGAGATATGCTGCTGATCAAATTTCGCACGCGACATTCAGTCTCACTTTCTATTAGAAGTAGCTAGCCAGTGGGCACTAATAATAATTGGCTGTCTCCATTCCTTTGCTCAGTAATTTATAAAGTGCGTATCGCTACGCCTAGACTAGAGTTTCCACACTTGGCTATTTAGCCCTTATATCGGATAAAATATTCTTCAAGTTGACATTACTATATGACAAACACTATTAATATGTGTTACACAAAAAACAACTAACAAAGTGTGTGTGTGTTTAAGTGAGAAAATATAAGATATGATACTACAGCCCATTTCACTGTAGAAAATAGTCAAAGGATAATTGAGATTTATAACCTGGGGTATTTCACTCGTATGGAAGTCAGTTGGACGAATGAAAGGTAATCAGATGAAGTAAGCTAGAAATGCCTGGAAATATCATTCACATAGCTGTTTGAAACCGGAATTACAAAGCTAGTAATGCCTGGAAGTATCGTTCACATTGCTGTTTGAAACCGGAATTACAAAGTTAGAAACGCCTGGAAGTATCGTTCACATAGATGTTTGAAACCGGAATTACAAAGTTAGAAATGCCTGGAAGTATCGTTTACATAGCTGTTTGAAACCGGAATTACAACAAAGGTCAAGGAAAGGCATGGACGATAAGAGATAGGCTTTACAAATCCAGACGTCCAGTAAGATCCATTTATCTAACGGCAGGCTAAAGTATAGTTCCCTTGCAATTGTGCCAGTAAGGTGACAATCTGACCAAAGATATCTGGATATTTTTTTACACAGGAGTATAGTTTTTACTCAAACCACATAACAGACGTACACTCATTCGTGAAGAGTCTGGAATTAGATTCAACCATACTTTCAAATAGAATTTTAGTGCAAATAATAACAGCTTTAGTGAGGAAATCACACCCCTGCACTCTGCACACATATGCGGAATGGTGTCACTACTTTGACACATACCATGGATTTCTGTATTACCACACGCTGATGTAACTGACCATGGCTTAATTATGTTCTGTAATAACTCCCTTAATTGGCCAACATATATAAATAAGAGGTTGACCGAATAGGGTGGCTTGCACGACGTATTATCCCAGGACTTCAAACCAATTTTCATGTATCGAATGATCTTAGGATACGTGTCACATTCCACCAAGTGTTTAAAAACACCGAATATCACTTAAAAACAGCTTTTTCAAAGGAGTGGTCAGTTATACCTTAAAATCTTATCCGGATTATGACGGTAAACTTGTAGCACCAATTATTTTTGCTCTTAGTGTTAACTGTACACCATATAGAAGTAAAAAAAAAAAAAAAACATGAACTAGAAATAAGCAAATCCCTAGACAATAAACATCAACTTAACGATCAATCATTTCAACATGTGAGATCACATGACAGAACATGAGATGTCTGATTTGCGTTACAAAAGAGGGAGGGAACGTTAGCGACTTCAAATTAAACCAGTAGAATTTACGTTGTCATAGATAAAACCCTAAAAAATTCAGTCATCACTTCATTACAGTCGGTGGCGTCGTTTCTTAAATTATGTGTACGAATTTCAACATTATCTCTTGAAGTGTTCGAAATCTTATTTGGCGTCAAGAAGTTGGGACTGTTGGTCACGTATTCGCTATTGCTAGTTGCTGTATTAGTTGTACGATAAACGTAGACTTGCCATAACAGGATATTTTTAGAGAAGCTCCCTGTATTGTATGAAGAGAAAGATAGTGTTAATGTATAGATCATTATTCTAAAAGCAATTCTTTATCTAACACCTTAAATGTAAAAGTTAGGAGCAGCTGCTGGTGAAATCTCCTCATATCTTCCAAATGACGTGTCTTTATTAGTTCATCTAAATATACTGCTTGCACAGACATACCTTCTGATAATATTTTTATCAAATAATAATATGATCCACATAACAGAGGTTCATTACTTAGGCAAGACATAAAAACAATTCTTCAAATCGGCAGAAAAACCAGAAGAGATTAGCAGAATATTCTAAATTTATTGGCTGACTTAAAAGCTAATACAAGTCTTTTTATCTGTAAAGTAACTGTAACTTTCCTGTTAGTCATCAATGTAACAGCTAATTGTTGTGATTGGTTATTATTAGTATAGCCACTGTTTCTGACGTAAAAAAAAAACTATTTTTTTCCTTTTCTTTCAGGTGTTAAAGAAGTCAAGATGCTAAAAAAGTATGGGATATTTATCTGTAAGTAAAAATTTAGTATTCAAGGGCAATAGTCCAACTACATCTTAGTTTAGATTAGTTTCATAGATACACTTTATATCAGTTCCATGAACACTTCCTATCACTTGAACAAACACACTTTACATCAGTATCACAGAAACACATTATTAACACTTTGTAGCATAGCTGCCATTAATACATCATTATTTCAGTATCAGATTTTTTCATTAGCTCTATATTTTGTATTAGCAGAAATATTTCTAAAAATTGTAAAATGTATGATGGAGCCGTAACATTGTAATTATAACATAAGAATGCTCTAGCATTTTATTTAGTAACTTTTCCAAACCATTATCACGTATTGTTTTCCTTCTTTTTAAGTAAATAATAACTGTAAAGTTACTAGCATTTTGTCTTTATTTAGCTATAACTTATCCTGAAAGAAACACGAGGTGTTTTATGGTTCTATGTATTTACTTTAATGGTCATGTTGTAAAGAAACAAACAAGGCCAATGTTGTAAGTAAATATGATAAT
Organism: Tachypleus tridentatus; assembly: GCF_004210375.1. Taxonomy (NCBI): domain Eukaryota; kingdom Metazoa; phylum Arthropoda; class Merostomata; order Xiphosura; family Limulidae; genus Tachypleus; species Tachypleus tridentatus. The sequence goes on from NC_134834.1 coordinate 175,971,199, forward strand.
GTAACAAAATCTAACCTAATAGAGTTGTTCAAAATAATTTGAACTCTTTAACCCTTCAGAAATTTATTTCGTCCATCATAAAAGCTACCTACCCTACCTCTGATACAGAAGATTCGCGATTCCGTAGCTAAAATATTACTTCTTAAGGCTTAAACGCAGCTTATGTTGTCAAGCGAGGATTGACAGAATCAAGTTGAACGATCGGATTCGTCGTATTGATAATGTGAGAAGAAATTCCTGAGACTGCGGAAAACGTGCAATTCAAATAGCTATATTTTTTTAACATAAATACACATCATTCGAAAATTTTATAATTTAACCACCAGACTGAATTAGTTATCGGGATTAGATTCGCCGTAGTAGCGGGATCTGTGGTAACGTGGTAGCATGGTAGTGTTGGTTTTTACTTTTAAATTACAGAACACGCAGAAGATATTAAATAAATATTTTATATTTAGCACTTTACTTCTTTGGATGAAACCGTTTTACTATTTTATACATTCCTTTATATTGAAATATTGCTCTCCTGACAATAAGGATTTCATAATTAGAGAATATTTTAGTTCCAACATCTAAACGTGTACATTTTTACATCTTTACGCAATAAATACCTTCGTTTTTATGATTATTTTATTTCGCTAAATTAAATGCATAAATACATTCTCTGCAAAACTTTTTTTTTTTACCCGACGATATATCCATGTCGTAAGGCCTGGCATGGCCAAGCGTGTTAAGGCGTGCGACTCGTAATCTGAGGATCGTGGGTTCGCATCCCCGTCGCGCCAAACATACTCGCCCATTCAGCCGTGTGGGTGTTATAATGTGACGGTGAATCCCACTATTCATTGGTAAAAGAGTATCCCCCAGAGTTGGCGGTGGGTGGTGATGACTAGCTGCCTTCCCACTAGTGTTACACTACGAAATTAGGGACGGCTAGCACAGATAGCCCTCGAGTAGCTTTGTGCGAAATTAAAAAAAAACAACAAAACATATCCATGTCGTTATCTTGAAAGCCGTAATTGTGTTTCTCACATATAATTACTTGAACCAGAGGCTTTAGCAAGTTATTTTGAAAAAAATATCCAAATTAGTAAGTCGGGTGACAAACACAGCAGGTCCAAAGTTGTGGACGCATGAAAGTTAAGTCTCCATGTTCTTCAGCTTTTCTAAAACAATATGATACGACCGAGAACTGATCGCTTTCGGGAAGGAAATTCAGAAACACTTCCAAGCGAGAGATATTTACACACTTTATGTATTTAATGACGTTAGAAAACAAAGAGATATGGATGAATATGGGCTACCAAGACTAACCAGAAAGAGACCAGCAACAAGTCATACCCCAGCCGTGTTAAGCAAACTGGAACATCTTATAACAGAAAAAAAATATGCACACATAAAAATCATTGGAAAACCCGTTCATGTTTCCTAGGCAACAGTACGCAATATAATCAAGAAAGATTTCCATGAATCTTCTCAACCGTCCTGTATCTCAAGCAGCTGGAGAATAAAATGGGTATTTATATTGTTCCACAGGAGTATAAAACCACTCTCCTATGGATTTCTGTGCGATTGAACGGTTGTACTAGATGGATTATGAAAAGTCTGTAAGGAGGAGGAGCCTGTCTTTCACATGACAACATTACGATATGCACTCTAACTGTATTTCCAAAATCGTCTTAATAACAGGTACTAAACCTTTGAACGTACAATTCTGAAACATCTTTTAAAAAGAATCGTTTTATCCTACAATAAATGTTTCTTGTATGCTTCAACGTATCATCACACCCTACGTCTCTTGCACCAGTTCAATTTAGCATATATGGGTATATTTCTTATAAACTGTGAATATGTTTATTGCACAGCGTTGATTTATTCAAGGATTTTTTTTTTACCATAAACCTTTTCGATATTTTTACATAGTTTTCTGTAATATACGCTTTTACGTGTATATAGTTTGAAGCTTATGCAAATTTTAACACACACCTGTTTCTTTACAGCTTTTCTGGGCATACTATTTTGTCCAAAACATAAAGCAAGACAACTACTGGCAAGAGAAGAGCTGACCAGTGATAATCTTCGAAATGTCCATGCGTTTCCTGAATTTGGTGAGCGAGTTAGGGTTCAAAGGTTCTCCTTCACCGCCACGCCTCTGCCTTATAGGACAGATAAGGCGGATGCCCACTTTACACACAAACAGAATGTTGCAGATTCTCATCTTCCCAGTGGGGAAATTATAACGAGCTCACCAGAAGTCGCTGTCGTTCTTCCAGATTTAGGCAATGACAGAAATGTTAATACTCATGTTCTGAACTCTTCGGAAAATGAAGAAAGTTATTATTTAAACTCTAGCTACACGAGAGAGTACAATAACTTTAACAACAAAATCAAATCAGAATTAGAAGAAAAATCATTAATCGCCGGGACTCAATTTTTAAACATTTCATCCAAAATTCATCACATATTAGAATCGTGGGAGATACGAACCTCCACTCACTGGAGAGCGTTACTGCGAAGAAATTGAAGAAAACGGAGTCTTGTGGAATTCAACTGAAGGGGCGTTGTAGTGTTAACGTCTTGTCCAGATGACTACATAGGGAGCGCTTACAGAACCTGTTATGCAAATGGCCAATGGGGACACATTCATTTCTTTGACTGCCGTTTTAGAAAACTACTGGAATTAAAAACGCTGGTAGGTAATTACGGTGAATTATTAGGTGTTATTTTCTTTAGCCTACAAGTGCCATAGAAACAAACAAACTGTAAGATATTCTATGAGCTAAGCCTTTTCGTATTTAAATTGTCAGAACCGATATACTGTTGTTTAACTCTATATATTGATACTCATCATAACATCAAATCATGAAGAAATTTATTGACTTCTTCAAACAGATTATAAAGTGAATAGAATGAAAATCAACAAATTATGAGACTTTTTTATTTTGTTTTTTTTTTAATTTGGAAACTTTCATCCTGAAAAGAAAAGAAACATTTGCAGTTTCTAAAATTGAATGAACTGTTTGCTTTGATATTTCCTCTAATCAGAAATAGTATAGCATGGAATTAGAAATATTAGAGAAATTTTCATATTTGATATATTTTATTGTTTCTATTTAGAACGCAAAACCTGATCCCACTAAAACTCTGCAAGTTATGTCATTTCAGGTTTCCGTTAACTTGAAAATGATCAAACTGACATGTCATAGGTTTAATTTTAGAAACAATAACAGATTTGACAATAAGAAAAAAGTAATTTAATAAATATCGTCTTGTGATAGCAATTTATTTGAACATTAGATGATTCTTACTTGATTATGTTATAGCTGTATTGTTGAATAAGTGTATCATTCTTGCTTGGTCATGTGATAGCTGTATTGTTTAATAAGTGTATCATTCTTGCTTGGTCATACTATAGCTGTATTGTTTAATAAGTGTATCATTCTTGCTTGGTCATGTTATAGCTGTATTGTTTAATAAGTGTATCATTCTTGCTTGGTCATGTTATAGCTGTATTGTTTAATAAGTGTATCATTCTTGCTTGGTCATGTTATAGCTGTATTGTTGAATAAGTGTATCATTCTTGCTTGGTCATGTTATAGCTGTATTGTTTTAATAAGTGTATCATTCTTGCTTGGTCATGTTATAGCTGTATTGTTTAATAAGTGTATCATTCTTGCTTGGTCATACTATAGCTGTATTGTTTAATAAGTGTATCATTCTTGCTTGGTCATGTTATAGCTGTATTGTTTAATAAGTGTATCATTCTTGCTTGGTCATGTTATAGCTGTATTGTTTAATAAGTGTATCATTCTTGCTTGGTCATGTTATAGCTGTATTGTTTAATAAGTGTATCATTCTTGCTTGGTCATGTTATAGCTGTATTGTTTAATAAGTGTATCATTCTTGCTTGGTCATGTTATAGCTGTATTGTTTAATAAGTGTATCATTCTTGCTTGGTCATACTATAGCTGTATTGTTTAATAAGTGTATCATTCTTGCTTGGTCATACTATAGCTGTATTGTTTAATAAGTGTATCATTCTTGCTTGGTCATGTTATAGCTGTATTGTTTAATAAGTGTATCATTCTTGCTTGGTCATGTTATAGCTGTATTGTTTAATAAGTGTATCATTCTTGCTTGGTCATGTTATAGCTGTATTGTTTAATAAGTGTATCATTCTTGCTTGGTCATACTATAGCTGTATTGTTTAATAAGTGTATCATTCTTGCTTGGTCATACTATAGCTGCATTGTTTAATAAGTGTATCATTCTTGCTTGGTCATGTTATAGCTGTATTGTTGAATAAGTGTATCATTCTTGCTTGGTCATGCTATAGCTGTATTGTTGAATAAGTGTATCATTCTTGCTTGGTCATGTTACAGCTGTATTGTTTAATAAGTGTATCATTCTTGCTTGGTCATACTATAGCTGTATTGTTTAATAAGTGTATCACTCTTGCTTGGTCATGTTATAGCTGTATTGTTGAATAAGTGTATCATTTTTGCTTGATCATGCTATAGCTGTATTGTTGAATAAGTGTATCATTCTTGCTTGGTCATGTTACAGCTGTATTGTTTAATAAGTGTATCATTCTTGTTTGGTCATGTTATAGCTGTATTGTTTAATAAGTGTATCATTCTTGCTTGGTCATGCTATAGCCGTATTGTTTAATAAGTGTATCATTCTTGCTTGGTCATGTTATAGCTGTATTGTTTAATAAGTGTATCATTCCTTTGCTTGGTCATGTTATAGCTGTATTGTTTAATAAGTGTATCACCTTGCTTGGTCATACTATAGCTGTATTGTTTAATAAGTGTATCACCTTGCTTGGTCATGCTATAGCTGTATTGTTTAATAAGTGTATCATTCTTGCTTGGTCATACTATAGCTGTATTGTTTAATAAGTGTATCATACTATAGCTGTATTGTTTAATAAGTGTATCATTCTTGCTTGGTCATACTATAGCTGTATTGTTTAATAAGTGTATCATTCTTGCTTGGTCATGTTACAGCTGTATTGTTTAATAAGTGTATCATTCTTGCTTGGTCATGTTATAGCTGTATTGTTTAATAAGTGTATCATTCTTGCTTGGTCATGTTATAGCTGTATTGTTTAATAAGTGTATCACTCTTGCTTGGTCATGTTATAGCTGTATTGTTTAATAAGTGTATCATTCTTGCTTGGTCATGTTATAGCTGTATTGTTTAATAAGTGTATCATTCTTGCTTGGTCATGTTATAGCTGTATTGTTTAATAAGTGTATCATTCTTGCTTGGTCATGTTATAGCTGTATTGTTTAATAAGTGTATCATTCTTGCTTGGTCATACTATAGCTGTATTGTTTAATAAGTGTATCATTCTTGCTTGGTCATGTCATACAGCTGTATTGTTTAATAAGTTTATCATTCTTGCTTGGTCATGCTATAGCTGTATTGTTGAATAAGTGTATCATTCTTGCTTGGTCATGCTATAGCTGTATTGTTTAATAAGTGTATCATTCTTGCTTGGTCATGCTATAGCTGTATTGTTTAATAAGTGTATCATTCTTGCTTGGTCATACTATAGCTGTATTGTTTAATAAGTGTATCATTCATGCTTGGTCATGTTATAGCTGTATTGTTTAATAAGTGTATCATTGATGCTTGGTCATGTTATAGCTGTACCATTTCACCGTTTCTTAGGTGTAATGGGTATAATGAATTTGTTTTATTTGAGAAGTTGGAATTGTCACGTGCTTTTGAAGAAACTCGTAATCAAGATGTGAAATTTTATGTAGAGTTTATATGTTGGAGGAGAAGTGCAGGCTATCATAATTAAAGTATAGAAAATAGATAAAAGTGTAAACTGTGGGAAATGACAGGAAGATTTCAAAAGAAACTTAAACTTTCACATGCAAAAAAAACACATCAGCTAACAATGACTTTCTGGAAACTTAAAAGAACACTAACAGAGTTAAAAGTAGTAGATTTAATTGTAATAAGCCTATTCTACTGAGTAATAAATTTTAGCTCTTGGCTTCTGCAAACGAGGAACTATTGTGAAGAAAGAGAACAAAAGGATCAAAGAAGTATTTGGATGATGAGAAGGTTATAGTTATAGGTGATTCATTGACAAAGCATGTTGATAGGATAGTCTGTGATATAAATAGGAGAAAATAATCAAATTATGCTATCCAGGGATATAAGTGGAGGATTTAACTAACCGAGCAGAAGATATAATAATGAAGATACCACAAATACAGTGTTTGTGGTTAAGTACTAATTATATAGGGATAAGTGGGTCAAATTTATCGTTACATTCAAATATAGAAATGGTTGAGAAGATGGAAATTGGGGAACATCCTGGTGCAAGTGGTCATTGTTTTATTAGGTTCAATGTTTTGCTGCCTTTAGAGATAAGGAATAATAATACTTTGGTTATAAATTTCAAAAAGCAAATTTTGAAAGATTTGACTAGAATTATCTGTTGTAAATTGGGCAGCTGGATTATTTGTAGCCACTGATCAGATGTGGAAAATTTGTAAATAATTAAGGCAAACATATTTTAAAACAAAGAAAAGTATAGCTGCAAGAAAAACGAGGTTGACTTACAAAGAGTATAAGTGATATAACTGAAGAACAGCATCACAAATTTAAGAAATTTAAATTGACTGGTACGATAGGGACTTAGAAGAGCAAGCCGGTGGAACAGGAAATTGGGACATCAAAAAAAAAGATCTATGGGAAAAGGTTGGCTGAAAATGTAAAAATTAATAGTAAGGCATTTTAAGCACATTAAGAGTAAAGAAAATGTTAGAAAGAGTGTATAGTCCTTGAGGAATGATTATTTGTTTGTTGTATTTTAATTTGGCACAAAGCTACACGACAGTTATTTGTACTAGCCGTCCCTAATTTAGTAGTGTAAAACTAGAAGGAAGGCAGCTAGTCATCACCATCAACTGCCAACTCTTGGGCTGTTATTTTACTAACGAATAGTTGGATTCATTGTCACAATAAACACCCCAATGGCTGATATGGCGAGCATGTTTCGTGTGACGGGGACTCGAACCCGCGATCCTCACATTACGAGTCGAGCGCCCTAAATGCATGGCCATGTCAGGCCAGGGATAATAGGGAAGCTAGTATGTAATGATTATATGATGACTAAGTTATTAAATTTTTTCTTTCTTCCATTTTTTACCTAGAAAATTTAAGCAGTATTCCATGTCTTGAACTGTTGATAGATGGAAAGGAGATTGGAACAAGATGACTGCATTAATTCTTGAGCTATTTAAGAACATTTTGGAAAGTTTAAAGAAAGATAAGTTCCTGGGTCATAATATTTTCCCAACGATTTGAAGGAGGTTAAACACTGGATATGTGATCCACTTGTTATTAGTATTTGAATAGTGGATGATGGAGTTAGTTTTTCTAACTTCTTTCAAGGGAAGCTATAAAACGGTCCCAGTAATTATTGACCCACCAATTAGTCTTTACATTGTCTTAAAAGTCTTGAAAAGTTGGCCTTCGAATGGCTTTCATATCTGGATGTTGTAGTGTCAAAATTTAAATAAGTTTAAGAAAAAAACTTGATAAGTATATGAATAATGAGAGGTGTTCTAATATTAAAAAATCATTTATTTATTATTTTAATTTAGTTTAGGGCTAGACCAATGTATTCCATG